>NW_021703783.1:21414348-22126603 GCF_005190385.1 Monodon monoceros
TTTTTTGCGGTACGCGGGCCTCTCACTGCTGTGGCCTCTCCCGTTGCGGAGCACAGGCTTCGGACGCGCAGACTCAGCGGCCATGGCTCACGGGCCCAGCCGCTCCGCGGCATGTGGGTTCTTCCCCGACCGGGGCACGAACCCGCGTCCCCTGCATCGGCAGGCGGACTCTCAACCACTGCGCCACCAGGGAAGCCCCAACACTGCTTTTTAACATAGTTTCCTGTTTAAGAATTCTTCTGCATCAAATGCAAATTTATTTACCTCATCTTGAGTGTCCTCCACCAAGTCACCTATCTCATTACTTCATTAACCTTTTCTCACTATTGTTCAACAGATTCTCTTTCTCAGACCAAGAAAAAAAACTCCCTGCCCCAAACCCATAGCTTGCTTTTCCTTCCTAAGAGACCTATGTGTGTTGTTTTATCATCTAAATAATTCAGCCTAGGGACTTCTCTGGCAGTCCAGTGGTTAGGACTCCATGCTTCCACTGCAGGGAGTCCGGGTTTGATCCCTGGTCGGGGAACTAAGATCCCACATGCCATGCGGTGTGGCCAAATTAAAAAAAAAAAAAATTCGGCTTATCAACTTCCCACCAAGTCAAGTCCCTTCTAAATTCAAAACCCTGAAGAATCACTTTCTCCAGGAAGGCTTCCCTAACTAATTTTGTTAACACTCAACTAATATAATATTACCAAAAAAAAAAAAAAATTCATTCTTTCTCACTGTTTTTACAATTGCTCCTCCCTGAATTTCAAACATGTATCTCTAACTCATCTTCTCACAAAGGTTCAGTGCCATGATTTCCCAGTTGTCTGCAGAACGTGTCCACTGGGTGTCCCATTTTCCACATGAGATGAGACCTTCCTTTTAGTATTTTTTTTAACATCTTTATTGGAGTATAATTGCTTTACAATGGTGTGTTAGTTTCTGCTTTATAACAAAGTGAATCAGCTATGCATATACATATATCCCCATATCCCCTCCCTCTTGCGTCTCCCTCCCACCCTCCCCATCCCACCCCTCTAGGTGGTCACAAAGCACTGAGCTGACCTCCCTGTGCTATGTGGCTGCTTCCCACTAGCTATCTATTTTACATTTGGTAGTGTATATATGTCCATGCCACTCTCTCACTTTGTCCCAGCTTACCCTTCCCCCTCCCCGTGTCCTCATGTCCATTCTCTACAACTGTGCCTTTTAGTCTTAATGGGAATTACAATGATCATTTCTTGATATTTAAATAAATTTGTTTTTAAATTGTGAAACAGTAGATGGGATTCTAAAATACCACGTCCTTCAGGAAACCCATGGGTGATGAGTCACTAGAGAAGAAGATTATAAGGAACATGAAATATAAATTTTAAAGTCCTTCAGCACAAAGATGGCAATTTATGCCACAAGAATAAATGAAATTTTAAAATGGAAGTAAAAGAATTGAGAAGGGAAAAGAGCAAAACCTAAGGAAATCTATACCTTTAGATACGTGTTGAATGACTAAACCAAGTGAAATTCATTACTGGGATTTGACTGTATGGTACCATACAGTACTCAAATACCAGCAGCCTTTCTCCAAAAGTATTCCCTGGATTTCCTACTAAGTTCTTATGGGTTATCATTCCTACTCTTCAGCAAGTCCAATATGGAAACTGAAGGACGAAACCAAACTCACGAAGGTTGGCACTGACTTGTAAACGTCCAGGTCAGAAAATTAAAAATAGACTGTTACCCAAAGTAGCAATCATTCAGACATATTACTCATATAAACTTCTAAGGGTAAAGTCACTGCTTAGTCTACAGTGTAAAATGTCAAGCATTTGTGGAAAAATCTGAATTGTAGCCACATTTAAGTCATAACTGAATTTCTAAGTGTCATCATACAGTTTCAATCCCTGTTTTTTTTTTTATTCCTGGAGAAACAATGAAATGCTGATATGTTCCACTACATTCACCACATGCTCCTGATTCTATGAGAAGAAATAAAGACTTTTGTTTTCAAGTCTTGTGTCAGGGTTGTTAACATTTCAACTCTAAGGATCACAACCAAATATTACGTTCATTTTAGGAAACCAAGCCTATAGATCTCGGGTAATGCAAAAGTTAACTTGTTCATTAGTTACTTATGTGATCAATTCCCATAAATGTCACTAATGTCAAAATAAATACCAAAAAACTCTTTTTCTTTCTTATGACGTAAGCCCTCTACCTATGATTCCCTAAATAATCTAGTAACTTTAAATACTATGTCTCAGGGACACAGTTATAGGATTATCTGAAAGTGAAAAGGACATGCATGATTTACTAATCATGTACGGTTTTTTCCCCCAGCACTGTTAGAATAACCTTCATAATTGGTAATTAATATTTGCTGAGTTTGCAACAGGGGTAAAGCATGGAGCCAGAACTGGAAAAAAAAAAACAAAAAAAACCCCACAAGACAGGGAGCAAAAGTCTTGAGTAAACCATTAGGAGAACAATAAATTATTCTGCTCCTCCTTGAGAGCCTGAGGAAGAACAAGAAGACCTATTTCTAATTCCTGTTATGAATTTGAGGGTAACCTTACATAATAGCAGCACATTTCGTTCCAAATTGAAAGAACTTTTTCTCAGTTTAGAAAACGTTCACCATGATATCAAGCTTCAGGTCGCAGATGTAGACTTCCAAGTTCAATACCCAATAAATTCTTGATTTTCATTCTGCAATCTGAGTAGTAAGTCATGAGACCCCTCTCTTCTTGTAACAGATGGGATAAACGAGAGACTAACAGCTCATCAGAAGGCCACCATCTCTCGGCTGTGCAGTGCCAAGGAGGTGACCTTCATTCAAGAGGTCTTCCCCCACAGAGGTCCTCTATACTTGCTGGTGACTGATTAACAGGGGGACCATGTCCTTTATTCTAAACCAGGACACCTTTAAAAGTTAAAAGAACCACTGCAATGACACTGGGACAATGGATAAAAACCAGGATTGACTCGTAAACTTGGACACCTCATTATAACAAATTAGCCTAAACAGATCCTCTCTCTCTGTACACGAGACTCAGGGGAAAGTCAGCAGAAACACACAGAGTGAAACTAGGAAGCTAATATCCCAAGGCAGAAGAGAAGGAAGTGCATATCATGAATGAACAGAAGAGGTGACAGAGAGAGAAATGGCATCAGGAAAAGTAGCTGACATTTCGGACACTGCGAACAACCTGAGATGCCTTAGTGCAATTCCATGAGATCGCTACAATTACCCCCGAATTTACGCAAGAGTTAAGTGAGGATATCTGCCCAAGATCGGGTAGCTAGTTAACGCCACTCAGGCAATGAAAACAGCTGAGTCATCGTAATGGCAAAAATAGCAGTGCAGTAGGTTCCCCCAAAGATATGCACATTCTCAGGGAGTTTCTAAACAGTCTACTAGGGCATGGAAGGATGTGAGGATGCTTGAGCCAGAATCCTTAGAAAAACACCCTCTTCAGGATGTAGAAGATGGGAAGTAAGGATATGAGATGACTGCTATGACTCTCCTACTCGAGAATTTGTAGAAAGTCAAAGATAGCTTTCAGAGCGTTAAGAATAATTGCTTACGCCTTAGTTAGAATTCCAAAGAACAGTAATAGTCAACAATATTTGATTCTAAAAAAACTACCCAAATCAAGAGTCCAGGGTGAGTACCTCTCCTCCCGCCTCCTCTTCCCTGCACATGGCTGGCTCTTCCATTTCCATCTCTTTTGTCACCTGGGGGCATCGCTACCTCATCCTGTCTTCCCTCCCACCACTCCCACCCTCCATCTCCCCCTTCTCATCTCTCTTCATTAACTAGACAGAGTATAGAAAAGCATATTTTAAGTATCCATTTAATATACACTGATGTCTCCTTTTCTCAGTGTTAAAAGATTAGTGGAACAAGAAAACTGAGAAATAACCAAATACTACCTAGTACATAATAGATGATTATTAATGTTAACCCTGCCTCTTTGTTGTTTGCTTTTGCCTTGTAATTAGCCTTTACTTGATTAATTTTGTGAGGATTAATATCCCTTAAGGAAGAAAAAAAGATTCCCCACCTTAACACTAGCCTTTCCCCATAACACTGAGCCAAAATGGCTCTAAAACATTCCAACTCTGCAATGTTTCTGTTAAAAGGCACAAGTCCAGAATATGAAGCCTCTTATTAGGAAAGAGAACGTCCATGTCTACAGATGAGACACAGAAAGAGAAGCCCCAGGTAGGACATGGCACCTGATTCAGTAGCCTGAAACCCTACTGAGTTTCATTTGCCACCAAGGTATTTATTTCACCTGCTACAACTCACACGCCCATCTCTCAATGGTCCATGGCTTCCCCTTTTGAACTGGGCACATGGACGGAAAGAGGGATTTGTCTATATTCTCCTTAATGCAAAGGAAATGAGCCAACATTTTCTTTTAACTTTTCTTATTAAATCCCAAAGGAAATATAAAATGAAGTATTTACAAAACATACGGCTTTTCAAACAAGCTATTAATCCTCTATGGACCGCATCCGACCCCCTATGACCAAAGTCAAGAGATCGAACTTAAATGTTCTGGGCATCAATGGCCATTTGCACCATGAGGGCAGAAACAGTGTCTGTATTAATTACTTTAAGATCTCCAGTGCCTATCAAAGTACCTAATATATACATGTATCAACACATCACCTTGTACACTTTAAATCTACATAATTTTATTAGTCAATTAACCTCCATAAAGCTGGGGAAAAAATTCTTTTAACTTTTTAAAGTATCTAGCACATAAAGAGTCTTCATTAAATACTTTAGAAATAAATGAATGATACACACATATAAATTCTCCCCTTGCAAAAGAAACACCCCTCCCCAGAATTAGGTGATGGGCCATAACCATTGTAAGAACTAACAGATAAGAATTTCCTTCTCTTCGGAACAAGACAGTTATTCTTTCAAAATTCTCTCATAGGAATCTAACTTGTGTTGCATTTGGAAACAAATTCAAACAACTAGGGTTTTTTTTCTTAGTCCATGTAAATCAAACCACAGTAGCAAATCCAGGTATGCACTAAAATATATTATTCATTTCATCACAGCATAGCTCTTTTGCAAAAGAACAGAAAGAGTAGTTTGTTAACTGTCTGCCTTCCCTCAACAGCTGCTATTTAAATTGCAAGGTATCGTTCTGTTGTAAACTATATCTTACCTAAGGAAATTACACAAGCTTTGCAAACACCAAGCAAATCTAGACAAATTAAATACAAAATTACTAATACTATGAGCTGGCACGCACAAACCACCTAAGGAAAATGAGAAAGATTCCTTCAAAGACTAAAGAGTACTTAGAGGTGGCAGAGCAGGACTAAACGACAGAGTGATAAACACTGAAGGAGCAGATTTGGGCAAGGCCAGAAACAAGGTATGTGACCGCCACATCGTCTTTTCTAGAGCTGCAGTGACTCGTGTTGACACCTCCACTAAGCCCAAGCAAAGTCTGAACTAAAGAAAGTCATAGCGATATGGAGGTCACCAGAATCAAACATGATTGCGTTGGAACAATAAAGATGAAATTAAAAACAACCCTCAAAAGATCTGTGGTTGCCAAGGAAGAAGGGGTGTGAAGGAGGGATGGAGTGGGAGTTTGGGTGTAGCACATGCAAACTAATATATAGAGAATGGATAAACAACAAGGTCCTAGCCCAGGGAACTATATTCAATAGCCTGTGATAAACCATAATGGAAAAGTATGTAAAAAAGGATGTTTGTATATGTATAACTGAATCAGAATATGTATAACAGCAGAAATTAACACAACATTGTAAATCAACTATACTTCAATTAAAATATATACTTTTTAAATTTTCAATTAAGATATATACATATATATATATGTGTGTGAGGAAAAGGTGAAGGAAAGAAGGGAAATTTAACTGTATCTTACCATCTGTATCTCTGATTCCTTATAATATAGGGAATGGAATGGGGGTTAGGAAGAAAACAACCCTTAGTGATCCTACCTTGAGCCAGTAACTGTGCTAGTTACTTTACACAAATTAATCTTCAAAGAACCCCAGGATGTCTATATCACCATCACTTTACAGTGTGTACACTGAGACAGAGTGGGATTAAGTAACCCCTCAAAGTCACATTCCTAGTAAGTGGCAGAGGCAGGGTCTAAATCTCAATCAGTCAGACTCCATTATACCCAGTGCAGGAAAAAAGAAGCTCCCAGTAAGCCAACCAAGAATTGAATGCCAATACTGTGGTTCCAGGAGAGAAGTAAGCCCTAATGCCTAAGGAATTCACTATAGATAACAAATCAACTTCTCTCCTACCATGTAATAGAATGGACTGGTTACGTGCCATCCTTTGGAGAACTTAGAAGAGTCCCTCAAATTATTGTCCATGCTCTGTAGTAAATGAGGATTCCTGGCAAGAAGGGCCAGAATGGAGCATCTGCTGTTTCCCAGCAATGCCACTCCTAGGGAAATAACCTAGCAGGAATGTGCCATGGGCCTTCGGTCATCCAGTGAAGCCCACGTACCCCTTCTGAGAAAAATATTTTATTACCTACATTCGTAATTGAAGGCAATAAACTAATAAAAAATAGTGAAACTCATGAAAAAAGGTGAGTGAAAAAAATGGATGCAATTTTTTTCCATCCAACTTCATGGACCCAGAAAACAATGAGACATGTATATTTAATTTAGGGATACATACATATATCATAAATGATAAAACTAAAGAAAGGGATAGGTTAACACAAAAGTCAGGACAGTAGTTATCTCTGCAGGGGAAGAAAGGTCGGGAGATGAAGTAGGGGCACAGAGGGTGCTTCCAAAGTACTTGCAGGTTCTAGTTTTAAGCTGGCCGATCAGCATTCGTGTTGCTGTTGTTTTAACAGTACTATTATTGGGGAGTTTCTTTTCCACTTCCATCCCTTCTTTCTGGTGATGGGAACTTGAACAGTCAAACTATGGCATTTCTCACCCCTTTGCTTCCCCCCACCCAGGGAAATGAAGGGGCTTACCTGAATGCTGCCTATTACTGGGTAAAGACTTCCACTTGATTCTAGGCTCACAATCAGCACACACAACTTGACCCAAATGCCTAAAGCCAAATCTTCATACCTAGCCTATATCTTATAAAAGGTGAAATTTTAGTATCCAACTTCCCCACCTCCCCTCAATTTGTCCTTAATGAAAAAGAGAAGGGCTACTTCAAGACTTACTATAAAACTGTAGTAATCAAGACAATGTGCTATTGATGAAAACAGAAAAACAGATCAATGGAACAGAATAGAGAGCCCAGAAGTAGACTCCCATAATTATAGTCAGCAGATCTTTGACAAAGGAGCAAAAGCAACACAATGGAGAAAAGATGGTCTTTTCAACAAATGGTGCTGGAACAACTGGACAGCCACATGCCAAAAAAAGTAAAGGCCTTATACTCTTCACAAAAATGAACTCAAAATGGACCATAGACCTAGACATAAAATGCAAAGCTATAAAACTCCTAGCAAATTACATAGAAGAAAACCTAGATGACCTTGGGTATGGCAATGACTTTTTAGATACAACACCAAAGGCTCAATCCATGAAAGAAATGATTGATAAGCTGGACTTCTTTAAAATTAAAAACTGGGACTTCTCTGATGGTCCAGTGGTTAAGACTCTGCCTTCCAATGCAGGGGGTGCAGGTTCGATCCCTGGTCGGGGAGCTAAGATCCCACATGCCTTGGGGCCAAAAAATCAAAACATAAAAAAAAGATGCAGTATTGTAACAAATTCAATAAAGACTTTAAAAATGGTCCACATCAAAAAAAAATCTTTTAAAAAAACTAAATTAAATGAAATACTTCTGCTCTGCAAAAGACACTGTCAAGAGAATGAGAAAACAAACTACAGACTGAGAGAAAATATTTGCCAAAAAACTTATCCTATAAAGGATTATTATCCAGAATACACAAGGAACACTTAAAACTCAACAATAAGAAAATAAGTGACCCAATTAAAAACCAGGCAAAAGATCTAAACAGATGCTTAGCCAAAGAAGATATAGAGATGGCATATAAACAATTGAAACGGTGCTCAACATTATGCCATTAAGAAATTGCAAATTAAAACAATGAGATACAATTATACACCTGTGAGAATGCCCAAAACTCAAAACACTAACACCATCAAATACTGGCAAGGATGTGGAACAGGAATTCTCATTCATTGTTGGTGAGAATGCAAAATAGTACATCAACTTTGAAAGACTATTTGGTGGTTTCTTATAAAACTAAACATAATCTTAACATCTGATCCAGCAATCCTGCTCCTTGGTATGTTCCCAAATGAGCGGAAAATTTACGTCCACACAAAACCTGCACTGTCTACAGCAGCTTTATTCATAATCCCCCAAATTCAGAAGCAACAAAATGTCCTTCAGCAGGTGAATGGATAAATACACTGTGGGACATCCAGATGACAGAATATAATAATATTCTAAAAAGAAATATTTTAAGAAGAAATGCTCTATCAAAGCCATGAAAAGATAATAAGGAGGAACAGTAAATGCACAGACTAAGTAAAAGAAGCCAGTCTGAAAAGGCTACATAATGTATGATTCCAAATATATGACATTCTGGAAAAGGCAAAACTATGGTGAGAGTAAAAGGATCAGAGGTTAGAATGGGAGAACATATTTGTAAAACATATAACTGATAGATTAATATCCAAAATGCATAAGGAACTCAGACAACTCAACAGCAAAATAACAATCCAATTTAAAAATGGACAGAGAATTTGACACCAATAGCAAAGGTAAGAAAAGCAAAAATAAACAAGTGGGACTACATCAAACTAAAAAGCATCTGAATAGCAAAGGAAGCCACCAACAAAATGAAAAAGCAACCTACTAAATGGGAGAAAATATTTGCAAATCATATATCTGATAAGGGGCTAATATTCAAAATATACAAAGAACTCATACAACTTAATGGCAAAAACCCAAACAATATGATTACAAAATGGACAGAAGATCCGAATAGACATTTTTCCAAAGAAGACATACAGACGGCCAACAGGTACATGAAAAGGTGTTCAACATCACTAATCATCAGGGAAATGCAAATATAAACCACAATGAGATATTAGAATGGCTGTCATCAAAAAGATAACAGATAAGATGTGCTGGTGAGGATGTAGAGAAAAAGGAACCTTTGTGCACTGTTGGTAGAAACGTAAAGTGGTGCAGCTACTATGGAAAACAGTTTGGAGATTCCTCAAAAACTTAAAAATAGAACTACTATAAATGATCCAGCAATCCCACTTCTGGGTATATACGTGAAGGAAATGAAATCACTATCTCAAAGAAGTACCTGCACTCCCATGTTTATTGCATTATTATTTAAAATAGCTAACACATGGAAACAATCTAAGCGTCCACCAATGGATGAATGGATAATGAAAATGGAATATATACCACATACAATGGAATATTATTGGAATGAAATATTAATGGAATATATACATTGGAATATTATTCAGCCATAAAAAAGGAAAACTCTTGCCATTTGTGACAGCATGGATGGAACTTGAGGGCATTATGCTAAGTGAAATAAGTCAGGCAAAGAAAGACAAATACTGTATGATTCCACTTATGTGGAATCTAAAAAAAAAAAAAAACACAAACTCACAGAAACACAACAGATTGATGGTTGCCAGAGGTGGGGGGTTGATGAGGCGGGGGCAGGGGGGGATGTGAAGGTGGTCAAAAGGTACAAACTTCCAGTTAAAAGATAAATAAGTTCTGGTGATGTAACATACAGCATAGTGACGGTAGTTAACAACATTGTGTGGTATATTTGAAAGTTGCTAAGAGAGTAGATCTTAAAAGTTCTTATCACAAGAAAAAAAATTGCAACTATGTGTGGTAACAGATGTTAACTGAACTTACTGTAGTAGTTGTTTCACAATATATACATATATCAAATCATCTTAAACTAGTGCAATATTGTATGTCAATTATACCTCAACAAACTGGAAAAAAGGGCTCAGGGGTTGACAGGGGTCGGGGGGAAGGAGGAATGAATAGGTGGAGCGCACATATGCAGTGAAACTACTCTATGTGTCACTCTAACAGTGGATATATATCATTATACATTCGTCAACTGCTATAGAATGTACACAACCAAGAGTGAACCTTAGTGTAAACGGTGAACTTTGGATGAAATGATGTCTCTACATAAGTTCATCAATTGTAACAAATGCCTTACTCTGGTGGCGGATGTTGATATGGAAAATCTCTGTACTTTGCCATCAATTTTGCTGTGATTCTAAAACTGCTCTTAAAAATAAGTGTCTGGGCTTCCCTGGTGGCGCAGTGGTTGAGAGTCCGCCTACCGGTGCAGGGGACGCGGGTTCGTGCCCCGGTCCGGGAAGAACCCACATGCCGCGGAGCGGCTGGGCCCGTGAGCCATTGGCCGCTAAGCCTGCGCGTCCGGAGCCTGTGCTCCGCAACAGGAGAGGCCACAACAGTGAGAGGGCCGCGTACCGCAAAAAATAAAAAAAAATAAGTGTCTAATAAAAAAAGAGCAAGGCTAGTTTGGGGCTCTGCCCAGTTAATTCTAGATTAGCCAACCTAATATTGGCAGTTTTCATCTTTCCTCTTCCCTTTTTCCTCCTCCATCAAGTGGCATTTATCAAGTAAGAGAAGAGTGACCTTTCCCCCCTCCCCTTCTTACTCCTAGGGCTTTTTGTTTCCTCTGTAAAATGATCCTGACACCTTATCTGCCCTTCCATGAGAAAGCAGAAGGACTGATAATGGACTCTGAATTTGTGGATTGTGGTGACACTTTGAACAAAGTAGAATCTGCACCAAATAGCAACTCCCAATGTTCTAGGATGACTAAAAGTATATGTTGCTCTTATTTTTTAATAATACTTACAATTTTAAAGGAAAATATTTCAAAACATAAAGTAACATATCCTCTTCAAATCTTATTAATAAATAAAAGGTTATATAGTAACAACAGAGGTAGGTACATTATTTTCTTTTGTTTTTAATCTTTCTTAGTTATGAACTACTTCAAATATACAGAAAAGCCTAACAAAAAATAAAATTTTCCAGACTCATTTGTTGGACATTTAATGAGTACCTAGTATGTGCCAAACACTATGGTATTTGCTGTGGATGAAGAAATAAACAAGAAGGTTAGACTCAGGACTTCCCTGGTGGCGCAGTGGTTAAGCATCTGCCTGCCAATGCAGGGGACAGGGGTTCGAGCCCTGATCCGGGAAGATCCCACATGCCGCGGAGCAACTAAGCCTGTGCGCCACAACTACTGAGCCTGCGCTCTAGAACCCGCGAGGCACAACTACTGAGCCCGCGCACCTAGAGCCCGTGCTCTGCAACAAGAGAAGCCACCGCAATGAGGAGCCCGCGCAACACAATTAAGAGTAGCCCCCGCCCGCCGCAACTAGAGAGAAAGCCCGCGCAGCAACAAAGACCCAACACAGCCAAAAATAATTTTTTTTTTTTTTTAATGGTTATACTCTGTCCCTTCGTAGAGCTTTTACTTTCATAGGGGAAATGTATACTCATGAACGTGTAGCAAATGTGCACATATTTCTTTTTAATGGCATTGATATTTCATGGTTCACTTAGCCTAAATACATTAAAATATTCCTAATATTTTTATTGTTTTTCTTTTCTAGCTATTTTGAGGAACACAGCTTTAAAAAAAAATAGTTCTGCAAGTTCTTTGTCCACTTTTTTGGCTACACTAAGACTCAACTGAAACAAAGGCTTTGATAAGATTACCAGGCCCTTCCATCTAGATCTTCTGTCAGATAGGACAGTAAGGAAAGTCTAACTGACATAACCTGGAACATTTCTTTGTCTAAGTGGAACTTAAGCAATACCCTAGAATTTTGTGTGAAAACCCCCAAAAATAGTATTTTCTGTGGGACATACAAAACAACTAAAGGTACCTTCATTTGCATTGAACTACAGCCATCCTATTTTGATTCAACAGCCTATGTTAATTATATACTTTATAAGTTAGTAATAGATTTTATAAGTTCGTTCATCGTTGAACTTGTATCTTCATGAGTTCGTAGAGATGGAACTTTATTATTTAACATTTAAGATCAGAATTCTTTGCTTGCTGGTTATTTTATATTTTCCTCCATCAGCCAAAGCCTTGTAAAATAGGCTTGGTTCATCTGACAGCTCTCCAGAAAGTCTTTGCCAATTTATAGTTTCTCCTTGAGTGTAAGAGCACCTATTTCCACACAGCCTCTCTTTTTTTAAGAGGGGGAAGTACATAGCCTCTCTAGAGCTTACAATTTTCACATATTTTGGCTGATTGGACAATCATAATGGTACATCAAGTTGTTTCAACTTGTAACTATGAGTTTTAACATGTATCACATGTTGGCTACATAATATTTTGCTTTTTCAAACCAGTTTTATTAAGATATAATTTATATAGCATTAAGTTCACCCCTTTAAAGTGTACAATTCAATGGTTTTAAAAATATTCAGAGCGGTGTGCAAATATCACCATACACTAATTTTAGAACATTTTCATTACCTCAAAAAGAAATTTTGTACTCACAACCCACCCCCCCATATCCTCTTCCTTCACCCCTAGGCATCACTAATCTAATTTGTGTCTCTGTATGTTTGTCTATTCTGGATATTTCATATAAATGTAATCATACAATATGGAGTCTCTTGTGACTGGCTTATTTCACTTAGCATAATGGTTTCAAGGTTCATCCATGCTGTAGCATGTATTAGTACTTCATTACTTTGTATGGCTAAATAATGTTCCACTGTAGGGATATATCATGTTGTGTTTATCCATTCATCAGTTGATGGACATTGGGGATTTTTCCACTTTGGGCTATTATAAATAATCCTGCTATGAACATCTGTATACAAGTTTTAGTGTGGACATATGTTTTCATCTCTTTTAAGTATATACCGAGTGAGGGATCTGCTGGGTCAAATAATAACTTTATCTTTTTGAGGAACTCCTGGATTGTTTTCCAAAATCACACATCATCTTACATTCCCACCAGCAGTGTATGAAGGTTCCAATATCTCCACATCTTCAACACCACTTGTTATTATCCATCTTTTTGAGCATAGCAATCCTAGCAAGTGTGAAGTGATATTTATTGTGGATTTTATTTGCATTTCCCTAATGACTACTGATATTTAGCATCTTTCCATGCTCTTAATTGACCACTTTATATCTTCTTTTTTCTGAGAAATATCTATTCAGATCCCTTGCCCATTTTTCAATTAGGTCATTTGTCTTTTTATTATTTTTTAATACATTTATTTTATTTATTTATTTATTTTGGCTGCCTTGGGTCTTCGTTGCTGCGTGGGGGCTTTCTCTAGTTGCAGAAAGCAGGGGCTACTCTTCACTGCAGTGCACAGGGTTCTCATTTCGTTGGCTTCTCTTTGTCGTGGGGCTCAGGCTATAGGCACGCGGGCTTCAGTAGTTGTGGCTCACGAGCTCTAGAGCATAGTTGTGGTGCACAGGCTTAGTTGCTCTGCGGCATGTGGGATCTTCCCGGACCAGGGCTCGAACCCGAGTCCCCTGCATTGGCAGGCAGACTCTCAAACAGTGTGCCACCAGGGAAGTCCCTGTCTTTTTATTATTGAGTTGTAAGAGCTCTTTATATATTCTAGATACAAGATATCTAGACATATGATTTGCAAATATTTTCTCCCAGACCATGGGTTGCCTTTACACTTCCTTGATGTTGTCCTTTGAAACACAAAAGTTTTTATCAATAATTTTGATTAAGTCCAGTCTATCCATTTTTTTCTTTTGTTACTTGTGCTTCTGGTGCCATATCTAAGACATCATTACATAACACAAGATCACGAAGATTTACTCCTATATTTGCCTCTAATAGTCTTAGTGGTTTTTCTGTTTGTTTTTTGTTGTTGTTGTTTTGGGGTTTTTTTTGCGGTACGCGGGCCTCTCACTGTTGTGGCCTCTCCCGTTGCGGAGCACAGGCTCCGGACGCACAGGCTCAGCGGCCATGGCTCACGGGCCCAGCTGCTCCACGGCATGTGGGATCTTCCCGGACCGGGGCACGAACCCGTGTCCCCTGCATCGGCAGGCGGACTCTCAACCACTGCGCCACCAGGGGAGACCAGTCTTACGGTTTTAACTCTTACATTTAAGCCTATAATCCTCTTTGAGTTAATTTTTGTGTGTGGTCTTTTCACTTTTAAATGTCCAAAGATTTCCTGCTACTTATAAAGACAGGAAAAAAGATAAAAGTGAAGCACCAAAGGACAACCTATGCATTATAGCTAGAAAACTCAAACCCCTAAAAACTTTAGCAAGTAGAATATATGTGTGTGTAATATGTATTTTTAATTATTATTATTTTTCCTCCTATTACGGGCCTAGTTTTTAGCCCTTCCAGTGGCGAAGGGCAGGCAAAGCTGCAGATCAACAAGTATTTCTTTCTTCACTTTCCTCTTCTTGCTGCTACAAGCTTTCTTGTCCTTTCTTTGACACCGCTGAAGCAGCCAGGCCTCCTTCTGAGCCTGGAGTCTGTTAAAGATCTTCACATGGGGCAGTAGGTATTTCAGGACAAGTTAAAACGACTTCTTGAATTTGAGTCTTCCTTCTGATAAGAGCAGTACTGGCTGCCAGTACTCCCCCCTCTGCCTGGAATTCCCACCGGCCTCTGCCACCTCCAGACATTCAGCCCAGCTTCACATAGGCAGCCAAGAAATAAAAAAATTCTGAGCCTGAGACAGAAAACGACCTCAATATGAAACAACTCAAATTTTTTTCTAGTGGCTTTAAAAAAGTATGTGTTCATACGTCTGTGTATATAAAAAAAAACTTGGTTTTTTTTCTGAATATAAAACTGATATATGATCACTGAAAAACAATTTGGAAAATCTAAAGAATACAAAGAAAAAATAAAGTCCCACCTCTTTTCATGTCCCAAAGTTAACAATGTTTATCATTTTGATGTATATCCTTAGAGAAAAAGGCAGACAGTTACCAAAATATACACTTATACATGCATATATATTTTAGATAACTGAAAATGTATTGTATGTACAGTTTCATGTAAAGCTCTTTTTCCACTTCACATTTTCTCTTTTTTTACAGTTGTATTGAGATACAATTTACATACAGCACTTTATAAGTTTAAGGTGTACGGCATAATGATTTGACTTACATACATCATTAAATGATTTTCACAACAGGTTTAGTGAACATCCATCACCTCATATAGATACAACTTTAAAGAACAGGAAAAAAACTATTTTTTTCCCTCCTGCTCAGAACTCTTAGGATTTACTCTCTTAACAGCTTTCATATATAACACACAGCAGGGTTCATTATCTTTATCATGTTGTACATTACATCCCTAGGGCTTACTTATCTTATAACTGGAAGTTTGTGCCTTTTGACTGCCTTTCTCCAATCTACCCTCTCTCCCCGCCTCCCCTGCACCTCTGAAACCACAAATCTGTTACCTTTTTCTATCAGTTGGTTTGTTTGTTTGTTTTTGAAGTATAATTAACCTACAACACTATGTTAGTTCTTGTTATACAACACAGTGACTGGATATTTCTATACATTTCATACAAAGATAATTACATTGTTATTGACTATATTCCCTACACTGGTACATTTCATACCCACGCCTCAATTATTTTGAAAATGGAAGTCTGTACTGCTTAATCTCCCTCCTCTATTTCTTTCCTCCCCACACCCCTCCCACTCCGACAACCACCTGTTTGTTCTCTGTATCTACGAATCTACAACTCAGTTTCTATTTTGTTACGTTTGTTCATTTGTTTTGTTTTTTAGATTCCACACATAAGTGAAATGGTACGGTATTTGTCTTTGTCTGACTTGTTTCACCTAGCAAAAGACTCTCTAGGTCCATCTCTGTTGTCGTAAATGGCAAGATTTCATTTTTAATTATGGCTGAGTAATATCCCATTGTACATGTAAACACTAATTTGTAAAGATAGATGCACCCCTCTGTTCATCAGAGCATTATTTACAACAGCCAAGATTTGGAAGTAACCTAAGTGACCACCAACAGAATAAATTAACAGATAAAGAGATGTGGTATATGTACATATATATATATATATATATATACACATATTTTATAGCTATTAAACATTATTTGAAAACATTAAATTCCCACTTAGGACTCATGGTGTATACATCCTTTCCCTCCTTTTGTATATTTAAGTTTCCTTCGTCATGAAAAATACTATGATAAACACTGCATCTCAAACATTTCTCAAATTTTTATGCAGCTCTACAATCTTTATACTTAATTCAATCATTCACATATAGTCATCAAAGGCCCATCCTGCTATAGGCACAATGCTATGGATACAAAGCTGAACTAGAAAAGCTCATGGAAAGTAGCTATTTCTCCTGTCCCCTCATTTTGTCCTGCCTCCTTGGTATACCTGCTGGCTTCCTGACTTCTAATTACTTTTCCTGACCACAGTTCTCACCTATTCCCTGCCTGTTCACTGCTTTTAACACATGCCTTTTCCTATAGCTCAGTTAAGCTGATTCCTAACTCTTGCTACTTGACTGTTTCTCTAGTAAGCTGTTCTCAAATTTTTGGTCTCAAGACCTCATTACACCCTTAAAAAATTACTAAGGACCCCTAAGAGATTTTCTTTTGTGGGCTGTTTCTATGGATGTTAACTGTATAACAGATTAAAACTGAGAAATTTGCAACACCATAAAACATAAGCACATGTTTCATTAGCCAACAGAGAGATGACAGCATCACACTTCACAGAGCCTCTGGAAAACTCCACTGTACAATCAAGAAAGAATGAGAGTAGAAAAGGTAAATAACAAGTTACTGTCATTATGAAAATAATTTGATCTTGTAGACCCTCTCAAAAGGGTCTTGAAGACCCCCAAGCTAGAGAACTATGTCTAGGTCTTTGTCCTACGACAGACAAACTCACACTTTGCATTGACCATCTCTTATGGCCTATGACCACCATGGTGGGGCTGTCTTTGGCTTGCTTGTTTACTATATAACCATCCCAGTGTGGCTCACAGGGCACAAGTAATAAATGCTCCTGATTGCCTTGTTTCCTCTGCAAAAAAGTGATCAGTTTCCAAGTCCTAAAGGTTTTACTCAACTAAGTCAATGTTTCTAGGATATTTACCTTCTAGGCTATTTAAGTGATGAGACCTTGAATTCCAGGCTGTTTAATAAATCTTATGTAGGAGGGCAAGGAAGGGACAGGCAGAGCATCCAAAGAAGCCACTAGATCATGCTACCTATCTCTTGTGTTAGGTGAAAATAGGGAACTCGCTTGCTCTCCTGGCTTATCTACGTGGAAGCCAACTAGTGAAGGTACCTGCCTTTACTTTTATTAGCAATGCTGGCCAAATATATATTTTGAAAAAACAAGGGTGAGAAAGAAATAGGAATTAAAGAACTTTCACTGTTATTGCTTTAAGTCAAAATATCCGTTACACTCAATCAGTTGCTCTTTGCTTTGTTTGTACGTTTGCCCACTGGACAGCCACACTGTTTTTTTAACATGACATTTCCAGTATTGGACTTTTTTCTTTTGTGTTGTAACGTTACAAAACCTAACTCCCAACCTAACCACCTACTTAACTTTGTTTTAACTCCTTTCCTTCCAGTATTTATCCACATGGAGGTTTTAATTATGCAGATACAATCAGAATACAAGTTGCGTAACTATGAAGCTTTCTAGAACAATCATAGCTCGACTTGTGCTTCACGCAGTACATCTAAGTGGAACTAGAAGGACAAATTCTGCAGCCCTATTTCTCAACAGAGCTGAAACTTCTGTCGTTTAGAAAGTGCTAGCTTAAGAAGCATTTTTAGGCTACCTATGCCTATGATTCCAAGACAGGACACATTATCTTCCGGTTCTTCATGGACCTGGAGAGGCTCTGGAAGTTTAATTTTAACCGGCTCTAAGTTACCCAGAGGAAGATTCACACACACACACACACACACACACACACACACACACACACACACCCCACCACCACCACCACCACCCACCAATCACAGTCATAGAGCAAAACATTAGAAAAGTAACGAGACTCCGTGAACTCCTGGGGACACATCACTTTCACTATCAGGGCATAAATCTCTTTGCAGGGGTCCCCAGCTAACAAAGGACAATAAGGCTTGAGAAGAACAAGGTGAGAGGGTGGTGCGTGACCAGCTGAGGGTGGATCTCTACTCGAGGGCTGCTTTGTTCAGTTTTTACCTCTTGTTCTTCAGAAGGCCAAGTTTACAAACTACTTCCAAGCATTTGTAAAACAAACATTGCCACCCACCAGCAGTTCGCTGTATTCTGAAATTGCTGTATTTACCTTGAAAACCACAAAATGTAAACAAGGGCACCTGATCAGAGAAGATCTTTAAACTGCTCATTCACTAAATTAACACCTGAGAAGAAAAGGCAGTTGACTTGGACTTGAATACACAATGTACAAATCAATCTTTTATCTTAGGGGTAGCTTGAATAAGTTAATGATTAGTAAGCTTTATGGAGATGCACGGAGACTTTCATAAATAAAACATATTAATATATTTAATACTCAAAAGAGTAAAACAAGTAAGGCCCACCTACTGTAAGCTATAGAAGTATAATCTTAATTCACACATACTTTCACTGAAAATAACAAATATGTGTAAGACACTCTCTCTCCCACTGGCGATACTTTATGCTATACAGCATGTGAAAACTGGGGTGACTGACTTTTTAATATGTCTTTTTAAAAATATTTATTTATTTTTGGCTGCTCTGGGTCTTTGCTGCAGCACATGGGATCTTCACTGTGGCATGCAGGATCTTTAGTTGCGGCGTGTGGACCCTTAGTTGCAGCATGCGGGATCTAGTTCCCCAACCAGGGATCGAACCCGGGCCCCCTGAATTGGGAGCACAGAGTCTTACCCACTGGAGCAGCAGGGAAGTCCCTTAATTTGTCTTTTAATATGCCTAATACATGACAAAATACGAGAAGATAGGGAAATAGTTTATTTAAAAATAGCTACTATTTAGTGGGAAGCAGCCACATAGCACAGGAAGATCAACTCGGTGCTTTGTGTCCACCTAGAGGGGTGGGATAGGGAGGGTGGGAGGGAGACGCAAGAGGGAGGGGATATGGGGTTATATGTATATGTATAGCTGATTCACTTTGTTATGCAGCAGAAACTAACACAACATTGTAAAGCAATTATACCCCAATAAAGATGTTAAAAAAAAAGGAAAATAGCTACTATATAATACACTGAAGAGTTTTTAAGTGAGCCATAGTTTTAGTTTTACAGACAGCCTGTGCTTCTTACCACAATGTGTTTCTGAAAACTATATTACAAAAGCAATGCATTTCTCATAGGAAATTCCACTGGAATAATATAACGGATTACTTTCCTAGGGAATACAAAGATAAAAATGGATATAGCATAGGTAGAAATACTCTAACCCTCCATATATTTAGAAGAACGAACATCTTGTAAAAGTGATTAAAATGTGCTTTGTTATACTTTCATAAGGATCATTCTTTTCCCCAAAATTACTACTGTATCATGTAAATATCTGAAGACCTCACCAAGGACCCTCCCATGTATGAGGACCCAGAGAGGCAAAGAGTCCTGAATGGATAAAGTTTTTCTCCATCTTCCCACACAGCTAGACTTAGAAGTTAAAAAAAGTCACAGAAGTGTAGAGTGGGGAGACTTCATTATTCTTCAGTGAAGTCAAGAGATTATTTTGGGGTCAAGTGAACTTCTAACCACCTCAGGGCTATTTTTCCTCTCCGGACTATTCTACCTTGAGTTAGCTAAATTCACCCCTCCTGCCTCAGCCTTTTCCAGAATGCTATATAAATGGAGTCATACGTTATGCAGCCCTTTGAGACTGGCTTCTTTCACCTAGTATCACGTTTTTGAGATTCATCGGTGTTGTTGGGTGTATCCATGGTTCATTCCTTTTTACTGCAGAGTGGTATTCCACTGCATGTATTGTTTATCCATTCAGCAATTGAAAGATATTTGTTAACTGTTTCCAGTTTTTGCTGTAAACACTGAGGAACAGATCTTTGTGTGAACTTAAGTTTTCATTGCTTTTGGTAAATATTTAAGAATGAGATTTAGGGCTCATATGGTATGTGTATATTTCACTTTATAAGAAACTGCCAAACTCTTTTCCAAAATGGCTGTAGCATTTGGTACACCACCGGCAACATATGAGAGTCCTAGTTGATCTGCATCCTTGTCAACACTTGATATTGTCAGCATTTTTATTTCAGCCATTTTTGTAGAGGTACTTCATTGTGGCTCTTGATATTGCTGTTTTTAGGGCGGCACCTTAAATGTTGGTGTTCCCAGGGATTCCATCTAGGGTACTCTTTTCTTCTCGCTCTCACAGTTTTAAATTCTATCTACATGCTATTAAATTTGAAATCTGTATTTTCCATCTGGATTTCTCTCCTGAGCCTCCAAATTAACATATCAGGAAATCTCTTAGATATTCTCCTCTGGCAGAAAGGATGCCAGAACCAAGTTCATTACTGTGGTAAACTGCAAACAGCCATAAATTCTTCTCATCCCTGTATGCATGTCCCTTTGCAGGTGACTTTGCAGGTACTCCCATCAAAAGACGAAGTCAATTTCTCCACTTTTTGCCTCTGAACTTAGCCATATAACATTAGCAAATGTGACACAGAGGTTTGAATAGCACTTGAGCATTGGGGGGTTGCGCTTTCTTGCTGTTCTCACGCTCTCCTTAGGGAAGAATGTGAGCTAGCCTGCCAAATAGTGAGAGACACATGGCCCGGCCACCCCAATCAACAACCTATCCACAGGCAGACACGTGAATGAAGCCAACCCAGACCATCCAGCTGCCAACTGACCCCAGATACATGAGCAAATTCATCAGAGATCAGCCAAGTCAGCTCAGAAGAAAAGAACCTACAAGCAAACCCACAGATTCATAAGTTAAGTAAATGAATGCTCAGAAAGCCACTCAGTTTGGGGGGTTTTGTTACATAATAATACAGAGCTAATATAATTATCCTCCCCTATCAAGTAGTTTGTTTTATATTCCATATCTCAATAAGTGCTACTAATACCTACCACATTGCCCAAATCCGACACCTGGGGGAATTCTAGGATGCGTCCTCTCCCTCACCTCAACCTTCCACCACACTCCCACATACAAGTAGTCATCAATTCCTACTATAGTTAAATTTCTAGCTACTTAGTCCCTTATCATATTCTGAACTTTTTTAACAGTCTCTTAGTTGACATCCCATCCTACATTTTCCGTCTCTCCATATAAGAAAATCGTCTTTCAAAATTTCAATTCTGATCATGGCATAGCCCAGCTTAAAAGTCTTTAATTGTGCTCCACTATCTTTGACATAAAAATTAACTGCCTCAGCATACAAGACCATTGGGCATCTGGACTCTCCTCCAAGCTCACCTCTGCCACTCTTCCACATTCTCCTCAGCTTTTAACATTCCTAAAAGCCACAACCACAAATGGGTCATGCTACTCCACACCCCTGTGCCTATTTCTCCCCAACCCTCTCCTTTCCACCGGATTAACAACTGCCCATTCTTCCATAGCTCCAGCTCACCTCCACGCTTCTTCTAAACTCCCAAGGCAATTATAATCCTCTTCTCTTACTTCCACAGCCCTTTGGGACTTAAGACAGTGTAATTAGTGGTTAAGTGTCTGGATTTCAACCAATCCTTTGCTTCTTACTAGTTATATGACCTTGGTCAAGTTACTTAACTTCATTGTATTGTACCTCAATTTCCTCAATAGAATGGGATGTGGCAGAGAATGTTACCCTTCCCTCCACCCTCCAGTATCCATTCTCTTCTTCCTTTAGATGACAGAACTCCTGAATTCTAGGTAGGCACATGGCCAGCCCACTAACCATCACATTCCTCAGCCTCCTTGCAGCAGATGTAACTATGTGTATGAGTTTCCCGTGGCTGCCGTAACAAATCACCAAACTTGGTGGCTTAAAACAACAGACATTTATTCTCCTGTAGTTCTCAAAGACCGAAGTCCAAAGTCAAGGTGTCGGCAGGGCCGTGTTTCCTCTGAAGGCTCTAGGAGAGAATCCTCTCTTGCCTCTTCCAGCTTCTGGTGGCTCCTGGTGTTCCTTGGCTTGTGGCCACATAACTCCATTCTCTGTCTCTGTCTTCACAAGGTCTCTCCTCTATGTGTGTGTCTCCCCCTCTTTTGTCTCTTATAAGGTCATTTGTCATTGGATTTGGGGCCCACCTGGGTAATCAAGGGTGATCTCATTTCAAGATCCTTAACTTAGTTACATTTGCAAAGTCTCTTTTTCCTATGAAAGTAACATTCACAGCGTCTAGGTGTTAGGACATGGACTTATCTTTCGGCAGACAGCCATTCAACCCAATATACTATGTGACTATGACATATGAGTAGGAGTAATATATGCAATTCCAGAAGTCCTCCTTAAAGAAGAAGCTACTTGCTCTGGATTCCTCTTGCTCCCTTTCTACTGACTGAGAAGTAGTAACTATTGAAGCAACTTTGGAAACCACATGTTGAAGAGAGTAGAGTGGCAAGATGGTTCTGGATTACTCATCTAGGCGCTATTAAGTGAAATATACTTCTATCTTATATAAGCCATTGGTTTTTGTTGTTGTTGTTTTAGTTCTGTTACAGCGCCTTATCTAGCACATGCAGTTAATAATAATATCTTAATAAAAATACATACCACTGGGCTTCCCTGGTGGCGCAGTGGTTGAGAGTCCGCCTGCCGGTGCAGGGGACACGGGTTCGTGCCCCGGTCCGGGAAGGTCCCACATGCCGCGGAGCGGCTGGGCCCGTGAGCCATGGCCACTGAGCCTGCACGTCCGGAGCCTGTGCTCCGCAGCAGGAGAGGCCACGACAGTGAGAGGCCCGCGTACCGCAAAAAAAAAAAAAAATACATACCACTTAGGGTTGCATAAGGATTAAATGGATTAATAGAATGTAAAGCATTGCAGACATCACCTGACATATAGTAAGGACTAAATAAATGTCAGTGATTAGCCTCAGTGGTAACAGAGTAGCCCTGGTCACATTTAGTTATCATTGCTTTACTTGTCTATCTCCTGCAGAAGACCAAATTTATTGGGGTAATGGCTTGGCACTTTCATCTCAGTATTGTACTTGAAAAACTACCAAACATTCTGTTACTGTTTAAAAGGGAAATGCAATTTAACTCTGCGTACCAATCATTACCCTAGGAGCTACTTTCATGAAAAGGTGAATACTAGGCCTGAAAAGCCTAGATGTCCCTTCCCTGCAAGCACCAATCTTTCAAGTTACAGGTCAATTGCTATCTTAATTAAGAAGCTTTTCTCATCTCTCAAAACAGGAAATTAAAATCTCCATCCTCCCACCATACCTTTACCACAACTTTTTATTTAGCCCTTATCATTGTCTACCTTGGGTTGCAATTATTTATAAACATATCTTATCTCCCTCAGTAGATTATAAATTCCTTGAGAGCAGCATTCGTTTCTGATTCATTTGAACCTTAGTAACTAGTTCACACACTGCACTGCACAGAGTGGATAACCAATAAATCTCTACTAAATTTATCAAGATCTTACAGTGTGAAAACACGAGCTTCAAATAAGCCTGCCTCGCCACCTACCAGCTGTGAGACCTTGAGCATGTTAACTTTACTTCTCTACAGTGTGGTTTCCAAATTTGTAAAATGGGGCTATTAAGAATTAAGTAAGGTAACATGGATAAAGGCCATCAAAAGCACTCAAAGTTAAGAATTCCAATATTTAGGACTTTCTATTCTTAGAAAGAGCCATCTTGGTTATGAAGTTAAAGTGTTCACAGACAAAAGGCATTTATTCAGTACTTGCAAAAAATTTAGACACATATTTAATTTCATACACAATATTAGAAGGGAGATTTTAACACACGAGCCCCCAGCTCAGGAAAATTGGCCCGTGGATACACGATCAGTAAGCAAGGGAGTTGTTCTAACACCACTAAACCACGTACATCACAAGTGTTGATTTTCTGCCCATTACTTTTCACTCTTCAAGGAGAACATTAAACTTCACAAGTCAAAGCCACAAATCAATCAAAGTTCATACAGCACATATATATTTTAGATATTCAATTAATTGTATGAGGGCAGCCCTAAACAGCAGTTTATTAGATTTCCAAAGTAGTCTTATTTGACCATTCATAACCACAGCAAACCCCCTCCAATAGAGACTAAGGTATTTTAAAGTACGAGCCCTTTTACAACCCTGACTAGCTTCAACAGAAGAAGCAAAGAAGCAAAGCAATCTGTTTTCATTTCATCCTTTGGGCCTTCTCTGAAACCTCACTGAAAAGAATAAACTTATTACCCCATTTCCACTGCCACTTAAGAGTTTAATAATAAGCTGTGGAAGGTTCTTAATATGATTACCACAAATACACAGAATCAACACAACAGTAACATTGAACTGGAGAGTTTTAAAGACATTTGTTAATAAATTTTGTAACTTCTGGCTTGGAAGTCCACTGCAATTTTCTAAACTTCTCGGAGTAGCAGCAAACCACAAAACACTACAACCTAAAAGAACTTCACTTAACGCATGTAGAAGTTTTCCTCTTCTGCTATTCACACTACAGATTTATATGTTAGAATGCACATTTAACACCAATGAGCTGAAATTCAGACACCCAGAATACAAAACTGTAATACTATAACAGGTCTATACATTGCTTTCTCATAAATGAAGTAATCAGCTAACAACTATGTTACATGCTGGGTAGTATTAAGACCTCCAAAAAAAGCATGTGACAAAAAAACTGAAATTATATTGCCTTTAAGAATTATAATTTTTTTCTAGAAAAACATTTATTTATTAATTCGACAAAAATTAAGTCAGCCCCAGTGATATTGAAAACACTGTTCTTGATCTTGGGAATTCAACAGAACATAGTCTTGCCCTCAAACACTTGGCAGTCTAATTGCAGGTCTTTCAACTAAAGAAACGAGTGCAAATTCTGAGCACGCACAGTACTGTGACCGTGTCCTCGGGCCCAAGTTCACTGACACCACAGTGGATCCCAGCCTGTGGGCAGGTTCCAAGCTCAAGCTCCCGCATCTCTCCTCTTGTCCTCATGAGGGCTTCCCTGACACTTGAAGAACTTGCTCAGCTGCAAGCAGCAGCAATCCAGATGTCTGTGTGGGAGGGGGTGACAACTCAACCCACAGAGGATGGAAGCTGGTCCCAGCCTTTCCGCCCTTGGGTAGGAGATTCTGAAGCACGTTCCTCCTGGTTTCTCCGAGGGCCCTGCAGGACTGAGTTCCAGCTGCCACAGTGGCGGGCCTTATTCACACTTTACTGACTTTCATTCCATGAGGCTGACTCTCCTTCACTCCCTCACTCACGCTTCCCAGGACCACCTCCCAAGGTAATTCCCTCCATCTGCATCTTCCAGGGTCGAATGTGTAGATGCTCCAACTAACACAGTCCTAATCTATTTCTCTTCAGATATATCCAATCACACTAGAAGAACACATGAAAGGAGAGTATCACATATATCCCTTTTTTTTTTTTTTTGCGGTACGCGGGCCTCTCACTGCTGTGGCCTCTCCCGTTGCGGAGCACAGGCTCCGGACGTGCAGGCTCAGCGGCCATGGCTCACGAGCCCAGCTGCTCCACGGCATGTGGGATCCTCCCAGACCGGGCCACAAACCCGTGTCCCCTGCATCGGCAGGCGGACTCTCAACCACTATGCCACCAGGGAAGCCCACATATATCCCTTTTATCCACTTAAATTTCAAGATGTCATGAGGCTGGGCATTTGAATAAATAACGTGGATGAGAGTTAAGATCGAAAAAGAGAGAAAGAGGAAGCTTGGCAGGTTAGAACAATGACCAATGCTAAAAAGATGAAAGTAGCCAATTCTCCACTTGGTTCCAAAATACCAATTATGCAGCACAGGAGGAGGGAAACAAGGGTCCAGAGATGCGAATGAAAAAGCCTCAGGAGTTTGGGTTGACTAACAGTTGCAGGTGAGTTAGGGAGTCCTACTCAGGACTCTTGGGCTGCAAGTGTGGCATCCAAAAAAGAGGGAGAGTCTCATCAGACTGCACCCAAATGTACTATGTTCAGTTCTTTCTACACCGCTAAGAATTAATTTGACAAACAGGAGCCTAACCAGAAACCAAACACAGCAGTGTGATGAAGACTAGAGAAATCACTGAAGAATCTGTAGCTGGCAACAGGTGAAAGAATTTTTTTTAATTAAGACCGTAGAAGAAAACGATCTACAGGAATATAATCGTTCCAAATAAATACTTAAAGCTCCACTGTGTGGAAGAGGGATTAGATGGAATTTATGTGGCTTTACTGGACCAACAGGTAGAATTTACCGGAGGGCATTATTCAATAGACGGTATGGTATAGTGGTTAAAAACAAACAGCTCTGGAGTCAGACAAACTTGTTTTGACTCTCAATTCTACCACTAATAAGCTCAGCGACCTTAAAACGGTTGTATACTTTCTTTATACTGAACTGTCCAACTGCAAAATTGGGATAGCAACAATTTCTACTTTATAGGGTTATTGTGATGACTAAACATTAATGCACAGGAAGCCCTGAGCCCAGTGTAGCATGTATTAAATGCTCGATAAATGGTAGTAACTTCAAATCTGAAACAGTTTCAGTCTTCATCCCAAAAAATTTACACTAACATCAAATCTGAAGAAATACAATAAAGCAATTGTTAAGCTGTTAGAGGAAGTATTTATAATTGCCTCATACCAGAGGACTACCGTGCTAGACAAGACTGACACGTTCAACTACATAAAAAGTCAAAGCTACTACCTAGCTGGATGGCTTTTTCACAGATGCTTTTAAGTGTATAACCTCCATGAGTAGAGCCAAAAGGTAAGAGTGCCAGCCTTCAAGACAACTTCCCGGAATTATATGCAGAGAAGGAACTGAGTTAAAGAAATGGTCTTGTCAGTGTTCTCCCAAGTCCCTGAAACTCACTACCTGCTTTCGTGTGGCACCGCACAGCAGAGAGAGACTCTGTTTTAGCTCCTGAAGCATTCTAACTTATTGCCTCAGAATGACTTTTTGCTTTCCAGAAGCAGCCACTTGGTAGGGTTAGCGTATTAGGAAACAGTCACGTGTCAAATGACCACAGAGTCTCAGAGTTGGAAATTTCAAGACCAAATGGCCCAAGGCTGTGAACTATCTAATCAGCCAAGAAAAGGAGCTGTCTCCACTTTCCTCAGCCCTCCTGGGGAGTGGCCCCCGGGGTTCTGCATTACTTCTGTGTTTTATCACCCTGATGGTAATAAAAGGACACACAAACCTCCCTTGTTTTGATTTAGATCAGTTTCTCCTCCTAATAGAAAATGCACACGTATTAATACACACAAACTTTTGGAAAAATCTACACCAGGGTTTTCTAGAGAACAGGGGGAGACATACATGCATAAAAGAACTAGGAGAAAAAAAAGAAAAATGAAAAGAATATAAAGTCAACAAAAATAACTGCTATAATTTAGTGTGGGGGAAGAGGGTTAAATTGTATATCAAAAAACAGGACCAGTGATGAATCATGTTGATAATATGTGCCCCTGTACAAGGCAAGGAGAAGGGCAGTTAACCTAAGTGCCATTCCTTCTCAAAACCTAAGCCCCCTCTAATCATGACAAAAACATAAGACAGACCGAAACCAAGGGACATTCTACAAAATACCTGGCCAGTACCCTTCAAAAGTATCAAGGTCATTAAAAAAAAACAAGGAAAGACTAAGAAAGTGCCACAGGCCAGAGGAGACTAAGGAGCCATGATGACTAACGGCGCGTGGGATCCTGGATGGGATGATGGGGAAAGGACAATGGAAAACTGGTGACATGCGAAGGAAGCCTGAAATTTAGTCAATAGGAATGTACAAATGGTAATTTCTTGGTTTTGACAAATGTACCATGGTTATGTAAGATGCTAACACAGGGGAAACTGGATGGAAGGGAAGTCTCTATACTACCTTTACGACTCCTCTTACATCTAACTGTATTCCAGGGACCTCCCTGGTGGTCCAGTGGGTAAGACTGCACACTCCCAATGCAGGGGGCCTAGGTTCGATCCCTGGTCGGGAAACTAGATCCCACATGCATGCCACAACTAAGAAGCCCGCATGCCTCAAATAAGACCCAGCGCAGCCACAATAAATAAATTAAATAAATAAATATTTATAAATAAATAAAAATGTATTCCAAAGTTTAAAGTTGATCTTTAAAAATGAGAGAATATTTGATCATGAAAAGAATTTTGCACTCACTTAAGAGAAAGCCAATGTGCTTCGGTTAATACTATTCCGATTGGGTGGTTTCTACTGAAAATAGCTCTCCATCCGCCAGGTTTTAAATAACCCTTGGGAAGTTGTTTGTTTGTTAAAACTTCATTTCCTCTGTTCACGAGAGGCAGTGTGACACGGTCAAAGGAGCACTTCTCGTACAATTTTGTGTATTGAGGAGACATGTTAACCTCTTTCAAACTCTGGCTCCTCATTCAAAAAAGTGGGGAACTGTACTAGATTTACTTTTAATTGGCTAAAGCTCTAAGATTTTATGATTCACTTGAACAAATCATAAAGTGAGTATGAAAAATAAAAATCTTTTCAAATTAATTTCAGAACATCATTTGGCTAAGGCAAGAGGAACTGAGGTGCAGCTGAACTATAGTTTCTGATACACTATAGCTTCTCCACATTATCTGAAAAGTAACAAGAAAGGAGGGTGCTCTGGAAACCTAGCAGAGGAGTCTGGAAATGCAGGAGCAGTGATCTTGGAAGGCAAATCTATGAAAAAGTGATGGCTTTTACAGCCAAAGGGAACAGGAGAAATACACTCAGGAAGAGAAGAGTGAACCTGCAAAAACACAAGGTATGAGAAAGGGTACGGCATTTGGGAAAACAAGGTTTGCTTATGGCTGCCGAGCAGTGTGAAGGTCAGGGCAGAGACAAGCCCATCTCAGGGAATCCTCCTCCGGGGCTCCGTCAGGATGGGCTTCCAAGAATCAGAGAAGAGTCGGAGCTTTAAGATAAAAGGGAACCTTGAATCTCCAACTGGAAAATACCCTCCTTCTCCAATGATGAGTGGAGTGAGACAAATGGCTTAGTCTTAAACTAGAGGTAGAAAATGAGAGCAAACTAGCAAGGACAATGACCTAAAGTATTAGATTACAGGAAAAGCCAGCCTTCCAGGGGCAGACGGAGCACCTGAGTGATTCATACTTTGAACCAGTGCCCGTGGAATCATATGACACCAAGTATCTGTGGTTTATTACCTACTGGGTACAGAGCTGTTACCGCAGAGTTCCCTCAGATACAGTAAACTATCTAAAAGAAAAAAGGCAGCCACAAAACCTGAAGGTTTATCTTTGACAGATTAACCTCCCCTGACTGACAGAGGAATGAGGCTACCCAAGCTCGGGGCCGTGAAGCGTGAAGCACCCCTGGGAACCAAGTTGTTTCACATGATCCCAGGGAAAGTTTGGGTCTCCCACCCACAAGCATCTAATGGCTTTTTTTTTTTTTTGGATGTCTACTATGGGCAAACCTCTGTGCCTGGGAAACACACACAAAAAATAAATAAATAAAATCCTTCCCTTGAAGAGGTTATAATGCAAGAGCAGAGTCAAATATGTTTAAAGGAAATACATTATGCCTATTATAAGTTAGCCAACATTTGTATAATGACTTAAAACACTTTTACATTTATTCTCTGGAAAGACTCCAAGCCTCCCGAAGCCTTGTGTGGTAAGATTATTCTTGTTTTTATACAGCCCTGGCCTCAGCAGCCAATGACAGATGTCCTCTGAGACGCTAAGTGGCTGGGTGACCTACTTAAGATGACACAGCCAGCGAAAGTGCAGTTAAAACCCGGACCCCAAGCTTTTTTCTGTTACAAATGCTGATTTGTTGTCCCAGTTTGCTTTTAAAACTTTTTATCTTGATCATCCTACAGTTCACAAAGAAGTGTCTGTGGATCTCGATTTGCTTATCATCCCTACTCTGAACTCAGTGTGTCTCTTCCACCTGAGGAACAGTGGTTTTCTACAATTTAGGAAGGTTCTCGCCCACCCGTATCTCTTTACATGCTGCCTCATTCTCATGCGCTCCAGCCTCTCCTTCTAGAATTCGATTAGATGCTGCTGGATCTTCTCAGTCCCTCCTCCAAGCTTTTAATGACTTGTTCAAACTTTCCTCTGCACTGCATTCTGGGTAATTTCCTCAGCTCTCTTTTCTACAACACTGTCTCCTCATTTTTATATAATAGCTAGTTCATGCTCTTTAGAACCTATATCTTCCTTTTCATATTGCCCATTCTTCCATTAGGCTCCTCTAGCCTCTTCTGTCTCTGAAACCATTTCCACACACTTACTGCACAGTGTCTGGCAAGGTGTCCCGGAGCACTTCGCATCTTGTTTGCCACAACTGCTGACTCTCCTTCATGTAGTTCTACTGTGAGTCCATCCTCGGTGGGAACTGTGTATAGTTGAGAACACCTCACGTGCCCAGGGCTGGGGGAGTGTCCCCACTGAGCACTGTTATGGGTGCTTCTAATGGGTGGTGTATCTCCCACAGCCTTCTTTCTGCTAATTTCTCCACCTGGGGAGACATCTGGATCACTTATTCAAAGTGACCAATTTCGGGACTTCCCTCGTGGTGCAGTGGTTAAGAATCCACCTGCCAGTGCAGGGGACACGGGTTCGAGCCCTGGTCCGGGAAGATCCCACATGCTGCAGAGCAACTAAGCCCATGCACCACAACTACTGAGCCTGCGCTCTAGAGCCCACGAGCCACAACTACTGAGCCCGCACGCCACAACTACTGAAGCCCGTGCACCTAGAGCCCGTGCTCTGCAACAAGAGAGGCCACCGCAATGAGAAGCTTATGTACCGCAATGAAAAGTAGCCCCCGCTTGCTGCAACTAGAGAAAGCCCACGTGCAGCAACAAAGACCCAACACAGCCAAAAATTAATTAATTAATTAATTTTTTTTTTAAGTGACCAATTCCACTCAAAGGACATTTACTGTCCTCGTCACTCTCTCTGCAAGATGAAAATGCAATATTCTTGCATATTATTATAAGAACTGTGTAGAAAGTGCCTATCATAGAAAGTGAAACATGGGAAACATATACCAAACATTAGGCATCTCCCTTCCCCACTGCAGGGAGAGCACATCCTGAGTTGGGTCTGGGGCTCTAGCAAATCCCTTTGACTCTCTCTCTAGATCTGTATCCCTTATTAAACCTGCTTTTTCATCATTGTGAGGAGGAATTCTTACACAGTATGTTCAAAATGAATGCTGTTTTTAAATTATTATTATAAGTATACACAAACTATGAAATTGATTTGCACAAGCTCTTAATTACTGGTTTTAGTTGTCTATGATTCTCTGCAAGTTCCATTAATCCTTCTCTTGTAACAGTTATAATCAGTCTCCTACTATGAACAATTTCTCAGTTGACAGTATGATGCTGTCTCTAAAATTATACCTACAAGGAAGCTCTAAGACAATTGGTAGTTATTAGATACCAGCCAAAGTGACATTTTAAAAGCTAAGCTAACACATCAGCGTCACCATCCTGGAGATTTTACAAAGATAAATTAAAGAGTTGATAATGAAACACTAACATTTATAGTACAACTCACACGGAAATATATAAACACATATTATTCGGCTGTATTTACTGGTTTGAAAAGTGGCCTCTCACAGTTAATTACCAAGATTTCCTTTCAACACACAGACTATTGTCCAGCAAAACAAAACTTGAAACTATTCTTTCAGTATCAACCCTTCAACGTGTAAAAGAAGAAAAATGATGGGGATATTTTTGAAAGAATTTTCAGTGGACATATTTCTATTTGAAAGTTTCACGCTGAATAAAGTTCTAACATTCCTTATTTTAAGACACAAAAGTATCCCCAGTTGGATCACATAATATAAAGTAAGCATCTCTTTCTTACCTCGGAACTTCTTGGGAGGGTTGGCGAGGTCCCCCGCCTCTGGGTGCACCACACATCTGTCATCCACTAGCCTGGAAGGAAAAGCATGTTCACATGTTGACATCGTCATATTCACAAAGCGCTGACTGCACGTGGATACCGCATAAATATTTACAGAGTTTTAGTACCATTCTTCACTCAGAAATGTTTGAAGAGTCATGGATTTGTAAAAGGATTTGGTTACGAGGACATGAATTAAAGCAGGGTTTATGAAACACAAAATTAAGAAACATTGTTAAGTGGTAGGAAACTGGTTAGAGAAATCATGATATAGACAAACCACGGAACACTGTAGAGCTAGTTACAATTCTATTCTTTAAATGCACTGGCCTGCAAAACATGTATAATATGTTGTGAAAATCAGTGGGAACCAATCAATAAGGTACTGTATACATTTAAACACACACACACACACACACACACACACACACACACACACACACCTCTACACAGACACATATGATGAGGATTGGAACAGAGGCACCAAAACATTAACAGTGGTCAGACTGCTCATAGGTTTTTGTTTTTGTTTTTGTTTTGCCATACGCGGGCCTCTCACTGTTGTGGCTTCTCCCGTTGCGGAGCACAGTCTCCAGACGCGCAGGCTCAGCGGCCATGGCTCACGGGCCCAGCCGCTCCGCGGCATGTGGGATCTTCCCGGACCGAGGCACGAACCCGCGTCCCCTGCATCGGCAGGCGGACTCTCAACCACTGCGCCACCACGGAAGCCCTGCCCATAGGTTTTATGTTCTTGTGTGTGTGCGTGTGTGTTGTTTTGTTTTGCTTTTATAAGGAATGTGTAAGCTTATGAGATCAGGCTTACAGAATGACCACACAGTGCGGTAAAGAGCACTCCTCCTGTGTTCAACCCTGGCTCGGTCACTTTCCAGCCAGGTGACTTTGAGCCTCCTTCTTTACACCTGCAAAACAAGGATAAGAGTACCCACCCCACAGCATTGTTAGGAGGATTAAATGATTTAACATCTGTAAAGTACCTACTACAGTTTCTGGCATAGAGTAAGCCCTTATACAAGTGCTTAAAAGATAAATAAAATCAGGGACTTTCCCTGCCTTATTCCTCACCATACTGTCTGCCTCTAGAAAGGTGCCTACAAATAGTGAGTACTCAGCAAACATTACTCAAATGAATAAAGTACCTATCTAGTTACAAAAACGTACCCCTATTAAAATATACACGAGAAGCCAATTTCTAGGACAATTCCCAGAGAAGCTGAATCGCTGACCTGAGAGCCAGGAGGCGTGAATCTCCTGCTCAGAGTAATATCTGACTAGCAAAAGACTCACTAATGTTCATTTTTTCCATTGATTAAGTGATGGAAGTAACTGGGGTTTCCTCCAGAATATTGTGACAATGCCTGTAAATTAGTTCCAAATTTGTGAGCTCGTTTGAAGAGAGATGCCCCAGTTGTGACTTTGTTTTTTTAAAAAAAAAACATATTAATCGGACTCACTAGTATGCATTAACTCCAGCAAAAAGTAAACCCCGGTTCGTGACCAACTGTCCCCTTGAACTAGGATGATTGATTACACAAATCAAGATGAAACTTTTAGTTCTTGGGTTACAAAAGCATCCACTTCCTAAATCACTGGATTTTTCTATGAGATCCAATTTCCACAAAAAAAAAATGCTAATTTGATCAAGCAATATGCTTCTTTCTTTGATTTTTTTAATATACTTCATTCACACTGGCTTACTAAAATGTGCTTTTACAGGAGCTGCCAAGCATGCAAGAAATTCCATTTAAGAGTCTTTAAAATTGTTTTCTTAGAAACAGGAAGTCACATTGGGTCAAGAGAAAGCAAATCCAAACCTCCACAATATCCGATCAGGCTGTAACACTGAACGGGAAAGCCTCAGAGTCCTGAGAACGTCAAAACGTAATATTTAAATTTTAAAAAATGCTGTGAGGGAAAGGTCAGCTTTTCTAATTAGTTAGGGCACGTTAAGAATTCAAAACATAATAATCAAAAAAAAAAAAAAACAGGGCTGCGGAGGGCAAAGCGACGAGAGATGCCCACACAGGGGATCGGTGCCGACCGGCACTCACCAGCCCGAGAGGCTTGTCTGCTCACCCGCCGGGGCGGGAGCTGAGGCTCGGTCTTTGGTCGGAGCGCAGGGAGGGGACTGGGGTTGGACGCGTGAACACAGCCTGCAGGGGGTTAGTGCACCACGGCTAGCCGGGAGGGAGTCCGGGGAAAAGTCTGGACCTGCTGAAGAGACAAGAGACTTTTTCTTCCCTCTTTGTTTCCTGGTGCGCGAGGAGAGGGGATTAAGAGCGCTGCTTAAAGGAGCTCCAGAGACGGGCGCGAGCCGCGGCCATCAGCACGGACCCCAGAGACGGGCATGAGACGCTAATGCTGCTGCTGCCGCCACCAAGAAGCCTGTGTGCGATCACAGATCACTACCCACACCTCCCTTCCGGGGAGCCTGTGCAGCCCGCCACTGCCAGGGTCCCGGGATCCAGGGTCAACTCCTCCAGGAGAACGCACGGCGCGCCTCAGGCGGGTGCAACGTCCCGCTGGCCTCTGCCGCCGTAGGCTCGCCCCGCATCCGCACCCCTCCCTCGCCCCCTGCCTGAGTGAGCCAGAGACCCCGAATCAGCGGCTCCTTTAACCCCGTCCTATCTGAGCGAAGAACAGACGCCCTCCGGCGACCTACACGCAAAGGCGGGGCCAAATCCAAAGCTGAACCCCGGGAGCTGTGAGAACAAAGAAGAGAAAGGGAAATCTCTCCCAACAGCCTCAGGAGCAGCGGATTAAAGCTCCACAATCAACTTGATGTACCTGCATCTGTGGAATACCTGAATAGACAACGAATCATCCCAAATTGAGGAGGTGGACTTTGAGAGCAAGATTTATGATTTTTTCCCCTTTTCCTCTTTTTGTGAGTGTGTATGTGTATGCTTCTGTGTGAGATTTTGTCTGTATAGCTTTGCTTTCACCATTTGTCCTAGGGTTCTATCCGTCCGTTTTTTGGTTTGTTTATTTTGTTTTTACTTTTCTAAAACAATTTTTTCTTAATAATTATTTTTTATTTTAATAACTTTATTTTATTTTATCTTACTATACTTTCCTTTCTTTTATCCTCTTTCTTTCTTTCTACTTTTTCTCCCTTTTATTCTGAGCCATGTGGATGAAAGGCTCTTGGTGCTGCAGCCAGGAGTCAGTGCTGTGCCCCTGAGGTGGGAGAGCCAACTTCAGACACTGGTCCACAAGAGACCTCCCAGCTCCACGTAATATCAAATGGCGAAAATCTCCCAGAGATCTCCATCTCAACACCAACACCCAGCTTAACTCAACGACGAGAAAGCCACAGTGCTGGACATCCTATGCCAAACAACTAGCAAGACAGGAACACGACCCCACCCATTAGCAGAGAGGCTGCCTAACATCATACTAAGTCCACAGACACCCCAAAACACACCACCAGACGTGGACCTGCCCACCAGAAAGACAAGATCCAGCCTCAACCACCAGAACACAGGCACAAGTCCCCTCCACCAGGAAGCCTACACAACCAACTTTAGCCACTGGGGACAGACACCAAAAACAACCTGCAGCCTGCAAAAAGGAGACCCCAAACACAGTAAGATAAACAAAATGAGAAGACAGAGAAACACACAGCAGATGAAGGAGCAAGATAAAAACCCACCAGACCTAACAAATGAAGAGGAAATAGGCAGTCTACCTGAAAAAGAATTCAGAATAATGATAGTAAAGATGATCCAAAATCGTGGAAACAGAATAGAGAAAATACAAGAAACATTTAACAAGGACCTAGAAGAACTAAAGATGAAACAAGCAACGATGAACACAATAAATGAAATTAAAAATACTCTAGATGGGATGAATAGCAGAATAACTGAGGCAGAAGAACGGATAGTGACCTGGAAGATAAAATAGTGGAAATAACTACTGCAGAGCAGAATAAAGAAAAAAGAATGAAAAGAACTGAGGACAATCTCAGAGACCTCTGGGACAACATTAAACGCATCAACATTCGAATTATAGGGGTTCCAGAAGAAGAAGAGAAAAAGAAAGGGACTGAGAAGATATTTGAAGAGATTATAGTTGAAAATTTCCCTAATATGGGAAAGGAAATATTTAATCAAGTCCAGGAAGCACAGAGAGTCCCATACAGGATAAATCCAAGGAGAAACACGCCAGGACACATATTAATCAAACTGTCAAAAATTAAATACAAAGAAAACATATTAATAGCAGCAAGGGGGCTTCGCTGGTGGCGCAGTGGTTGGGAGTCCGCCTGCTGATGCAGGGGACGCAGGTTCGTGCCCCAGTCTGGGAGGATCCCACATGCCGCAGAGCGGCTGGGCCCGTGAGCCGTGGCCGCTGGGCCTGTGGGTCTGGAACCTGTGCTCTGCGGGGGGGAGAGGCCACAGCAGTGAGAGGCCCACATACCGCAAAAAGAAAAAAAGCACCAAGGGAAAAACAACAAATAACACACAAGGGAATCCCCATAAGGTTAACAGCTGATCTTTCAGCAGAAACTCTGCAAGCCAGAAGGGACTGGCAGGACATATTTAAACTGCTGAAGGGGAAACACCTACAACCAAGATTACTCTACCCAGCAAGGATCTCATTAACATTTGATGGAGAAATTAAAACCTTTACAGACAAGCAAAAGCTGAGAGAGTTCAGCACCACCAAACCAGCATTACAACAAATGCTAAAGGATCTTCTCTAGGCAAGAAACACAAGAGAAGGAAAAGACCTACAATAACAAACCCAAAACAATTAAAAAAATGGGAATAGGAACATACATGTCGATAATTACCTTAAATGTAAATGGATTACATGCTCCCACCAAAAGACACAGACAGGCTGAATGGATACAAAAACAAGACCCATATATATGCTGTCTGCAAGAGACCCACTTCAGACCTAGAGACATATACAGACTGAAAGTGAGGGGATGGAAAAAGATATTCCATGCAAATGGAAACCAAAAGACAGCTGGAGTAGCAATTCTCACATCAGACAAAACAGACTTAAAAATAAAGACTATTAGAAGAGACAAAGAAGGACACTACATAATGATCAAGGGATCGATCCAAGAAGAAGATATAACAATTATAAATATTTATGCACCCAACATAGGAGCACCTCAACATAAGACAAATACTAACAGCCGTAAAAGGGGAAATCGACAGTAACACATTCATAGTAGGGGACTTTAACACCCCACTTTCACCAATGGACAGATCATCCAAAATGAAAATAAATAAGGAAACACAAGCTTTAAATGATACATTAACAAGATGGACTTAATTGATATTTATAGGACATTCCATCCAAAAATAACAGAATACACGTTTTTCTCAAGTGCTCATGGAACACTCTCCAGGATAGATCATATCTTGGGTCACAAATCAAGCCTTGGTAAATTTAAGACAATTGAAATTGTATCAAGTATCTTTTCTGACCACAATGCTACCAGAAAAGATCTGTAAAAAATACAAACACATAGAGGCTAAAGAATACACTACTTAATAACGAAGTGATCACTGAAGAAATCAAAGAGGAAATCAAAAAATACTTAGAAACAAATGACAGTGAAAACACGATGACCCAAAACCTATGGGATGCAGCAAAAGCAGTTCTAAGAGGGCAGTTTATAGCAATACAATCCTACCTGAAGAAACAAGAAGCATCTCAAATAAACAACCCAACTTTACACCTAAAGCAATTAGAGAAAGAAGAACAAAAACCCCCAAAGTTAGCAGAAGGAAAGAAATCATAAAGATCAGATCAGAAATAAATGAAAAAGAAATAAAGGAAACGATAGCAAAGGTCAATAAAACTAAAAGCTGGTTCTTTGAGAAGATAAACAAAATTGATAAACCATTAGCCAGACTCATCAAGAAAAAAAGGGAGAAGACTCAAATCAATAGAATTAGAAATGAAAAAGGAGAAGTAACAACTGACACTGCAGAAATACAAAAGAACATGAGAGATTACTACAAGCAACTCTATGCCAATAAAATGGACAACCGGGAAGAAATGGACAAATTCTTAGAAATGCACAGCCTGCCAAGAATGAATCAGGAAGTAAAAGAAAATATGAACACACCAATCACAAGCACTGAAATGGAAACTGTGATTAAAAATCTTCCAACAAACAAAAGCCCAGGACCAAATGGCTTCACAGGCGAATTCTATCAAACATTTAGAGAAGAGCTAACACCTATCCTTCTCAAACTCTTCCAAAATATAGCAGAGGGAGGAACACTCCCAAACTCATTCTACGAAGCCACCATCACCCTGATACCAAAACCAGACAAGGATGTCACAAAGAAAGAAAACTACAGGCCAATATCACTGATGAACATAGATGCAAAAATCCTCAACAAACTACTAGCAAACAGAATCCAACAGCACATTAAAAGGATCATACACCATGATCAAGTGGGGTTTATTCCAGGAATGCAAGGTTTCTTCAATATACGCAAATCAATCAATGTGATACACCATATTAACAAATTGAAGGAGAAAAACCATATGGTCATCTCAATAGATGCACAAAAAGCTTTCGACAAAATTCAACACCCATTTATGATAAAAACCCTCCAGAAACTAGGCACAGAGGGAACTTTCCTCAACATAATAAAGGCCATAGACGACAAACCCACAGCCAACGTCGTCCTCAATGGTGAAAAACTGAAAGCATTTCCACTAAGATCAGGAACAAGACAAGTTTGCCCACTCTCACCACTCTTATTCAACATAGCTTTGGAAGTTTTAGCCACAGCAATCAGAGAAGAAAAGGAAATAAAAGGAATCCAAATTGGAAAAGAAGAAGTAAAACTGTCACTGTTTGCAGAAGACATGATACTATACATAGAGAATCCTAAAGATGTTACCAGAAATCTACTAGAGCTAATCAATGAATTTGGTAAAGTAGCAGGAAACAAAATTAATGCACAGAAAATCTGGCATTCCTATATACTAATGATGAAAAATCTGAAAGTGAAATCAAGAAAACACTCCCATTTACCATTGCAACAAAAAGAATAAAATATCTAGGAATAAACCTACCTAAGGAGACAAAAGACCTGTATGCAGAAAATTATAAGACACTGATGAAAGAGATTAAAGGTGATACAAATAGATGGAGAGATATACCACGTTCTTGGATTGGAAGAATCAACATTGTGAAAATGACTCTACTACCCAAAGCAATCTACAGATTCAGTGCAATCCCTGTCAAACTACCACTGGCATTTTTCACAGAACTAGAACAAAAAATTTCACAATTTGTATGGAAACACAAAAGACCCCGAATAGCCAAAGCAATCTTGAGAACGAAAAACGGAGCTGGAGGAATCAGGCTCCCTGACTTCAGACTATACTACAAAGCTACAGTAATCAAGACAATATGGTACTGGCACAAAAACAGAAATGTAGATCAATGGAACAGGATAGAAAGCCCAGAGTTAAACCCATGCACATATGGTCACCTTATCTTTGATAAAGGATGCAGGAATGTACAGTGGAGAAAGGACAGCCTCTTCTATAAGTGGTGCTGGGAAAACTGGACAGCTACACGTAAAAGTATGAGATTAGAACACTCCCTAACACCATACACAAAAATAAGCTCAAAATGGAATTAAAGACCTAAATGTAAGGCCAGAAACTATCAAACTCTTAGAGGAAAACATAGGCAGAACACTCTGACATAAATCACAGCAAGATCCTTTTTGACCCTCCTCCTAGAGAAATGGAAATAAAAACAAAAATAAACAAATGGGACCTAATAAAACTTCAAAGCTTTTGCACAGCAAAGGAAACCATAAATAAGACCAAAAGCCAACCCTCAGAATGGGAGAAAATATTTGGAAATGAAGCAACTGACAAAGGATAAATCTCCAAAATTTACATGCAGCTCAATAACAAAAAAACAAACAACCCAATCCAAAAATGGGCAGAAGACCTAAATAGACATTTCTCCAAAGAAGATATACAGACTGCCAACAAACACATGACAGAATGCTCAACATCATTAATCATTAGAGAAATGCAAATCAAAACTACAATGAGATATCATTTCACACCGTTCAGAATGGCCATCATAAAAAAATCTGCAAACAATAAATGCTGGAGAGGGTGTGGAGAAAAGGGAACACTCTTGCACTGCTGATGGGAATGTGAATTGGTACAGCCACTATGGAGAACAGTATGGAGGTTCCTTAAAAAACTACAAATAGAACTACCATATGACCCAGCCATCCCACTACTGGGCATATACCCTGAAAAAACCATAATTCACAAAGAGTCATGTACCAAAATGTTCATTGCAGCTCTATTTACGATAGCCAGGAGATGGAAGCAACCTAAGTGTCCATCATCAGATGAATGGATAAAGAAGATGTGGCACATATATACAATGGAATATTACTCAGCCATAAAAAGAAACGAAATTGAGTTATTTGTAGTGAGGTGGATGGACCTAGAGTCTGTCATACAGAGTGAAGTAAGTCAGAAAGAGAAAGACAAATACCGTATGCTAACACATATATATGGAATCTAAGAAAAAAAAATGTCATGAAGAACCTAGGGGTAAGACAGGAATAAAGACACAGACCTACTAGAGAATGGACTTGAAGATATGGGGAGGGGGAAGGGTAAGCTGGGACAAAGTGAGAGAGTGGCATGGACATATATACACTACCAAACGTAAAATAGATAGCGACTGGGAAGCAGCCACATAGCACAGGGAGATCAGCTCTGTGCTTTGTGACCACCTAGAGGGGTGGGATAGGGAGGGTGGGAGGTAGGGAGACGCAAGAAGGAATAGACATGGGAACATATGTATATGTATAACTGATTCACTCTGTTATAAAGCAGAAACTAGCACACCATTGTAAAGCAATTATACTGCAATAAAGATGTAAAAAAACAAAAAAAAACACATAGTCTCATTTAGAGTGCATAAAAATTATATTAAAAGCGCCATGGGTATTTTACATATTCTTAGTGCCTGCCAATCCCACAGAAATGCAGGCTCCCCTAGAATGCCCCGAAGAGTCCTCACCTGCATGGGCTAGCCACCAAGAGGAACGGGAAAAACTAAAGCCATCAATCTGGTCACAGTGCATTTGTGTAAACATTTATGCCTATCCTCAAATATCTGATAGCCCAGAGAAAAACACAGTAATTAAGTGTGCCTTCACTTCTAAGAATCTGTCCTGTCCCTTATAAATAAAGGTCTGTGAAAATTACAAAGAAAGTCATCTCATCATGCAGACTTAAAGAACTGGAGCTGAGTTTAGAGAGAATGGAAGAAAGGGAAGGTTAGGATTAAATGGGTGAGAAAAGAAACAAGGAGTGTGAATCTGTTATAAAAACATATATGATCACTGATGCTAAATGTCAAACAGGATTTTACTGCACAGCTTCTACAATATCTACAAGAGCATCTTCTTGAATACCTCCAGGGCCAGAGTATTCACCACTTACCACCTTTCTGCCAGTACTAATATTAGAAATCTGTTTTATAGGTCTTTTTCCCATCCCAGTACTTACATTTTCTTATGACCGCTTGCTTAATTGTCTGATCTTCCAATAAATTGTAACTCCATGAAGTCAGAAACTAAATCCAACTTGTTTACCATTACATCCTTGGCATCCACTAGAATGTGTTATAGTAGCCACTTAATAAACATTTGTTAAATAAATCAACGAAAAAATGAGACTTGCTTTCCCAAATGTCTTTCCCTTTTTGATCTCAGTTCTTTCTTCTGGAACTACATAGACTAAGTTCTCTTTTTCTGGAATGAACAAGACTATTTCTCTCCAGTTCTTCCTCATATGGATATTTACCAAGGAACTCAACATCCTCTCATATACCCAAGTGTCAACATCCCCCTTAGATGTGATCCTGGAAGCTATTCACATGAGTCCAGATGTGCCCCCAACAAGTGCAGGGGTCAGGGGACCGTTACCTCTTTCTTTCTGACACTAAGCTTACAGTTATGCAACCTAGGATTGCAGTAGCTTCCGTGGCAGTCAAACCCACCTCTGACATTCACTGGGCTTACAGCTAAACAATTCCAGGTTTTTTTCGTGTGTACTACTGATAAGCCAGGCTTCCCCATCCACCACTGGGGCAGTTAACTTTTACAACTTAGGAATAAGAATTGACAATTGAATAGGGACATATATAAAGATCAACCTTTGGCCTAAGAACAGAAATCCTCTGAAAACCATCTATTCCATCCCTAAGTCATTTAAATACCCTCTCATGATTACCGCCCATTTTTCTCACTGATAAACAGTGTTTCCCAAATTCGGCTCATTGGCTGAATCATATATATATATAGGAGGTAATAATAAGAAGTTTCTTTGGTCCAGATCTAACAAACCAAAATTTCTGGGGATAAGGTCTAAGAATCTGTATTTTTTTAAAGGCTCTCCAAACTTTCTTGAATGGATTAGGAGTACCTGCTTTCCCAGAGTACCCAAGGCTCTCCTCTATAAGACAACTTATCACACTCCATCAAGATTTCTTATATAAGCATATTTCACTAGCACCAAAAATTATAAGTTCCAAGAGAGTCAGTGCATTCCTGTTCTGCTCACCATAATATGCCCAAATCTAAGTATTAGGCCTCAAACATGGAAGATGCTAAATAATTATTAATTGAGTGAATGACTGAGTCATTTTTTGAATAAGTGAGTAAATCAATCATGGTATTTTTGGTAGATCACAAAAACATTAAAAAAAAAAAACTGGAACTAACAAATGGTTACCTAATCATAGATAGAAGAAAGGGTAGGAAATATTCCCCATCCAGACATGTCTCCGAAAGTTATCAAAAATGTCAAATCCTGAGAAGGGTCAAGATAGCCTGCTCTAAATAACAATATCTTATATAGCACCTTTCAACCCAATCTATCAGTGCACTTTAATGGGCTAAATTAAATGCAGCTAATGGGGTGCATTTATTTTCCCCTGTCTGAATCAGCAACTAAGCCAAATAGGCAATTCTAAGCGATAGCTTAAAATTCTCAACCTGTCACTGAAACTCAACTAACATAAAATCTGTTTTCCTTCATATCTATCTTTTCTTCATAAGGTCATAGCTGTAAATTATTTGGTCACTGCAATTGACAAGAAAAAAATCATTCAACAATTAGACCTTCCAAGGTATCTATAAGGAGATTTCATTAGCTCCTTTGAAGATTTCATACATAAATATAAATCACAAATATATGTGAATCAAATTTTAACTGGACAGGTATGCCCCCTAGAGAAATCTTGCAAATGTGCATATGGAGACATGTACAAGAGTGATAGCAAACACTGGAAACACCCAAATGTCCATCAGTAATAATAGCATGGATAAATTATGACAAATGAATAATTTCATACAAAAGATAACTACTTTTTAATAGATAGCTAGTGGGAAGCAGCCACAAAGCACAGGGAGATCAGCTCAGTGCTTTGTGTCCTCCTAGAGGGGTGGGATAGGGAGGGTGGGAGGGAGACGCAAGAGGGTGGGGATATATGTATATGTACAGCTGATGCACTTTGTTGTACAGCAGAAACTAACACAACATTGTAAAGCAATTATACTCCAATTTTTTTTATTTTAAAATTTTACTTCTCTAAAAATATGGTTATCATGCTTTGTACACAACAGCACATTTACTAGATAATACTCATTCCAGAATCACTGTCTAAACCAAACAAATAAATGGGGGTATATGGGCACATAAGGCAGATGACACACAGTTTTAAAATAATTTTCAGAGCCAGAATTGGTAAGTTGGGCAGAAAAGCTGTAAATCAATCCTTATATGGATACATGAAAATTATATGCAAACTAGAAAACGAGCATATGTTTTAAATAAATCAGGTTAGATTTAATCAGGCACTACAATGAATGGAAATTGATTATATTCCTTTTGATTCCAAATTTCCACTTTATTGGAAAATCTAGTAACCATTACAGCTTCTAGCTGAGGGACAAGAGGACAGACAGTCCTTTAACATCCGATAAAGATGTTAAAAAGAAAGATAACTATTTTTTAAAGTGAATAAATTGCAGCTGCATGCAACAGCACTGAAAATCTCACAGACATAAAGTTGAGCTAAAAAAAAGGAAGTCCCAAATGTTATATAATTCCATTTATATAGACAGCATAAGTAGGCAAAACTAAACAGCATATATTTTAGGAACACACATGGAGTGTAAATAAATTATTGTATAAAAATACATGGCTTTCAGATTTGTAAGTAGATTTCCAAAAGAAAGCAAATTATTCTTTGGTCTCCAGTCTTGCGTTATTCCACCAACTGCCAAGAAAATGTCATGAGATAGGTAAAATATGCTAGTCATATATTTTTCCTCATGAAGCCATAAATGGTATTTCTACCTTGAATACTTTTTAAAAGTAAGTGTGCTATCTTCCTGATATATGCCTACCACATATATCTGATATTTGTACAATTAAGTGATATAATTCATTTCTAATATTGATACAATGGCACTGAAGCATATTTAAATAAAATGAATTTGAGGGGAGAGAGAAGGTGGGGAGTCCACAGTGGGTATTATTAAAAACTATTGGTAAGAAAGGGGGCTAATATTGTGGCTAGGTTCATAAGTAGGGTGGAATTGCCTTTACAGCCCTTTCAGGACTGTCACAAATCACTTTATCCCTAACTCTAGGATTTTTACCCTGCTGGCCATATGAATTTCTCCCTTAGCTGCAATCTTCTGACTTCTTAGCAAAACTGTCCATCCACCGCACACAACCCTACCACCCACCATCACCACAACCCTGGCACATCAGTCAAGCCTCTCCTTCACCTTCATCTAGAAGTAGTACTAGAGTAGAAGAAAAAAAAAAAAAATTGAGCTCTCTAATCCTTGCTCTGCCACTCCATAACCAGCTGTGTTTATGCTAGCCACTTAACCTCTCTGTGCCTCATTATCTAAATGCGGCAGCTGTGATCTCACAAATTCCTTCTATTTCTGTGCTTTTTCATTTCTCTGATCCTGTATTATAATCAAGTTTGGCTTCTGGTATCATCTTCCAACAGCAAATTCTGACTTTATAATATTTTATACATTGTAGTTGGAAAGTTTAACTGTTTAGAATCAATTTTTTTAAGTTTATTCATTATTTTATCATTCCAAGCAAAGTGCTGGTATGTGATTTTTGTTCCATTCATTCACCGTAGTGACCATAGTCTTAGAACACAGTATTTTAGCATCTTAAGGTGTTGCCATTTAGTAATAGGGACCTTTTTTTACTGACCAGTACTCAAGCTGCCTAAGTAAGGAGCCAACCTCCAGGCCTGTAGATTCTTGTTTGTAAGCCAATTAATCTGGCTCATAATTCAGAGCATCTTAACAGGAAATGCTAGGTTCTACAAATGTCCAGTTCCATACCTTAGGTCTGATAGGTCCTGTGGACACACCCCTGCACAAGGCCATAAACAATTCTAATCACACAAAGAGGGAAGTAATTTCATTGTAAAACTTTCTGCCAAAAAGTGTTCTAACTTGTAAATGCAAAACAGATGCAACACAGAAAATTCACTCATAGCTGTAACTCATATTTTGTCTCTGATGACAAGTAGAGTTAAATTCCCTTTTGCCATTGGAAATATGAGATTTTTAAAAGTTAAACCAATAAGGTTTAACATTATCTTCTCTTTTTAGATTTCTTATTTCAATAATATATCTTTATTAGAACAAATATCTTAAGTTTAAATATTAAAAGTATGCTTAATTCCATGTGCAAGTTTTTCAACCATGCACAGGTTTGTTGCTGCTAATATTTCTAAAATTGGTTTCTTCCAAAGCTGAAATTGTGCTTGCTCTTTAGGTATCTAAAATGCTTCCAGTTGTTCTTCCATGAAAGATAAAACTAATCTAAACCACATATAAATGACTCAAAGACCTTTAAACAAAATGGGTATCATGAGGACTACAAACGGAACGCTGTCACTCACATGTTAACTTTTTTTAGAAATCACCGCAAGAAGCCATCATTTTGTGAAACAATTTTTTATTTTATTTATTTATACAGCAGGTTCTTATTAGTTATCTATTTTATACATATTAGTGTATATATGTCAATCCCAATCTCCCAATTCATCCCACCACCACTACCATCACCACCCCCCCTCTTTCCCCCCCTTGGTGTCCACACATTTCTTCGATACATTTGCGTCTGTATTATATTCAGAGTATGGATGCTAGTGAAACTTGGGGGAAAAATGACTAAGAGTTACACAATGCCTTTCAAAGAGAAGCATGTATATCTGATCATGACTTCAGAAAGGATTTCCCTGTATATTTTGAAAGCTTAAAGTCCTAATCCAGCCAAAGAAAGCAATCTGATTTTTTCTTCTAGGATTTTCCTTCTCCATCTAATAACTTCCTTTCCTTGATCCTCTCTACCCTGCCTGCTCAACTTCTTTGAACCCAACGCTATTGCAAGTCAGTATGTGCAGTATTTTGTTCTAGCTGGTCCATTACTGTTCTCGTGAAAGTCAAAGCATTTGTAAAGTGTCTTTCTCAGGATATGAATGGACATCTATACCAGTTGAGATCACTTATTTAGTGATGGCTAAGGTGACCTTAACTACTACCAGTTCTCAATTATCTGCAGAGAGCTAGAAAATCAATGGCACTGGTAAAAGTGACACACTAGGCAAAGTTCAAGTCCAGAACTTTGCTACTACTACTACTACCACCACCAGACTGTCATTCCTATCTGAGCTTTTGCCACATGGTTGGCACCAACTTTCTCAGGAAAAAAGGCTGTAAAATGGGGAACTCACCTAGGTACACTCTCTTATTCCAAGAATAGACACCTCCCTGGCCCCAGGTTTCTGCCTGGCTTTGGTCACTTCCTCACATTTCCACATAGTTGCTTTTTATATTTTGTCCAGAATTTATAGTAGTTATACTGAAGATTAAATTCAAGAAATATAAGTTCAAATATTTTACAAATTACTAATAAGACAACGCAACAAACTGCTATGCATGTATCAGCAAAAACAACAATAAACATATTGTTAATTACCAACTAAAAATATAACTATTATGAATGTTTAAAGACATTAAAGATAATTTTCTTAAAAGAGCAAAGAGTAAGAGCCCATCAAAAATGGGCAGACAGATTTGATAAAGAATTTCTAGAAATGAAAAATAATTGTTTAAGTAGGTGGATTTAAGACAGTAAATTTGACACAGCTAATTAATAATCTCTAGAGCCCACGAGCCACAACTACTGAAGGCCGTGCACCTAGAGCCCGTGCTCCACAACAAGAGAAGCCCCCGCTCACCGCAACCAGAGAAAGCCCGCGTGCAGCAACGAAGACCCAACGCAGCCAAAAATTAATTAATTAATTAATTTTTAAGAAAAAAGAAATGGGAAGGAAAAAACTGTTAAACATGTGAATAAATTTAAATAAATGTTGTTGGTATAAAAGAATAATAATGACTAACGTGAGTCTTTAAACGTACAGCACTACATACCAGACATCTGCATATAAGTAGAAAGGGAGTGATCAGAGTTAAATAGTTCCATGGCTCTGAATTGTACAGGAATGAGTTAAAATATCAATTAACTTTATACTTTGCTGAGTGTACAAAGTATAATTTTAAAAGAAAATACTGAAACAACAGAAATAGTATATAAATACAAAGCCAATAGAGAAAGATGAATGGAACAAGAAGAAAAATAGGAAAAACTTCAGTCGATCCAAAAACAATTAAGAGAGAAGAAAAATCAGGGCAAGTCATGATTAATATAAAGGCACAAAGTAAGAGGGTAGGAATAAGTCAATATTAATCATAATATATTTAATTTTTAACATCACTTCAAAGCCAGATTTAAAGAAAAAAAAAGAGATTTCCAGACTGGATGAAAAAATCCAACCATATGCTATTGACTAGAGCCATACCTATAACATATGGACAGAAAAAAGCACAACAAAGAAATACTGATCAAAAGAAAGTTATGGTAGCAGTGATAATATCAGAAAAATAGACGTTAAGGCAAAAAAAAAAAAAACATTATTCAGGACAAATAAGGCCATTAAATATAAGTGTTTCAGTTCTCTAAGAATATATAACAATTCTAAATTTAAATGTAACAGCCCCAAATTATGCAAAACAAAATTTATAGAACTAGAAGGAGAAATTAACAAAGACATTATCAGAGTAGGAGATTTCAACACACTTCTCAATTACTGATAGGGCAAACAGATAAAATGCAGTAAGGATACACACTTTGAAACCCATAATTAACAAGCCTGATCTAACGGACATATATAAAACATATAACCTCTCATGGAAATGTATAAAACTCAACAACTGGAGAAAATATTTTCTTTTTGAGCATATACAGAACATTAATACACCAGTTCCCTCAATTCTTTTCAGATTATATGGTTTCCTTATCCCTACTATATTTCTAAAATATAGCTTAAATTCACAAGGTTTTAAGAAATTCTCTTGGCTCACGCTGCACTTATGTTTAGCTTAAAACCCCATACTCATCCATCCTCTAGAGGCTAAGGGTCTCCTTCTATGATCCCACCATATTTGATATACACCCTTTCAAGCTGTTATCTACTGTATGATACCTTTAGCTCCATGTCTCTAATAAAAACAGTGAGCTCCTTGGGGACTGCAGCAGTATATTTTTAATCTTCATATTCTCAATACCTAGCACAGTGACTGGCATGTAGTCAGTACATAAAAATAATTGTTGAATGAATGAACTTCCATACTTCAATGGACCACAGAGGTAAAGAAAACAAATCGCAAAAGACAAAATGAGGCTGATGAAGATGCAGCAGGAAGAACCTAGGAAGAAAAGATGAATTAAGTACGTAATAATGATAAGACTGTTCCTCCCTGGCTCATGCCCTCAGCAAGCCATAAAGTAACATTTAACTATATATTCTAGAAGTGAATGGCTAAAAGAGACCTCAAAAAATAATCCAGTCAGTAGGAGCTCCTAGGCAGAACAGAACATAATTTAGCCAGAAACATTTCTTTCCTTTGAAATCGTCAGAGTACAATGCAATCGGCGATTAGTTTTATAGCTGTAAGGACCTGCCTTCTCCCTGTTCTTTTAAGTATGCTGCCTTCTTCAAAAAGAGATGAATATGAGAACCAAATACCACTTCCTGGCTAATGAGACACAAAAGAGAAACGTACCTAGGAGGAAACAGTTGGCAAGAGAAGTTCCCCGGCCAGAAAAACTTCTGGCAACTATAGACCAATTTCCACAATTATTAGCATGAGAAACGAGACTTTTTTTTCCAGGAAGTTGGAAGGTATAAAATTTACCTCATTAAAGCTACAAGCAGATGACTGAGTCAATAAGAACTGGGACATTTCTAAGATCTACCAGAAAAGGGGAGAGGTAAAAACTCTTGTTAAAAAACAAAACAAAACAAAAAAACTTCACACTCTCACATAATTCCCTTGGAGACATAGCTTCCAACATTTAATTAACCGTGGCTAAATGTGTATAAGTATGGGTTTAAAAACACAGATGTCATTCTAAAGTCACACCTATAATTGGTATGGATGGAATCAATGGGCATAAAACCCTCTTTTAAGTCATTTCTGTGCACAAAGAGAATAATCCCAGACTTATTTGTGTTATTGGCAAGGGTCTAATTGTAGCTGAAATGACATATATACCCTCTTCTGCAGTGTTTTAATTAAGGAACAGAGCCTTCTCTTTCTGGGATGAAGTGAATGAATCCTTACCCGAAAATAATGAAGCAACACACATGATCTCTAAAAGCAGAGCCAACTGAGGGTAAAATCAAAGGTAAACAAAAACAAGCAGAAAAGTCTGATAACTGAAAAGAGCCGCACATATATATGCTAAATTAAATTATTTCTCTTGCTTCCAGATTGGGCAAAATTTTTTTCCAACCCCTGGAAAAAGCAGAAATAGTACTACTATTAAAGTAGAATTTGTAATCAATCCTAGGTAATGAATGTATCTATTGATATAAATGCATGCAGATCCCTAATCCTCCAGACAGCGATCATCAAACCACAAATAAAAGAGACATATTGGCTTCTACTAGATTAGGACAAAAATGGGATAATATAAATTTAACAATACACGTTTCCTTTTAAGATTCTAGTATCACAACTGTATCTACTCCATATAAATGTGTGATGTTGGGAAGTTATTTCTCCGGCCTACCTATAAAATTGAGATAACTCTAGTACTAACTTCATAGAGCTGGTCTGAAAAACAACTGATTTGACGGTGCAAAATGCCCAGTACAAAGTTAACATTCAATAAAGGTTAGCCATCATCATCATCAATGTTATTTATTATAAATGCCCAGCACAAAGTACATTCTCAATAATTATTAGGGTTCATCATTTTCATCCCTGTTATCTATTATTACCACTTAATTGTTGAAAGAAGTTCAGCAGTAAGGTAATCATTTCAGAAAAAATGAAATCTCTTCATGAGGAAATTCATTCATTCGACAAACACTGACTGCACAGCTATGATGTGCCAGGCATTGTTCTAAGAGCAAACAAAACCAACACTCTGGCTGGGAGTAGTAAGAAGGAGACAAGAAACAATAAACATAATAAATCCATAAATTACATAGTGTGCTAAGGGATAAGTGCTATCTAAAAAAAAGGAAACATAAAACATAGCAAAAGACATAAAGGAGGTGAGGGAGCTACCTAAGAGAACTGCATTCCAGGCAGAAGGAACAGCCAGTGCAAAGACCCTACGGTGGGAGCATGTTTGCAGTGCTTGAGCACGTGCAAGGAAGCCAATACACCTGACGGGAGTGAGAAGAAGATGAGCGATTGGAAAGGTCAGAAAAGCCAGGGAATGGAAGGCCAGATCCTACAGGATCTCCTACGTATAGTAATGACTCTGGCATTTAGTATGCATGAGATAGTGTGTGCCCCTGAAAGGCTTGGAGCAGAGAAAAGTCAACATGATCTGGCTTCTATGTAAAAAGCTCCCTCTGCTTTGCTGAGCTGAGAATAGTCAGGGAGACAGAGGTAGGGAGCTCACTGTGGAAATGAGCACAGGAACCCAGGTGAGAAAAGTGAGGGTCCATACGTGTCTCATGCAAACTATCAATATCCTAACGAAGAAGAAGAGGAGATATGTCAGGAGAGATGTGAATACCTATTGTCTCTTTAAGGGCCATTATATTGGTTTTCAGGTAGCATTTTACACATTATTTATAACTAATATCAGTATAATATATATATTTACCATAGAGTGTTACAGCAATTAGTGTTGTAGCAATATAGTATTTACCATAAATAAGTACTTCAGAATCAAAAAAACCAGACAATGTCTGACACAGAGTAAATAGTTAATGATCACTTACTTAATTCTGTAAATTAACTTATTCAACTTCTTGGTGGAAAATGTTCTTCAAACATGATTTTTAATAGGAAAAAATCTGATTTAGACCTGCTGCTCATGAAGCACACCGTTAAACACTGTTGCATGCTGTTACACATTAATTTACATTTGCTCATCCTTTCATTAAACACAGACAACTGGCACACTAGGTTCCAACTGAGTCTCTAAACTAAGGGACTCAGGGAAAAAAAAAAGTCTAAAGGTGTGGAAAAATTCCAAATAAGTTCGCATTGACTTACTAAACATGAAAAGAAGTTCAGGATGAGGATCCGAACATACTAAAAATCTAAGTTTCAAAAGTTAGCACTGGGGCTTCCCTGGTGGCACAGTGGTTGAGAGTCCGCCTGCCGATGCAGGGGACGTGGGTTCGTGCCCCGGTCCGGGAGAATCCCACGTGCCGCGGAGCGGCTGGGCCCGTGAGCCATGGCCGCTGGGCCTGCGCATCCGGAGCCTGTGCTCCGCAGCGGGAGAGGCCACAACGGTGAGAGGCCCGCGTACCGCAAAAAAAAAAAAAAAGTTAGCACTGCATCAAGGATTTAATAGTCTCCTGCTCAGCACGGGTTCACAATGAACCAAAAGAAAATTAAGAACATTATGCATTTCAAAATTAAACCATCTTAACTTATCAAAATATATCTTAAGATTTTAAATGCATTTGAATCTTCCTCAGCAAGTTATTCTCAAACTTGCATGATAATTACAGAAAGAAAACATTCCTCTTCTCCTTAAAAAAAAAATGCATTATTGGAAAGTCAATGTTGAACAGAATATATGTCAAAGAAAGAATCATTGAAATTATAATTGAAGCAACTTAAATGTCCATTGACGGATGAATGGATAAAGAAGATGTAGTACAGATATACAATGGAATACTACTCAGCCATAAAAAAAGAATGAAATAATGCCACCTGCAGGACATGGATGGACCTAGAGTTGTCATATTGAGTGAAGTAAGTCAGACAGAGAAAGGCAAACATTGTATGATATCACTTCTATGTGGAGCCTAAAAGAAAATGGTACAAATGAACTTATTTACAAAACAGAAGTAGAGTCACAGACGTAGAAAACAAACTTACGGTTACCAAGGGGGGGAGGGATAAATTGGAAGATTGGGACTGACATATACACACTACTAGATATAAAATAGATAACTAATAAGAACCTACTATATAGCACAGGGAACGCTACTCAATACCCTATATGGGAAAAGAATCTAAAAAAGAATGGATATATGTATAACTGATTCACTTTGCTGTACAGCAGAAACTAACACAACATTGTAAATCAACTATACTCCAATAAAAATTAATTTTAAAAAAGAAATTATAATTGAAATAAATATATAGAATAGTATTTCAAACAATACCCTCATATTCTAAAGCATTTCCTTCCCCACCCAGAGCCAACTGCACTGCTTCCATTTGTGAGCCCTGTCAAGCACAGTGTGCTCAGCACAGGCTGATACCCTTCTGGAGGCACCAGAGGGCCAATAAGAAGCCAAAGCTAGAACACGATGTCACGTACCGCAAATCCAAATCACTGCCTCTGCAATCTGAAGACAGAAGCTCTCTCTGATTTATAACAGGTTTCACAGGGTTCCTATTAATGCTCGCCTAGTTAATGTTGGTATTTATTCTCTTCATTCTTAAAAATTCTGCAAGAAAGATAGGAGTCTTTCCTCTGAGGACGTAAGTGCGTTTGGTGATATCATCCAGAAAACCAGTTGCTCAGTAAGGGACCCATTGACATCTTAAGACCACAATATCAACCTTAGATTGAACTAATTATATATAATAGGTGCTTCAGACATATGTTACTTTTTATTCTGCCACTTACCCTTTTAGGAACTTCCATTTCCCACTTAAAACTCTTAGGACAGCTTAAGAACCAAAAGGACCCCTTTGCCACCCAAGGGAGGGTAAGAGACCTAGGCTGGGAGCTTCCCTGGTGGCGCAGTGGTTGAGAATCCGCCTGCTAATGCAGGGGACACGGGTTCGAGCCCCGGTCTGGGAGGGTCCCACATGCCGCGGAGCAACTAGGCCCGTGAGCCACAACTACTGAGCCTGCGCGCCTGGAGCCTGTGCTCCGCAACGAGAGGCCGCGATAGCGAGAGGCCCGCGCGCCGCGATGAAGAGTGGCCCCCGCTTGCCACAACTAGAGAAAGCCCTCGCACGCCACAACTAGAGAAAGCCCTCGCACAGAAACGAAGACCCAACACAGCAAAAAATAAAAATAAAAATATATTTAAGAGAAAAAAAGAAGAGACCTAAGCTGGCGCTTCTTTCTCCCATCCCCCCAGACACAGTACTTGGTCCAGAGAGTGTACACAACCCCAGCAGGGCCAAAGTGCCTTTACAGACGCAGATATGAACAATGAATGAATGGGAAAGGGAGCGGTCTTAATCTCCTTCTAGGATCAAGCATTGTGAGGGAAAGTGTATGCCTAACACTGCCAGGAATCATTTTTCCCCACCATGGGTGGCAAAAGTCTACCAGAGAAAACAGCCTAGAAGGAGGAAAAAAGTGAAGAAAAAGACAAAATCCTGGTCTCATCAGCTGAACCCCTGATTCTAGCTGTACCTGAAGCTAGCACCTCCTCTTGGACTTCCCGGAAATGCATACCAAAAAGCCTCTATTTCGTTTAAACACATTGGGTTTCTGTTCCTTGCAAAAGAAATAAATGTAGCCATGAAGGTCACACAGCTGGTAAAGAACTGATAAAGGAAGTATAAGCAACCAGAAAATCCAGACTAGCCACATAACCAAAAATAAAATACGTTCATTTTGTCCTTGAGTCATTCATTCAGCAAATATCCATTGAGTGCTGACTGCGAGCCAGGCATGGTCCTAGGCACTGGGGACACAGCAGAGCACAAGACAGACCAAACCCAGAGCTTATGTCTTCATGTAAGGACCATTATTACATGTTAGTACAAGTGCTCCCAAGCTTGGGTGGGAGTGGATTTTAGGGAGTTTTGAACACCCTCAATATATGTAAAATCTTATGTTTGTATATATTCATGGGAAGTTGCAACATAAATTTTCTTTTGGTCTCAAAGGGGAAGATGACCCCCCAAAAGATTAAGAAAAACTCTCTGAACATAAGCATACCTTAGGATCAAGATGTTTTAAAGTTCTTACGGAAATTCTCATATCTTAACCTTAGCCTAGTTTTGTTGAAAGAAGACACACTCTATCCAGCAGGCATTTCACAGAAATATCACTCTCCTTGAAAATATATCATGAGGCTAATTCCTTTTTCTGTGGAAACACAACTAACAGCTAGTAACTGGTTGCCCCAACCCCTAATAAGCTGGAGAGTATCTCAAAAATTAGCACCTCAGTTAAGGGCTGTATGGAACAGAGGATAAAATAGATCCTCTCAAGATAACATAGTCTCATATTCCTGGGAAGCTGTTCATGGCTAACATATAGCTCGATAACTTTTTTTAAAACTGATGGGAAGCAAAAGAGTTACACATCTCTTTTTAAAAGGAAGATTCCATCCCCTCTGCCCACATTGTTTTAAAGGGCCCTGCTTACAAATATTGTTATCATTAATAACCAGGGTTTTTTTCTTCTCCCTTAGCAACATAATTTGTATTTGGAAGTTTCCATGTGGTAAATGAATACCATACTAAAGAGCAATCAAGTTGCAACAAGCAAAAATCACAGGGGAAATTACCATTATAGAAGTTTCTCTTGAAGTTCTAGGCCTCATCTTTAGAATTTTAAGTATGAGGAAAATCATTTTCCAAAGACAAGCTCAAGGAGGGTTATCATCTTCTGCATTCTGCCCTTCATCTGAATGGATGGGAATATTCTGCCCTACTTTCTAACTCCTTTTATAGACAGGCTGTCTATGTTTCACACTTGCATTTCCTGGACCCAAAAGAAAAGGTATCTCCTTTAATCTGCAAAATGGTTTTCTTCTAACTGATACTGATCAGATTCCTATCTGATAAAAAGACAAAAAAAAAAAAAAAAAAAAAAAAAACACAAAAAACAGGAACCAGGGTCACTGCTTTCCCTTATTCAAAAAGAAGTCTTTAGAGATGTTTAAAGAGCAGCTGATTCGTTACAATTATTTTCTCACCAAAACTGTCCCTAAGAATTGGGAGACTGGGATTGACATATATACACTAATATGTATAAAATGGATAACTAATAAGAACCTGCTGTATAAAAAAATAAAGTTCTAAAATAAATTTAAAAAAAAATAAAAAAGAATGTGATCTGGTGGCTTTCACTTTGGCTGCTCCTACATCTAAGCTACCAAAAGCAGATTCCTTTTCAAGGCAAAACAACTCATTTCTCAACCTCCTGCCATCCTATGGAATGAAACTGAAGACCAAGAAATCAAATGGACACAATGAATTTTTTTATCCTGCCCAAATAATTCACTGATTCATATTCACGAGGGACCCGCTACTTTCACTCTTCTCCAAAAGAGGTCTCCCAGGGACAAGCAACAATTGACATTTTGGTAAGATTTCCCAGTTTCCTCCAAGATGGTACAACTCTCTTTCCCCCCTGGAGAGGTAAGAGAAAAACAATGTCGCCAGCAACCACTTTGCTCCATAATAAAACCAACTACAGTCTTTAGGTAACCCACACTCCCCTTAGTACCCTATCTATATCTGTCTCTCTCATTCTTTCCCTTTCATAATGTCAAGCTTTAAACAGATATTAAGTACAATTTATTCAAAGTATTTTTTAAACTGTCTTTTAGAGCTACCGTCTTTAGGGCTCAATTGCCAAACTGATGATTTGAAACCAAACTTCTGATCAAGAAGAAAAAGACAAACCTCCATGGTTACCCTATCTTATTGGACATCCTCTAAGAAACAAACGTAGATCTAGTAACAAAATCTCTCCCACAAACCAATACAACTTTCAGCTTTTTTGTTTTAAGTTTTTAGCTTTGCACATTAAGTCACAAACCATTCGTAACAACAAATTACATGGAAAAAGTACATCCACTAGGAGACAAAACGATTCTGCAACTGTGTGTTGGCTCTGGATTGTACACTAAGGGCTTTGTCACCGGAAGGACTCATCCCTGCAGATGTTGACAACTGCTGCCGGGAGGAGTAGAAATTACCCGAAATCATAAAGAATAAAAAACCTTCACCATCGCACTTGGCCCTTGTTTTCGTCCTGTCTGAAGAAAGTCTATGAAAAAGGCACATGATTCACTCTGGACCAAGATTTAGTATTACCAGTAGAAGCACCCCATTCCCTTTTTAGTTTCCTCTCTCAAAGTAATTCTATGGATAGTCCCTACAGTAAAGGGTCCCCCAAAAGCCTTATAGTTTTTCCCCTGGAGAGTCCTATATTTTGGTGTTAAATCAGTGAAATGACATCCCTTCAGTTACCTGCTGAATTCAAATTCTAAACCACTGAATGCTCTCTGAACGTAAAAAAGCCGTACAGTAGGGACTTGCTGCTTCCCCGGCGCCCACCCTTTCTAATTCTTCCCTTCTCTTCAGCACAGCACCACAGGGATGTTCAGTCCTCCTTTCTTTTCACAAACCAATCAAAAGCCTCTTCCCTGACTGTCGAAAATCTAAATTCCAAGAACTTGGCAGTACAGGGGTTGTTACTAGGCCAGACTCATAAGTATTCCATCCATGGCCTAAAGAATTGCTAAGCAGCTGAAGTTTTCTCTAAAGAGCCTGTAATTTAAAAACAGGAACAGTAAGGATGTGATAGGAAATGCTTTATTTTCCCTCACTTAATGTTACATTTCCTTTCATTTATGAATACCTTGATGTAGACACATAACTATGCTTAGTATTTCACCCTTTAAACTTCCCTGAACACTGCAATTTTAAGAAATAGCTTGACTAGATTTCTTTTTAAAAATCAACAAATCTTAAATCTATGTCTCATCTCTTCTCTCATGTTTCAAGGTTAAAAAAAAAAATAAGGTAGGCTACCTTAATGTCACTCCAAATATCATGACGGATCTGTTGAATTGTAATTAGATGATATTTGGACTGTAGTTTTAAAACCACTGCCTAAAACAGTGGTTTATCCAAAATATCCAAGATATTTAATTATGTATATAACTAGTATAAATTATTTCTCTTTTCCAAATATGTTTCTTTATCAATAAACACAAAATAAATCAAGAAAATACTGAGTTATGTAACTAATTCAACATTTTCTTTTTATTTGCATCACTGGTACAGGGGAGACATTTTCCTGTCTTTACAGTTATAGCAAATCTGGAAAAATAAGCCACTGATATTAAAATGTGTAATATGATTCAACTGTTGCTAATAAATAGGTTTAGGTGACCTCTTTATGACTTTATCAATTTTTAAACCCTAAGAATAAATTTAAAAAAGGAGGTGAAAGAGCTGTATATTGAAAACTACAAGACATTAATGAAAGAAATTGAAGACACAAATAAATAGAAAGATATTCTGTGCTCATGGATTGGAAAAATTAATATTGTTAAAATGTCCATACTACCCAAAGCAATATACAGTTTCAGTGTAATCCTTATCAAAATTCCAATGGTATTTTTCACAAAAGTAGAACAAACGATCTGAAAATTTATATGGAACTACAAAAACAAAAAAAAAACCCTGAATAACCAAAGCAAACTTGAGAAAGAACAAAGCTGGAGGCATCACACTCCCTGATTTCAAACTCTATTACAAAGCTATAGTAATTAAAACGGTATGGTATTGGGGAAAAAAACAGACACATAGATCAACAGAACAGCATACAGAGTCCAGAAATAAACCCACACATATATGGTCAATTAATTTATGACAAAGGAGCCAAGAATATACAATGGGGAAAGGATAGTCTCTGCAATAAATGGTGTTGTGAAAATTGGACAGCCACATGCAAAAGAATGAAACTGGACCACTTTCTTACACCATACACACAAATTAATTCAAAATGGATTAAAGACTTAACGTAAGACCTGGAACCATAAAACTCCTAGAAGAAAACAAAGGCAGTAAGCTCCTATTTGAAATCACTCTTGACAATGATTTTTTGAATCTGACACCAAAAGTAAAAGCAACAAAAGCAAAAATAAACAAGCAGAACTACGTCAAACTAAAAAGCTTCTAAGCAGAAACTAACACACCATTGTAAAGCAATTATACTCCAAAAAAGATGTTTAAAAAAAAATAAAAAGAATACACAAGCCTTCCAATACTATTTTGAACTGGAATATCAATGATAAAGGAAGATGTGTTGAAGTATGGCAGAGGTACAAAACACTGCAGCGTATGCATGGCACACTTTCAGAGTGGGTACACTTTAATGAAAGGTTTTGGAGAAATGTACTGTAAACCAAAGAAATCATGGCTCTATTGTGACTTGGGATGGAAACTACATAAGAAGTTTTAAATAAAACTTGAAAGAAAAAAAAAAAGCTTCTACACAGCAAAGGAAACTATCAACAAATGAAAGGCAACCTACTGAATAGGAGAAAATATTTGCAAATCATATATGTAGGGGTTAATATCCAAAGTATACAAAGAACTCATACAACTCAATAGCAAAAAAAAAAAAAAAAATTCAATTTTTAAATGGGCAATAGACCCAAATAGACTTATTTCCAAATAAGACATTCAGATGGCCAACAGGTACATGAAAAGATGATCAATATCACTCATTATCTGGGAAATACAAATCAAAACCACAATAAGATATCACCTCTCAACTTTTAGAATGGCTATTATCAAAAAGACAAAGAAATAACAAGTGTTGGCAAGGATGTAGAGAAAAGGGAACCCTCATGCACTGCTGTTGGGAATGTAAATTGGTGCAATCACTATGGAAAACATTATGGAGATTCCTTAAAAATTAAAAATATAACTACTGTACATGATCCAGAAATTCCACTTCTGGGTATATATCTGAAGAAAACAAAAACACTAATTTGAAAAGATATATAAACCCCATTTCATTGCAGCATTATTTACCATAGCCAAGATATGGAAACAACCTAAGTGTCCATTGATAGATGAACAGAAAAACTGTGGAATATACCACATAAAATGGAATATTATCGAAACAAAATATTAATGAATATATACAATAGGATATTATTCAGCCATAAAAAAGAAAGGAAATCTTTCATTTATGACAACATGAATGGACCTTAAGGGCCTTATGCTAAGTGACATAAGTCAGACAGAAAAGGACAAATGTCATATGATGTCGCTTATATGTGGATTCTTTAAAAAAAAAAAAAAAGCTCACAGATAGAACAGATTGGTAGTTGCAAGAGGTGGGGGGTAGGAAGTGGGAGAAATGTGTGAACTTTTTTAGTTTCAATAAACTGAATTTTAAAAATTTTTAAACTCTAATACTAACTTTTTAAATATCCAGCATGTACCAGTAGAGCTTTCCAAATACTCACACAAGTATAGCATCATTTCCTACTCCCAAAGGACCACTGAGAATCAGAAGACAAGTATTAATAGTACTCCCAATTTAAAGATGGGGAACTGAATTCAGAGATTAAATGATTTGTCCAAGTTCTCAACCTCTTCAGGGTAGACTAGAATTCAAATCTAAGCACTTAAACAGCTCTTTCCAAAATCCATATTGCCTTTAAAAACTCATTATCAAACATCTTTTTATTCAATGGTTTGACTTCAACCTTGAAATTAAATATGAGTTTTAGACAGTCATTTCATAACCAACCAGTTTGTTCAATAGTTCAAGATGGACCCAAGTTTTAAATATTTAAGATATGACCAAAAAAAAAAGTTGAAGACACTGACTCTTAAGAGTTAGAAAAATTTACTGTGTTTTCTAAATATTATATAAAGATGTAAATATTACATACATTTCAAATATTAACACATTAATTAGGAATTATAATTCAAATTTAACTCTGGCACAGTAAATATTTGTTTTACGGAAGGAATTTTTAATTAAAAGCATTTTAGCTACAAAATTTTCCAATTTTCATATCGGAATTAATAATTTTTCAATTTTAAATTTTGTGTTTTAAATCCTGCTTATATTACAGCCTGCTTTGTACACATCTCCATCATAATAATTAATTCTTGTACACTGTGTACACAGAAGGGGCCACAATCATTCCATAAAGTGGATAAGCTACTTGCGTCTAAACAAAAGCTATTGAAACTAAAAGCAAATACGTTCACAATCAAATTTACTGTGAGAAGAGGCTCAAATCATATACCTTCATGGATGAGATTCATTTATTGAAGGAGGTTTATTCATATACTTATGAATAGTGTACACATTTTGAAAAAGTTTGTTTCCTAAGCTCCTCTCCCTTTTTTATTTTGCATCAACATTACAATAAAATGCTGCCTTCCCTTTCTGACCCTTCACCACGACCCTCACCCCTGATATCCTCAGAATGCTTTCCTTCAGGAGCTGATGCTAAAAGAAAAGTTTAGACCAGACCAGACTAACGAGGCTTTACTGCGGCATGTAAAGTACTTAGACAATTCTACTTTGCATCAGGCAGTAGGCTCCGCCTGAAACGGTGTTAGTATAAAGCCCAAAACTAGTAAACTGGAAAGAGAATAGCCTTATATAAGTACCAAAAATAATTAAGGGCTTCATATTTTAAAACCTGACATAGGACATAGGAAACATGGCTTGTGAAGGCCATGGGGTGATCCTATCTGGCTACAACGGACACGTGTTGTCTTTGCCTTTCCAGCATCCAATGCCTTCCTTCTGGCAACTGAGCCCTGAAAGAAGAATGGAGAAGGGCTCTTCTTCTTCCACTCAGAGCATGATGACGTCACCTCCGTCATCAGAGCATCCCCCCCTCTGGCCACAGTGTTTGGCTGAAGATGAGACTATGAGCCTAGTCACAAAAGTAGAACAAACAAACAATGCAGCACTTTTAGAGTTTGAGGAAATGAGGCACTCTCTCTTCAGCTCTGGATGTAAGAGGATGGGATACGCTAAGGCTGAAGCTGCTAGCAGCCATGCTGCCACCAAAGGCGGAAGGCCTGCCTGAGGATGGGACTAATACTGATGACAAAACAGAATCAGGGATAAAGAGAGAGAGTCTATAACAATGTTATGCATAGACTTTTCAGCTACCTCAACCAGAAAGTTCTCTTCTTTGCTGACAATTGTTCTAACTGGGTTTTCTGTTTCTTGCAACCAAAAAAATCCTGGTTAATAAATGGTCTTCAGATTGACTAATTCACTGTCATAACAAGGAATGTGGCACTTTTCTCCCATGCATTAGTAGTTAGTCCAATATGACTACAAATAACAAACTGGCATAAACTGCACCATAAGGAATTTACGTTAACTGAAAGGAAACAGCTTCTCAGAGAGAAATTTTCTAACAAGAGTTTGCAAAGAAAGTTTTTTTTAAGTGTTTTTTAATGCTTTAATTTTTAAGAGTTCTTCGATAGTTTGTGTACATATACACACAAAGATTTAGAAAATAGTAAAATCTCCTTTTATGGCATAACCAAAAGAAGGCTACAGCCTGGATAATTTTTGTTCATTAGGTATATCTAAGAGGCAGGAGTAAGATACACTCTCTATGCCTTTCATATCCCTAGGATTTTGTCTAAAATTCATTAGCATTCTAAAGAGAAGTAACCATTATCATTTGATCAGTCACTGTTTAAAATTTGACAAGACTGTCCTAGACCAATTTGTTTATTTGTCAACTGATTCATTATCCGAGTTAGATAAATGTTTTTGCTAATCCCTCTAACAGTCACTGAAGTTTAGCAGGCATTCTTGGCCAATAGGAAACTTGTGCAAAACATCCATTCTAATGGCTCCAAAGCAAACATTTGCTTTGTCTCAATAAATAAAACAAAACTGTTTCCTTTTACCACTATGTTCCAGTAGGGAAGAAATGTTAGCAACTGAAATAACATGTTGGCTTTAAAATTTAACAAGACTTGAAAATTCTAGTCAAGGAAGATATGGTATATATATATACGCCAAGCAATTCTAAGGTTATTACTAATGCTGATACACTTCGGGTGTTTGCATTACATCAAAAAGATAGCATGCATCAAACCACTAAGAAAAGATAATTATAAGTGCCTGCAGTTTAGTAGTATGCATTATCAAAGTAAGGAAGGGAAAAAAAAGGTCCAAAAACAAAATAAACAATAGATAAGGCAGAGTGCCTTTGAATAACCTACTAAACAAATACCAGCTGAAAAACTGGTTTACTGCAAATTTTTATAAACATAATACAGCAGAACTTTTAAATCAATGCAAAATGAACTTGGCCAAGCCTCCAAAGAGACTCCTGCTGATTTTTCAGATATAATAACAATAGTAGTAGTAATAATAATGGTTTCCACCTATTTAACACTTAGGTGCCTAAGGGCCTGATGCTTACTAAGTGTTTTACATATTTTAACTGCCATTAGTCATCATGGCAATACTACAAACCAGGCAATAATCCCACCTTACAGATAAGGAAATTGAGGTTCTCGATATTAAGTAACTTCCAAAGATCATACCATGAGAAGGAGTAAAGCCATAATTTGAAACCAGGTTTGTCTGAATCAAACACTCATCCTCTTAACCATCATGCTAAAATATTCATTTGTTCAGTATATTTCTTGAATACCTGTTATGTGACAGACACTGTGCAAGATATTGAGGACATACCTGTACACAACACAGTTGCTGCCCTTACAGAGTTTAAAGTCTAGTGGGAGAAACATACATAATCCAATAATCTTATAAATCTTAGAAGTACAATTAAAACTACAACTGGGATAAATTTTCTGAAGGAAACAAATATGGTGCTGTATGAGCATATATGTAGCAAAGGGAGCTCACACAGTCAGGGAGATCAGGAAAAGCTCACTGCAGAAGTGTCACAGAGGAATCTAAACTATGGCAAAAATGAACCTGTCTACAAAACAGAAACAGACTCACAGACATAGAGAACAGACATGCGGTTGCCAAGGGGAAGGGGGTGGGGGAGGGAAGGACTGGGAGTGTGGGATGAGCAGATGTAAACTATTATATATAGGATGGATAAACAACAAGGTCCTACTGTATAGCACAGGGAGCTATATTCAATATCCTGTGATAAACCATAATGGAAAAGAATATTAAAAAAAGAATGTCTGTATGTGGATAACTGAGTCGCTTTGCCGTTCAACAGAGATTGCCACAACATTGTACATCAACTCGACTTCAATAAAAATTAAAATAAAAAAGAAGTATCACAGAGCTGAAATCTGAATGATAAACAGGCATTAATTAGGTGAAAGGCATAGGGGGTTAAGAGGGGAAACCAATAGAAAGAGGAAACAAACATGTGAAAAGGCCCTATGGTAAGAGGGAGCTCAGGATGTTTGTGCAACTAAAAAGGGGGGAAAAAAGCCCTTATGCCTGAAACAGAGCCAGAGGATGGAAATATGGTACAAGACAAGGCTTGTACCTCTTCCCAGAACCATGGAAAGCCTGAAGTCATACCGGGCGTAATGACATTCTAACCAACTGTAAGCAAATGAAGGGGAAACTTCTTTCAAGTCTATATGTTCCATTTTTTAAAGTAATAAAGCAACAATGAATATTTTAATTCATAAATCTTTTGGGGTCTAAAGGCAAACACTAAACAAAGATACTGCCCTTTCAATGATTCTGATGACAAGCTACTCTTCATTCCCAACTCCAGCTGCTGGATTCAGGCTGCCTTCATGTATCACCTGATTCCTCCCATGCCTGCCATTTGCAGCCTTCTTCTATTTCTCTTTACCACCGTCTGATCTTCCTAGAGCAAAAGCTGATTATTTCATTCTTCTACTTAACAATCCATCAATGGCCTCACACTGCCTAATGGGGAATACATGATCTGGTCCTTGTCTGTCCATCTAGTTTCATCTTCTGTTCGAATACAGTAGAGTCAGGATTTGAGGTTGTCCAGAAAACAGGTTCATTTCTTGATATTCTATTATTCCTGAAGTATTGGCCTCATCCACATGGTTCAAGGTGGCTTCTTCCCTGCCACATTACAAATAGCTGAATGGGGACTGGATAGGGAGGAAAGGAAGGAGGAGAGTAAACCTCTCCTTTAAGAACCTAACCACAAATTATAGTCTGAGGCCACCCCTGGCTACAAGGGAGGCTAGGGAACGTGGTCTTTATTCTGAGCATCCACAAACTCAAGTACTTCTATTAGTATGGAAGAGGGAAAAATTAATTTGGGGGAATAACTAGCAATCTCTGATACAGAAATAAAAATTAATATACATTTTTTGCTAAATTAAATACAGTTCAAACTAAATGATTCAGTTGATATTAAGTTTATTATAACTTCTATTTTGAAAAAAATGTGCAATACAAATGTTGATCTACTCTTTAGAAAATGTTAATGGTATAAATTTATGGATATCTTGTTGCCAAAGTAATTACTGCCTCTCAAGACTTGTACATGTCAGTTTACTTAAACAATTCTTTATTCAGATTCTCCAGTAATTAACCAAGTGTTTTTCGACTTGCAATTTGATAATTTTTAAGAGCCAGTTCTGAGAGATTCTTTAGCAGCCAAGACTTCAGAAATAAGTACTTGGTTTCACCCTGACAGATACAATGACTTCATTTGTACTGACCAGGAAAGGAGACTCATTCTTGACATGGATTTAGAATTGGAACTCAATTACTAAATCATGTCCTGCCAGGTAAATAGGGAAGAAAGGTAAATAAAGGCCCTTTATCATTTGTTATTAATCCTAGCAATGGATTAATTTTGTAAAGTTTTAGATAACTAACACTTTCATCAACGAGTCTTGATTTGATTTAAAATGTCATAGTATTTACCATTCCTAGCCACAAGTAGAGTCCTCAATACAACAAAATTCCGTCCTTTACCTTCCCTGCCTATTTTAACAAACCAAGACTGAAATTACCCTCTTTGAAAACATGGCTGAAACCAAAAATCTACTTGAAATGCAAGTGTTTTAAGTAGTTATGTCCCTGATACTAGCAATGACATTGAACACTTCAGCCGAACACAAGTAACTAGTCCTTAAATCATCAACTCACTTTGGATCCCTAACGTAACTGTGTTTGGTGATTTGGGTGAGATTTTTTTAAGTCACTGTCTTTACTTGGTATGATATACTTCAAAAGGATTAATCTGGATGTTATAGAAATGAAGCAGAACTCTGATAACATTTTGTATCTTTCATCTCAAAATTATTTTCTAAAGATATTATATTTTTAAACATCATAGTGGATGTTAGAACTAGAGGGAATAGAACGACCTTGTTTTGCTTTTCTAAATTATTATTGTGTAATTTTTACATATCTATATTTTTCACTTTATTTCTCTGTCCTATATGCAGATATGCTCTCAGAGAAGTTCTCATTTGTACACTGATACCAGTGAGGATTCCAAGAATAAGAGTACAACACCGGAGAATTTCAAGTTCTTAAAGAGAATGACCAAACATGTCTTTTAGAGTAAGACTGAGGCAAAGCACATTAAAACAGACTTAGTCAATAGAAAGAATATAAAGTAATGAAAAATAAAAATACCATTCATTTGTTCTCCTCAACCTATATTTAAATGCCTATCCCTTTCCAGACACTTACTCCTAAATTTCAAAAATAAAAATGACAAGTTGTTGTATGCCCTCTTCCATTTTTCTAAAGTTCTATAAATTCCCCAATTACTTTCTGATTCCAAATTGGCAAATTATTTCCAACTAAACTTTTCTGCTGATAGCTGTTAAAGTATAAAATATTTCCCTGGATGTATTATATATTATCCACTAAGAGAAAGGGCTGATAGAAATTAAGAAATGGTCTCACAAAATGCTTACAAATTCAACTCTTTGCACACATTAAAAACAAAATTGAACTTTCATAAATATTAACTTTAATGTGCCTATAACATACAAATCATTAAATAAGGCTACATATATTACTTTTTCCAGGCTGTAAGTTTTATCACATGTTGGACTAGGTAGGTGCAGAGATATGACCCAAGAGATTATAAAAGTACCTAGTATAGCAAGATTTAATGGCACTATAAAGCCAGTGACAACCTTCATCCATTTTAAAAGAATTACCCATATGAATTCTCAAAATATTTAATAAGAACAATTACACTGACTTTACAATTACATTGACATTTTTCCAGAAAGGGACTGATATTAACAGCTACTTAAAGATTTGGGAATATGCATATCTTAATTCAACAAATATTCATTCAATAAATATTTATGGAGTCAAGCACTTGAGATGCTCAGTGACAAAACAAAAGATCTCTGCCTTCAAAGAGCTTACATTCTACCAGTGTAGACAGACGATAAACAATGAACACAATAAATAGTAAATTATACTGTGTGTAATAAGATGGTATGTAAAAAAAGGTAAAGCACGGTAAGGAGAACAGGAAAGGCTGAGGCAAAATGTTAAATACGTTACTATATGACCCAGCAATTCCCCTGCTTAGGTATATACCCAAAGGAATTAAGAACATTTGTCCACATAGAACCTTGTACACAAATATTCGTCACAGCATTCTTCATAATAGTCAAAAAATAGAAACAACACAAATGATAATCAACTGATGAATTGTGACGAACACAATGTGCTGTATCCTTACAATGGGATATTATTCAGCAATAAAAAGGAATGGAGTACTGATACATGTTACAATGTGGATGATCCTTGGAAACATTATGCTTAGTAAATTAATAAGCCAGACACAAAAGGACCGATATTGTATGAGGCCCCTAGAATAGGTAAATTCATAGACAGAAACTAGACTAGAGATTACGGTGGATGGTGGGGGAGACGATGGGGAGTTATTGTCAAAAGGATAAAGAGTTTGTTTGGGATGATGAAAAAGTTTTGAAAATGGGTAATGGTGATGGTTGCCCAATATTGTGAGTGCACTTAACGCCACTGAATTTTACACTTAAAAATGAATAAGATGGTACAGTTTATGTTATGTATATTACCATAATTTATTTTAAAAGGTGCTAAGAAGTTACTATTAAATTACCTACTAAGCGGCAACACCTCAGCTCATGCCCAGGTCCTCTGTGCTTTCCTTCTGCCCTACCACAATGCCCCAGAAGCAGGCAAAACTCGGAGCCCTGCTCACAGGGATCTCCCTGGTAGTCAGATCTGGCCTCGCGACTTTCTTTTATGGACATAAGTGAATAATCCAAGAGGGGCCAAATTCTATCACTCTGTATTTTCAATGTTAAGAAGAGAGATACTGGGCTTCCCTGGTGGCTCAGTGGTTGAGAATCCACCTGCCAATGCAGGGGACACGGGTTCGAGCCCTGGTCTGGGAAGATCCCACATGCCACGGAGCAGCTAGGCCCGTGAGCCACAGCTACCGAGCCTGTGCTCTAGAGCCTGTGCTCCACAACAAGAGAGGCCGCGATAGTGAGAGGCCCGCGCACCGCGATGAAGAGTGGCCCCCGCTTGCCGCAACTAGAGGAAAGCCCTCGCACAGAAACGAATACCCAACACAGCCAAAAGTAAATAAATAAATAAAATTTAAAAATAATAATAAAAAGAAGAGAGATACAGAGTATAGGAAATTGCTGTATCCTAGTCATGTAAGTGGCAGGACCCAGAGAGAAGGTTCTGCTACTGAGATGCCCACAGCAGCACTGGGTTTTGCCTTTCTTAATGCTCAGTTGTTGAGCTCATCATTCAATTTCTTGGAGCTCCTCCAGTATCTTTATACTAATAAATTTCCTTCTTTCCTTAAGCTGGCCAAAGATGGTTTCTGTTCCTTACAAACAACGGAACCTTAGTTCTAATACTCAACTCTTAAGCTTTATCCATATGGGCAAAGGGATATGCAAATGTCCTTTGCTTTCCAAATCTCTGGAGCTTTTGTGACAACACAGTAAGAACTGGGATAGCAAGGGATACCTATAGATTGTTTTTCAAGAGTTCCAAGACAATTCAGTACGAGGCTTTCAAATAATTTAACTAAAGGTGAGTTGGAGAGCAATTTATTCTCTGAAATTTTTACAAATAATACTTCTATTTGCCGCTAGAAAGTTAATCAAGAATTTTTTAATCCAGTTTCTTTTTGCTGGGTTTTTGTTTGTTTGTTTGAGCTCTTATATTTAGCTCTGCTGATCCATAAATTCCTTACACAATTTGCAGAATCCTCTTTAAACAGGAGATATACAGACAGCAGTAGTGTCTGCTCCTAGTGGCTATTTCATAATCAGTCATTACCACAAGGTCTTGGAGAGCTAGATATCTAGGAATTAATTAAAAACCTAACAGTTTTTTCTAAGACTCCACTGAGGAATTTTTTGGATAACTAACATATAAAAGTCCAGCATTTTGTAATTTTCACAGAGATTTTTATGATGACATTTTAACAATGACTTAAACACTTTAATAGATAGAACCTCAGTAACGTGTGCTTGAATTAAGAATTTAGATACGAATATAGATTATGCTTTGTTTACTTCCTAAGTCTTTCCCGGCATTCATGGGACTCTATCAGATGGCCTCTATCGCTTGTTAAACACCAAAAGGAAATGAGGGCATGGTGTACTGCACACATACCAGAAGGGTATTCTATGCCATGTGGGGGAGAGAGAGCGAGAGTGTGTGTGTGTGTGTGCACGCGCGCGCGTGTGTGTGTGTGTGTGTTGAATAGTCACAGGCACTATGAGACAAAAAAATTTAGAACTATTTTATTACAGATGGAAAGTTGTCCTTAATGCCAAAGCTTCCAGGGATCTAGAAGACTATTGAAGTTCATGATTAATGAAGAAAAACTACGAAACACTGGGGCTAAGGAAAAATAAAGAGGAAAGGAGTGAAAACAGAATATGCAAAGGAGCTGGAAACATTGCAAAATTCTCCCCCAAAATTGCCAAGTTTCTGGGCTTTATATCCTGCCCTCTTTATCTCTGGTCTCAGTAAACTCAGCACACATGACAAGGATTGAAGGCAGTCCAAATAAACTCAGAGGGTCTGAATCAAACTTAAAGCTCTCACATTTGATAAATAAGCATAAAATATGTTTTTTGACGATTTCTTCTATCTTTGCATATCTCAATAATATCAAATTGTTTCCTTCCTTTTTTGGAGCTATTAAACTGAACAATAAAACTTCACCAATTTTTTTAGTAAAAGAAAAAAGTACCAAGAATATATGATCAAATTATGGGTATAGATTTGAGACAAATATCCATCTTAATGATCCTCCAAAGTTCAGCTACATACCACCTCCTCCTTGAAGTCCTCCTCGGGTCATACCAGCCAGAGGAAGAATCCTCCTCTGTTTCCCTATGAATACTGTTTTTAATCATCTTTATTTGAAAAGAATTGCTTTATGTTGCGGTTATTCAATACCAATCTTATCTCCATTACTAAATAATAACTACATTGATTTCACAAATATTTTTTAAATGCCTACCATTTACCAGGAATTGTGTGAGGTGCTGAGAATACAAGGATTATAAAGTCAGAGTCAGTTCCTGATCTTGTGGCATTTACAACTGTGAGAGCAAAACTATCAAATGCCTTTAGTTTCCCATAGATTCTAGTCAAGTGTCATACCACAGATTTCTCAAAGGAAGTTTGAGTTTTTGAGATAATAATTTAAAATAGCACAATATCTGGCATCTCTTCATACTGTATCCCTAACACATAGTCAGGGCTCATTAAATATGCGTCAGGTGAACCAATGATTCAGTCTGCAGCATCCTCCAGCATAAACCACATCACCAGGAAAGGTCCATAGACTGGATTCATGATGCGGACACATTTTCAATTTTATGATTAAATTTTTTTCTGAATAAACTGATAATTTATTCTTAGTTCAGGGTTGGAGTTCTATAGGTTTGTGTCAGAATAAACTATAAAGTAGCATTATTAACCAATCATTGATTTGAATTTTGAGAGGGCTAATCCATCCATTTCAAAGATATTCAGTAAAGGGCTTCCCTGGTGGCCCAGTGGTTGAGTCCACCTACCGATGCTGGGGACACGGGTTCGTGCCCCGGTCCGGGAAGATCCCACATACCGCAGAGTGGCTGGGCCCATGAGCCATGGCCGCTGAGCCTGTGCGTCCAGAGCCTGTGCTCCGCAACGGGAGAGGCCACAACAGTGAGAGGCCCGCGTACCGCAAAAAAAAAAAAAAAAAAAAAGGAGTAAAATTCAATCTATTGTTATGCTAGAAATTTGTCATAGAAGACCACTGTTACTTCCTTTGTATTTATATATGAAGATACACCTTGTGCCTGGAATTTAAGTTTTAAAGTTTGAATTTAACTTTAAAGTTTTAAAGTAATCTGTCTATATTCTGTAAGTTATATACACGCTATCTATACAAGAACAGTTCCAAAGGGGAAACATGACTGTGAAAAGTGCTACCTACGCAAAAAAAAAAAAAATTTAAGCAAAAAACCTCTGTTAAATCTAGAATGAGGCCAAGCAATTGCTTCTGAATTCTCTTTCTATCAAAGCCAAGGATCAGGGGTACTTAAGGAAGGATGGTTGTTTACCTGACTGAGCGGGTCTAAAAGCTGCAGTGTTGTTTATAGAATGACTTAAGTTTAAGAAATGGTGGACCTTTCAGCTTAAAATAGACTTTATGTTCACCACTTCAGAAACTGTCTTTGTACTCCAGCTGATTTAAAGTTCCATAACATGATACTACTAACCCTTAGACTTTCCAGAACAACTCAGTATTCAAGATTATACTGTCTTCTTCCTCCCCACTAAACACACATGCAAATACCCAATAGATTTTTAGACACTTTTATCACACTAACATATGCCGTAGCCAAAACAAAGCTAAGTTCATATACCTAGTTATAGCAGAAAATAATGCTGTTACTTGGAGGGGTTCTGTTTAGAAGAGGCTAAAGATAAATTACAAATTATGCAAATATAAAAGTTGGCTATAACCATTCCTTGCTTCATCTATGACTCTCTACTGATCAAACAGTCCTACTAAGGGGAAGATTTTTCAAACCATGATAAGAATAGCAAAATTAAATAAGAAAAATAATAATAAATCAAATCTGCAACCATTTAAATATTAAAACTTTAAGCAGAAAAAAGATCAGGAAGGGAAATTCAAAGGACTATAATTGGTAAAAATAAAACATAAGTCTTATTCATTCATCTAAGGAATTAAGTCAGAATTATAAACTATGTGACCCACCATCCCCCTACCTGATGTCTACAGTTGAACATGGAAACAAAGGAATTAAAAAGCGCATTGAATTGGCCACAATCAAGTAGTAATTAAGAATAAGGGCCCTGATCTTTTCCCACTCTGGTAAAACACTATCATGATACTTGGCAGTCACTGCACCAATGGGGGGTCACCTGAGTGTTTTCTCAGACCTTAATTAGTGGGTGCTGATTCTTAGTAGATCCCAAAAAGAAACCGCAAGTCAAAGGCAACAATCACTTAAACATATGTATACAGACGTGCATAAACACACACACACACACACACACACACGTGCACACTTGTCATTCACTAACCTCTCAACCACATGGAGAACAGACAATGAAACAACTGTACACTTTCTATTGATTCTACTGTCCCGCCCGTCCTGGGAATTCTGCCATGCTCACTCCCACTGTGTGGTACCTGACCACTGGTCAAGTTGATATACCCAAAATATGAAGTGTCAGAAGTGTCAATGACCAGGGAAGTAAATCTTAGTATAAAGAAATGGAGGAAGGGGGAAGGGACAATTAACACTGCATTTGATACAAATCAAAACTACAATGAGGTAGCACCTCACACCAGTCAGAATGGCCATCATTAAAAAGTCTACAAATAACAAATGCTGGAGAGGGTATGGAGCAAAGGGAACCCTCCTACACTGTTGATGGGAATGTAAGTTGGTGCAGCTGCTATGGAGAACAGTGTGGAGCTTCCTCAGAAAACTAAAAAATAGAACTACCACATGATCCAGCAATCCTACTCCTGGGCATATAGCCAGACAAAACTCTAGTTCAAAAAGACACATGCACCCCTATGTTCATAGCAGCATTCTTCACAATAGCCAAGACATGGAAACAACCTATGTGTCCGTCGACAGATGAATGGATAAAGAAGATGTGGTACATATATACAATGGAATATTACTCAGCCATAAAAAAAGAATGAAATAATGCCATTTGCAGCATCATGGATGCAACTAGAGATTATCATACTAAGTAAATTCGAAAGAGAAAGACAAATACCATGTGATATCACTTATAAGTGGAATCTAAAATATGACAGAAATGAACAGAAACAGACTCACAGACATAGAGAACAGACTGGTGGTTGCCAAGGGGGAGGGAGTTGGGGGAGGAACGGAGTGGGAGGTTGGGGTGAGCAGATGTACCTTTTATACATAGAATGGATAAACAACAAGGTCCTACTGTATAGCGCAGAGAACTATATTCAGTATCCTGTGATGAACCACAATGGAAAAGAATATTAAAAAAAAGAATGTATATATATGTATAACTGAATCACTTCACTGTATAGCAGAAATTAATGTAACATTGTAAATCAACTATACTTCAATTTAAAAAAAGAAAAAGAAAAAACAAAAGTAACACCGCATCTAAAATTGTACAACATATCCCAAAAGTCCTCCCTTCTATTTTTTTTTTTTTTTTTTTTTTGCGGTATGCGGGCCTCTCACTGTTGTGGCCTCTCCCTTTGCGGAGCACAGGCTCCAGACACGCAGGCTCAGCGGCCATGGCTCACGGGCCCAGCCACTCCGCGGCATGTGGGATCTTCCCGGACCGGGGCACGAACCCGTGTCCCCTGCATCGGCAGGCGGACTCTCAACCACTGTACCACCAGGGAAGCCCCCTCCCTTCTCTTTTAAAAGAAAAATAAAAACCATAACCCTAAAATGTACAGTACAAAAAAAAATTGTTTATTTAAAATATATTCACCATCTTCATCCAACAGTATTTAAAGTAGTTTTCCTTAAGTCAAGATAAGTGTTTCCTAAATAGATCTTTAGATGAAAAATTAAGTTAGAAAATATAAACCAGGCCCCTTTTGCAACAATACAAGCTGGGAGAACAATACTCTACCTCATTTAGCAATAACTCAGGGTTCAGAAACGTCAGGTAAATCCTGGTTAAAGGATAACTGGGGAAAAAAGGGAAATGCAAGTCTTTGCAACCGGAGCAGTCTAATTCCTCAGACTGAGATATCAAACTTAAAAGCTAGGTCACAGAGCCTACAAAAAGCTTCCTACATTTCCAGTTGGAAGGGCCTCTAAAAGGGCCTACTGAACTCTAATAGAGTGAAACTGTGATTTTTTTCAGGTGAAAAATTCATGACCTTATTACAAAAATTCCCAAAAGCCAATAATAACAACGTGCATCCTGCCAAACAAATTTATACACGAGATACTAAAATCAGACAAAATTTATCTGCAGAAAAATAAATATGTATGAATTACCTGTAATGCTGTAAACTCCATTCTCACAAACTATCTCCTAAGGTGAATTTGAAAAACCATCATGCAACCAAAAGCGTCAAATAGATAAACAGCAAAGATAGAAATCAGAAACTTGCAGCCTCGTTTTTAGCTCTTCCGTTGAGTTTTTAATATTACAGTGGAACGAACTATGCTGGCTAAATAGATACAATGCCAGTGTCTCCAATGGAGCTCTCTGATTCACTTTAACAATTCACACAACTTTGAAGAAACTTAAGGCCCACAAAAATATAAGCATAATGTGGATTTTCCTAGCAACTCTCTCAAAAAAATGGGCTCTTTCCTTTCTGTCTCTTTCATTCACTTTTATAATACCCCAGGGGCAGGGGCATCATATACTCTTTCTCTTACTCTCCACAAAGACATGCTGACACGAAAAGAGAATAAATGATATGAACAAGGTCATAATTAGCAACAGACCTTGGACAACTGACCAACTATAGAAGAGCAAAGAAATTCAACTTGAAGTATGTACTCTGTCTTTGATAGAAAAGGTGTATAATGAGCCTACAAAAGTATAATGAAAAACTATAATGCTGCTTTGATTTCATGGTCCTAAAACACACTTGTAAAGTAAAACATCTACCAGTTGTCATCTAAGCTAACAAAGTAGGTGATGCTACTTTGCCTAGATAACATTTCATGTGGCATGAACATAGGCTCCTGCCAGCTTTGTAACTACTAAAACTCTCAGGCCAACGTAGTTCCATGAGTTAAAGAAAAAGAATATCTAATCAGAGCACCAAGCTTCACCAGCGGCAGCATTTCCAACGATCCGTCCTCACCTTAGAATCGAGCTGCACAGAGGTCTTGTCATATTAACCTCAACAAGAATCAGTTTGTCAACAGAAAAATAATACTGCACAAACACACTCTAAGGCAACTCAACTTCCAAAACACCAGCAAGAAATGTTGAACATGAATAAATATTTTATACAAACATACGCTACATTAAAGCTTCTTTTTCTCAAGATGATGTGCAACCAACGAAACACACACTTGGCTGAGAGTCTGGAGACAGGGTTATAGTTCCAGCTTTTGGCATTAATGTCCTTCCTCTGCTTCACAGGTAAGTCACTTCATTTCTCTTCCCCTAGGTTTCTCTCTCTCCAAAATGAGCAGGACAGACTCCACAACTGCTAAAGTATGTAGTGACCGAAACACATACCTTTGCTGAATAAGACACTACAAAAACATGGCTTTTTATTTCACTAGCTTTTATACTCTATTCCTAATCCTTTTTATTATGTTGTCCACGACTGTAACTGTTACTCACAGCCACCTAGGTAGTGACAATTACAACCGCTAACCCTTAATGCAAGTGCTCATACGCCACGTACTGTGCTAAGCACCTTATGTTAACTCACTTCTTCCTCAGCACAATCCTACGAGGTAGTAACCATGAGTGAGGAAACTGAGATGCAATTATGTGACCTGCCCAGGGTCATCAGGTTCACAGGCAGAGAAGCCGGGATTTGACCCCAAGCCCTTCCTGATCAACCACCAGGCTAAACACACCTCGAGAGTCTACAGAGGGGAAGGGTGAGGTGAAGCAGAGTCCATCTGCAAAATGTTGCGGGAAGCCCAAACACTGACCTTGTACTAAGAACTCTCTGGGAAACAAACGGCAGCTTATGATTTACAAACCCAGCACAAAAGCACCTGTCACGGCTATTCTTTTCTTCCATGCTTCAGTTTCACTTAACATGGATCTTAAAGGGATTAAGTTAAACCTACCTCCCTTCTTTCACCCATTGAGGGAGATGCACAAATAACAGAAACTGGGGAAGTTCTGGTGACGTCCACGTCCCCTGTGGGGTAGACACCACTCCATTAATGGCATGGCTCAAAGCCACCGTCCAGGGGCACTGCATGTTAAGTCATGTGCCCTAAAACCTAACAGCAGAAAAAACTGACCAGTCCGAAGTGGAAACACCAGTTTCTCAGCCTGAACTCTCTAAGACTGGGGAGTCTAGCTACTGAGACCAGGCGGTAACAACAACAACAAAATGTACGCATCAAAATACAGTGCAGTCAGTGTGCGTTTAGACTGCGAGCTGGTATTTACAATCAGGACAGAGAGAAAATACTAGTAATCAAGGAAGTCCTCTTTAACCATCTAGCACACGGTTATGTTTATATATCTATATCCCCCATTCGTAAATCAACTCCAATCTCAAGAGCCCTGCACTTGGCCGAGTCCCTGGAGAGGTTGAGCATTTCAGTGGGCCAGGGCCCGGGGAGGGGAGAAATCAGGTGTGAGTTCTAGAACCCAGGAGGCCGTCGGAGCCCCCAGGCTGCCCCCGAGGCGGGGCGAGTCCCCGTTTGGCAAGGCCAAAAGGAAATCACTTCAGCGAAGTGGGACGGTGAGCTCCTCCCGCAGGGAAAAGCCACACTCCCGCTCGCCACATCGCCTGAGTTTCATGTCCAAGGCCACGGACTTTTATTGACTGGTTTTACAAACCCGGCCCTGAAGGACAAGGGCTTGAGAGCGGTGGCGAGCAAAGATGGGGAAGAGGAGGCATTTTGTTTCACAGGGGAAAAAAAAATTTTTTTAATCAAAACAACCCACGGAGAAGCCAACGAAGACTTCTTTACCGGGCCTGTCTCCGGGCTTTTGAATCACTTCCTCCTTTTCCGATGCGTCTCTGACCTTGAGATTACGAAGTTGCAAAGAAAGTCTTGCCTCTATGGGCAGCTTCCTGCGAGCGAGCGAGCCGAGCGCACGGCGCTGTCCGCGGGCGCAGAGCCTGCCCTGCCTCCCGGCCACCCCAGGCGGGAGCGGGCGCCGGGGCACGCGGCGGCGCCACGAGGGACTGGGATGGGTTCCTAGGGGCCCTAGCGCCAGCGCTCCCCAGCCCGCGCCCCGGCTTACCCCAGCGTGTTGATGAAGCCGTTGACCGAGCCCTCCGCGTACAGGGACACGATGTCCCCTATGTAGAGGAAGCTGGACATTTTATCGGACATGCTGCTTCATGCTCCGAAGAATACGTCCCTCCTCTTCTCTGCGCCCTCGCCGCCCTCTCCGGGGAGCCGCCGCGGCAGAGGAACGGAGCGCCCGCCAGTAGCGCCCAGAGCGGCGGCGGCGGGCACGGCCCGAGGGATCAAGTGTCAGGCTCAGCCCTGCCCCGCGCCTGGCGAGCAGCCAGGAGCGGCGCTGCAGCTCCGGACACCCCGCGACGTGCGCCGCCCGGACGCCCGGAGAGCCGCAGCCGCCGCCGCCTCCCCGGCAAGTTTCCTGTTCCTTTTAGAAGTTTTCTCTCCAACACCTTTTGCTCCTCCTCCTCCCTCCTCCGCTCCCCCCTCTGCCTACCCTCCCCGCTCCGCACTCAGCCGCAGCGGTCCCCGCAGCCCGGCCAGAGCTGGTGCTTGCAGAGCCCCTCGGTTCCCTCGGGGGAATTTTTGGACCAGGTGGTGGTGCCCATTGGGCGAAGGGGAGGAGAGGAGCCGGGGGACGAGAGGGCGGAGGCCAATCAGGCGGCGGCGGCCTGGGGCGGAGCCGGGCCGGGGCGGGGCGACCAGGGTAGGGGGTGGGGCCCGGCCACCCGGGGAGCAGTGGCGCGCGCTCACCGAACGCGGGGGTGGTGCTGGAGGGGCGGCGGAATCCCCGAACCGGGAAGCGGTCTCCGGAGAGCCGCCCAGGAGAGGCTAGACTTGGGGTGCGACAGTTCCTGCCTGGGAAAGCGAAGGATGGCGGGGCCGAGACCCAGTCCCTTGTCTTAAAGGGGGCGGGGAGGATTGAGAATTGGCTATAGGGCGCGCGCGCAGGACCGGAGCGGAGTGAGCCGGCGATACGCCTGGAGATGAAAAGGAGGAGCCGGGGCGGCGTGGGTGCGTGGGGTGAATAATTTGCTGACACAGGGAGAGGAAGGAAGGTGTTGAAGCAAAGGAAAAAGTAGAACATTTTTTAAAATACACAATAAAGAAAGAAAATAAAAAGGAGAAGGAGGGGGAAGGGAGGGAAGGGGGAGGGTCTGTCTCTACTTGGACTATGTAGTTTAGGTTTTGTCTCGAGTATAGGGCGTTAGTGAAACTTGACCCGTCAGCAGATGTCCAGGTGGACATGAGGTAAAAGTCACTTGGCCGGGCCAGCAATTTTTTTAGCCAACCATAGGCGGTGAACCTTCTCCTAAGCCTCCTGGTCTCTTAATCCCGCGCCCCCTGCTCTTAACCCGGAGCCCAGGTTTAACTTTCTACTTCCGGAAGTCCGCTGTCACAGTCTTCATTGACCGTCTTGGTTTGTTTACTTTTAAAGCTTCTGACTCTTAAAGCTCCAACGGTCATAAATGAAACTGGCAGCGGGACACGTTTCCACACCTTCTCCGTTGCTTTTGTAACCCTCATCATTTTACAAGACTTTTGTCCTACCCTTCCGGAAGACCTGGAGAAGGCAGACTTGGACAGCAGTTACGACACTAGCCACCCAAAGAATTGTGACCTAAGTAATCCCCCTAGGGCAAGGTTTGCTGAAAGGTGGAGGAACCCAGGGCGTGCACAGAGGTGTGTGCCAAATTGTGCAACTGACCAAAATGTAAATTTACAGTTCGAGGCTGTCTTACAGTTTGAAGATGGTTTGGGTTGAGACTTATAATCCCATAATGGAATAGGAAGGAATAAGCTTAATGTTCAGACACCTGTGTTTAGAAAGCCTGCAGGATAGAGGAGAATAAAGTGTTAGACCCAGAATCCAGGAAATGCCAGCACAAAGCCTGAATGTACTGAGATAAACTGGACCCAGTCATTGTCCTACCATGCAGCTGACAGATCTCTCTTTACTTCTGGGTTCTCCTTTGCAAATGGTTACTTAGCAACTTAGAAATGCCTGTTACATGATAGAAGCCCTCTTCTGTCTACATGATACATGATATTACTGTTGGGAGCCTCCAAGACATTGGACGAGCTATTTAAAAGCTTGAGATGGAGCGAGATGAAGACCCTGAAAATGGAGGTTTCTGTTTATCCAAGAGATCTATGGATTACATTCTATGGTTTCCCATGTTGCACAGTCCTGTACCATACATCCAAATGGATGCTCCACAATTATTAGCCAGTCATGAATGTTTTTCTTTGTTTCCTCTAGGTACAAACTATCAGTGAACAAGACATTACAAAACAAGTGGGTGATTGTTTATGCTAATGAACAGGTACAAACTTCAAACCACATACCTAAGACCAATGGGTTTCTTCCTCCTCACCTCGTCCTCACAAGTCACCACCCACTGAGGTGTCCTATATAGTCTGAGGCCTGGATCTGGTCACACTGCTGCGTTAACATGGCAAAGATAGTCAGCCAACCACCAAAGGTTTAGGCTCTCCTTCCATGGCAGCCAAGCCTCCTTAAAAGGGTCTTCCCAGCCTTACCTATTCTGGCAACTCTGCCTTTATTTGCTCAGCTCAGAAACCTTGGAATCGTTTTTTTTGTTTGTTTGTTTTTGCGGTACGTGGGCCTCTCACTGTCGTGGCCTCTCCCATCGTGGAGCACAGGCTCCGGACGCGCAGGCTCAGAGGCCATGGCTCACGGGCCCAGCCGCTCTGGCACGTGGGATCTTCCCGGACCGGGGCACGAACCCGTATCCCCTGCATCGGCAGGCGGACTCTTAACCACTGCGCCACCAGGGAAGCCCTTGGAATCGTTTTTGACTCCTCTCTCACACCCCACATTCAGTCCGTCAGCAAATCCTGTCAGCTCTACCTTCACAGTATAAACAACATCCTACCACCCTGGTCCATGCTTCCATCATCTCTCTCCTGGGTCGTAACAGACTCCTCACTGATCTCCCCACTTCCAACTTTGCACCTTTATGATCTATTCTCAACCAAGAAGCGAGACATTTGCTGTTAAAATAGAAGTTAGATCAAGTCTCTGCTCAAAACACTGCAACGACTTCCCATCTCAGAATGAATTCTGAAGTCACTTCCATGGCCTATATGGCCCTATTTAATGTGCCCCCTGAGCCGACGTATTGTAGTACGTCTGTGCAGGTACGCATGTGTGAGTGGCACTTACACGTTAGTGAGCAGTGAGCAGTACGCACCTGCACCACTGTTCTTAGAGCCCCCCACTGCCCCTCTGACTTCATCTCCTGCCACTGACTTGACCTTCTCATTCCAACCACCTTGGCCTCCTTGCTCGCCCTCATATATGCCAAGTCTGCTCCCTGTTGAGGGCACTTAACTTACTGTTCCCTCTGCCTGGTGTGTTCTTCCCATGTGTATCTGCAAGACTCAGTCCCTCTCTTGCTTCAGATCTCTGCTCTGATGTCACCCTGTCATGAGGCCTTCCCTGACGATGCTATATAAAATACTGTCAGCCCCATTTGCTATCTCCCTACTCTATTTTTCTTTTTTTTTTAAATAAATTTATTTATTTATGTTTGGCTGCATTGGGTCTTCGTTGCTGCACGCGGCTCTCTGTAGGCAGTGAGTTGCGGAGCATGGGCTCTAGGCACGCGGGCTTCGGTAGTTGTGGCACGCAGGCTCAGTAGTTGTGCCTCGCAGGCTCTAGAGCACAGGCTCAATAGTTGCGGCACACGGGCTTAGTTGCTTCTCGTCATGTGGGATCTTCCCGGACCAGGGCTCGAACCCATGTTCCCTGCATTGGCAGGCAGATTCTTAACCACTGAGCCCCCAGGGAAGTCCCTCTATTTATTTTTCTTAGATTTTTTTTATCATAGCATGTTATACATTTATTTGCTTATTTATTTGTCCTGTCTCCTCCCAGTAGAATATAGGTTCCATGATGGCAGAGAATTTGTGTGTTTTCATCACTGCTTTATTCCACTCTATAAAAGAGTTCTTGGCACTACGATGTGCCTATTAATAAATATATGTTGAGTGAGTGGGGGAAAAAAATCACCTAGTGCAACATCTTTGTGGAGTCTCAGGACCTCTGTGAAGCTTGCTCCCTCCAAGAGTAACCATATTTCAATTGGGATGCACGTTCACCCTAATCTCAGATCCCCAAACTTTCTTCATGTTCTATCATTATCTTCTCTCTGAAACTAATTGTGGGACAGAGACCTCCCCATTTACACCTAATCCTAATTCTAACTCACTCTACACTACCTGTCAATAAGTACCATTAACCCACTGTGATTTAGCTAAATCCCACATGAGAGGAGAATGAAGGAAAAGGGAGAGTCCTGAATTTACTGAGACTAAAGCTGCAATGACTGAGAAAACCTGAAGTTACTGAATTTATCCAGAACTGGCCAGGTTAAGTTTGCCATCAGTAGAGATGGGCACTTAAAACAGATTAAATTATCAAAAAATAGTTTGGCCCCACACCATGTACAAAAATTAACTCAAAATGGACCGAAGACCTAAATATAAAACTTTTATAAGAAAACATAGAGGTAAGTGTTCATAATATTGAATTTAGCAATGGTCTCTTAAATATGACATCAAAGCCATAAGCAACAAAAAAAAGATAAATTTGACTTCACCGAAGTTAAAAATTTTTGTGCTTCAAAGGACACTATAAAAAAAGTGAAAATACAATATACAGAATGGGAGGGAATATTTGCAAATCATGTATCTGATAAGGAACTTGTATCTAGAATATTTTTGAAAAACTCTTACAACTCAACAATAAGAAGACAAATAACTTTTTAAATGAGTAAAGGATGTGAATAGTCATTTCTCCAAAGAAGATATACAAATGGCCAATAAGCACGCAAAAAGATGCTCAACGTCATTAATCATCAAGGAAACACAAATTAATACAACAATGAGATTTCATTTCACATCACATTCACTGGGATGGCTACAATAAAAATGACAGATAATAACAAGTGCTGGCAAAGATATGGGAAAACTGGAACCCTCTACTGCTGGTAGAAATATAAAATTGTACAACACTTTCGAAAAGAGTTTGCCAGTCCCTGAACAAGGTGAATGTAGACTCGCCATTTGACCCAGCAATTCCATCTCTTGTATATATCCAAGAGAACTGAAAACATAGGTATACAGGAAAACTTGTACAAAAATGTTCATAGTAGCTTTATTCATAGTAGCCAATGTCCATCAACTGATGAATGGATAAATGCATAGTGGAATATTACTTGGTCATAAAAAGGAATGAACTATTGATTCATGCTGCAGCATAGATGAACCTTGAAAACATTATACTAAGTAAAAGAAACCAGTCACAAAAGATCACATATTATATGATTCCATTCATATAAAATGTCCAGAATAGGCAAATCCTTGTAGATAAAAAGTCAATTAGTGGTTACCTAGGGCCCGTAGTGGGTAAGTAAAGGACACAGGGTTTCTTTTCGGGGTGATGAGAAAGTATTCTTCAAACTTACACCTCTGTTCAGCATATATTTCCCTTTAACTTGACCTATGTGTTCTTGGTTCCACCTGACACCTACTTCAAGCAAGGGTAACCTCATACCTAGCTGCCGAGAAGGGGGAAAGTGTGCTAGGGTACAACTAAAAAGAATTCAGGGACTTCCCTGGTGGTCCAGTGGTTAAGACTTCACCTTTCAATGCAGGGGATGCAGGGTCAATCCCTGGTCAGGGAACTAAGATCCCACATGCCTCTCGGCCAAAACACCAAAACATAAAACAGAAGCAATATTGTAATAAGTTCAATGAAGACTTTAAAAATGGTCCAAAAAAAAAGAGAGAGAGAGAGACTTTTAAAAATAAATAAATTTTTTTTAAATAAAAAGAATTCAGTGAAGCTGTAGGTGGGGTAAAACACATTACTTAATTCCTCACTAATCGTCTGAGTCACAAACTCAAAAATGTCCCATCTTCCAATGAAAATCACTTTTGTCATCATGTAGCATCAGCAACCTCTTAAGAATCCAGGCACAAAGTCTTAGAGTTACTCTTTATTCTTTCCTCTACCTATTTCTTTCTTTTATCTCAAGAATGTCTCCTCTTTACCTTCTCCACTATCCTTGCTCTGTTCTATATCGTTGCCTACTCACTGGTCTCCTACCTTCCAGTCTCCCACACTCACCATCCTCAAAGCAAGCCAGGACAGTCTCCTTACAAAGTTGATCTGATCAAAACTGTTCAGACTTACAATGACACCCCCCTGTCTGCAGAAGAAAGTTCAAAGTCTTTAACCTGCTAGTGTGGATATTAGATATTGTGAACATCAGTCCATCTAAATGGATTTCCACTACGATGTCCTAGCATTCCACACTGACCATGACCTGGTCTCCTCCTTTGATATCCTTAGTTTCTACTCTTCCACTCCTCATATCCTCGTGGAAAGCCAGACTTCCCACATATAATCTGACAATTTTAGTCTCCATGCTTTTGAGTGTGATGGTCCCTCTGCCAGAAATTCCCCTTCCTCCTTTCCTTCTCCTGCTTCTACATGCCCAAGCTCCATTTCCCCAGTGAAGCTTCCCAGATACTGCCAGGGCAAAGTTCTCCTTCCTACTGAATCCCCATCTCCATATTCATGATGGAGAGTTCTGTGGATTTGCTCCCTAGCAAATATACCTTAGTCGTTTATACGGCTTGCTGTGAAATTTTGAACTAAAAAAAAATGCTGTGACTTGCCTGTAGGTTCAGGCTGGAAGAAGAGTAGATGATGATATAGGGAAGAAGGTAGAAGGACAATCTCATAGTCATCCTCAACTGCTGTTGTGAGGTAGATCCCAGAGAGCCGTCCACTTTTCCCCCATGTCTAACAGCCTGAATGGGGTTAACTCCACCCCCGAACTCCGAGCATGGGTCCTCACTGGTCTAAACCAGGGCTTCTCAAACTTTAGTGTAAGAACCATCTTAAAACACAGCTCCCTGGGCCCCGTCCCATGAGATTTTTGACTTAGCAGGTCTAGAGTGGGGCTTACTAGCATTTCTGAAGGGGGTGGTTTTGTGTGGGCAAGGGTTGGGGGAGTTGGGGGTGAAACAGACCTTGGTTAGTGGGAACGCTTTGCTGAGAAAATGACTTGTTTTTCATTTTTATTTCGAAATAATCTCAAACTTACAAAAAAGTTACAAAAGAGTAACTTTTTACAAAGAGTACATCACTTTTACCCAAATTCATCAGTTTTTATAATTTGCTATGTTTGTTTCATCATTGTCTTTCTCTACAAACACACACATACACACATACAATTTATGTTTAGAACCATCTGACTATAGGTTGCATAATCATGCCCCTTTACCTAATACTTCGTGTATTCCTAAGAACAAAGATATTCTCTTCTATATCCATGGTACAGCTATCCAGCTCGGAAAATTTAACATTGATCTAAAACTTTAATCTACTGTCCATATTCCAATGTTGTCAATTGTCCAAATAGTATCCTTTATAGCATTTTTTTCCTCCAGGACAGAATCCCATCCAGGGTCACATATGGCATTTAGTTGTCATATCTCTTCAGTCTCTTTTGATCTGTACCAGTTCCTCAGCCATCCTTTGTCTTTAATGACATTGATGTTTTTGAAGAATCGAGCCATTTACTTATAGGATAGTCCTCAATTTGGGTTTGTCTTGCATTTCTTCATAATTAGATTAGGTTAAGCATTTCCAGCTAGAATAATACACAAGTGATGAACTGTACTTCCCCAGGTAACCTTGACTTCAGGCACACAGTGTCCATCTGCCCCCTCATTTATGACATTAGTTTTGATAACTGTCAAAGTGTTGTCTAGTGGAGAAGAGTTTAGCAGTAATCCCAAACCAGCTGTCTTTTCAATGTTTGTTCCACAAGAAACACTCTCTTAGTTTGAGAAAACTCCAGAAATGTAGGCCAATCTCAAAGGAGCAGCAAGTCTGATTTTCCTGCCAAAAATGGTGTCCAACCCATCTCCTGACCTTTGACCTCTCTGTTTCCAAAGCTGGAGTTTGACATCAGTCTACTGGGTTTCCCTACCTGCCGGGGACAAATACCAAGCTCCCCCAGTGGTGCCTTCGAAGTTCTTCCCACTAAACTAGATATAAGAGCCAATCATCCCTTCCACACCCTCTCCCCTAACACACGCACACGCACACACACACACACACACACACACACACGGGTCTTGCCCACGCACTGGGGGTGAGGTAAGACTCACAACACAGCAGCAGCTCACTCCAAAGCACTTCAAAACCATCTCTCATCTCCAACAGCCCAACTCAAATGTTTCCCTTCATGATTTGCATCTATTCAGTGCCTCCACTGAAACTCACAATCTAACATCCTATTAAAATATTCTTCAAATCTATCTGATAGCCACAAATCTTAGAGCTATTTACACTATCTGCCCTTAAATGACTCGAGTACTTCCATCCTTGCTTACTTCAATTTGCAACGATTCTTCCCCAAATATAATTTCATGTTCTCAGCTAGATATCAGGACAGTATTCATCAATCATAACTATACCAGAATACTTAATACAAGCATCACATAGACCTGGTTTAAATTACTAACTCACTAATTTACCCTCTGCCAATCTTTATGCAAATATTCAACCTCTGATGCCTCGTTTTCCTTATCTGTAAAATGAGGACAATAGTACCTACCTCCTAAGGGCCTTGTGAGATTTAAATTAGAAAACACACTTGAAGGGTTTGGCACGGTACCTGGCACAAAGTAAGTGCTCAATCATGTTAGCTATTTTTATGATTGTCATTATTTGATCGAAAAGCAATATTAAAGGTCATAAGAAAACCAAGCATCAGAGATGCTGTGACCTGTGCAAGAGGACACATTAGTGACTGAGCCAGCACCAGACCTGTCTCCAGAGTCTGAGTCGTAGCTCCTTCATTTACACTTCAGTCCCTTCAGTAAACAGTCGTAAATGCCTGATAACCCCTTTCAGGGATATTGGAGTTTTTTTAATTTCTGTAAAAGAAAGAAATCTAATTTTTAACAGGGAAATGTCAGGCATAATAAAGAAAAGAAAACAAGTTTTGAGACAAAAGGAACAAAAGTGGCTAAATTCCCAACCTGGTGCTGTAAAACCATCCCAAAGTGCCCCGTGGGAACTCTGCCTTCCACAAGCTGACAGTTTTTATCTCTTCACGGAAGGGGGCAGATAAAACCCACGGAGAAAACTGCCATCTAACACCAGAGAAAACTGTCAGGCTTGCGGTCCCTGGCATGATAACAGGGAAGACGTAATGCAGAACTTTGACTATCCTTCACCTCTTACAGACTTCCGGTACCATAAAAAGTGCAGCTGGGGCAGTTAAGGTCCTACAATGCAAACCAAGAGCAATTTCTCAGCTTATAATTCCATTTCCCAGATCCCCGGGGATTTCTGGGTTGCTCTTAAAGGCTTACTTCAGGAATATTAACCTTGTCTTAATGAATGGAAACAGGCTACTAAGGCCAAACTCGTCAACTGGTAAATGCCAATGAGAATGAAAGATCTGGATCTGAGAACAAGTTTGGTAGAGGGGTAAGAGATGGAGGAAAGTAATATATACTAATAACATATATCTGAGTCCCTGTGCTGAGCACTTTTCATATATTGATATTATCTGAGAACCTCCAGGAGGTAATTGATATTATCAATCCCATTTAACAGCTGAAGAAACTTGAGTCTTAGAGAGGTTAAGGAACCTACCCAAGGTCACCCAAGTAATAAGATACATGGGAGAAAGGAAAAAATAGCACCATAACTCAGATAAGGGCAAAAACAGGGAGAATAAACCCAACGAGAACTTCCTGAAGTCTTTTATCTGACCTCTTGACCCTTCCCCAAATTTGCCTTGGTTTCCTCTCATTTGTGTACGTGGTATGGATTGTTGTACAGTTGTCTCTCAGTATCTGTAGGGGATTGGTTCCTGGAGCCACCTTGGATGCCAAAATCCCCCGAGCATATGAAATGGCTGGTACAGCCGGCCCTCCCTATCCACGGGCTTTGCATCTGAGGATTTGACCAACGCCCAGGCACTCACACATCCATGTAAAGTTGCACCATGTTGGCCTACCATGGTTGGCTGGAAAGTTTAGTTTAGTTCTAGGATACCACATGATCTCTTAGGGTGAAAATAAATTCAGGGGAATATGTGGTTTTTCAATATAAAAACTCAAAAATGGAATTAATCTTTAAAATTCTATGAGTAAGGGCTTTCTTAGCTTAGAAATACATATGCATTAATGGAAAAACATAAAGCAAAATGTCAAGTAGATTTGATTCCTATAGCTATAAATTTTTATGTCAAAATTCTAATAAACAGAACTTAAAAGAAAACGACCAAATGGGTAAACTATGTGCAACAAATGTTATGGGCAAAGGGTTGGGTGTAAGCAAGAATAAAAATAATATAATAGTGAAATATCATTTCGCATATATCAGACTAGCAAAAAAATTTTTTTATTATAATAACCAATGCTGAGAGTAAGACAGCCAATCTCATATCTGTACAACCATTTTAAACAACAATATGGATCTATGGAGTATATCCTAAGGAAAAATCCTATATATGAAAAATACTCAAAATTATGTTTGTCATAGTATTAATAATAATAATAAACACTGGAAACAAAGCAAATATTGAACAATAGCAAATTAATGATGTAGAAAGGAGTAGCTAACGTGATATGTACGAATGACTCTTATCAAGACTATGTAATAATATATAAAAAGATTTATATCATGACTTAAAAGTAGGATAAAAGTTCTGTAATGAGTTTGGTCACTAAAATATCAGGGAAAAACAACATACTAGAAAAAAAAGATTTGTATGATAAAACTATGGCTAATCTTCTCTACTTTCCTAATGTTTTAGAGAGTTTATATTATTTTTAAATGACGAAAAAACACAGCAATAAGTGACATTTGGTTTTAAACGGGAAAACTTCTAAAGAAGAAACTATGAGAAAGATTTTTCAAAGTCTCAGCTGACATAGTAGAGTGAAAACAGAGCAGGAGAAATTGGAACCAACAGATTCAGTCATGCAGAAGACATGCTTAGGAAACTGCCTTTTGATTCTGCTGTTTTGATTAATCTTTTCTTATTAATGCATATTTTTAAGAAGTATTTATCACAGTCTTTACAGTGAAATTACAAGCAGAGGACATACAGCTTCACAGCATTTCAGTAATTCAGTTTAGGCTGGCCCAGTGTCTCCTGGCATCTTTCAGAACATCTCAGTAGACAAAGATGCTAAGTGGAAATTCAAGAAGCCTGTAGAATTCGAATCCACCCTTCCTGGCAAAAAACAGATTTAAGACTGGAATGTAGTTCTCCATGACAACCTTATCAGTGTTTGGGGTCTGGTTATTTCTGGGTACCATGTTCCAGGAAAGTGTTGCAACTAAACCTGTTACCATTTTTGCCTCGGGCTAAGCAAGGATTTGGCCATGCTCACCATTACAATCTCTGCTTATCAAACTGGAGCAGGCTTGATATTGAATAAGCCTTGCAATAAGTGACATAAAAATATTGATAGAGAGATAAAATTCTAAACTCTTTTCAGTAAGAGATTTTGATGGATATTCAAATACATGGGCCAAAACTCAGCTCCCCAAAACTCTCCCAAATCAGATTGCATCTACTCTTAAGAATGCCTAAAGGCTCCTGTATAAATTGAATCCAGTATTTTTCCTATTGAAGTAGGTTTACACTAGAAAAAAAATTTCCTTCAAATACTGCAACCATCACAGCTGCTTCACACAGACTTTCATTTCCCTGAATGGATGGACACCTGCCTCAGACGTCATTTCCTACCCATGTTTGTGTGGGACTAAGATAACATAACACCAGGTTTTGAATACGTGCTCACTTCCTCGTAGTCTGTCTTTTCATAGTAGAATTTCTGAGAGAAGGTGTAAATGGCAGTGGGTGGAACTAGAGGATGGGCAGGGAACCTGGTAGAACCTTTAAGAAAACTTGATAGCAGCATCTGTTCTATTTGCTTCTGACGAACATGCAATTTCTTCATTCCCACAGCATTTGGAATACTCTCCCCTAGCGTCATTCCATAATGGTCCATGTCTCTGATATTAAGATTTCTTAACATATGCCATCTCCCCCAACATGGGCATACACAACACCATATAAAGTTGCATGATATTGGTTTTTTGGCAGCTACATTACAAATCTACATTAACTTTACTTTGCATCCTTAGAGTTTAAAAATCATTTGTTTTCAAAACAGAAATAGAGTCACAGATGTAGAAAACAAACTTATTGTTACCAGGGAGGACGGGGGTGAGGGATAAATTGGGAGATTGGGATTGACATACACACACTATTATATATAAAATAAATAACTAATAAGGACCCACTGTATAGCACAGGAAACTCTACTCAATACTCTGTAATGACCTATATGGAAAAAGAATCTAAAAAAGAGTGGTTATATGTACATGTATAACGGAATCACTTTGCTGTACAGCAGAAATTAACACAACATTGTAAATCAACTATACCCCAATAATATAAATTTTTTTAAAAAGGGAAAAGAAATCATTTGTTTTTAGTCATTAGTATTTTCTTCCAGCTTAATGTTTGTCTAACTTTTTTTCACAGATTTTCTTACTGTCGGCGTATTCTTGGACCAAAAGACAGGGATATGGAAAGAGAGGAGAGTGCTCATTCTGTCTGCTCTCACGACTGCTGCAACACAGCCCACCAAGCCACATGGCATCATACATCAGGCACTATTCATGTTTATTCCTGATACAGCTTTTGACCTTTCCCAAGAGTCCTGTTAAAGTTTGCGTCAGGTTAGATGCTTTCAGGTTGCTCCACTTCTGTATATCCATCCACTCCTTCCACTAACCTGATGGAAGTCTCAGCCTTCTTTTTTTTCCCAAACTGAGTCTCCCTGTGTTCTTTTCCTCCATGGCCAGGTCAATTTGCACACAGGCTTTGGAAACATAAAACTGTGTGTCACTCACCTGACAATGTTCTTATGAAGCAAATAGACATAAACGTTTTAAATGCTTTAAATGTAACAGTTTATTCAAAGTTAATGGGACATACTGGCAGTCATTTTACTCATTCAGCAAATATTCATGGAGCACCTACTGTGTGCCAGTACCTATGCTCCGTGGTAGTTATACAAGAGTGATAAGAAATTGTTTCTGCCCTCAAGGAGTCTGATCTAAATATCCTTTAGAAAATGCCAGCTTATTTTCGTAAGTCATGTAAAATTGGATAGGCATTAAAGAAAAAAAGTGATATTAAATATTTTATGAATTATACAGTCCAGTTCCATCTTGCTTGAAGATTGAGTTCTAAAATCAGAATTAATTTGAAAATTGAATAAAGTGAAAAAAAAATTACCCTTTAAGCATTGGAATCTCTTCAAGAACTGTCATGAGCTCACACTCCCAAAGGTCCGATGCTGCTGAAACAGAGGAGAACAATTCCCCTCTCCTGCTATCCCCAGGAGCTACACAAAGCGAGAGGCAGCAAAATCTCCTCCACCACTAAAATTGTTATTTTCCTCTTTTTTTTCTGAACAAAATATTAAAGTCTAAATTAAATTTGGCTATATTTCAACATCACAATAAGGATTAAACTCCTGAATATGAAGTGTACAGTATGGGGGAATACCTTCAATAACTATGTAATATCTTTGTATGGTGACATATGGTAACTAGACTCATCATGGTGATCAGTTTGAAGTGTATAGAAATGTAGAATCACTATGTTGTGTAACAGAAACTAACATAGTTTTGTAAGTCAATTATATTTCAAAAACGAACACATTCACAGAAATAGAGATCAGAGTCGTGGCTACCAGAGGTGGGAGTGAGGTGTAGGGGGACTGGATGAAGGCAAACTTCCAGTTATGGGATAAATAAGTACCAGGGATGTAAAGTACAACATGATAAATATAACTAACACTGATGTATGTTATATATAAAAGTTGTTAAGAGAGTAATTTCTGAGCATTCTCAACACAACCACCACCAATTTTTTTTTCTATTTCTTTAATTTTGTGCCATATGAGATGACGGATGTTCACTAAAGTTACTGTGATAATCACTTCACGATGAAGGTAAATCAAATCATTATGCTGTACACCTGAAATGTGTACTGTATGCCAATTATATCTCAATAAAACTGGAAGAAAAAACGATTAAGCTCCTGAAATTTTTGGATGGACACTTTCCTCTGATAGGGATGTATTGTTGTGTATATTATTAAGAAAGCATCTGGTGGGGAATGAGAGTTTAGAAAACTGGTGCTCTGATGGGAAAAAAAAAAATGAAACCGTATACTGTCACCCATGAACAATAAGTATATAATGACACATGTCCTTCAAAGAATACATATTAAAAAATTCCAAAATTTTATATTTATAAGATAATTATTATAAAGAGACTCTCAAGGATAAAAAAAGGCAGTTTTGAGTGGTTTGTGTGATAAATGATGTGAAATATTTTCACATTAAAAATATATTAAAATATTAGCTCAATAAAGTTCATTCTCTGTGTGCATAGTATTTTCTTTTTTTTTTCTGTTCCATTAATTTTTAAAAATTTTTACTGGAGTATAGTTGATTTACAATGTTGTGTTAGGTTCAGGTGTACAGCAAAGTAAATCAGTTACACATATACATATATCCACTCCTTTTTTAAGATTCTTTTCCCTTATAGGCCATTACAGAGTATTGAGTAGAGTTCCCTGTGCTATACAGTAGGTCCTTGCTGTTTATCTATTTTATATATAGTAGTGTGTATATGTCAGTCCCAATCTCCCAATTTATCCCTCCCGCCTCATCTCCTGGCAAGCATAAGTTTTTTTTCTACATCAGTGACTCTACTTCTGTTTTGTAAATAAGTTCATTTGTACCGTTTTTTTAGATTCCACATATAAGTGATATCATATGATATTTGCCTTTCTGTGTCTGACTTACTTCACTCAGTATGACTATCTCTAGGTCCATCCAAGTTGCTGCAAATGGCATTATTTTGTTCTTTTTTATGGCTGAGCAATATTCCATTGTATATATGTACCACTTCTTTATCCATTCCTCTGTTGATGGACAGTTAGGTTGCTTCCACGTCCTAGCTATTGTAAATAGCGCTGCAATGAGCATTGGGGTGCATGTATCTTTTCGGATTATGGTTTTCCTGGTGTATATGCCTAGGAGTGAGATTGCTGGGTCATATGGTAGTTCTATTACTAGTTTTTTAAGGTACCTCCATACTGTTCTCCATAGTGCTGTACCAATTTACATTCCCACCAACAGTGTAGGAGGGTTCCCTTTTCTCCATACCCTCTCCAGCATTTATTGTTTATAGATTTTTTGATGATGGCCATTCTGATCGGTGTGAGGTGATACCTCATTGTAATTTTGATTTGCATTTCTCTAATAATTAGTGATGTTGAGCATCTTTTCATGTGCTTTTTGGCCATCTGTATGTCTTCTTTGGAGAAATGTCTATTTAGGTCTTCCACCCATTTTTGGATTGGGTTGTTTGTTTTTTTGATGTTGAGCTGCATGAGCTGTTTGTAGATTTTAGAGATTAATCCCTTGTCGGTTGCTTCATTTACAAATGTTTTCTCCCATTCTGAGGGTTGTCTTTTTGTCTTGTTTATGGTTTCCTTCGCTGTGCAAAAGCTTTGAAGTTTCGTTAGGTCCCATTTGTTTGTTTTTATTTCCATTACTCTAGGAAGTGGATCAAAAAAGATCTTGCTGTGATTTATGTCAAAGAGTGTTCTATGTTTTCCTCTAAGAGTTTTATAGTGTCTGGACTTACATTTAGGTCTTTAATCCATTTTGAGTTTATTTTTGTGTATGGTGTTAAAGAGTGTTCTAATTTCATTCTTTTACATGCAGCTGTCCCATAGTATTTTCTACTTATAAAAATCAAACACATTCTATTATTTGTTTCCATAATTTATCCCAAATTGAAATATTCATAATGTTTTCTGTCTGTATGAGTGAATTTCTTATAATCAAGTATTATTTTGGTAGTATATCTTTAACAGCATAATGACACTTACAAATGTGTTTTATCAATTTGAAAGAAGACGAAACTAGGAATTTTTTAAAGTTACACAAAACATATGGAAAGAGAAGGAAAAGAAAGCAAAGGGAATGGAAGGAAAAGGAATGGAGAGGGTCGAAGGGCAGAGGAGGGGCAGAGAAGCAAAGGAACAATAAAGATAAATATCCCCCTACCCCTGCAATGCGATGCAGAACAAGGTAGCCAGGCTGGGCCAGCAAGAACCAGCCTTCCTAGGATCAGCTTTCTTATTAGGATGTATCTATTCTCTGTTTGGATTTTAGAATGTCAGTGCCACAGATGCTTTCACTGAATGTTTTTCAAAGAATAAAAAGATGCATTTTGACTGAAAATAATTGCCTCCCATGTGTAATAATTAAACGGCTAAACACTTACCAATATTGAGAATTTCTGATTTTGCTCTCAAGCTTTTTATTTCTTCTAGGATATAGCTTGTTCCCAAACAACTAATTTTAACAAAAAAATTTGCGTATTAATTTTGATCAAAACTATAATATATTTTGGATTCATGTCACATTTGCAAAAATTGCAGTTGAGGGCACATAGCTGACTGCACTTAGGCCTTTTCTAGGTTCGTATGTATTAATGTGGAAAATAAAGACATGTTTGCAAAGCCAAAGCAAAGCAGGAAATTGTGGTAATCACAAATCAACAAATATCACATACCATCAGCTACCTATTATTCACTGGCAATTTTCAATGAATCTGGACCAGCATCTCTCTGAAGGTCAGGAAGGACATCACAATCCCTCCTCAATAACATGGTCTGCTTATAAAATAGATTTAACTGTCTAAGTATTAATATTTAATATGAAATCTCACAACAGAATTCTCTTGGCCTAACCATTTGTACAAGGACTGCTTAAAACAACTTTATCACTTAACATATATTTTAACAGTTTTAACAATTTTCAGAATTACTTCAGTATCTAGTTGAGCTGTACTCAAATAGACACAGTGAACAAAAGGAGAAAATTTTTAAAAATTATGTCTGAAAATAGGGAAGGTATTTGTAAATGTGAAAAAACTGCGATGTATATTAATAGATTACCAGAACTTGTTTCTTTGGTAACATTTTCGGGAAAATAAGTTGCATTTTCTCTTTTTTTATCACTCCCTCAAGTTGTAATGAAAAGTACCAAACAGCTTCCAGACACATACTTCGTTTGCCCACTTTTAGATTTTTCATCTTTATTCAGAGTTAGAGAAATTCTCAAATTGGATTTATTAGCAGAAAATGCATCTATTCTCCACGTGGTATAATCCCAAAGACTGTATTATTAAATTTTATGTAATCTGAAGAAAATCACAATATAAATTTGTGGAAATTGTGTAAGGACTCAATCTATATGCCTGGCATGTATTTAACAAGTCACCATTAACCTTAAAATGAAAGTCCTCTTATTTCACTGTAACACTTGCATATTCCAGAATAGGAAATTCCTTATTCATCAGCTTTTCAACATAATGCATACTCCAAGATGGATTATAGGAACAGAGGGTGTGCCTGAGAGGAGTGAAAGGAATCAATGACTGTGAACTTTATATCATTCAATCTGATCATGAGAAATGACTGAATCATCAATATTAATTAATCTTAATATCCCTAAGGTAGCAGTAATAAGGTGACTATTTCCATATATCTCTTTCAGTTAATATTTTTAAATTTCTTAAGATATTATAGGTGAAGGAGTTAAAACATTTGTGGGTGTTTCTGATGATGTTTACTAACAATGCAAAATGAGGCAGAGACCTAAAGGAATACTCTAGATAATTCACACTATAATGAAATACCCAAATACTTGAGTTTAAGCTTAGGTGTCTGTTTTTGCTCTCTGTTTTGTTTTGAGCTCAGTTTTCCTATTGATTTTGCAAACAGAACACTCCCAGACTTTATAACATCTCCACACCTAGATGAATATCATCTTTTTCTCATTTTACAAGTGACAAAAGCTAGGGACTAAATAAATCAGGTGACTCATCCATAAATCAGGAATTAAATCATAACCTTCTCATTCTCATCTCATTATAGTATCATATTAGAATCTTCTTCTTTATTAATCCTAATAACAGAAACTATGCCTAATTTTTAAAGTACTATACAAATAAATCATGCTTATAGTAGTAAAATAGAAAATAAGATTAACAATAGAAAAAGATAGTCCTAGTCAAACCATTTGGAAACTAGCGTTTCTCACTAAACAATAAATCATTATCATACTTCCATTAGGAGTAAATTTTTATTTGCCTTGTTTCTCAAATGCTTATTTCAATTATAAAAAAAATTGAATTTACCTACAGTTTATCATACTAAGTGAAGTAAGTCAGAAAGAGAAAGACAAATACCATGTGATGTCACTTATATGTGGAATCTAAAATATGGCACAAATGAAGTTATATACAAAACAGAAAGACTCACAGACAGAAAACAAACTTACGGTTACCAAAGGGGAAAGGGGGTTGGGAAGGGATAAATTAGGAGTTTGGGATTAACATATACAAACCACTATATATAAAATAGATAAATAACAAGGCCTTACTGTATAGCACAGGGAACTATATTCAATATCCTGTAGTAAGCCATAATGGGAAAGAATATGCAAAAGAATATATATGTGTATAACTGAATCACTTTGCTATACACCAGAAACTGACACAACATTTTAAATCAATTATACAGTCAAGAAAAATCAACACCCATTCATGAAAAAAACTCTCCAGAAAGTGAGCATAGAGGGAAACTACTCCAACATAATAAAGGCCATAAATAACAAACCAACAGCAAACACTATTCTCAGTGGTGAAAATCAGGAACAAGACAAGGTTGCCCACTCTCACCACTATTATACAACATGGTTTTGGAAGTCCTAGCCACAGCAATCAGAGGAGAAAAAGAAATAAAAGGAATCCAAATCAGAAAAGAAGAAGTAAAACTGTCACTGTTTGCAGATGACATGATACTATACATAGAAAATCCTAAAGATGCCACTAGAAAACTACTAGAGCTAATCAATGAATTTAGTAAAGTTGCAGGATACAAAACTAATACACAGAAATCTCTTGCATTCCTATACACTAACAACAAAATATCAGAAACAGAAATTAAGGAAACAGTCCCATTTTCTATTGCAACAAAAAGAATAAAATACCTAGGAATAAACCTACCTAAGGAGGCAAAAGACCTGTATGCAGAAAACCATAAGATGCTGATGAAACAAATCAAAGATGACACAAACCATATGGCGAGATATACCATGTTCTTGGATTGGAAGAATCAATATTGTGAAAATGACTATACTACCCAAAGCAATCAACAGACTCAATGCAATTCCTATCAAACTGCCAATGGCATTTTTCACAGAACTAGAACAAAAAATTTTACAATTTGTGTGGAAACACAAAAGACCCCGAATAGCCAAAGCAATCTTGAGAAAGAAAAATGGAGCTGGAGGAATCAGGCTCCCAGACTTCAGAATATACTCCAAAACTACAGTAATCAAGACAATATGGTGGTGGCACAAAAACAGAAAAACAGACCAATGCAACAGGATAGAAAGCCCAGAGATAAACCCACGCACCTATGGTCACCTAATTTTTTTTTTTTTTTTGCTGTACGCGGGCCTCTCACTGTTGTGACCTCTCCCGTTGCGGAGCACAGGCTCCGGACGCGCAGGCTCAGCGGCCATGGCTCACGAGCCTAGCCGCTCCGCGGCATGTGGGATCATCCCAGACCGGGGCACGAACCCGCGTCCCCTGCATCAGCAGGCGGACTCTCAACCACTGCGCCACGAGGGAAGCCCTGGTCACCTAATTTTTGACAAAAGAGGCAAAAATATACAATAGAGAAAAGACAGCCTCTTCAATAAATGGTGCTGGGAAAACTGGACAGCTACATGTAGAAAAATGAAATTAGAACACTCCCTAACACCATACACAAAAATAAACTCAAAATGGATTACAGACGTAAATGTAAGGCCAGACACTGTAAAACTCTAGGAGGAAAACATAGACAGAACACTCTCTGACATAAATCGCAGCAAGTTCTTTTTTGACCCACCTCCTAGAGTAATGAAAATAAAAACAAAAATAAACAAATGGGACCTAATGAAACAAAAGCTTTTGCACAGCAAAGGAAACCATAATCAAGACGAAAAGATGACCCTCAGAATGGGAGAAAATATTTGCAAACAAAGCAACTGACAAAGGATTAATCTCTAAAATCTACAAACAGCTCATACAGCTCAACATCAAAAAAACAAACAACCCAATCAACAAATGGGTAGAAGACCTAAATAGACATTTCTCCAAAGAAGATATACAGATGGTCAAAATGCACATGAAAAGATGCTCAACATCACTAATTATTAGAGAAATGCAAATCAAAAGTACAATGAGGTATCACCTCACACCGGTCAGAATGGCCATCATCAAAATATCTACAAACAACCAGTGCTGGGGAGGGTGTGGAGAAAAGGGAACCCTCTTGCACTGTTGGTGGGAATGTAAATTATACAGCCACTATGGAGAACAGTATGGAGGTTCCTCAAAAAACTAATAATAGAACTACCATATGACCCAGCAATCCCACTACTAGGCATATACCCAGAGAAGACCATAATTCAAAAAGACACATGCACCCCAATGTTCATTGCAGCACTGTTTACAATAGCCAGGTCATGGAAGCAGCCTAGATGTCCATCAACAGAGGAATGGAGAAAGAAGATGTGGTACATATATCCAATGGAATGTTGGTCAGCGATGAAAAGGAATATAATTGTGTCATTTGTAGAGATGTGGATGGACCTGGAGACTGTCCTACAGAGTGAAGTAAGTCAGAAAGAGAAAAACAAATATCGTATATTAACACATATATGTGGAATCTAGAAAAAATGGTGTAGATGACCTTAATTGCCAAGCAGAAATAAAGACACAGACGTAAAGGACAAAAGTATGGATACTAAGCGGGAAAGGGGTGGGTGGGAGGAATTGGGAGATTGGGACTGACACATATACACTATTGATACTATGTATAAAATGGACAACTGATGGGAACATATTGTATACCACAGGGAACTCTACTTAATACACTGTAGTGTCCTAAATGGAGGGGATACATGTATATGTGTGGCTGAGTCATTCTGCTATGCAGTGGAAGCTGACACAGCATTGCAAAGCAATTATACTCCAATGAAAATTAATTAAAAAAAAATTATACTCTAATAAAAAGATTTAATTTAAAGATGGCACAATCTATACAAATACTTTCCAATTTTAGAAAATTAGTTATCATTATTAGCAATTAAAATTTCTTGATAAACTACTATATGCATGAAATTGTTACCTTCACTATCAGCATTACCTTTATAAAAGTATTTTTTGCTTTGATATTTTAAATGAGTAACAGGTACCACAGTCATTTTGCAGCTATTAAACAGATACATTTTATTTCCCCCCCTAAAATCAGGTTTCAGTGCAGCCTTCATCTCAGAGACCAAGCCCTGGAGCTTTATGGTACTAGGCCTAGGATGGCCTGTTTTGGATTTGTTGATCAAGACAATAAGTTAGAAATTCAGACTGGTGAAGAAGGAATTTACTAAATTTTTTATCTCCCTTTCAACGAAGAGCACCTGCCACAGAGTAGGGAAAATGTCTTTGGTGCCATTAATGGACTGAGTTGTGAGGATAAGGAGGAAGGTAGGAGAATGTGATAGAGGAGAAACAGAGAGATGCAGTATTTTATAGACTCTAAGAGAACATTGATTGTAAGATGCACCATTATACCATCAAGAAAGAAAAAATTCTGCTAATTTAACTAGGACATGATACGAGTTCTAAGATCCAGTTTCAAAGATGCATATGAAGGGGGTGGAGAATGTTTCTTAGAATGCATGAAGTATGGTAAAAAAAAAAAAAAAAAGACAAGAAAGGAGGCAAGGGACGTGGGGCGAGATGCTCTGATCTCCTCACTCTGGGGCTTTAGAGACAGGAGGATGGAGGGCTCCTAGGCTAGTTTGAGGGCAGTGCTGAGGGCAGAGAAGGGGTCTTGCCCTGCTTCCAGTTAGACCTCCAAAAGCAGGTTGCCTCTCAGGCAATTCCCACACTAACCAGAGAGGCAGAATGCCACATCAGAAAAAAACTGGTGAGTCAGTGTAATTGTGCAGAGAGGGAAGTTTGATAGCGGATCCCCAAAGTTTGCTTTCACTCCCATGTGGTAGAGGTGAGCACCAAAGTGCTCATCCGAGAGTTAGAATGTGAAGTCACATGAACTGAGACCCAGTGGGGCTGCCACAGTGCCACTGCAGCACATCCTTCCCCACTCTGGTGAAAGGCTAGATAATCCATAATCAACAAGGCCAGTGGCCAGATAGGAGACAGGGCAGAAACTCAGAGGGGAGCATAGCGAGCAAGGTAATGCCAAGTCAGTGAAAGAGAATTACTGGGCTCAGATCAATCTCAGTGACCAGACCATGAGTGACACCAGCTTAGAACTCAGCCAAGAATGTCAGTAGAGTGAGCAGCAGCCTGGCAGACAGAGACGTTGCCACAGAGAAGAGAGAAGCCAGAGCACAGGGCAGGGACACCATTCCCCCACGACCACAAGGTCACAAAACCACATCCTGCCAGCTGAAATCCAAAAGACCAAACATTTCACCCCAAAGAGATTAGATATTTACCTAAAGAGATTGCTTAAATTTATGTAACTAGATCAACACTTAGAGCAGACCAAAGTCAGTTCTTTTCCAGTCACCCAGCTGGTGGGGCCTTCATGAGGATCAGATCCATTTTAGACAACGCAGTTTTAGTTTTCTTTCTAGTTTTATTGAGATATAATTGACATATAACTTTGCATACGTTTGTGGTATACAAATTGTTGATTTGATACAGTGAAGTTTTAGACAAATGAAGGAACCACATTTCCTCTGCTCCTCTGACTTGCAGAGTAAGTATGTGACCCAAAAAGTATGACTTCTTATTATTCAATATATGGTATTTGATTATGTCAAACTCTGCTGTTTCTAAGAGTATACAGAGAAATAAAGAATATTCTCCATGAACCTTCCTTGCAGTCTCCAGCCAGAAGAAATCCCTCCTCATTCTAAATTTTCATAGCACGTTCATTCTTAAAATGTGGCTGCTAGACCATCAGCATCAGTGTCACTGGGAATTTGTTAGAAATGCAAATCATTGGGCCCCATGCCAGACCCAGTATATGAGAAACTCTGAGGGAGTGGGGCCCAGCAATCTGTATATTAACAAATCATTTAACAAGTATTCAGATGCTTGATAAAATTTGAAAACCATGGTCATAACATTTTGTGCTTCCTTTATGAGATCTATTACATTCCGGCATTACTGTTTTAGTTTTACTGCTCTTGGTGCCCAGGTTTGAATATTCTATGTCATTGGATATTAATATACATTAATCAGCCTTTTCGCAGTCATCTATAGCAGGGGTCCCCAACCCCCTGTTAGGAACTCGGCTGCACAGCAGGAGGTGAGTGGCAGGAAAGCAAGCGAAGCTTCGTCTATATTTACAGCCGCTCCCCATCGCTCGCATTGCCACCTGAGCTCCGCCTCCTGTCAGATCAGCGGCGGCATTAGATTCTCATAGGAGCGGGAACCCTGCTGTGAACTGCACATGCGAGGGATCTAGGTTGTGCGCTCCTTATGAGAATCTAATGCCTGATGATCTGAGGGGGAGCTGAGGCGGTGATGCTAGCGCTGGGGAGCGGCTGCAAATACAGATTATCCTTAGCAGAGAGGTCTGACTGCACAGAGACCATAATAAATCAATTGTACGCAGACTCATATCAAAACCGTATCAGTGAATGGCAAGTGAAAACAAGCTCAGGGCTCCCACTGATTCTGCATTATGGTGAGTTGTATAATTATTTCATTATATATTACAATGTAATAATAATAGAAATCAAGTGCACAATAAATGTAATGTGCTTGAATCATCCCGAAACCATCCGCCTCCCCCCACCCCAGGGTCCATGGAAAAATTGTCTTCCACGAAACGGGTCCCTGGTGCCAAAAAGGTTGGGGACCACTGATCTATAGACCCCTGAGTCATCTTTCTCAATTCCTTGCAGATTTACCTCCTGGCTCACTATTACTGTTGCCAACACTTCAATCATAGCTCATAATACTTTCAGCATCTATATAAATGATCTTTCTCGCATCCTGGTCTCTAACTTAATCAACCCCAATTTTTCCTCTCTGCTTCAGCTGCTCACTCTATGAGCATGTCATCGATCCTATGGTTACCAATAATTACAAACCGTAACATCAGTCTCAAGCAGCTTACTTTCTTACTACCATCTGCTTCCCGTCTTTCTAACTACAGTAACTCCAACATCTTTCAGCCTGCTGAAATCCCACTGATCCACCACTATTACATGGGAAGCCGCTTCTCACAGGCCCTATTTTCCTTCCTTACTCAGCTGGATTAGAGTCCATCGTCATCATCACGCACGACTATTTCAACTCTCTTTGTCCTCTCTCTTTGTATTATTCACCTAGACAACTCCTACTCTGGCTAAATCCAATATCCAGCTTGCTGCACACCTGCACCGCGAACTAATATTACTAGAGAAAAATGTAAACCTACACTCACCAGTCCCATTCTAATGAGGCCCCATTCTACTGGACCTCAAGGGAGTGCGGCAGTCATAACACATTCGCTTAATCCAGTCCCTCTCCCACTCCTCTAGATGACTGCTCACACCTTCTCCTCCCTCCTCAAATGCCGCAGCTACTCCCCAGTTCTAACTCTCATCCTGCTGATAGCGTATTTCCTAGTTCACTGAGGAAATTGAAGCAAATGAAACAGAACTTCCACAAGCACCTGACAAGGCACCTCTGCCATTTCCTGCGCCCTCTACTCTGTTGTTGTGAACTCACCCAGACTCCAGCTAATCCCCTTACAGAAAATCTCCTGTGCATAGTTGCTGTCTCCAATTTGTCTCCTCCCATTCTCTTTTGAACTTTTTGGCTTTGCCCCCATGAATCCACTGAAACTACTCTTGTCAACAACACCTGTGACCTCCATGATCCTAAATCAATGGTCCTCTGTCTTCATCTTACTTGTCCTATCATCAGCATTTTACACAGTGGTTGACTCCCTCTTCTTTGATACATTTTCTTCAGTTGGCTTCGAGGATACCAACCACCCTCTCTTGGTTTTCCTTGTACTTCACTGACTACTTTCTCACTCTTCTTTGCTGGTGCCTCAGTATATCCCCAGCGTTTAAACAAAGGCATGCCCCAGTACTTAGACATTGGACCTCTTCTCTTCTGAGTCTACGTTCACTCACAAATTTACCACTCCAACTTTAATTCCAATGTCTATATCTAACTGCCTAGACATTTATACTTGTTTGTCTAATAGACAACTTTCAGTCCTACCAGTCAGCAGCATTTGAAACAAGACGGCTCTGTCTGCTGTGTGAAGAAAAGATTCAAGGAGAGCAAGAAATGATGCAGGGACACTAGTGAGAAAGTTTAACGTAGTAGCCCAGGTGAAAAATAATATTGATGCAAACTCTAGTGGGGGTGGTAGAGATGAAGAGAAGTGGACTTATTTAAAATTATCTGAAAGTTTGAATCGAAAGACGTGAGGATGGATCGGATGGAGGTGGGGAGAAATCAAAAAATTTTTGTAAAAAGACACTATCTCCTCATGTTCACAGTCACCACAAACTGTCAGAAAAATGAACCAAATTGTCCTGTGGGAAGCTGTGTCATAAGGGTAGTAGAATGGTATTATCTTTCTAAGACCAGTCATTTCTTAACAATCTTTTTTGTTGTTCTTGTTTTTTTTCTTCCAGTTTTATTGATATTATAATTGACATACAGCACTATATAGGTTTAAGGTGTACAGCATAGTGATTTGACTTACATATATCATGAAATAATGATTACGATAATTTTAGTGAACATCCGTTATCTCATATAGATACAAAATTAAAGAAAGAGAAAAAACTTTTTCCTTGTGACAAGAACTCTTAGGATTTACTCTTAACAACTTTCATTTATAATGTACAGAAGTCTTACTTATCTTTGTCATGCTGTACATTACATCACTAGTACTTATTTAACCTGAAACTGGAAGTTTGTACCTTTTGACCACCTTTATCCAGTTCGCCCTCCCCCCAACACCTGCCTCTGGTAACCACAGATCTGATCTCTTTTTCTGTGAATTTGTTTTGTTCGTTTGTTTGCTTTTGTCTGTTTTTGAACTATAATTGACCAACAACACTATGTTAATTCCTGGTACACAACATAGCGATTCAATATTTCTATACATTTCAAAGTGATCACCATGATAAGTCTAGTTACAGTATGTCACTATACAAAGATATTACATAGTTATTGACTATATTCCCACACTGTATATTTCATACCTGTGACTCATTTATTTTCCAACTGGAACTTTGTACCTCTTAATCTCACTCACCTATTTCTTTCCTCTCCCAACTGCCTTCCCCTCTGGCAACCACCTGTTTGTTCTCACTACCTATAGTTCAATTTCTGTTTTGTTGTTTGTTCATTTGTTTTGTTTTTAGGTTCCACATATACGTGAAATCATATAGTATTTGTCTTTCTCTATCTAACTTATTTCACTAAGCATTAATACCCTCTAGGTCCATCCATGTTGCTGCAAATGGCAATATTACATTCTTTTTTATGGCTGAGTAATATTCCATTGTCTATATATACTACTTCTTTATCCATTCATCTCTTAATGGCCCCTTATGTTGGTTTCATATCTTGGCTATTGAAAATAATACTGCAATGAACATAAGCATCCATATATCTTTTCTGATTAGTGTTTGTTTTCTTCTGATATATACTCAAAAGTGCAATTGCTGCATGATATGGTAGTTCTATTTTGAGTTTTTTGAGGAATCTCCATACTGTTTTTTCTATAGTGGCTGCACCAATTTACATTCCCACCAATAGTGCACGAAGGTTTCCTTTTCTCCACACCCTTGCTATCTCTTGTTATTTGCTTTTTTTGTTTGTTTGTTTGTTTTTTGCGATACGCGGGCCTCTCACTGCTGTGGCCTCTCCCGTTGTGGAGCACAGGCTCTGGACGCGTAGGCTCAGCGGCCGTGGCTCACGGGCCCAGCCGCTCCGCGGCACGTGGGATCCTCCCAGACTGGGGCACGAACTCGTGTCCCCTGCATCGGCAGGCGGACTCTCAACCACTGCGCCACCAGGGAAGTCCTGCATTGTTTTTGATGACAGCCATTCTGACAGCTGTGAGGTGATATCTCATTGTGGTTTTGACTTGCATTTCCCTGATGTTTAATGATGTTGAGCATCTTTTCATGTGCCCATTGGCCATCTGTATGTCTTCTTTGGAAAAATGTTTATCCAGGTCCTCTGCCCATTTTTTAATACATCTGCCTCCAAACTTAAAAGTTTACTGTGTATGACAAGGAAAAATGCAGTAAATGCTTGTGGATTGATTGTCTCAATGTCACCAGCTGAATGCAACCAAATTTTAGGTGGCTTAGCAGGAATTCTGAAATCATTTTATTTTTCTCTTTTTATGGAAACAAAAATAAGCCTCACTATCCTTTATTGCTCATAAGTGGTCAGTTCTCTACCATGACATCCCCTGATTCTTCACAAACATAGAACTTAGCCTTTCTTTTACCTTCATCAAAAATTGCTTTTAGGGCTTCCCTGGTGGCGCAGTAGTTGAGAGTCCTCCCGCCGATGCAGGGGACGCGGGTTCGTGACCCGGACCGGGAGGATCCCACATGCCGCGGAGCGGCTGGGCCCGTGAGCCATGGCCGCTGAGCCTGCGCGTCCGGAGCCTGTGCTCCGCAACGGGAGAGGCCACAGCAGTGAGGGGCCCGCGTACCGCAAAAAAAAAAAAAAAAAAAAAAAAAATTGCTTTTAATTTTAAAAAGGAAGGAGGAACATTTCTTTCATTGAAACAGAAGGAAAGAGGAAGAAAATGGGTGCAGAAATAGGTATGTTCATAGTAGTGTTCATGGGATAATCAGAGAGCATGACTCAATGCCTTTTTTTCTCAATGAAGTGGGATGAGGAGAGAGGAGAAGTGGGAGAAAGTGAGAAGTTTAAAATAGAGAGGAAAACATGTTAAATAATCAAAAAGAGAGGGGAACTTATTAGAAAAATTCTTATTTGTAAGATGGAAAATGAATAGATTAATACAAATAACACTTGCTGTGAAAGGGTGTTAGGATACTGCTGGGTAGAAATAAATTTTGTATTTCTGTGTTCAGAAGAAAAGGGTCCATTTAAAGTTTAAGCATTAAGGAAATCATATGCTGTGTAAATAAATAAATGTAAACTTTTATCTTAAAATGATAAGATTTTAGGTTTATAACTGAAACAAGTAGCTACCTATTTGCCTGTGATGAAAATAATACAGAAAAAAAATTAATCAGCAGGAATTCTGTTGACCGTCACTTAAGCAAAACCATTTCCTTTCTTTGAAATCCAGCTGGAAATGTTCACAGGGCAAGAAGTTTGTTGCAAACTCAAGGTACAAACACTCATTACAGGACAAACAAAGGAAATTATTCCACCGTAAATCTGTCAGTCATCAAAACAGCCCATTCAGACCATTACAAAGGCTTTATTTGCTCACTGGCTCTTGTGCTCTGGCTGTATTTCTCTCTCCTTTCCTCAAGAAGGGACAGAATTTAGTCATTGGAATCATGGAACTTGAAATATGGGAGGGGCATTGAAATTTATCTGGCTCGGTACTCTCCATATGTTTGCACTGCTTTTATATAAATCACAGAGAGTCCATACATGAGAGTCTCCAGTGAAAGAAAACTCAGTAGCTCTCAAGGGAACCCGTTCCAGATCGAACGGCTCTTCCTTCCATTGAACTGAAATGTTTCCCTGATGTGGCCAGCTCTTTCCTTAGTTTGTCCCATTAAAAATTTTCATAACAACTCTAATGCTTATTCCATATGCTATTGTCACAAAGAGGGAAGATAGCTATGCTATACTCCCCAACCCTCTTTCTCCAGTAGACATCTCCAATTTCTTATTCTAGCTCCTCATTCTTATATCCTTTCACAATATGTCTTTGATTGTACCCCTGTTTGACTGTATTTTAATGTATGGTATCGGGAGCTGAACTTAATTTTCTACATATTCTCTGGTAAGGAAGAGTAGAGTAAAACTATAACCTCTTTCATTTGAAGTATTATTTTTATAGTTTGCTATATTATCAATGTATTTATTAAATATGATCAAAATAAACTTTTATTCAAAATATTAACGTCTCCAATGATCTCATAACTTTTGGCAATAACATCATTGCAAAAGGCTGAATAATGGTTCTCCAAGGATGTCCACATCCTAAACCCGGGAGCCTGTGAATGTGTTACCTTACATGGCAAAAAGGACTTTGCAGATACAATTAAGTTAAGGATCTTGAAAAGGGGAAATTATCCTGGATTACCTTGGTGGGCCCAATGTAATCACAATAAGGAGGCAGGAGGACCAGAGTCAGAGAAGGAGGTGTGACAACAGAAGTAGTGATCCGAGTGATGCGGGGCCACAGGCCAAGCAATGTGGGCAGCTTATAGAAGTTGGAAAAGGCATGAAACAAATTCTTCCCTAGAGCCCCCAGAAGAAATGCAGCATCGCTAAACCATTTTAGACTTCTGACCTCTACAACTGGAAGAGAATAAATTTGTGTCCCTTTAAGCCACTAAATTTGTGATAAATTTTATATAGCAGCAATAGAGAAGCTAACGTACTCATATTCAGCTTAAGCAACATAGGTTTTGCTTATATATATTGTAACAAATCTCCATATCACATGTATATGGTTGATTTTCTGGATGAAAGAACAGAACCTTAACAATCATCTACATCAATTTTATTCTGCTTGCTTCATCTCATCCCTTCAACTATCAGGAAATTACTAAAACCTAATTCTGATATCCAAGTTTTATGGAATCTACTAATGTTTTTATGAGCATTTCTTTCTGTATCATTAATCAAATCACCGATAAAATGTGTAATAGCCGAGGACAAAGGGGAAAACCAAGAAAGATGTACCTCCCTCCAGATTCTGGAAACCATTGTTTAACAATGACCTGGTACTTCATTCAACCTATATTTTTCAACTGTATCCAAAAGAATATCATGAGACTTTCACAAAGGCCTTGAACTGGTCCACACTTCCCTGATTGTAATGTTATCAAAGAAGGAGATGCAGTCAGTCCAATGAACTTGCTCCCTGTGAATCTGTGCTGGTTTCTGGTGACCATAGCTTTCTTTTCTAGGTGCTCATAAATCCCTACTTTACTAATATAATCTAGAATTTTGGAGCAATGATGCATTCATAGGCTTCAGTCTGATTAGTATAAATGCTTAATAAATTCATTTACAATATTTAAAAAGTATCAGAATATCTGTACATGGCTTACCTTTACAAATTATATTGACTAACTTTAACTCTCTTTCTTGCAGGTTTTCTAAAATATTAGGATACCAATTATGACCTAGAAAATAACAATTATCAATATGGTGTCCAGGTACTTCTTAATGACATTTTTATCCCCCTGAGAATGAAAGGAAACGAAGAAAAGAATTTATAGAATAGTAGAAAAATATCTTAATGTTCTGTATTTTGTTTGATTTGTTTTAGAACAAAAGATTTAGAGACCTAGACTTTTATTAAATCAGTCCAAAATTCAATATTCAGAAGATCCTCTTTACATCACTAGTTTGGGATAGTAAAGTAACAACAGTAATAGATAACAACTATTGGTGTTTACTAAATACAGACATTATTGACTCAGTCCTTATAAAAACTCTAAGAGATAGATACTATTATTATCCCTTTTTACAGATTAAGAAACTGAGGTTTCAGATAGTTTAGTAACTTGCTTCAGGTCGCGTAACTAGTTGATTGTAGAACTAGGACCTGAAAACTAAAAATCTGAAATTAGAAACTGATTTCTTAATCAATGTGCCCTGCTGCATTGTAAAATGGTGTTTTGACTGAATAAATGTTTCCTTTTACTTTTTATTTTGAAAATTTTCAAACATACAGAGGAGACATTCCATAGATTAACAGTTATTAGAATTTTGTCACTTTTGGCTCAGCTTTTTTAATTTTTAAACCAACGTAGAGTAAAACTAACCCATGTATCAAGTCATAAAATCACCACCACAATCAGGATATAGAATTCTTTACTTACCTCCCCAAAATTCCCTCATGGTATCCCTTTGCAGTCATATCCTCCCCCTGCCTGTAACTCCTGGCAACCACCAATTTGTTCTCTATCACTACAAATTTGTCTTTTCAAGAATGTCATATAAATGCAATTATATAATATTAGCCTATTAAGGCTAGCATCTTGTAACACAGCATAATTTCTTTTAGATTTATCCAGATTGTTGCATGACTAGCATTTCAGTATACGAATGCAGTAATCTGTTAATCCATTTACTTGTTGAAGGACATTTGTGTTGTTTCCAGTTTGGGGCAATTATGAAATTATATTCTATTATGATATAATAATATTAATTAATATTTTGTTAAATTTTATTTATTTAATTGATCTTTAATTATTATGATATAAACATTCATGTACAGGTTTTGTGTGAATGTTAGTTTTCATTTCTCTAGGGTATATGCCCATTAGAGGTATTGCTGTGTCATATAGTAACCATATGTTTAACTTTATAAGAAACTGTCAACTGGTTTTCCAGAGTGGTGATACTATGTTAAATTCTCACCAGCAATTTAGAGTTCTAGTTGCTCCACATCTTTGAAAGCACTTGCTACTATCAGCATCTTTTGTTTTAGCCATTCTAATACGTGTTTAGTGGTTTCTCATTGCAGCCTTAATTTTCACTTCCCTAATGACTAAAGATGTTGAGCATTTCTCATGTGCTTATTTGCCTTCCATACACCCTCTTAAGTGAAGTGTCTATTCAAGTCTTTTATCCTTTTGGGGTGGAGGGCTATTTGTTTTCTCATTATTAATTTTGAAAGTTCTTTATCATTTTCTGGATAAATGTCCTTTATCGAATATGTGACTTACAAAAATTTCCCTGTCTGTACTTTGTCTTTTCATTCTCTTCCTAATATCTTTCACAGAGCAAAAGTTTTACATTTTAATGAAGTCTAATTGACAAAGTTTTTCTTCTAAAGATTGTGCCTTTGGGGACTTCCCTGGTGGCACAGTTAAGAATCCCCTGCCAATGCAGGGGACACGGCTTTGATCCCTGGTCCGGGAAGATCCCACATGCTGCAGAGCAACTAAGCCTGTGTGTCACAACTACTGAGCCCACTTGCCACAGCTACTGAAGTTCGCCAGCCTAGAGCCCGTGCTCCGCAATGAGAAGCCACTACCATGAGAAGCCCGCGCACAGCAACAAAGAGTAGCCCCCGCTCGCCGCAACTAGGGAAAGCCCACGTGCAGCAATGAAGACCCAATGCAGCCAAAAATAAACAAATAAAATATAAATAAATTTATAAAAATAAATCAATAAAGATTGTGCCTTTGGGTTTTATATCTAGAAACTCTTTGTCTCCTCTTCTGTTCCTCGTGCCTGAACTAGAGGCTTCTGGGGCCCTCTCTGTCCACAGTCATGTCCACTTCCATGTTTCAGATGGTCTCGAATCCATGCTGCTCAATGTTAGAATTTTTTAAATATGTAAATTCACTGCCATTTTCATGTTACTTCAAATTCTGTTCTTATTGCCCAATCTGCCTGTCCTAGTTATTTTTCAGAGTCCTCAGATAGCTGCTCCATGCCTGTTTTTCAGGTTTTATAGCTGCACACAGTTGGAGAGACAGGGAGTAGCACGCTTAATCCATCTATCCTGGAACCAGAAACATGACACCAATTTTTTTTAACATCTAACTCTCAGTGGGTCCATGGACGTTTGTTCCCTCCTTCTCCTTCTTACCCATCCCCAGCAACTAGAGTTTTAGTTACAGAGGAGATTGGAGAAGTGGCAGCAGGACAATGGTAGCAGCTGCCCCTGGCTGAGGTATGGGGCTGCTTTTCCATGTGCCTGTCCCCAGTCTTTTTTGTTGTTGTTAATATTTATTTTAAGATAAATTATAGACATCATGACATATCACCCATAAACGCTTCAATATAAGCATCTATAAAGGACATTTTTTTCTACACAACTGCAATACCATCATCACACCTAATAAAATTAACGATAATTCCCTAAGGCCTAGACCACATTCAAATTTTTCCAATTGTCCCCACTATGCAACTGACCAAATCTTAATATTTTAAAAGATTATAATAACACTGTAGAGCTAATCTTAGCTAGCATGTATTCAGGAAAGGCCATAATCTCCTTCATGTACAGTCAAACACAATTACAACCCCCATATGTCAATCTTTTTTTTAACTGAAGTAGAGTTGATTTACAATATTATATTAGTTTCAGGTGAACACAGTGATTCAATATTTTTATAGTTTAAACTCCACTTAAAGTTATTACAAAACAGTGGCTATATTTCCACCTGCTGTACAATATATCCTTGCTGCTTATTTATTTTATACATAGTAGTTTTTATCTCTTAAACCCCACCCCTATATTGCCCCTCCCTCTTTCCCTTTCCCCTCTGTTAACCCCTAGTTTGTTCTCTATTTTTATGTCTGTTTTTGTTCTGTTATACTCATTCTTTTGTTTTATTTTTAGATTCCACATATTAATGACATCATACAGTATTTGTCTTTCTCTCTCTGACTTATTTCACTAAGCATAATATACTCTGGGTCCATCCACATTGTTGCAAATGGCAGGATTTTATTCTTTTTTTGGCTGAGCAATATTCCACTGCATATGCATATATATACCACATCTTCTTTATCCATTCGTCTGTTGATGGACACTTAGGTTGCTTCTATACCTTGGCAATTGTAAATAATGCTGCTATGAACATTGGGGTGCATGTATCCTTTTGAATTAGTGTCTTCATTTTCTTTGGATATATTCTCAGGAGTGGAATTGATGGAGCATATGATAATTCTATTTTGAGTTTCTTGAGGAACTTGTATACTGATTTCCATAGTGACTGCACCAATTTTCATTCCCACCAACAGTGTACAAGGGTTTGCTTTTCTTCACATCCTAGCCAACATTTGTTATTTTTGTAGTTTTTGATGATAACCATTCTGACAGATGTGAGGTGATACCTCACTGTGGTTTTGATTTGCATTTCTCTGATGACTAGCAATGTTGAGCATCTTTTCATGTGTCTGTTGGCCATCTGTATGTCTTCTTTGGAAAAACTTGTCTATTCAGGTTTTCTGCCCATTTTTTAATTAGGTTGTTTGGTTTTTTGATATTGAGTTGTATGCGCTGTTTATAGATTTCGGATATTAACCCCTTATTGGTCATATCCTTTGCAAACACTCTCTCCCATTCCATAGATTGTCTTTTCATATTGTTGGTGGATTCCTTTGCTGTGCAAAAGCTTTTAAGTTTAATTATGTCCCACTCGTTTATTTTTGCTTTTCTTTCTTTTGCCTTAGGAGACAGATCTAAAAAATGTTGCTATGCTTTATGTCAAAGAACGTTCTGCCTGTGTTTTCTTCTAGGAGTCTTATGGTTTCCAGCCTTACACTTAAAAGCACCACTTTTCTCCATTGTATATTCTTGCCTCCTTTTGATCATAGGTGCAGGGGTTTATTTCTGGGCTCTCTATTCTGTTCCATTGATCTATGTGTCTGTTTTTGTGCCAGTATCATACTGTTTTGATTACTTAACTTTGTAGTATAGTCTGAAGTCAGGGCATGAGATACCTCCAGCTTTGTTCTTTTTCCTCAAGATTCCCTTGCATTTTAAAGATAAGTCTAATCTTAAAATCTTTCTCACATGATGCTCCCCCTTACTGGCATTTTGACCTCTAGTAAGCATATGGAACATAGGAAAACACAAATAATTTGCATAATTTTTCACAGATAATCAAGGCATGAACCATATTTTGGTCTGAAGCTATTATTAGTGAAAATTCATTGTATGTTGAGTTAGAAATAATTCTTTATTGTGGTGTGTTTTAATCTACCAGTCACGGCCCATTAATGGGTTGTGAAATCAATTTACTGGATCTGAACCAGCATCTTTAAAAAAAAATAGAATAGAATAGAAACATTCAGGACACATATCACATAGCAAAGGTAAGTGTTGTCTTATGATATTTTGTTTCAGTTCTTTGTATGTAAATATATGTGTTTTGAGTTGCAACAGAAATGTATTTCTAATGGTAAGTTGTGGTCAAGAACTTTGAAAGCTGCAACTTTACAGCCAATCTAAAGAGGGCTGGGAACTTATAGGGCTAGCCCCTTTTCCAATATCTATAGAGAATGCTCGAATCCAGGACACCCGATCTTTCTTTTTCACTGTATCTCTGGTTGACATGAGATTTCCTACAAGTTCAAATATCTGGAGAGTGGGGTGATCAGCAGTGCACTCACCAACTTGCTGAGCTTCCCCTCATACTATGCTCAGAATACTGTGGAATCAGATGGTGTGACCTCAGAGAGAACATAAGGGACACAGACAGGAGTTAGGACACAGAGCAGGAAAGTGAAGAGGACACATGTACGGACTGTTAGGCCATTAGTTACATTTGTAAGTCACCATACATAAAGAGGAAAGATGAGAAGTAGTCAAACCATTTCTATAGTGTAAACCACCAGAGTATGCAGAGACACTTCAGCTTAGTGGCTGAGTGCTTAGACACTGGAAACTGACCCTCTGCGATCTAAATTCTGTTCTCAGAAACAGACTCACAGACATAGAAAACAAACTTATGGTTACCAAAGGGGGCAGAAAGTTGCGGGGCAGAGGGATAAATTAGGAATTTGGGATGAACGTATACACACTACCATATTTTATAGTAGATAATCAACAAGGACCTACTATGTAAGTCAGGGAACTGACCTACAGTTCCCTACAGGGAACTCTACTCAATATTCCGTAATAACCTACATGGGAAAAGAATACGTAAAAGAATGGATATATGTATATGTATAACTGAATCACTTTGCTGTACACCTGAAACTAACACAACACCATAAATCAACCATACCCCAATATAAAACAAAAATTAAATTAAAAAAAAATCCTGTTCTCTTCTTACTAGTTGTGTGTCCTTGGGAACATTAACCTCTCTGACTCTTGTTTTTATCATCTGTAAACTGGGAGATATTAACACGGGGTTGTTGTGAGGATGAAATATGTTAACACATGTAAAGAACTTACACAGCTTCTGGCAAATAGTAAAGATTCAACAAAAGTAACTTATTTTTTGAGGGGTTTATAGAGATGAAAGGGAGAGTAAGGAGCAATAAGAAAATGACTAGAAAAAGCAAAATACAATGACTTTCACAATATAATTACAATATTCTTATTAGATAGATAGGATTCAATACCAAGACAGTCCTGAAACCACTTACATTTTATTCTCTGCTAAATATGTCAGTTTATCATCACACTGACTTCATTGAATTTGCCTTTGTCGGACTCATGACATGCAGAGATAAATGAAAAATTAGCACTGAACTGAGAAATGCAAATGTTGATTTTCTAGTATTAGTGTCTTTTATCTAATCTAAAATGTCCCTACTTTAAAATTGCTCCCTTAGGCATGTCTCTTACAATTGGAAACATCCATCCCCTATGCTGGGTGTCATCTCCTTAGGGACATTGGTTATTTAGGGCAGGGAGGGCCCAGGCAGTTAGAGCAAGGAGAGTGCAGGAAGGATTGGGGACTGCAGGGCTGGGAAGACAGCTATCTGTTAAGGATGGGCTGGGGCCTGGGGACATGTCGTTCCCAAGGATCATTCCCAGATCCCAGTGAAGGGTGCCTGGGTGAACGGAAAGGGTGGACATGCCTTAGGCTTGCCCGCCTTACTAGCAGATACACAAGTCCTATGCTATTGTAAATTACAGCCTATAGATTAGCTGTTATACCACCATTAAGGATAACTTTGCCTTTCCGCTGTTCTGCTGTAAGTCAAGGACAGTTAACAGGTTGACAGTGATGATATATTGTCATAGCTCAACAGACAGATGTTCCTTTCTCTACCTCCTAAACTATGCTAGTAAAGTAGATGCACAGCATACCTTATATATTTCTCCAGTCCATTAGACAAATCATAGATAAGTCTGGTTGGAAAACAACGTAGATCACACCGGTTACAAACCAGAATCATGGCCACTTGCTGTATGTATCAGTTATAAACAAATATCCTTGGGTCTAAGCAGTATTTTAAATGTGAACCATTTCTAGGATTCTTAAGGACATTACCCAACCCTATCTTCTATTTTATAATTTGGATGTTGCTTTAATATTTACTTTCAAATGCGGGGGTATAAGTTCCCAGCCCTTTGAAGGGTTGGATGCATACACATTAGACTATCTTTTTGACTATCCTTTCCTGAAATCATTGTTCAGATGGAGTCCCCTCTCACAAGTTTTTATGACCCCTAGGGCCCCATGCCCCATGCCACAGCATCCTAAGAAACCTAGAGTCCAGAGGAAAGAAAGATGGGGAGTGCCTTTTTCATGTCTATTTGACTATTTATATATGTGTCTAGTATTTATGGCTTGAAACAAACCAGCTGTATAATAAATATTATTAATAATCCGCTTTTAGAAATAGCTAAATTCTAGAAAGAATAACAATGAAGGCAATTATATTCCATCTTTATGATAAATAAAGATTGCTTACCTAAAGCCCAACTTCCACATTTCAAATAGCTTAATAGAATTTTACAAGAACAATTTTTGAACAACTAGTAGGAGAGAAAAATGTCTAGGAGGAAAGAGTATTCTCTGGGTCTATAACATTTGGTTTGGTTATAAGCTGAGTACATTTGATTTACTTTTCACAGAGTTCTATCATAGAACTGTTGGGTCTGTAAAGACTGCTTTTCTTTCTCAAATTATAGCGATAATGCCAAGCCATAGTACCCCATTACACGCTACACAACTTTGTTGCTAAATTACATAAGAAAAGCCAGTATTTTTCTCACACTTTTGTGCCTCTAAATGCATCATCCTGGGCCTCTTCCCTCTTTCCCAGCTTCATCCTTTTTCTTCATAGAAACCATTGTCTGGCTCCATTAAAGGTGCACTTCAGCTTGCTGCCGAATTTTACCAAGGAAAAAACAAAAACTTAATTAGAAATAAAATAAACACTAGGGCTTCCCTGGTGGCACAGTGGTTGGGAGTCCGCCTGCCGATGCAGGGGGCACGGGTTCGTGCCCCGGTCTGGGAGGATCCCACGTGCCGCGGAGCAGCTGGGCCCGTGAGCCATGGCCGCTGAGCCTGCGCGTCCGGAGCCTGTGCTCCGCAACGGGAGAGGCCACAACAGTGAGAGGCCCGCGTAACGCAAAAAATAAAATAAAATAAAATAAAAAATAAACACTAAAAGGCTATCATTAGAGCTTCACTGCTTTAATGTAAAAAGGACTTATTCTAATCATTTCATTTCTCTTGAATTCTCTTTTTCACAAAACAGTGCTTTTCTGTACCTCCTTTCACAGGAAATGTCTCCACGCGATGCATGTATTTTCTACCAGTTGTTCTGCCACCAGCAGGTTCAACCCAGGTGGGTAGTTTTTTGGTTTTTTTTTTTTTGCATAAGTTGTTCACATTGAGTACATACTGACTTCTCTCACCCAGAAACCACAAGTCTCAGTTTCTCCTCAGCTGAGGCAAAATGATTCTCCCCAACTTCTCAGCAGTTTTCCAGCAAACTTACTAAATATTTCATGATCTTTCTGTTTCATAAACTTGACCACGTTAGCTATCATTAACCCGCTGAATTGGCCAAGGCCTACCAGTGTCACCCAAACCTGTCATGAAGTAATTTCTGCTCGGGGTCTACCGTGTACAAGGACATTTTAAACAGATGAATGGAGCCCGAGAGCATTTTTGGAACCCGTAAGATGCTATGTTAAGTGTGGGAAAACTCCTCAATGCTACAGCAGACATGACAGCCTCAGTTCAGAATCTAGTGCCTCCACTTCCTAATTCTGCGACTTTGGGCACACTGTTCAACCTCTCTGTGCTTCACTTTCTTCATGGACTTGTTTTTCTCTGTCCTTGTGCCCTGTACTGAGCTCCATGGTGACTGGTACGTCAAGCCTGTATCACCCAGATGCCCCTGACCTCAGGCTTCTAGTTGTTTCAGCCAATAGGAAATCAGAAGGAGGAAGAGCCCTAGTTTCCCCAACACCTCACCAACCCCCAAGACGTTCACTTCCCCTGCTTCTCCCAACCCCACACCACTGGGGCTCTGGCCTCATCCCTCCATGACTGCCATCGGCCCCTTAGAGCAGCTCTTCCTCGAATGGCTCTTCATCAGGCTCTAACTACACCATTTTCTCACCTGCCATTTTGGTCTAGGAGTAAGAACAGCTTCCTGCTATGGCTAGTCTCCTGTGAGCCTCCATATTCCTGATTGATTCCCTTAAATCTCCCTACACATCTGCAAATAGTACCTTCTTTGAATTCTCTTCAGAATTCCATCTCTGCGTACCTCCTATTTCTTGCTGCAGGCTTGACTAACATACCTCATAGGACTGTTGTAAGGATTTAATAAATTAATACGTATAAAGTACTGAGAACAGTACAGGGCACAGATTAAATACTATATGATTAGCTGTTGTTATCACTAAGGCTGCCCTCTCTTCCTTTCCTATCAGTCCTGGACGACACAGAACTCTGGTTGCCAAAATAAACAGGGGTCCTACCTCTAGAAAGCCGTGGGTGTCTGGAGGGCCTCCTGCTAACCTCCCTCCATGAGGACATTAGCACAGGCTTGGATGGTGAAGCTAGCGGGAAACCGACTCAGATACAGATGGGAAATCAACAAGCTGGGGCAGGTGGGAGTGGGAGGGGAGTCAGGGAGTCTCAACAAGTAAACGGGCAGAGGCTGAAGAGCTCAGTCCTTCTGGCAAGATTTGGGCTCCAGGAATGGAAAATTCGAGGAGTCTTTGGTTGACAGGATACTTAGAGGGTATGGCAGAGTGCAGAGGAGTATAAAATGCCCGAGACAAACTTCCTCTACTTCACAACTTGGCCAAGGCCCAGCCTGGCTGTTTTCCAAGTTTTTGAAGACCAGGTGGATTTAAGTGTTGAGGATGAATAAGATCTTATCTAAAAGAGTGCCAGCTGGCAGAGTTCACGTTCACATATTTATCCTGGTGAAATCTTGTTGGGGCAGGAACAAAGATCATTCTTTATTAACAGGACTGAGGATGTAAATAGAGGATTAAGAGGCTGTATACAGCAGTGGTTGAAAATCAGCTCTACCAACTTTTTAACTGGGCAGCACCGGGCAAGTCACTCAGGCTCTCAAAGTCTCAAAATTTTAGTCTGTAAAAATGTTAATGACAGATTCTACCTGAAAGTGCTTATGAGAACTAAATAAAGAAATTCAGGTGCAGTGCTTCACACGGCTCCTGAGACGTAGTAAGTGCTCCGAGATGTTTGCTTTCGTAATTCTCAACATTATCATGATCTCCATCACGGTTCTTAACAGTCATCTGGTAAAAATCTTGCAGGCACAAATTAATGAAAGGGTAACAAGCCTTGTGAGGATATTATAAAGGAAATGGAAGTTACACTGTATGATGGTATTAAGTCAACCAACTTATTTTTTCTCCTTTTGTCATAATAGCAGATGCACAAAATCCAGACATGGGAAAATTGCAATCATTAGCCAAACCTCAGGATGCACCTGCTCTTTAGCATAGTGATTTAAAAGTCAAGTTCTAGGGACTTCCCTGGTGGTGCAGTGGTTAAGAATCCGCCTGCCAGTGCAGGGGACACGGGTTTGATCCCTGGTCCGGGAAGATCCTTCATGACGCAGAGCAACTAGGTCCGTGCACCGCAACTACTGAGCCTGTGCTCTAGAGCCCACGAGCCACAACTACTGAGCCCATGCGCCACAACTACTGAAGCCTGCCAGCCCTAGAGCCTGCGTGCCACAATTACTGAGCCCGCATGCTGCAGCTACTGAAGCCCGCCCGCCTAGAACCCGTGCTCCGCAACAAGAGAAGCCACCACAATGAGAAGCCTGCGCACCGCAACAAAGAGAAGACCCCGCTCACTGCAACTAGAGAAAGCCTGCGTGCATCAACGAAGACCCAACGCAGACAAAAAATTAATTAATTAATTAATTAAATTTAATTTAAAAAAATAAAATAAAAGTCAAGTTCTAGCCTTTCTGCCCGTGGACGCCACCAAGTAAGCATCGTTAAAGTCTCCCCCCACCCCGCCACGACTGAGGTCATGTCTAAGTCAAAGTCTCCCAAAGAGCCTGAACAGCTGTGGAAGCTCTTCATCGGAGGTTTGAGCTTTGAAAGAGAGCCTGGGGAGCCATTGTGAGCAGCGGGGAGCGCTCACAGACTGTGTGGTAACGAGGGATCCAAACACCAGGCGCTCCAGAGGCTTCCGGTTTGTCACGTATGCCACTGTGGAGGAGGTGGATGCGGCCATGAATGCAAGGCCACACGAGGCGGATGGAAGAGTGGTGGAACCAAAGAGGGCCGTCTCGAGAGAAGATTCTCAGAGACCTGGTGCCCACTTCACTGTGAAAAAGATTTTTGTTGGTGGCATTAAAGAAGACACTGAAGAACATCACCTAAGAGATTGTTTTGAACAGTATGGGAAAATTGAAGTGATTGAAATCGTGACTGACTGAGGCAGTGGCAAAAAGAGAGGCTTTGCTTTCGTAACCTTTGATGACCATGACTCCACAGACAAGACTGCCATTCAGAAATACCACACTGTGAATGGCCTCAACTGTGAAGTAAGGAAAGCCCTATCTAAGCAAGAGATGGCTAGTGCCTCATCCAGCCAAAGAGGTCGAAGTGGTTCTGGAAACTTTGGTGGTGGTCGCGGAGGTGGGTTTGGTGGGAATGACTCCTTTGGTCGTGGAGGAAACTTCAGTGGTCGAGATGCCTTTGGTGGCAGCCACGGTGGTGGGGGATATGGTGGCAGCGGGATGGCTATAATGGATTTGGTAACGATGGAAGCAATTTTGGAGGTGGCAGAAGCTGCATTGATTTTGCCAATTACAACAATCAATCTTCAAATTTTGGACCCATGAATGGAGGAAACTTTGGAGGCAGAAGATCTGGCCCCTATGGTGGCGGAGGCCAACACTTTGCCAAACCACGAAACCAAGGCGGCTATGGCTGTTCCAGCAGCAGCAACAATAGCTATGGCAGTGGCAGAAGGTTTTAATTACTGCCAGGAAACAAAGCTTAGCAGGAGAAGAGAGCCAGAGAAGTGACAGGGAAGCTACAGGTTATAACAGATTTGTGAGCTCAGCCAAGGACAGTGGTGGCAGGGCCTAGCTGCTACAGAGAAGACATGGTTTAGACAACACTCATGTGTATGGGCAATAAAAACCTCAAGGACTGTATTATTGTATAACACGTTATTTCAGTTTCTGTTCTGTGGAAAGTGTAAAGCATTCCAACGAAGGGTTTTAATGTAGTTTTTTGGGTTTGTTTTGTTCTTGTACCCAGGCTGTTGATTGCTAAATGTAATAGTCTGATCATGATGCTGAATAAACGTGTCTTTTTAAAAAAGAAAATAAAAGTTAAGTTCTAGAATCAGGCCCATCTGAGTTCAAATTCCAGCTCTGCCACTTAAGAGCTTTTTGGCCTTTGGGAAACTCACTTTATCTCATTAAGCTTCAGTTTTCTCATCTGTAAAATGAAAGGAGTAATAGTTCCTACCTCCTAGAATAGCTATGGGTATTGAGATGATGCAGCAAACGTTGGCTCTCACTAGTTTACTTCCAGCAGATGAAAGGTGTCAGAATTCAAATGTTAAATAAAATAGAAGACATCCCTAAGAACATCTGGGGGCTTTCACAATAAAAATTCTGCCATATTGGCAGGACAATTGACTGGAAAGGGGTATGAGAGTATTGTGGAGGGAGGTGATAAAAATGTTAAGTTCTTGTTTTGGGTGGTAGTTAAATGAGTGTATAGAATTGTCAAAAACTCATTGAATTGAACACAAGATCTGTTCATTTTACCATATAAAAATTATACTTCACTTAAAAGAGAAAGATAGTTATGAACCCTGCTCTGGATCTAAGATTTTATCTCAGCCAACTCTCTATGTGAAGCCTGGAAAGTATCACTGATAACATTTATTTAGAGAAGAGGTGAGGAGGTACTGTTGTCCATAAGTCACTATTTCTGCTCTAAACTACTTGTTCACTAGAAACCGGTAAGGGCAATGGGGAGGCCCTAGTCGTGAGCGTCGTTCATCAGATCCATGGGAATAGTGACTCTAGGGCTTATCTTCACTGATCTTACTACTTAAGGCTTCCATCTAGAGCTGACTAGATAAATGGCTAGGGCAGTCACACCCATCCAACGACCTAGTTGTAAATATCACAAAACGTTCATTAACAGTGTCTACAGTCTTGCTATACAGGAGTAAGGCATGCATAACTGATGAAAGAAAGGGTGAACATATGAGTGGATAGATGAATGAATGAACAAATAAGAATTTACTGAATGGTTGTCATGAATCACCTTGATTATTTAACATGATTTAATTACCACAGAAAGATTGTGAAGTACAGGTTATTATCTCCACTTTACAAATGGGAAACTCTATGCTCAGAAAGTAAAGCGATTGATGAAGTTCTACAGCCAGATCATAGCAGAGATAGACTCCATATAATCTAATTGTATTCTAAGTAATTTCTGTTTGTTGCATATAATATTTTTTAAGAGCTCCTATGTATTATATGAGAGCATGTATGCATCATTCAGTCATTCATCAAGAGGTTTATTCTGTTTCAGATGCCATTCCAGTCTGTGTTTCAGACCTCTGTTAGGGAATTAATCAGTAGAAAGTTATGAGGTAGGATACAGTTTTGAAGTACTTGCCAATGCTTTCCTCTATTATTTTCTCTACTTCTTCATTCTTACCATCTTCCAAACAGCAGATAGGTTACTTGAATTCTATTACCTTCAGGGAGAATAAGTTAACAGAAAACAGAAAATAATGAGCTTCTTTTGGATTTTGAGTCTCCAAACTACAGGTCCCAAGGGCAATGGCAAATGCGCAGGGCGTAAATAAGATGTAGAAATCTACTCGGTAATTTAGAGGAAGGGCTGCCTCACAAAGATCTCCCGGGGCAGGAAGCCGTCATAACACAGATGCTAATATGGCCCTGGGATGGGCCTGCCCCCTCCCCTTCTCCCTCACCCATTCAAGTGTCAGGTGGGAAGGAGGCATTACCAAAGCTCCAGACAAGTTTGTGGATTCCCAGATCAAAGGGAAAGAGCAAGAATAACCTAGCAGAGAAATGACTGTGAGGTGAGTCCAGCAGATAGATACTGAGGGTATGGTCCCTGTGGGAACTGGAGTGGCAGGAGGTCTTTTACGTTCCTGGCGTTGGCCATCGCAGTGATGCCAGAATGGACAAATGGTGACCAGAGGTCAGACTCAACCTGGTACTCCCACCCCCAACCTCTTGTCACTTGAACATCCTCCAGATATTCAATGCAACTCTGGGAAGTGTGGGAGGAAACCCCTGAATTGACAGAGATTCATTTCTGCTGCATTGGAAGAATGCTCAAAACAGAAATTAGGTTATAGAAAAACAGGCTTCTGGGGACTTCCCCAGTGGCCCAGTGGTTAAGACTCCACACTTCCCCAGTGGCCCAGTGGTTAAGACTCCACACTTCCACTGCAGATGCGGGTTCGATCTTGGTTCTAGGAACTAAGATCGCACATGCCACAGGATGCGGCCAGTAAAGAAAGAAAGAAAAGAAGACTTCTGTGCTCCCTTCTATAGCTCAGCTGGTAGAGCAGAGGCCTGTAGAAAAACAGACTTCTTGCACGGTTCAGTTTGCTGACTGGCATTCATTTTGCTGCAGTTGTATCTGTATTAGATAGTCATACTTCAGATAGAGTGGAGAAAGGAACAGTACTTGAAGCTTACAAACAGAAATCTAGGGGAAAAAAAATTCATTAAAGACAAATTGTCCCTTTCAACTTGGCCCCTGTGTTTAATGCTGTCATACTCAGAGGACTTCCCTGGTGCCACAGTGGTTAAGAATCTGCCTGCCAATGCAGGGGACATGGGTTCGATCCCTGGTCGGGGAAGATCTCACATGCCGCAGAGCAACTAAGCCCGTGTGCCACAACTACTGAAGTCCGCACACCTAGAGCCCGTGCTCCTAAACAAGAGAAGCCATCACAATGAGAAGCCCACGCACCACAGCGAAGAGTTGCCCCCCACTCACTGCAACTATAGAGAAAGCCCGCACACAGCAAAGAAGAGCCAACACAGCCAAAAATTTTAAGAAAATAAAAATAAAAATAAATGTTATCATATTCACTGAGGTCATCCTATTTTGTGTGTATAGCCCCATGTTTATCTTTGCTTGAAAATTCCTGGACCTTATTCCTCATGAGTTACGTGATCTTCTGCTTACTCCCCTCGGAGTCTCTAATTATATTAAACTTTTGTCCTGGAACTTGTTTATTTTGAAGCAGAAGCTGTTAAGATAGGAGTCACTTATTCGTGCAAAAAATCCTCCTGTCCAACATGAACTAGAATATTCTTTTCATGATTCTTCTCTGTGTGCTCTACACTCCATAGCAGCTCCTTATTCTTACTTATGTAGTAATATCTAGTCTCTCATACGTCACCTCTCAGGGATGAGCCAGGGACGACCATCCAGATAAGGCAAAAACAAACCGCGTGAGGGGCGGGACCTCCAAGCCAATTTCCTTGAAAAAATGTTGCCATTTAAACCTCTGGAGACTCAGTGGCCCAACCCGACAGCTGGGTGGGTGGGAAGGTGGTAGAAGGTAGTGGAAGTAAAGAAACCAATTACAACTCTATTTCAGCGGTCCAGGAAATAGTTAATGGTGTTTTGGACTAAGATGTAATGTTGAGACATACTTGATTTAGGAATATACTATATTTTGAAAGTAGAACCGACAGGATTTGGATGTAGGGTATGAGGTAAAGAAAAGGGTCAGGTCTGATGCCCATGCAGGCCACACTTACCTGGAATTTCACATGAATGGATAAAATGTGCCTGAAGGTGAGTTTAAAAACTGAAACTCACTAACTAGAAGCCAAAGAGGAAAAAGAAAAAGGAAACTTGAATGAATTTTTTTTTAACTTAGTGAAAAGTGAACTTTTCATGGACTCAACAACAACAAAAACCTCCGTCTAATCAACTAATCAAGTGACTTAAACTACCATTAAAGATCCACGTAAAGCATGAAGTTGCACCTGATTGAAAAGGTATCGCGTTGGCCAAAAAAGTCGGCTCAGTTTTCTCGTAACATCTTCCGAAAATCCCGAACGAACTTTTTGGCCAATCCAATATATGCAAAACCGAAGTCCCCAAGTTAGTATTGAAAGCCAGCTGGTTTTCCTGCTCCATACAGAGAGTTCAAAATGCAATCACCTCTCTTTGTGACCACCTAGAGGGCTGGGATAGGGAGGTTGGGTGGGAGACACAAGAGGGAGGGGATGTGGGGATATACGTATAGCTGATTCACTTTGTTACACAGCAGAAACTAACACACCATCGTAAAGCAGTTTTACTCCAGTAAAGACGTTAAAAAAGAAAAAAAATGCAATCACCTGATTGTAGTCAGCTAGGGTCCCTGGTGGTAAATAGAAAAAGTACCTCTGGGTAGATGTATACTCAGTGGCCTGTGCTAATTTTGCCCTGAGCAAATGTGAGGTAAGCCAAGTTATCTCTTTTATGTTATATCTCTCCTTTCACTTGATGCCTAACTCACTTCCACCAAGACTATCACCAGCATCCAGGGCTCCCATGCAGCACCCCATCTAAAGTCTATATCCTAAGAAATAACATTGCATTTTCCTGGGACTCTTTATATATATATATATATATATATATCTTTACTGGAGTAAAATTGCTTTACAGTATTGTGTTAATTTCTGCTGTACAACAAAGTGAATCAGCCATACGTATACATACATCCCCGTATCCCCTCCCTCTTGAGCCTCCCTCCCACCCTCTCCTGGGACTCTTGAAAACATCCTTTTATGTCTCATTTGTTAAAACAACTCTTTGTGACAATGTGCAGCGAAGGGTCAAGTACTTTAAATTTGCCTTCTCAATAATGTAATGTTTTTAAACTAAATACAGATTTTTTTTCTCATGAAGAGAGAATAGTGTAAAAATTTCAGATAGGACTAGTGATGAGAAAGGCATACCGATCAGAAGAATATTGTTGAAGATATGAAAAAAATAGAGATTTCTCATCACACCAGGCTATCCTGGTAAGCATGGTGTCCACGATATTCCCTATTTAACACTAGGCTTTTCCACTCCAACACTCCCTTCACCTGCTCCCCCTCAGGGCGAAGGGTGGTTGCCCCAGTCTCCTGACCTAGAGAAAACAGTGCATGGGGAGTGGGCCAGATGGCCGGGGCCCAAGGGAAAATACGGCTGTTTTGGCTTCTCCAGGCAAGATGCGGAGGACAGCTCGGAGACCTGGAGTCAGGCTTTCACTGCAAAACGATACAGGAAGGGTCACTTATATCTTGCAACAGTCACCATGGAGACAGGGAGATGAGCTCGGTGCTTTGTGACCATCTACAGGGGTGGGATAGGGAGGGTGGGAGGGAGAGGCCAGAGGGAGGGGATATGGGGATGTATCTTTACATATAGCTGATTCACTTTGTTATGCAGCAGAAACTAACACACCATTGTAAAGCAGTTATACTCCAATAAAGATGTTAAAAAAAAAACAAAAAAACTTAACTATCAACTTCACTTTTGTGCCCAGAGCTCAAGCAGAGAGAACAGGGAGAAGCCAGGTGCTAACAAGTAGCAACGAACAAATTAGAAGGCGCATACGGAAGGGGGCGCTGGTGAGTACGCCAGCTCTCAGGTTTGATATCTGAAAAAGGAGAGAAAATGGTCTTAATGCCCCAATGGGAGTGCTAAGCTTTATCTATTATTCTTGAGAAAACTTTAACACATACTAGTGCTAGAGCCATTCCTGTTCATTTAAGAGCCTGTGTGTTAATGGGCTTTTTATTCTGTAATATCTGATTCACTTATGTGGCTGCGTTATAAGGGGCTGTGCTCAGAGCTCCCAACCAAGATGCAAAATTTTTTTTTCAAACAAAACTTTTTCTTAAGAGCAGTTTTAGGTCCACAGCAAAATTGAGTGGAAGGTACTGCGATTTCCCACATACTCCCTGCCGGCACAGATTCACGGCCTCCCCCGTTATCAACAAAAGGGGTACATTTGTTACACTGATGAACCAACATTGACACATCATAATCACCCAAAGTCCATGGTTTACGTTACGGGTCACTCTTGGTGTTGTATATTCTATGGGTTTGGAGAAATGTATAATGACATGCATCCATTATTATAATGTCATACAGAGTATTTTCACTGCCCTAAAAAATTGCTTTACATAGGGATTTAATTTTTAAAATAAAGCTATTTTTGTACACATAGAAAAATACTAAAATTTGATTTTTTAGTTCTAAACTAAAAATTTTCTTCACTTCCTTTTCCCACTCTTGTCTAAGAATTACACATGCCAGGCAAATGTTCCAATGTTTTGTTTATTAAACAGCCTTTCTTGATATAATATATTTGAAAGTTTAACCTTCTCTGAAAGGTTAAAAAAAGGTCAAATAATTATTATATTTTCTTCATTATTCATTGCTCCCTTTCCCACCCCACCCTCCATGTCTCTTTTATAGGGACATAGTTTCTAGATACCATTTTATATGCTGCGTTGTGACGTAGTACAATTTTGACTGAAAAGGTCCATGCGGACCCATAAGAGTGAACACAGAGGTGGTTAGGTAGCAGCTTCTACCACCGGTATCCCGGTCCTCATTAAACTTTGGTAATGGAATCGTCCCTTGTCTCATCTGCCCTCCATTCAAGGACTGTGCACTGTAGGAATGGGGTTGTTTTGCTCCCTGTTGTATCTCTAGCACTTATAACAATGCCAGAGACCACAGTGGACACACAATAAATATTTTTTTAAATTATGGAATAAGCTGCTGTTTTGTGAAATCTTTGACTCAGGGATTCCTAACTGCTTACCTGTCTCTTTGAGACCAGCTTTCTAGATTGCCTACTTGAACAGGACTTGGAGGAACAGGGATGGTCTCATCACTGGCCACTCACTCTCCCTACAGTGAGAGCCACATTCAGCTAACTGCTTTCCGAGAGATAGTGGAAGTTTCTATGTATAGTCTGCAGTAAATCAAAGAAATGACAGCATTTTTAAGCTGAAAGAAATCTTGGGTCTCTGTGGGCTACAGGAAGCAGTAGCTGAGTATGGAGTTTCCTTCCTTTTGTTATCTGGTTGAGGAACTCTTAAGACAACAGCAGGTTTCACTGTGTCCTGTAGAGGTAGAAACAGGGATACAGCCATTTGCCTTTTTCTAGGAACATGGTGTTTACCAACTTGCTATTGGCATTAAGAGTAGTCTGTTCATGTAAATTTCCAAAGTGAACTATTTTTCAGAATTGTTCTCAGAAAGCAATACCTGTTTCTGACCTCAGGGCAACTGAGAAAGTCAAAAGAAAAAAGAGAAGGCAAGGAGGAATGCTTTCCTGGGTGTCATCACAACACACCTGGCTATATCCATCCGTGGGAATTCACACTTTCAGACCCAGTATCAAGTATGAACAACTCCCAGTGTGGATCTTGCACGTAAAATAGTATAATTTGTTTATTAATATTAAATTACTAGGAGGGATTCCATCCAAGTCTCTTTTAAAACGTACATTTTACTTTTTCAAGTCAATAATACAGGTCTTGAGTACAGTAAATTCTGAAAGTTGGCAAGTGTCAGGTACTATGTGCCATGGATGTTACAAAAACTAGAACTACGGCCCCATTTACATTGTAATAATTCTCATTTGCTCTTTCTGCTAAGCTTGATCCAAATTGCGTGGCTTTGTAGTCACTGGCATTTTGTGTCAAAAAAGAAATTCTGGGGGCTTCCCTGGTGGCGCAGTGGTTAAGAATCCGCCTGCCAATGCAGGGGACACGGGTTCGAGCCCTGGTCCGGGAAGACCCCACATGCCGCAGAGCAACTAAGCCCGTGCGCCACAACTACTGAGCCCATGCGCCACAACTACTGAAGCCTGTGCACCTAGAGCCCGTGCTCCACAACAAGAGAAGCCACTGCAATGAGAAACCCACGCACCACAACGAAGGGTAGCCCCCGCTCGCTGCAACTAGAGAAAGCCCGCACGCAGCAACGAAGACCCAACGCAGCCAAAAATAAAAATAAAATAGTTATTAAAAAAAAAAAAAAGAAAAGAAATTCTGGTGCCAAAATAAATTGCATTCAACTTGGAATTTTATAAGATTATTCCATTTCCAGCAGTATGGCAGATTACACGCCCTAAATGACTCTCGCAATAGAAACAAAGTGATGGATAAAAATAGGAAGAAAGTAAGAAATATTCAGATCTTCTAACCAAGTAAGAGCCCTCTCTGACAGAAATTAACAGCCTGACTTTCACAGGGACTTATAGCCTGAATTGTGATTTATAATTTGTCGCTGTGATAAAAACAAAACAAAACAAAACAAAATTTAAGATGACAATTTTATTCAAAGTGGTGATATTGTCTCCTAAATGGTTGGCAGAAAAGAGTAAAATCCAGGACTCAAAAATTCCCATACAGAAAGATCCAAGGAAAAGGAGTAACTCACAGCTGAATATCACAACGCACGAGGAAGCTAGGCACCATGAAAAAGAGACAGCAGAAACAACAGGGGAAGAAGATCCCCAAAGGCTTCTGATGTGGGAATGATTAGACACAGAATATAAAATAACTATATTTAATATGTTTAAATAAATAAAAATGAAAACTCAAAATATGAGTAAAGAACAACAGACTTGGGAGAGACCTTCAAGATGGCGGAGGAGTGAGACGCGGAGATCACCTTCCTCCCCACAAATACATCAGAAATACATCTACACGTGGAACAACTCCTACAGAACACCTACTGAACGCTGGCAGAAGTCCTCAGACCTCCCAAAAGGCAAGAAACTCCCCACGTACCTGGGTAGGGCAAAAGAAAAAAGAATAAACAGAGACAAAAGGATAGGGAGGGGACCTGCACCAGTGGGAGGGAGCTGAGAAGGAGGAAAGGTTTCCACACACTAGAAGCCCCTTCGCGGGCAGAGACTGAGGGTGGCAGAGGGGGGGAGCTTCGGAGCCGCGGAGGAGAGCACAGCAACAGGGGTGCGGAGGGCAAAGCGGAGAGATTCCCGCACAGAGGATCGGTGCCGACCAGCACTCACCAGCCCGAGAGGTTTGTCTGCTCACCCGCCGGGGCGGGCAGGGGCTGGGAGCTGAGGCTCGGGCTTCGGTCGGAGCACAGGGAGAGGACTGGGGTTGGCGGCGTGAACACAGCCTGCAGGGGGTTAGTGCGCCACGGCTAGCCGGGAGGCAGTCCGGGGAAAAGTCTGGACCTGCAGAAGAGGCAAGAGACTTCTTCTTCCCTCTTTGTTTCCTGGTGCGCAAGGAGAGGTGATTAAGAGCGCTGCTTAAAGGAACTCCAGAGACGGGCGTGAGCTTCGGCTATCAGCGCGGACCCCAGAGACGGGCATGAGACGCTAAGGCTGCTGCTGCCGCCACCAAGAAGCCTGTGTGCAAGCACAGGTCACTCTCCACACCTCTCTTCCGGGAGCCTGTGCAGCCCGCCACTGCCAGGGTCCCGGGATCCAGGGACAACTTCCCCGGGAGAACGCACGGCGCGCCTCAGGCTGGTGCAACGTTATGCCGGCCTCTGCCGCCGCAGGCCCGCCCCGCACTCCGTGCCCCTCCCTCCCCCCGGCCTGAGTGAGCCAGAGCCCCTTAATCAGCTGCTCCTTTAACCCCGTCCTGTCTGGACGGGAACAGACGCACTCAGGTGACCTACACGCAGAGGCGGGGCCAAATCCAAAGCTGAGCCCCTGGAGCTGTGAGAACAAAGAAGAGAAAGGGAAATCTCTCCCAGCAGCCCCAGGAGCAGTGGATTAAATCTCCACAATCAACTTGATGTACCCTGCATCTGTGGAATACCTGAATAGACAACGAATCATCCCAAAATAGAGGCAGTGAACTTTGGGAGCAACTGTAGACTTGGGGTTTGCTGTACGCAACTGACTGGTTTCTGGTTTTATGTTTATCTTAGTTTAGTATTTAGAGTTTATGATCACTGGTAGATTAGTTTATTGATTTGGTTGCTCTCTTCTTTTTTTTTTTTATATACATACATATATATTTTTTTCCTTTTTCTTTTTTTATGAGTGTGTATGTGTATGCTTCTTTGTGTGATTTTCTCTGTGAAGCTTTCCTTTCACCATTTGTCCTAGGGTTCTGTCTGTCCGTATTTTTGTTTTTTTAATATCGTTTTTAGCACTTGTTATAATTGGTGGATTTGTTTTCTGGTTTGGTTGCTCTCTTCTTTCATTCTTTCTTTTTTCTTTTTTTTATTACTTTTTATATTTAAAAAATTTTTTTATTTTTTAGTTCAATAACTTTCTTTCTTTTTATTTTAGTTTTTTCTTTCTTTCTTTCTCGCTTTTCTTCTGAGCCGTGTGGCTGACAGGGTCTTGGTGCTCCAGCTCAGTGTCAGGCCTGTGCCTCTGAGGTGGGAGAGCCAAGTTCAGGACATTGGTCCACCAGAGATATCCCAGTTCCATGTAATATCAAATGGCGAAAATATCCCAGAGATCTCCATCTCAACGCCAAGACCCAAGTCCACTCAACAACCAGCAAGCTACAATGCTGGACACCCTATGCCAAACAACTAGGAAGACGGGAACACAACCACACCTATTAGCAGAAAGGCTGCCTAAAATCATAATAAGGTCACAGACACCCCAAAACACACCACTGGATGTGGACCTGCCCACTAGAAAGACAAGATCCAGCCTCATCTACCAGAACACAGGCACTTCCTCCACCAGGAAGCCTACACAACACACTGAATGAACCTTAGCCACTGGGAGCACACACCAAAAACAATGAGAACTACGAACCTGCAGCCTGCAAAAAGGAGACCCCAAACACAGTAAGTTAAGAAAAATGAGAAGACAGAGAAACACACAGCAGATGAAGGAGCAAGGTAAAAACCCACCAGACCAAACAAATGAAGAAGAAATAGGCAGTCGCCCTGAAAAAGAATTCAGAGTAATGAGAGTAAAGATGACACAAAATCTTGGAAATAGAATGGAGAAAATACAAGAAACGTTTAACAAGGACTAGAAGAACTAAAGAGCAAACAAACAATGATGAACAACACAGTAAATGAAATTAAAAATTCTCTAGAAGGAATCAATAGCAGAATAACAAAGGCAGAAGAATGGATAAGTGACCTGGAAGATAAAATACCGGAAATAACTAGCGCAGGGCAGAATAAAGAAAAAAGAATGAAAAGAACTGAGGACAGTCTCAGAGACCTCTGGGACAACATTAAATGCACCAACATTCCAATTATAGGGGTCCCAGAAGAAGAAGAGAAAAAAGAAAGGTTCTGAGAAAATATTTGAAGAGATTATAGTTGAAAACTTCCCTAATATGGGAAAGGAAATAGTCAGTCAAATCCAGGAAGCACAGAGAGTCCCATACACGATAAATCCAAGAAGAAACATGACATATTAATCAAACTATCAAAATTTAAATACAAAGAAAAAAAATTAAACGCAGCAAGGGAAAAGCAACAAATAACATACAAGGGAATCCCCATAAAGTTAACAGCTGATCTCTCAGCAGCAACTCTGCAAGCCAGAAGGGACTGGCAAGACATATTTAAAGTGATGAAAGGGAAGAACCTACAACCAAGATTGCTCTACCCAGCAAGGATCTCATTAAGATTTGAGGGAGAAATTAAAACCTTACAAACAAGCAAAAGCTGAGAGAGTTCAGCACCACCAAACCAGCTTTACAACTAAGGCTAAAGGAACTTCTCTAGGCAGGAAACACAAGAGAAGGAAAAGACCTCCAGTAACAAACCCAAAACAATTAAGAAAATGGTAATAGGAACATACATATTGATAACTGCCTTAAATGTAAATGCATTAAATGCTCCCGCCAAAAGATATAGACTGGCAGAATGGATAAAAAACAAGGCCCATATATATTCTGTCTACAAGAGACCCACTTCAGACCTAGGGACACATACAGACTGAAAGTGAGGGGATGGAAAAAGATATTCCATGCAAATGGAAATCAAAAGAAAGCTGGAGTAGCAATTTTCATATCAGAAAAAATAGATTTTAAAATAAAGACTATTACAAGAGACAAAGAAGGATACTACATAATGATCAAGGGATCAATCCAAGAAGAAGATATAACAATTGTAAATATTTATGCACCCAACATAGGAGCACCTCAATACATCAGGCAAATACTAACAGCCATAAAGGGGAAATCAATAGTAACAAAACAATAGCAGGGGAATTTAACACCCCACTTTCACCAATGGACAGATCATCCAAAATGAAAATAAATAAGGAAACACAAGCTTTAAATGATACATTAAACAAGATGGACTTAATACATATTTATAAGACATTCCATCCAAAAACAACAGAATACACTTTCTTCTCAAGTGCTCATGGAACATTCTCCACAATAGATCATATCTTGGGTCACAAATTGGGCCTCGGTAAATTTAAGAAAATTGAAATCATATCAAGTATCTTTTCTGACTACAATGCTATGAGACTAGATATCAGTTACAGGAAAAAAATCTGTAAAAAATACAAACACTTGGAGGCTAAATAATACACTACTTAATAACCAAGAGATCACTGCAGAAATCAAAGAGGAAATCAAAAAATACCTAGAAACAAATGACAGTGAAAACACGATGACCCAAAACCTATGGGATGCAGCAAAAGCAGTTCTAAGAGAGAAGTCTACAGCAATACAATCCTACCTCAAGAAACAAGAAACAACTCAAGGGCTTCCCTGGTGGCGCAGTGGCTGAGAGTCCACCTGCTGATGCAGGGGACACAGGTTCGTGCCCCGGTCCGGGAAGATCCCACATGCCGCGGAGCGGCTGGGCCCGTGAGCCATGGCCGCTGAGCCTGCGCGTCCGGAGCCTGTGCTCCGCAACGGGAGAGGGCACAACAGTGAGAGGTCCACGTACCACAAAAAAATATATATTAAAAAAAAGAAAAAAAGAAACAACTCAAATAAACAACCTAACCTTACACCTAAAGGAATTAGAGAAAGAAAAACAAAAAAATCTCAAAGTTATCAGAAGGAAAGAAGTCAGAAAAATCAGATAAGAAATAAATGAAAAAGAAATAAAGGACACAATAGCAAAGATCAATAAAACTAAAAGCTGTTTCTTTGAGAAGATAAACAAAATTGATAAACCATTAGCCAGACTCATCAAGAAAAAAAGGGAGAAGACTCAAATCAACAGAATTAGAAATAAAAATGGAGAAGTAACAACTGACACTGCAGAAATACAAAGGATCATGAGCAATTACTGCAAGGAACCCTATGCCAATAAAATGGACAACCTGGAAGAAATGGTCAAATTCTTAGAAAAGCACAACTTTCCGAGACTGAACCATGAAGAAAGAGAAAATATAAACAGCCCAGTCACAGCACTAAAATTGAGACTGTGATTAAAAATCTTCCAACAAACCAAAGCCCAGGACCTAATGGCTTCACAGGCGAATTCTATCAAATATTTAGAGAAGAGCTAATATCTATGCTTCTCAAACTCCTCCAAAGTAAAATAGAGGGAGGAACACTCCCAAGCTCATTCTATGAGGCCACCATCACTCTGATACCAAAACCAGATAAAGATGTCACAAAGAAAGAAAATTACAGGCCACTATCACTGAAGAACATAGATGCAAAAATCCTCAACAAACTACTAGCAAACAGAATCCAACAGCACATTAAAAGGATCATACACGATGAGCAAGTGGGGTTTACCCCAGGAATGCAAGGATTCTTCAATATACGCAAATCAATCAATGTGATAAACCATATTAAAAAACTGAAGGAGAAAAACCATATGATCATCTCAATAGATGCAGAAAAAGCTTTCGACAAAATTCAACACCCATTTATGATAAAAACCCTCCAGAAAGTAGGCATAGAGTGAATTTATCTCAACATAATAAAGACCATAGATGACAAACCCAAAGCCAACATCATTCTCAATGGTGAAAAACTGAAACCTTTTCCCCTAAGATCGGGAACAAGACAAGGTTGTCCACTATCACTAGTATTATTCAATATAGTTTTGGAAGTTTTATCCAAAGCAGTCAGGGAAGAAAAAGAAATAAAAGGAATCCAAATAGGAAAAGAAGAAGTAAAGCTGTCGCTGTTTGCAGATGACATGATACTATACATAGTCTCCTAAAGGTGCTACCAGAAAACTACTAGAGCTAATCAATGAATCTGGTAAAGTAGCAGGACACTAAGTTAATGCACAGAAATCTCTTGCATTCGTATACACTAATGATGAAAAATCTGAAAAAGAAATTAAGCAAACACTCCCATTTACCATTGCAACAGAAAGAATAAAATACCTAGGAAAAAACCTATCTAAGGAGAAAAAAGACCTGTATGCAGAAAACTATAAGACACTGATGAAAGAAATTAAAGATAATACAAATAGATGGAGAGATATACCATGTTCTTGGATTGGAAGAATCAACATTGTGAAAATGACTCTACTACCCAAAGCAATCTACAGATTCAGTGCAATCTCTATCAAACTACCAATGGCATTTTTCACAGAACTAGAACAAAAACTTTCACAATTTGTATGGAAACACAAAAGACCCCGAATAGCCAATGCAATCTTGTGAAAGAAAAACGGAGCTGGAATCAGGCTCCTGGACTTCAGACTATATTACAGAGCTACAGTAATCAAGACAGTATGGTACTGGCACAAAAAGAGAAATATAGATCAATGGAACAGGATAGAAAGCCCAGAGACAAACCCACGCACATATGGTCAGCTTATCTTTGATAAAGGAGGCAAGAATATACAGTGGAGAAAAGACAGTCTCTTCAATAAGTGGTGCCGGGAGAACTGGGCAGCTACATGTAAAAGAATGAAATTAGAACACTCCCTAACACCATACACAAAAATAAACTCAAAATGGATTGAAGACCTAAATATAAGGCCAGGCACTATAAAACTCTTAGAGGAAAACACAGGAAGAACACTCTTTGACATAAATCACAGCAAGATCCTTTTTGACCCATCTCCTAGAGAAATGGAAATAAAAACAAAAATAAACAAATGGGACCTTAAAAACTTAAAAGCTTTTGCACAGCAAAGGAAACCATAAACAAGATGAAAAGACAACCCTCAGAATGGGAGAAAATATTTGCAAATGAAGCCACTGACAAAGGATTAATCTCCAAAATGTACAAGCAGCTCATGTAGCTCAATATCAAAAAAACAAACAACCCAATCCAAAAATGAGCAGAAGACCTAAATAGACATTTCTCCAAAGAAGATATACAGATTGCCAACAAACACATGAAAGGATGCTCAACATCACTAATCATTAGAGAAATGCAAATCAAAACTTCCATGAGGTATCACCTCACACTAGTCAGAATGGCCATCATCAAAAAATCTACAAACAATAAACGCTGGAGAGGGTGTGGAGAAAAGGGAACCTAGTTGCACTATTTGTGGGAAAGTAAATTGATACAGCCACTATGGAGAACAGTATGGATGTTCCTTAAAAAACTAAAAATAGAACCAGCATACGACCCAGCAATCCCCCTACTGGGCATATACCCTGAGAAAACCATAATTCAAAAAGAGTCATAAACCACAATGTTCATTGCAGCTCTATTTACAATAGCCAGGACATGGAAGCAACCTATGTATCCATCAACAGCTGAATGGATAAAGAAGATGTGGCACATATATACAATGGAATATTACTCAGCCATAAAAAGACACGAAATTGAGTTATTTGCAGTGAGGTGGATGGACATAAAGAGTGTCATACAGAGTGAAGTAAGTCAGAAAGAGAAAAACAAATACCGTATGCTAACACATATATATGGAAGCTAAAAGAAAAAAAAAAGGTTCTGAAGCACCTAGGGGCAGGACAGGGATAAAGACGCAGATGTAGAGAATGGACTTGAGGACACGGGGAGGGGAAAAGGTAAGCTGGGACAAAGTGAGACAGTGGCATGGACATATATACACTACCAAACGTAAAACAGATAGCTAGTGGGAAGCAGCCGCATAGCACAGGGAGATCAGCTCGGTGCTTTGTGACCACTTAGACAGGTGGGAGAGGGAGGGTGGGATGGAGATACAAGAAGGAGGAGACATGGGGATATATGTATATATATAGCTGATTCACTTTGTTATAAAACAGAAATTAACACACCAATGTAAAGCAATTAGACTCCAATAAAGATGTTTACACACCCAAAAAGAAGAACAACAGACTCAAAAGATGAACAAACAGATTTTAAAGAGAACCAAACAACTGACATGTACACAGTGCTATATTTAAAATACATAACCAACAAGGACCTAGTGTATAGCACAAAGTCTGCTCAATACTGTGTAATAACCTAAATGGGAAAAGAATTTGAAAAAGAAGAGATACATGTATATGTATAACTGTATCAATTTGCTGTACACCCGAAACTGAGACAGCCTTGTTAATCAACTATACTCCATTATGAAATTAAAATGTTTTAAATAAAATAAAATGCATGAGCAAAACATAAATACATAAATAAATAGAACCAAACAGAATTTCTAGAGGTCAACAATTGAATTAATAAAATATCCGTGGACAGGAATAATTGGTTAGCTACAGCTGAGAAGAGAATTTGAGAACTGGAAGAAAGACACAAAGACGTTCAGGAAATATCCCAGACAGAAATGAAAAGTATGAAATAGAAGTTAAAAGACATGGAGTGTAGAGTGAGGTCTAACTACCATTCCAAAATGAGGTAATAGAATAGGTTATAAATAATATTTGTCAGGATAATGGCTGGTAATTTCCAGAATGGTTAAAAGACACAGATCCAGGAAAACCAAACCAAATGAAAACAAAAACAAAAAGCAGGATGGAAAAAAATTCCATACCTAACCACAACCGCAAAACACCAATAGACAAAAAGCCTTCAACAGCCCACAGGGAGAAGACACAGCACCCACGATGGAATAACAATGAGGCTGACAACTGACTTCTCAACAGTAGTGAGACAAGCCAGAGGTAGTAGAATATCTTCAATAGACTGAGATAAAACAATTGACAATCTATTACCTTTAAGAAAATAATTTTTAGACAAATAAAAACTGAGAGACTTTACCACCAATGAGCTCACTAAAGGAATATTAAAGGAAGGACTCTGTTACTAAAGAAATGGTGATCAAAGACACTGGTAATATATGGGTAAAATAAAGCAACATCGATGGTTTATAATAATTGGCTACATTGATTGTCACATAATAAAAATCAATGGGAATAATTGACCCAAAAGACCATTATAGTAGCTCATAAATAGTGAGGGGGTGATCAGAATTAAAACACTCTAAGGTCTTTGCAATTTTTGGAAGGCAAAAATATTGAACAACTATAAACTCTGACAAGCATTCACATTAAAATAATCTGAGGGACTTCCTGGTGGCACAGTGGTTAAGAATCCGCCTGCCAATGCAGGGAACACGGGTGTGATCCCTGGTCCAGGACGATCCCTCATGCTGTGGAGCAACTAAGCCCGTGTGCCACAACTACTGAGCCTGCGCTCTAGAGCCTGTGAGTCACAACTACTGAGCCCGTGTGCCACAACTTCTGAAGGCCTTGTGCCTAGAGCCTGTGCTCCGCATCAAAGAGAAGCCACCGCAATGAGAAGCCCGTGCACGGCAACAAAGAGCAGCCCCCGCTCACCGCAACCAGAGAAAGCCCGCGCGCAGCAACAAAGACCTAACACAGCCAAAAATAAAATAAATTAATAAAATAAAATAATCTGAATAACCACCAAAATAAAAGACACAGAGCTTATTATTTCCAAGTTAATATATGTAAAAGACTCAAATAAGAGGAGGAAGGGAAAACTCAATGAATTTGAAAGACAGCAATAATAAAGAGGGGAGGCAGAAAAGGCAGCACAAAGAGAAAGGACATAATAAGACTTATTTCTACAATCCTAATATTTTAATAACCACAATAAAGGAAAATGTATTAAATTTTCCCACTAAATAAAAAAGCAAATGTCAGTCTGGATTTTTTTAAAACCCACTGGTACTTACAGAACGTTTGAAAATCAAACTGATAATCAATGAAATAAATCATTTAGTGTTTGTGTTTTCCCTGAATTTTCTTGTTTTAGAATCAGGCTACAGTGAAGTGGCCCCCGTAGTCACTGTAAATAAGCAGTTACTAGGCAACCGCTGCACACAGCATATCTAACCATGCGCTGCTGAGGTTCTGAGCAGGAAAAGAAGCAACCTCGAATGTTTTTAAGATCAAAACTTTATGAATTTTCTAGCCACAGTTTTTTGAGTTGTATGATTTTTAGATCTTGCACATGAAATATACTTTTCTTTTGGAAAAGTATCTTAAAATCAAGATTTTAAGAATGAGATCATTCTCTGTTGTTTACTTCTTCGATCATCCCGTTCACCAACAAAAGGAACACAGAATCTAAAACTCTGGCAAAGTTATTCTATTATTTATATTCTAATTGTTATCACTTGTTGCAGAGAATAGAGAGTCCATTAAGTTCCTACCTATTTAAATGAACGGGACTTCCCTGGTGGCACAGTGGTTAAGAATCCTCCTGCCAATGGAGGGGACACAGGTATGAGCCCCGGTTCGGGAAGATCCCACATGCCATGGAGCAACTAAGCCCGTACGCCACAACTACGGAGCCTGCGCTCTAGAGCCTGCGCGCCACAACTACTGAAGCCCGTGCGCCTAGCGCCCGTGCTCCGCAACAAGAGAAGCCACCGCAACGAGAAGCCCGCCCACAGCAATGAAGAGAAGCCCCTGTTCGCCGCAACTAGAGAAAGCCCGCACGCAGCAACGAAGACCCAACACAGCCATAAATAAATAAATAAATTTTAAACTAAATAAATAAATGAATGAACAGTAGCTTTCTGACGGACTCAATCACATATTCTCAAGCTCTCCAGTAAATCTGTTTCAGGGTTTCTTTAACCCTGTGTGTCATGAAATGGAATTTGAAGTGCTCAGTCTGTTCGACACTCTGGAGTCACTGAAGTGCTTCCAAGTAAGACAGCCAAGTCAGCAAGGGTAGTTATTTCTGTTAATTCTCTTATGATTGCCACAGGGAGAAGGATTCACTTTAGTAAGTTCTTGAGGCCTATTACTACAAAATCATAAAAGGTGAAGAATCAAAAGAGACCATAGGGAACTTCTGGTCTGACCCTCTCTAATTGAACAACTGCAAAATCTGAGACCATGGGAAAGGAAGTGAGGCTCCCAAAGTGTACTAGCTGATTCATTGTGAAAGGGACAAGAACCCTTTGACTCCCTCCAATTCAAAGAGCTTTCCATTCACTCCCCCACTTTCCATTGATCATTTCTGTTGATAAAGCCTTGAATGCCTAATACGCAGAGTACAAACTGTTGAGTGGAGGGACTTCCGGTTTTCAGGACTCATCAGAATGATGGATTCTAACTTTCTTGGGTCATTGATTCCCAGTGAAACAGCTGGCAGTTTGTCCGGGTCCACATTCCCTTTCTGAGACATACGTGCATTCCCTCCTGGCACCACCATCCTATTCACAGGGAGTTCAAAGGGTGGACCCCGGCAGGTGTGGGAAACCTGCAGGGGTGGCAGTCATGCTCATACAATCAGCTACTTTCCCAAAGGCAGCTTCAAATGTTGCTAGTGCTTTGCCACATTTCCCCCCAGTCATTTTTTAGTGAAATTGTCTTTTTATATTTAGACAAGATGAAACCCTTCCTTGATGTTTACTTTTACTCTCTTCATGTGAAAGGATGATGGAGATATTAAAGAGGGTCTAAGATAAGTAACTAAAAAGCCTAAAGGACAGGAAGTGGTTTCTTTGCAGGAGTCGAATGAGCTGGGGATGTTTACCTAAGAAGAGACAGCTAAGTGATGATTTAAGTGCAGAAAAATACGTTAAGGAGGAATTGCCTCATTAAAAAGCAAAGTGCTAATCCTTAAGGTAACTTCAAATTCGGGATTCTGAAATGTTATATTGCCACTAGAAATAATAACAAACTGTATATTTGATAAATTCTATATTTATGTGATTAGCTCTATCAGTGTGTTTTTCAGTGTCTGTGGCATTTTGTAACTATATTAGCAATGTATGAGAGTTCCAGTTTTCCCACATCATTGCCAGCATTTGATACTGTCAACTTAAAAAAAATTAATCATTTTGGTAATTATGTGCTTTTTATATCCTAAGAATTCTTTGTCTAATCCAAGGTCATAAAGCTTTCCCCCAAGTTTTCTTCTAGAAGTTTTATAAGTTTAACTCTTATATTTAGATATAACCTTGATTTTTCAAACTAAAATTAAGTTCAAGGCACAAGCCAGGGAATGGGCTTAGGAATGCTTTGGCCAAAAAAAAAAAGAAAAGGAAAGCATGGGCAACAGTTATTTAAGTGAGTAGTATTTTATTTTGTTTTTGCAATTTACAAGTAAAACCAATAATCATTTCAATATTTCTCAACATTCTGTGTGTAATACACACAAACAGGAATTGTGGGCAGGGAAGAATCTCAAGAAGTAGTAGACCCACTGACTTTTTCCTAATGTGTTTCCATTTATGTAAAGAGATGAGTCATGAGAATTTAAATAATAGAAAATGTTTTTAAAGCAGCACACATTTCACTGAGAAACATAAGGTATAGACCAGTGATTCTCAACAGGGAAGGAGCCATATCCTTCTATGGAGACATATCAGAATCACTGGGGAGACTCTTTCAAATTATACATGTCCCCCATACTTATGTGCTGAAATTCTGGCAAAAACCCTCCCTTTTCCCACTGAGAATAATGCATATTGAGGCACTGTTACAAAAGGGCATATTTTAACTCTCAGATAAGTTGCTTTGGGAAAAGCTGTGGATCACTGTTCTAAGTGCTTTGGGAGTTGTCTACTGAAGATTCATGGATGCTTTTAAACTGGGTCTTAAAGCATAGGGTTTGGATAGACAAAGAGGGCAAAGATCATTTCAGGTTTGATAATTGGTAGAGAGACAGGAAAATGACCAGGAGTTGTTTACTTTCCCCTGGATCACAGGTTAATGCAGGGAGATACGTCTGGAAGGATAGATTAGGGTTAAATTGTGGAATATAAACTCCATAAACGTAGGGGCTTTACCTATCCAGTTCACTTCTGTATGCCCGGCACCCACAATAGTACCTTGCACATTAAACAGGCCCTCGTGAATGTTGAATTAATGAAGTCTTGACTGTCAAATTAAAAATTTAGGACATTATCTTCCAGCATCTAGACAGTGGAGAATAACTGAAGAGAGTCATAGAGACATAAGCCTAGAGCTCCAGCAAGAGATCAAGACGAAGCTATAGGTATGAGAAGCTAAGGTATAGAGAGAAGGCAAAAGTCAAGAACCAACATCCTGGAAACATGCAGAGAGAGGGTAAGACTAAAGAAAATAAGAGAGAAGGGCTGTTAGATAATAAAAACAACGAATATAAAATGTCACTTCATAATTTACAGACTCTTCCATATGCATGATAACAGGTAAGATAGGCATAGCTTCTCCCATTTTACATAGACTTCAGTGGTGGAATAGTAATAATAAAACATTACCAACCTAAATATAAGAAAAGAACAAAGCCAGTCACAGAAACTAAAAGTAATGTTAAGAATAAGGGGTGAATCAGTCTGGACAATAAGGAAACTGGAAACACAGTATGTTTGAGCAGGGAAGGTTTTATGTAAAGAATTATTAACTTAAAGTAGGAGAGTAGCTAAAAAAAGATGTAAAGAAGACTCTAAGGGTACCTAGGGCTGCTGGAGAGTGCCTAAGGAAGAGAAAACTTGGGGGAAGGCCCACTCTCCAATAGTAAGGTTTAGATCTCTTTAGAGAAAAGGATGGTTGCCACCCATGGGATGGCAGGGAAGTTTACTGGGTTGTCAGATGCGGAGCTGGTCCACAGTCACCAGGCAGCAGGAGACAACCTTGCAGGGTACAGATGCGCCGACGCTGGTGGGAGGATGCACAGACAGGGTCTGGGTGCCGCTGCTGACACGAGGTCTGGAACACACCAGCGTCCAGGCAGGAGGGTCATGGTTAGTGGCCAACTGGGCCTGGGCTGGACTGCAAGGTCACCAAGGGACAGTGTGAGGCTGGTGCAGAGCGCACTGGATATCCGCTTCCACATACAGCCTTGCTGAGCCCTACAGCAGGAGCTACCGAAAGCAAAACAGCGCCCGGAAACCAGACGCCTCCTTCTTCCTGCAGTGTCTCTCCAGTGCCCTCTACTGGCCAAGCTTAACATCGTGTTCAACATAAAGAAGAAATGCTACAGACACTAGTCCATTGGGAGCTGAAAAGGAATACATTGCAACTAGGGCCGTGGGTTATTCCACATTTTCCGGTGTGCCTGCCTGTACATGACTGGGCTGTTCTATAACAAGTTCCAGAAACAAGAGGAGGCTGGGCGCGGGGTGCTGGGAGAGGATTGAGGTGGGGTGGGGAGGGGAAGGCGTAATGATGAAGCGGCAGGTTAACACGCAGCCCTAGAGAAAAGAGAGATTTTATGTCCCAGCACGTCCATGGAAAACCCCAGAAAACAGTAAAAGCCAAGACTGGGTCTCCTCCCCGAACCTGGGCTTTCCCCACAGCAAGAGGCACTGAGGATTTTTTTTTTTTTTTTTTTTTTTTTTGTGGTACGTGGGCCTCTCACTGTTGTGGCCTCTCCCGTTGCGGAGCACAGGCTCCGGACGCGCAGGCTCAGCGGCCATGGCTCACGGGCCCAGCCGCTCCACGGCATGTGGGATCTTCCCAGACCGGGGCACGAACCCGTGTCCCCTGCATCGGCAGGCGGACTCTCAACCACTGCGCCACCAGGGAAGCCCGGCACTGAGGATTTTGACCTACCAGCCCCGAGTTATTTGCTCACCTCTCTGGCCAGAGAAATGGGTGACTACGATTGGGAGCTACATCATTTGGTCATGAGGTAGGCGAGGGAAATTTTCCCAAAGGGAGGTTGTTATGACCAAAAGAGGGACAGGGATGCTGAGAAACCTCTGATGTCTATTATGGGGGCACAGATGAAAATGGGAATAAGGCTATCTTTGCGGAAGGCTTTTTATTGCTGTATTGTATTTGTTTTTACTGTCTTATTACATTAACTCATCCTTTTATGAGCACCGTATTAATCTCTAGGTACCGCTGGATGGAGATCACTAAAGGAGCCATGCAAGGCAGACTCTATGTCAAAATGCATCAGTGGTCTCCCTCTCTCACTTGTGCTTTCACCACAGAGCAGTGATGTTTTGAGATAGTGGGAATCTGTAATTCTCCGTTGATCCAAATGATATGTGAAAACAAAAGGATTCTAAACCCTAAATATTGCTCTGAAGATAGATAAGAAATAATCGGTTGAGCAGTTTGCGGTTCAGTAAGGTGATATCCAGTTACCCAAGTGGAGCTAACTATACAGAAGCCATGGATACCAGTAAGAAACGCACGGGAGTGGACCTTGCCAGCACCCGTCAGTCCCTGGACTGGATCCGAAGAGTTTCAGCAATACCATATCTTGCGCTGGTGCTGACCTCTGTCTCCATGCATGGGCTGGCTGTGACAACTCACTATTCATGTGCAGAGACCCGAGTTCTTCACAGCGTGCCAGACACAGCTGCTCTCATTGGAAAATTATTCTATTATCCAGTTTCTCCATATGCCTTCCAAGGGAAAATAAGTCAGTTTCAGGTAAGCATCTAAGTATCTCTAACCAATCTGTTCAGCACCGTGTTTTGTAGATATTAAAAATAAACAGGGTTCAAGATTTCCAAGTAGTCCCTGTAACCCTGTAATAGTTTATATGTAGGTGTCTCAGGGCACTGTCCAAGAAAATGAAAGTACTTTTAAAGGCTTACAAATAATGAGCTACTGTAAGGAACCTAGTCTGAGAGGAAAAGCAATCCAATATATGAATTTAATAGAATTTAGCATTTTTAGACACGAGCCTTAATTGTCAATCATATTAAATAGTTCCTAGGCTTTGTAAACTTCTTTTAATGAAATACTTGACCCAGTATTTTAATGAGTTTAATGATTATTCTGTGATTTCTACTCAAAGTTTATGTTTTTCAAAAGAACTTTATGAACCTGAGAAGAAAGAAGTATATTCTTAGCATTTAAAAAAAAACTGGTTTATGATTAAACTTGAAATGTATACCTCAACAGAGATCTTTAACTCTTGTTATCAGTGCTCTGGCACAGGGACAGAGCAAACAAATGTAAAACCTCTTCCTAAAGGCAAGTTCAGACTCTATTTCATGTGTAATTGAACAGGTTACAGGGGTTCGTTCATAACGTCAAACTGCCAAGATGGCTGGAATATAATCCTTCTATCAAGACCTTGCAAGGACTGCCCTTAGAAGATGAAGGAAGAGATTACCAAATCATGGCGCTAGTGTCTGGGGATTTCTGTTTCCAGCAAACATGAACAGCCTCCATCACCTTTACCCTTCATGTACTGGATAGGGATGAAGTAAAGGAAGCAAGCTTGATTCCTTCTCCAAGTGGGTAAGTGTCTGCATTAAAAAAGTACCAGGACACCTGGGTGTGGTGCTCAGCCTATGAGTTTAGTCAGAAGAGCAAGGGCAGGATAGGAAGAAGCAAAACCTTGCACTGGAGGAAGAATAAGGAACAGAAGACCATCACAAAAGGGAGAAGTAGACACATTTCACAGTGTTGCTAATAAACAGGCTCTTAGAGCAAAGCTTATTATGGTAATTCCTTGAATTGGAAAACAACCTCCCCAAATAAATGAACTCTTGGGAACTAAGTTTTTATTTCTCATACCATTTTATTTTACACTCATGGACCACGCACTAACTGAGAACAGTCCTTTTCTCTTTTCCTCCTTCAAAAAGCAGCATCTGAATACACATATGCCTGGTAAGCATAGAATACATTGGAATATTATGGTAACAGTAAGGGAGGAAAACTGGGAGACTGGGCAACAAGGATGACGGGCTAAAAAAGGAACACAGTGTATTTTACATGATTTTCATTTTTGTGCCTTGTGAATCTTATATTGTGTTCATGTATTATCTGTTTTAAAATCGATTAAAAGGTAATTCTATATGGTTTAACAATTCACATTTTGAGTATTTTTTATTTTCCTTAAGTTATTTTCCAATATGGAAATTACCATCTTGTTTGCTATCCCTCTTAATCTAAAATTTTGAAGTTTTTCTCTAGAAAGTTGCTTTTTAACTTCTAGAATAATTTTTATGCAAAACTATGAAACCTAGAGTTCAGGCCAATAATAACCAACTCTTACACAGCAACTCACAATTTATAAGGTGTTTTCCCATGTATCATTGCATCTTTTTTCATCTTTTTTTTCATTTACTTATGCATTCATTCATTAAGAATTTAGTGAGTGTCTACTATATGCCAGATCCCTGAGCTGGGCGTAGGAGATAATATGAATAAATTGCTGCTGAGGAACTTGCTCCAGTAGGGTGTGTGGAAATGTAATTTAAAAATGGTAATATGGTGCAAAGAATGCATTACATATATCTTATATATGTAAGATATAGAGGCTAAATTCGTAGATTAACTCACCTTGGGGGAGGATGTTGGCAAAACTTTTTGGATGAGGTAATGTCCATGATGGATATTTAAAGTTGAAGTCAGCTAGCCAAAACAGGAGGAAAGGCACTATAGGCTCAAAGAAGGACCTGTTGAATGGTTACAAAAACATTAAACAGAATGTTATGTTTGGGAAACCACACAAAATTTGGCATTGCTGAAACACAGGGTGAGCTGGGTAGTGGCGGGACATGAAGCTGGAGAAGTTAGCAGAGGCTGGATCTCGAAAAGCCTTATGGGCTCCGTGGCACATTTGAAAGTCTTAGAGATGAAGGGAAGAAATGGAAGCCTTAACAATGCATTCAAAACAGAATCTAATCATTTCACCCTAAAAGTTAATCCTGTTTTCATTTTCTTAAAAGAACTAAATTTTTTTTTTTTATACTTTTTGGTTTAGCATACCTGTTCATTTCAACAGTAAACTAGGGCTATACTGTGCTCACATCCTTTCTGGATCTGTGAGAGTTATTACTTGGGTTTCCATTCAGCAAAGCCACGAGCTTCTAGAGACATTGGCCTCACAACCCCAACTATGGACTAAAGTCAAATCATGGGCTATTACTTAAAAGAGCGCATTTAGCAATTGCAGGGACTACTAACCAGTACTTCCATTTAAGAGGAGGTCCACTGTTGGTCTAGATGCAAAAGATGTGAGATAAAGAAGTACAAGAGAGCAAAGCAAAAGGAAGGATGCAAGGAAAAGAGGGATACAGAAGGATGAAAGAAAAAAAAGAATGCAAGGAAGGAAAGGACACAAGGTAGGATGAAAGGAAGGACACCAGGAAGAACACAAGGATGGGAAGGATAGGAAAGGTCATGGGGAAAAGACGAGAAGGGACAGAAAGGAACAGGACAGGCGCAGTAAGAGTGAAAGTCTTATTGTGTGCCAGGTAATAACTTGCGAAGTGCATATATCAATTAATATTCAAAATAGCTCTGCAAGGGAAATTTTTACACCCATTCTCTATTCGAAGAAACAGAAGCTCAGATCAGTTAAATAACTCAGAACTTTCTAACTCCAAAACAACTTTCCCACTGAAATTCTTACCTTCTGATCGAAGTCAGAACACCTGAATTAGGATCAGGTATTTACTCTGTGCCTTTGGACATTTTTCTTAGCACTTTGAATCTCAGCTTCTTCAACTATAAATTAGGGATTATAATAACTGTCTTCCCTATCCTCCTAGTTATTGGAGGTAACAATAAACGATGTATGAGAGAATGCTATATATACCCGGAAGGCCTACATAAAAATAAGGGATTGCTAATAAAGCAATAATCCATGCTGTATTGTTCTTTTCAATCTTCAGTATTAGGGCTCACGGAGGCTCAAAGGAGTTTTCCACCATCATAGCTGAAATTACTCTTAAAGCAGCTGCCGAAACTCTTGGTGTTCAAGACCGTCTCTTTTTGGTACACACACTGGCAGACTATTTCCACTTGGATCCTTCTTTGGTGACCATGAGCACATTCAGAAGCAAGGTAAACAAGCATCTCTGGAACCTTCCAGTGTTGGCTGAAGATCCTAGGCAAGTCATTCCTTTACAAGGTCACTCTGTACAATTCCACTGGTCTATGGAATATGATGTTTCTACAGCACTGCGAGAGCTAATGCAAGTTTTTCAACAGCATGCTTCCTCTAAGTATCTTGCCCAAATCTTAGGATATAAGATTGAAGGTTGGAGATTACTTCAAAAATCTCAAAGAAGATCCAGGCAGTTAAGGGCTATCCCAGTCCCAACAGTGGGGCCAAATGAAATGATGAGAAAACCAAACAACCCTTTCTCTGTTTCATTACCCACCTTAGTGTCTCCTTGGATCCCTAAAGATGAGGCCCCTTCAATTTCTGGCTTATTTGCTGCCTTAAGACAGATCACTCCTATCCTCCATCCTGCCTTTATTCCAGGTACTCCAAGGTATACAAAGATGACAAGGCCACTGCATACAGTAGCATCACAGAATTCATGAAAGGAAATGTCCTTGACAACAAACCTTGAATATTCTTTTGCTTTTCCTGAGGTCCTTCCTTCTATGGTATTAACAGCTACTTCATTCACAGATTCTGACTTCCTTCAGAGTAGAACTTCTACAGTATCAGTGTTGTTAGAAAAACTAGACTTGACAGAGTGGGAGATAAGGGGGCACACCCCAATCCACGGAACAAAAATACAAAAGCATCCTGTTTTATCTGACCTTGTCTCAGAGTCAGTTAGTCAACCTTGGTATTCACGAGCCTTTCTTGCGTCATCCAAGTACTCTCATTTTCCTGGGTCCTCAGTCTCTGAGGAGGTGATACAGGATGTGGCCACACCTTCCAAGGGACTATCTTCAATGACAACATTCCTCTGCAGATGGAGTGGCTCTCACCCAGTCTACCTGGGAAGGTTTGTACAGTCACCTAACAGTCTCCTGATACCTGCAGTCTCAGCGAGGGAGATATTGGCAGTCTCGCATTTTCCCCTTGAGTTCAGCCAGTTGCCCCTGTCAAGCTGGCTGAGGCAGAAGCATCTTCATGAGCATGGTCATGTGTCTGAGACTCCTGAAGTTTCTCAGTGGACTCATTCATTCCCCACTCCTACAGAGACAGTTTCACCTCTTGGCATGAGCGTAAATACCAAATTTGCATGGGATAGTACATTTGACTCAACTCTTTTGCTGTGGGAAACTGCTCATTTCTCCAGCAACCAATCAGAGGAAGACTCGTCATCTGATGTGATTTTGAAAACTCGACCTTATTCTAAGGAGACCTCATCATTTACTCATTTACCTGATTTATTGGATTCATCCCTTTCTGAGCTGCCCAAATTTGCAAATGCATTTGAGTTACCTGAAAGCATGGGCTCAAAGACTATAATGCGTTTTCTTAGTGACTGGTATTCAGGCATAGAACATTTAGCTTTTAGCAAATTCTCAAGAACCAGCCAAACTTCACCAGGCGACACAATGTTTAACCTGGATCCTACTGGAATGGTGGTAAGTCACCCACATACCACCCAAAGCTTATTGACAAGATATGGGACTATTTCTGACGTTAACAACATGCAAGGTAAGATTGTGGTAGTTGCTTAGTTTTCTATTTGCTGTATTTTTCACTGAATCTTTATACTAACAAGTAGTAACCAAATAATGTTGGTTAAAATATTCAGATTAAAATAGTGTTAAGATTAAAATACAGTGCCTAATGTTAACTGTGATGACGTTATGAGTGCTGGATTTTCTTCTGTCTATATTTTCTGTATTTTCCAATATTTCTACAAGGAGCATAGTGATTTTCAGGAGGAAAAATTTTTAAGAAAATATTATGTAAGAAAAGTCAACAACAAAATGCAGTACCCATTTTATGCCCTCTACACATTAAATACAATTCAGATTTATCAAAGATTCACAAACGTGGAAGGAACTCAAGCCATCACTTAGACCATACTCTGTCTAGTTACTATTATTCCTTAATTATCTCAGAAAGACACTGATAATCTGTTGCAACCTTATGGTTCATCATAATTAGAAAAAGGCTTGCTAACAAATTCAATCTCTATTGGTAAAATTAAGACCATCTTCTCTCTCACCATATACTCTAAACACAGGCAGTACTGTGATTAAGAATTCAGTATCTATAGTCAGACAAGGGTTCAAAATCTAGCTCTATAACATACTATTTGTGTGACCTTGAGTAGCTACTTAATTTTATTATTTTATTTTCGTCATTTATAAATTGAGGATAATCATTATCCCAATACGTTTGTCATGAAGGTAAAATGAAATATGTACTTAGTGCAGTGCCTGGCATTGGGTGAATGTTCTTTAAATGCAACCTGTTATCATGTCTGCCCAGCTTCTCTTTTCTGAACTAGGTAACTCATATCGGAGTGATTCTCTTAGAACTTGTTTCATTTTGAAGCATACTTGTATGGTAACTTCCATGGAAAATTGCATGGATGATTTTTAATTCTGGGGGATTTCCTATGTTTCAATTAAACATCTAATTTAAATTGAGGCTCACCATTTTATCTGGATTCACTACAGAGTTTCCAGAGACATCATTTAGACAAGGTACAACCAGTTTGTCTCTCAGTAAATATGAACTGCTTCACACAACAAAGATTCTGAAGACATGTGCTCTCCATCCTGAATCTCAGAAACCCGAGGACATGTCACCCCCAGGTAAGCAATTCTATCACCAAGGAGGGAAAGCTGATGGAACTTGAGCCTGTTTGAAACTTATCTCCCTGGTAGTTAGAACATACACCGTTAGTCAATCCCATGAAATATGCAACAGTGCTCAGATCTCCCTTCAAAATAGTCTTTCCTTCATCAAGTAATTGTCCCATCCTGTCTTCTAGGTTCACTGCTTTTTCCTAGTATGACACTCTTCTTTCCAACGTAGTGTGACTCACAATATCTAAAGCCACCTGCCTTTGTTATATTGCAGCATATTCCCATTTTTGCGATAGTCACCTACCTCATCGTCTCTCTCAGACAACACCAAACCTTTTCTGTGCAGAGCTTGAATTGTTTTCTAGGTGCCTTGGGATTTAAATGTGTTCTTTGAAATTAGAGCACTAGTTCATTACTATGTTTCTGTTCAATTATACAACTGTTACGTCCTGAACTTTAAAAAATGTCCCTCTTGAGCTTTTTAACATAGACATACAGACACACACACGCACAAACACACACACACAATCAGTTTAGAAATTTGAGCCCACCGCCAAAATATTGTTTTTCTGAAGCCCTCTAACCCAGACTTAGTTACTTGATACTACTAATGAGCTAATCTCAAGATCTTCTTCCATACTATAATTTAAGGCTGAGAGGATTAGGAAATTTGGAAACTAACAACCTCTGTGAATATGTAGAAGTAGCATCAAAGCTATAATGCAGATTCTACCAGTTGATGATAAGACAGAAGATAAAGAAGGTCAGAGAAGAGGGAGAGGGAAGTGAGAGAAAGAAAACCAAAAGAGAAAGTGCAGACAGAGCTTAAGACGGATGAACCTGACCCTTGAGTAGATGGAGGAAGTGTCCCCAAATCAAAGGCTAAAAACAGAGATGAAAGAAGTCAGTCTCTTTCACTCCTTCCTGGAATTACTTATGTGGTACCCAAATACAGGATGTCTGTGATTTCCCACATTCCTATGCAAATCAGGTCCAAAAATGAATATGGGGGGAAATAAGTCAACCACCAAGACAACCTTAAACATCTAAATAAGAATGGTTTTTATTGAAATTTGGTTCTTGTTTGTTCCTTCTAGGTCAACCCAACACATCTCCAACAGTTGTTAATCCAATTCAACTGATAACAGCAACTGTCGGGCACAGACTCCATTTCCCAATCCATCCTGACACATTTTATGATCAGGAAGATGGCAGCTCAACTCATTTGACACTTGCAATAAAATCAGTAGATGCATATCCTTCAGGCTCAGAAAGCTGGCTGCAATTTAATTTGACTCATCAAATACTATATGGATATCCCCTAGAACTGGACTTTCAGTATTCCCCTCAGGACTTTATTCTTCGTGCCACAGATTCTGGGGGCCTGGCTGCTCAGATGCTTTTCACCATTGAACTGAAGCTGCCCAGAAGTACACCCTGCCACACTTACACTCTGCACACTAAAAACAGTTTCTACTCATTTATCAAGAAGAGAGAGAGGATTAGTTTGTTTTTTGCTAAACTCACTGACTATCTAAACTCCAGTAGCCCTGAACAAATTGTATTAACCACCCTGAGACCAGGGTCTACTATTATATCCTGGTATAACAGAACCTTATGTGAAGTCAACGGCAGTTCTCTGAAAAGGTGTCCTAACAGAAAAATTCAGGAAGTGATGTTTAAACTAAGAAGGCCTGATGGGAATGTCCATCCAGATTTTGCATATGCTATGTCACCGGAATACAAAATTGGCACAATTGAGAACATCACATATGGTGGAATCTGCCTTATTCTGGAGCCAGATAATGGGTCGTTAATTGAAAACAGCATTCTTGCCTCATCTAACGTAGAAAATACCCACTGGATTAGAAATCTTATTTTGGCTTTGTTGGTAAGTATGTGTATACTGATTGTGGCAATAGCAGCGAGTGTAGCTTACCATTTCTATAGGAACTATAAGACTTTTCTTATTCCTCAGTCCCTGGTGTTTCAAGGGAGAACCTTAATAAGTAATTCAGACCAAGAAATGTATGTGCTAAGGCCGAGAAAGCCCCCTATCCTGGAGTGTGAGGTTCCACCCTCACCTGGATTATGGAGAGGGACACCGTTGTCTTCTCAACATCAACCTTACAGAGAAAACGTGACCTCTGCCACAGACACAAGAGTAGTCAATCTTCCAGCCTTCAAAACGTCAACTCCCATTCCATGATGAAATGGATCTCACTAGCCAGAGGATAAGTGAGTAATACTATCAGAAATCCAAATGTATCAACAACTGTATGAGAAACAGGGATAACTGATCTAGAAAGCAGGTAAAATAAACAATTGCTGAGTCAAATTGTAAAAAGATAAGCAATAAATAATTCATCCTCCATGTTAACTGTATTAACATACTACCAATTAATTCTAATCACTTATTTCTCCTTAGAAGCCTGATGGTCAATTATAAATTTATGTCACCCAGACCACCACTACCATAAACAAATCATGTAATGAATCATCCATTATGGAAAGAAATTGCATCACTGGCAACAGCATTTCCAAATGTAAAAAAATGCTGTAAACTGCCGGCCCAAGATACTCATCACAACCTTCAGTATGAAGGCATAAATAACATAACTATAAATAACAAATTCCGCAATAGGTTAAGGTTTGACTGTGTATAGGAAAGAATGATTAAATGTTTACCTCTCCATTGTATTTTTTTTTTTTTTTTTTTTTTTTTGCGGTACGAGGGCCTCTCACTGTTGTGGCCTCTCCCGTTGCCGAGCACAGGCTCCGGACGCGCAGGCTCAGCGGCCATGGCTCAGCGGCCATGGCTCACGGACCCAGCCGCTCCGCGGCATGTGGGATCTGCCCGGACCAGGGCACGAACCCGTTTCCCCTGCATCTGCAGGCGGACTCTCAACTACTGCGCCACCAGGGAAGCCCCCTCTCCATTGTATTTTTAAAGTTTTTGTCCAGTTTTATTGCGATATAGTTGACATACAGCACTGTATAAGCAATGATTTCACTTACATATATCATTAAATGATTACCATGATTTAAAGAACATCCATCATCTCATATAGATACATTAAATAAATAGAAACAAATATGTGTCATTGTGATGAGAACTCTTAGGGTTTACTCTCCTAGCAACTTCCATATATAACACACAGCAGTGTTCATTATCTTTATCATGTTCTACGTTACATCCCTAGTACTTCTTTATCTTACAACTGGAAGTTTGTACCTCTTGACTGCCTTCATCTATCCCCCCTCTGGTAGCCACAAATCTAATCTCTTTTTCTATGAGTTTGTTTATCAGTTTGTTTTTGAAGTATAATTGACCTACAACTCTAGGTTAGTTCCTGGTGCACAACATAATGATTCAATATTTCTATAAATTTCAAAATGATCATGAGAAGTCTACTTGTCATCTGTCACCATACAAAGATATTACGTAGTTACTGACTATATTCCTCACACTGTACATTTCACACCCTTCACTCATTTATTTTGTAACTCAAAGTTTGTACCTCTTAATCTCCCTCACCTCTTTCTCTCCTCCCCCTACCCAGCTCCCTTCTGGCAACCACGTGTTTGTTCTCTGAATCTATAACTCTGTTTCTATTTGATTTTGTTTGCTCATTGGTTTTGTTTTTAGATTCCACATATAAGTGAGATTGTACAGTATTTGTCTTTCTCTGACTTAATTTCACCTAGCATAATACCCTAGAGGTCCATTCTTGTTGTCACAAATGGCAAGATTTCATTCTTTCTTATGTGAGTAATATTCTATTGTGTGTGTGTGCATATGGGTGTGTATATATATATATGCCACATATTCTTTATCCATTCATCTATTATGGGTCTCTAGGTGGCTTTTATATCTTGGCTATTGAAAATAATGCTGCAATGAACATAGGGGTGCATATATCTTTTCTAATTAGTATTTTCATTTTCTTTGGATAAATGCCCAGGAGTGGAAGTACTGGATCATATGGTAGTTCTATTTTTGGCTTTTGAGGAATCTCCATACTGTTTTCCACAGTGTCTGCACCAATTTACAATCTCACCACAGGGCACAAGTGTTCCATTTTCTTCACATCCTTGCCAACACTTGTTATTTGTTGACTTTTTGATAATACCTATTCTGACAGGTCTGAGATGATATCTCATTGTGGTTTTGATTTGCATTTCCCTGATGATTAGTGATGTTGAACATCTTTTCATGTGCCTGTTAGCCATCTGTATGTCTGCTTTGCAGAAATGTTTATTCAGGTCATCTGCCCATTTTTAAAATTGGGTTGTTTGGTTTTTGGATGTTGAGTTGTATAAGTTGTTTGTATATTTTGGATATTAACCCCTTGTCAGATATATCATTTAGAAATATCTTCTCTCATTCGGTAGGCAGCCTTTCATTTTGTTGTTAGTTTCTTTTGCTGGGCAAAAGCTTTTTAGTTTGATGTAGTTTAATTTATTTATTTTTGCTTTTGTTGTCCAGCCTGAGGAGACATATCCAAAAAATACTGCTAAGACTGATGTCAGAGAGAATACTGCCAATATTTTCTTCTAAAAGTTTTATGGTTTCAGGTCTTACATTTGAGCCTTTAACCCATTTTAAGTTGATTTTTGTATATGGTGTGAGAAAGTAGTCCAGTTTGATTCTTTTGCATGTAGCTTTCCAGTTTTCCCAAAACCATTTATTGAAGAGGCTGTCTTTTCCCCATTGTATATTCTTGCCCCCTTTGTCATAAATCAATTGCCCATATAAGTGTGAGTTCATTTCTCAGCTCTTTATTCTGTTCCATTGATCTATGTGTCTGTTTTTGTGCCAGTACCATGCTGTTTGATGACTGTAGCTTTGTAGTATAGTTTGATGTCAGGGATGTGATACATCTGTTCCGTTCTTTTTTTTCTTAAGATTGTTTTGGCTATTCAGGATCTGTTGTGTTTCCATACTAATTTTAGAATTATTTGTTCTAGTTTTGTGAATGCCACTGGTATTTTGATAGGGATTGCATTGAATCTGTAGACTGTCCTGGTTAGTATGGTTATTTTAACAATGCTAATTCTTCCCCGAAGACTGAATCAGGAAGAAATAGAAAACATGAATGAACCACTTATCAGGAATGAAGTTGAATCAGTAATTTAAAAACTCCTAACAAACAAAAGCCCTGGACCAGATGGCTTCACAAATTCTACTACACATTTAGAGAAGAGTTAACACCAATCCTTCTCAAACTATTCCCGAAAATTGCAGAAAAAGTAATGCTTCCAAACTCAGTCTACAAGGCCAGCATCACCCTGGTACTAAAACCAGACAAAGATATCACACACACTAAAAGAAAATTATAGGTCATTATCACTGATAAACATAGATGCAAAAATCTTCAACAAAATATTAGCAAACTGAATTCAGCAATATATTAAAAGGATCATACTCCATGATCAACTGGGATTTATCCCAGGGATGCAGGGATGGTTCAATATCCACAAATCAATCAATGTTATACACCACATTAACAAATTGAAGAATAAAAATCATACGAGCATCTCAATAGATGCAGAAAAAGCTTTTGACAAAATTAAACATCCATTTATGATTTAAAACTCTCCAGGAAGTGGGCATAGAGGGAACCTACCTCAACATAATAAAGGTCGTAGATGACGAACCCACAGTTAACATCACACTCAATAGTGGAAAGCTGAAAGCATTTCCTCTAAGAGCAGGAACAAGACAAGGATGCCCACTCTCACAGAGAAGTCCTAGCCATAGCAATCAGACAACTAAAAGAAATACAAGCATCCAAATTGGAAAGGAAGACATAAAACTGTCACTCTGTGCCTTTGACATGACACTATACATAGAGAATTTTAAAGATTCTAGCAAAAAAACTACTAGAACTCATCAATGAATGCAGGATACAAAATTAATATAAAGAAATCTGATGTGTTTCTGTACACTAACAACAAACTATCAGAAAGAGAAATTAAGAATACAATCCCATATACAATAACAACCAAAAGAATAAAATACCTGAGAATTGGGAGTTCCCTGGTGGTCTAGTGGTTAGGGTTCAGTGATTTCGCTGCTGTGGCCCAGCTTCAATCCCTGGTGGGGGAACTGAGATCCCTTAAGCCACAAGGAGGTACGGCCTAAAAAAAAAAAAAGCCTGTCAATAAATCTAACTAAGGAGGTAAAAAACCTGTACTCAGAAAACTATAAGACACTGATGAAAGAAATTGAAGATGACACAAATAGACATACTGTGCTCATGGACTGGAAGAATTGATATTGTTAAAATGACTTCTCCATTGTATTCTTACCTTTGACTCACAAACAAGCACCTCATACTGATCTTTCAAAAAACTGACAAAAGGGCTTCCCTGGTGGCGCAGTGGTTGAGAGTCTGCCTGCCAACGCAGGGGGTGTGGGTTCGTGCCCTGGTCCGGGAAGATCCTACATGCCGCGGAGCTGCTGGGCCCGTGAGCCATGGCTGCTGAGCCTGTGCTCCACAACGGGAGAGGCCACAAGAGTGAGAGGCCCGCCAACCGCAAAAAAAAAAAAAAAGACTGACAAAAAATAACAATAAACCTTCCCTTGATTCTATTCTTTTATTGAGCTACCATAACAGGCAAGGGTGCTTTGGTCACTACACTTCTGAAAGAGCTGACTGATATCCTCTACTTCTAACTTCATTCAAGTAACATTTTAATCACTACAATTTAGTTTCTACTCCCGCTGCTCCATGGCAATGGCTTTTTGGAAGTAATCGCCAGCATCTTGGTTGGCATATCTGTTGGTTGGCCTTGTTTAAGTCTTCAGGCTTCTGAACACCTCTGCAACTTTTGTGGCGCTTCTTCATTCTGACCTCTCTGACCTTTATTTTTCCTTCTCTTCTACCCCTTAAAACATATTCCCAAGGACTGTCCTTGGACTTGGTATGTACATAAATTTAATGTGATGTCTACTTTTAAATAGGACAATATTTTCTCTCTTCTTTTAATATTCTCATCTAAACAGTTATGACCCCATTCCTTACTAAGAAAGAAATTACAGGGGCATTTTAATTCAAAATGTTTTCTCCTTTGAAGCTTTTCATTTTCAGTTGATTCAGAGCAGTGATGGAATTAAATTTAAAATGTTACAAATAAGACAATCCTAATCAGACATTAAGTTTACACATTTCACTAGGAGGAACTTGTTTCAATATACACAACCTGCTAAATTTAGTTTCTACTGAATATTTAGACAGGGTATAAAAACAAATCTATAAATTGAACCATATGAAATGGCCAATATTCAATTTTGTTTTGAATATAAAAATGGCAATTTTGTATGGTTCAATCTAATATGTTCATTTTAATCATGGAAATAGATCTGAATGAAATTAAACCTAATAAGTGTAAATTCAGATCCTGGAGATCTCAAAATTAAGTCTAGTGCTTCAAATCTTTACAATAATATGGAAATTTCTAGATTTGCTCATATGAGCAGCATCTCCATAACAAAGTTAGCATCTGGACACTTTTGTTCTCTACACGTTGTGCAATTATACTGGTGACTTTAATTGAAATATTCCAGAAATAACAAAGCAAATAACACAGTGCCTCATAAAACAAGTTGGCCAAAGTACTGTAGATTGTTTTGCCCTCAATTAAGGGCACCTTAGTACTGTAAAGTCAGGAATACAAGTGCAGTATGCAAGAATTCAAACACTTGGTGACCTTCCTCTAAAACTAAGCTGTGTATTTTTCAGTCTTATTCTTAATACTTGCATGATATACCAGTGTCAATCCATATATTAATAAGTCTATGTATTAATGAGGTTTGCACATGTCCACACAGTGATTTTGAACAATCTCCATATAAACTGGAATTTTTGGAGTAAAATATCACAGTATTTATGACTGTAATAGTTTGTCAAACAAGCCATGCAATTATCAGAGGATTGTGAAAATTTTGCCTTATACTATGATTACAAAAATAAAAGAGCTTTTAGTCAGTAGACTCTTTCCCCCCAGCTTTATTAAGATACAATTGACATATAACATAGTGTAAGTTTAAGGTGTATACTTGATATACTGCACTTTTATATTGCAAAATGATTACCACCATAGGGTTAGCCGTCACCTCCATCACGTCATGTAATTACCATTTCTTTTTTGTGGTGGGAACATTTAAGATCTACTCTCTTAGAAACTTTCTAATATATAATACAGTAATACTAACTAGAATCACAATGCTGTGCTTAGATCCCCAGAACTGATTTGTCTTATAACTGGATTCTGTATCCTATGACTGACATCTCCCTGTTTCCCCCACCCCCAAGCTCCTGGTAACCACCATTCCACTCTTGCTGAGTTTGATTTGGTAGATTACATATATAAGTGATATCATACAGTAATTGTCTTTCTCTGACTTATTTCACTTAGCATAATACACTCAAGGTCCATTCATGTTATTGCAAATGGCAGGATTTCCTTCTTTCTTATGGCTGAATAATATTCTATTATATATATATATACATATATATATTATATATACATATTATATATATATATAATACAATAACAATTTCTTTATCCATTCATTTGTTGAAGGAAACTTAGGTTGTTTCTTGGCAATTATGCATAAAACTGCAATAAACGTGGGAGTTCGGGTACATTTTCAATATCCTGTTTCCTTTCCTTTGGATATATACCCAGCAGTGGGATTGCTGAATTATAAGGTTGTTCTATTTTTAATGTTTTGAGGAACCTCAATAATGTTTTCCATAGTGGCTGTACAATTTACATTCCCACTAGCAGAGCACAAGGGCTCCCTTTTCTCCACATCTTCATCAGCATTTGTTATCTTTTTGATGATAGCCATCCTAACAGATATGAACTGATGTCTCATTGTGGTTTTGATTTGTATTGCCCTGATGGTTAGTGATGTTGAGCACATTTTCATGAACCTGTTGGCCATTTGTATATCTTCTTTGGAAAAAATGTCTTTCAGTCCCTCTTCTGCTATTGAGCTGTATGAGTTCTTTATATATTTTGGATATTAACCCCTTATCAGATATATAATTTGCAAAATTTTCTCCCATTCCAAAGGTAAGGTTGCCTTTTCATTTTGTTGTTTCTTTTGCTGTGCAGAGGCTTTTTAGCTTGATGAAGTCTCACTTATTAATTTTTGCTTTTGGTGTCATATCCAAAAAATCATTGTTAGGAACTTTTCCCCCTATATCTTCTTCTAGGAGTTTTATGGTTTCAGGTCTTGTGTTTAAGTTTTAAATCCATTTCAAGTTAATTTTTATGAGCTAGGGATCCAGTTTCACATGTGGTTATCCAGTTTTCCCAACACCATTTATTGAAGAGACTATCCTTTCCCCATTGAGTATTCTTGGCTCCCTTTTCAAATATCAGTTGACCATATATGCAAGGGTCTATTTCTGGGCTCTTAATTCTGTTCCATTTGTCTATGTGTCTATTTTTATACCAGCACCATACTGTTTGATTACTGTAGCTTTGTATTTAGTTTAAAATCAGGGAGTGTGATGCCTCCACCTTTGTTCTTTCTCAGGATTGCTTTGTGTTTCCATACAAATTTTAGGGCTTTTTTTTTTATTTCTGTAAAAATGCCGTTGGAATTTTGATAGGGATTGCATTGAATCTATAGATGGCTGTTGGTAGTATGGCTATCTTAACAATATCAGTTCTTCTGATCCATGAACATGGGGTATCTTTCCATTTGTTTGTGTCTTCTTCAATTTTTTTCATCAGTGTCATAGCTTTCAGTGTGCAGATCTTTCACCTCCTTGGTCAAATTTACTCTTAAGTACTGATACTTTACTTTTTTAATGCTATGGTAAATGGAATTTCTATTATTTCTTTTTCAGATATTTCATTGTTAGTGTACAGAAATGCAACTGAATTCTATATGTTGATGTTGTATCCTACAACTTTACTGAATTTTTGATTAGTTCTATCAGTTTTTCTTGTGGCATCTTTAGGATTTTTCTATATGTAAGATTATGTAATCTGCAAACAAAGTCAATTATACCTCTTGCTTTCCAATTTACATGCCTTTTCTTTCTTTTTCTTGCCTGATTACTCTGACTAGGACTTCTAGTACTGTACTGAATAAGAGTGGTAAGAGTGGGCACCCTTGTCTTGTTCCTGATCTTAGAGGAAAAGTTTTCAACCTGTCGTCAATGAGTATGCTGTGAACTGTGAGCATTTCATATACGGCCTTTATTATGTTGAGATGTTACCTCTATACCCAATTAGTTGAGTGTTTTTATCACAAAAGAATGTTGTATTTTATCAAATGTTTCTCTTGCATCTATTGAGGTGATTATATGGTTTTTATCTTCTATTCGACTAATATGGCACATCACATTTACTGATTTTCATATGTTGAACCATCTTTGCATCGCAGGGATAAGTCCACCTTAATCATTGTACACTTTTTAATTTGCTGTTGAATTTTGTTTACTAACATTTTGTTGAAAAATTTGCATCTATATCCATAAGATCTAGTTTTATTTTCTTGTAGTATTCTTATCTGGATTTGGTATCAGGGTAATGCTGGCCTCATAGAATGCGTTTGAAAGTGTTTCCTCTTCAGTTTTTTGGAAGAGTTTGAGAAGTGTTCGCATTACTACTTTAAAAGTTTGGTAGAATTCACCAGTGAAACCATCTGGTCCTGGGCTTTTCCTTTTGGGAATTTTTTTTATTATTGATTCAATCTCCTTACTCATGATTGGTCTGCTCAGATCTTCTATTTCTTCATGATTCAGTCTGGGTAGGTTGTATGCTTCTAGGAATTTACTCATTTTTTTCTGGGTTATACAATTTGTTGGCGTATAATTGCTCATAGTAGTCTCATCATCTTTTGTATTTCTGTATTATCAATTATAATGTCTCCTCTTTCGTTTATAATTTTGTCTTCTTTTTTCCTTAGTCTAGCTAAAGATTTGTCAATTTTATCTTTTTAATAAATCCAGCTCTTAGTTTTTATTGACCTCTTCTATTGTTTTTCCAGCCTCTATTTCATTTTCCTATGCTCTGATCTTTGTTGCTTCATTCCTTCTGCTAACTTTGGGCTTAGTTTGTTTCTTCTTTTTCTAGTTTCATGAGGTGTTAAATTAGGTTGTTTACTTCAGATCTTTATTTTTTTCCCTAATGTAGGTGTTTATTGCTACAAACTTCCCTCTTTTGCAGCATACCATATGTTTTGATATGCTGTATTTCCATTTTTGTTTCAAGATGTTTTAAAATTTCTCTTTGATTTCTTCTTTGACCCATTGACTGTTCAAGAGTGTTAATTTCCACATTTTTGTGAATTTTAAAGTTTTCCTCTTGTTAGTGACTTCTAGTTTCATACCATTGTGGGCACAAAAGATACTTAGTATGATTTCAACCTTCTTAAATTTGCTAAGACTTGTTTTGTGACCTATATGAACTATCCTGGAGAATACTGTGTGTACTTGAGAAGAATTGAGTATTTTGTTGATGTTGGATGGAATGTTTTGTATGTCTCCTAGGTTCATTTGGTCTAAGTAATGTTGGTTACAGTCCAATTTTTTTTTTTTTGGTTTTATATCTGGATTATTTATCCATTGTTGAAATTAGGGTACCGAAGTCCCCTACTATTATTGTATTGTTACAATATGATAATATTTATCCTTTCAGATCAGTTAGCATTTTCTGAATATATTAAGGTGCTCAATTATGGATGCATATATATGATTCTTGTATCTTCTTAATGAATTGACCCCTTTACCATTATATAACGACCTTCTCTGTCTGTTATCATTTTTGGCTTTAAGTCTATGTTGTCTGATCTAAGTATAGCTACCCTGCTCTCTTTCGGTTTCCACTTTCATGGAATATGTTTTTCCTCTCTTCATTTTGAGCCAATGTGTGTCCTTAAAGCTGAAGTGAGTCTCTTGTAGGCAGCATATAGTTGTATCTTGTTTTTTTTTTTTTAATCCATCCAGCCACTATATGTCTTTTAATTGGAGAATTCAATCTATTTACATTTGGAGTACTTATTGATAGGTAAGGACTTAGTAATGTCATCTTTTTTCCTGGCTGTTTTGTATTTCTTGCGTTCCTTTCTTCTTCTCTTGCTACCTCCCTTTGTGAACTGATGATTTTCTGAAGTGGTATGCTTCAGAAAGCTCTTTATGTTTTGTGAATCTACTGTAGATTGTTGCTTTGTGGTTACCATGAGGCTTACATAAAATATCTTATACATATATCAGTCTATTTTACACTGGTAATAACTTAACTTCAATCACATACAAAAACTCTACACTTTTACTACCCCCTTCAAGCTTTTGATGTCACAGTTTACCTCTTTTATATTGTATATTCATTAACAAATTATTGTAGCTATAGTTATTTTTAACACTCTTGTCCTTTAACCTTTACACTAGAGTTAAGTGGTTAATACTCCACAATATTATAGTATTATTCTGAATTTGACCATACACTTACCTTTACCACTACATGTTCATGTTTCTATGTTACTAATTATTGTCATTTCATTTCAACTCGAAGAATTCTTTCAGCATTTCTCATAAGGCAGGTCTAGTAGTGATAATTCCCTCAGCTTTTGTCTGGGAAAGTTCTTTCTCTCTCCTTCATTTCTGAACAGCTTTGCCATATAAAATACTCGTTTGGCAGCTTTTTCCTTTCAGCAATTTGGATATATCATCCCACTCTCTCGGCCTATAACGTCTCTCTGAGAAATCCACTGATAATCTTTTGGGGGTTCCCTTATAAGTTACTAGCTTTTCCCCCCTTGCTGCTTTTAAGAGTCTCTGTCTTTGATTTTTGACACTTGTATTACAGTGTATTTTGGAAAGTTAATTTTGTTTGATGACATATGAACTACATGTACTTGGATATCCGAATCTCCCCCCAGGTTTGGGAAGTTCTGTCATTATTTCTTTTTTTAAAAAATTTGTTTATTTTTGGCTGTGTTGGGTCTTCGTTGCTGCGTGCGGGCCCTCTCCAGCTGCAGCGAGTAGGGGCCACCCCTCGCCGTGGTGTGTGGGCCTCTCATCGTGGTGGCCCCTCCTGTTGCGGAGCCTGGGCTCCAGAGCGCAGGCTCAGTAGTTGCAGCTCGCGGGCTCCAGAGCGCAGGCTCAGCAGTTGTGGCTCACAGGCCCAGCCGCTCCGCGGCATGTGGGATCTTCCCAGACCAGGGATCGAACCTGCGCCCTCTGCACTGGCAGGCGGACTCCCAACCACTGCACCACCAGGGAAGCCCTGTCACTATTTCTTTAAGTAAGTTTTCTGCCCCCTTCCTGCTCTCTTCTTCTGGAACTCCAGTAATTCACCAACTGGCTCTTTTGAGGGTAGCCCATAGAACACTTAGGCTTGTTTCACTCCTTTTCATTCCTTTTTCTTTGTATTCCTCTGACTGGATAATTTCAAAGTTATGTCTTCTGTTTCACAGATTCTTTCTTCTGATTGATCCATTCTGTTTTTGCTGCTCTCTAGTACATTTTCATTTCATTCATTGTATTCTTTATCTCAGGAATTTGTATGGTTTATGACTTCCTTGTATTAAACTTCTCATTTTGTTCATGTATTTTTGTCCCTGATTTTGTTGAATTGTCTTTGTTTTCTTGTAGCTTATTGTGTTTCCTGGTCAACAGCTATTTTAAATTCTTTACTGAGTAAATTGCAGATCTCCATGTTTTGGGGTTGTCATTGTGATCCTTTTGGTGGTGTCATGTTACCTTGATTTTTCATGTTTCTTGAAGTTTTGTATTGCTTTTTTTGCTTTTGAAGTAGCAGTCACCTCCTCTAGTCTTTACTAACTGCCTGTAGGAGAGAGATACCTTCTGTCAGCCCTGCTAGGTGTTCAGAGGCTATCTCAGACCTTCTGTGAATACACCTGCTCCACGCTCCTTTCTCCCTCTTGTGGAAAAATTCTTAAGCTTATCTGCCTTCTCTGGATTCTACAATACAGCAGGCCAAGTGCTGACAGCGTCTCTTTGTTTTCCCAAAGGTGGCTAAACCTCAAGTTTGTAGTTTCACCCTTGCCTGCAATTTCAATCCAGCTTTCTGCATGTGCTCACTAGCTGTCTGTCAAAGCTCACTCTCACTGCTGCCATCAGCAGTGCACAAAGGGAGCTGGCCACAGCGTGGTAGGGGTCTCTGGGTGAGGCATGCAGAGCACTGAGTGTTGTCCATGGGCTAGCTGGGCAGACCCAAGGTGAGGTGTTCCCAGCAGCTGGTGGATGGGCTTCTTGATAGTCTACAACACAGTAAGATTCACATCCCTTTAATGCCCTCTGAGAATCCTATCTGCCACTCTCCCAGCATCTTCCCACCCCCTCCCACCAAGCCCCTTGTCTTGTAGCTCACAGTTCAGTACTCTGGATGGGCCAACAAAGAAATGAGCCCCCTTGGCAATGTTCCATACAGCTGGGGAAGTTGGGTGCTCGCTCACACACTCTCACTTTCCCCCACAGGAGAAATCATGGGCTGAGCTCTCTTTTGGCCCTAAGCTGTGTCATCACCTTGGAGGAAGGGTAATGTGGGTAAAGTCAAGCTATTTCTCTTATCTACTCCAGTGCTTCCAGATGCATATTTTTTTTTACTCCAATGGTGTGCTGAAACCTCTCAACTAGACACCTGGAGTTCCACAAGGCTCTCATGTCCATGGATGAGTGCCTAAGATAGTGTTTTCCAGGGGTTCCCAGACTGTGGCTGAGAGGGTATGGAGCCTCTTCATGGGCTACTGCAGGGTCCACAGCTGAGACCAAGGTTTGTCTGCCTATTTATCCAACACACAGGTGGGTGACACCCTTCCCAGGTCACTTGGCATTGGATGCTGGATGCCACAGCTCCCTCAAAGGCACTTTTGTCCATGGATGGATGTCAAGTTTTTGATGTTGTTGGGGAGCAAGCGGACAAAAATGAGGGACATCTTTTGCTACCATGATACTGATATCAGAATTTTATAACTGAAAGGGCACTTGTTCTCTCTAGGGTAACTTTCATTCCCACAATCATTAAGTCTGGAAGGGTAATAATTTTTTTTTAATTTAAATTTTGTCCACTTATCTTGACTAGTAAATCCTCAATATGGATCCTGTTTTAGAAGAGCCAACAACTACCAGTCATTTTTCTATTTCTGTCCTAAAACAGTCACTTCCACCAAAAGGCTGTAGAATGTATCTCAAGATAAGACCAAGAATATATAGCTTGATGCTCTGTGGGAGGTGGAGGAGGAGCTCAATTTTAGGTGCTCAAAAGGCATCTAGTTAAGCACACAGAATGAGTCTGCTGGACAATCTTAACCACCAACAATATATGGAATAATATAGAAAACTACTTGTACAGTAGTTCAAAATGTAGCCACAGAAACATTCTACCAGTTGGTAGAACACAATAACAGCAGTATATATGCAAAAATAATACTTAAAAATGGAGACTGAAATGTAGATAAGACTGTCAACAAGCATGGCCTTAGCACATGGGAAAGGAGGAAGCACAAACTGAGAGTAAAAAAAGGGTCTTTGAAATGGTTTATAAAGAAAAGATTTTTGAATCAAGAACTACAGCAGGGACTCCTACTTGGTACAAGCTGAATGGGTATCAAGGATAAGACACAAAAGGTCAGAACTCAACCACAAGTAAATATGATCCAATAATTGAGTACTGGGTTACAGCTCCTGAAATCTTGCAAGTCTAGGCGCTAATAAGGCCTGGTCATGCTTTTGAGTAGTGTATATCTAAACACAGTGGTAAGGAATAAAAATGGCTCTAGCTTAGGGGAGAGGGCAGATGCAAGGGCTAAGAATGATACAGGAGTTGATAAAGGAGAACAATGTATATTTCACTGGATTGAAAGCCTGCTGAACCCTTATTTAACCACCAGTTATTTTTTTTTAAATAAAAAATACTGAATCTCTATATTTAAAAAAAGAGCTTTTCCTCTTCTCTAATAGATACTCAAGGAAAAATGACAAGCCTAGAATTAGCATTTAACATTGAAATAACATGTTTCTTGCAACATGTTATGAGCTTCCAGAAGCAGCACAGGAAGAAGACTCACCAAATATACACCATATAACCATGACATTTCTGAGAGATGAGGAGACCAAGATTCTTTTCTGGGATTAAAACAAGTAACACAGTAACTTTTCTTTCTTCCAAGTCTGCGAAGCAATCTCCTTCATGCTTCTCTTGCAACATGAAAAGTTAATGAACAATAAGTTTTTAGCATAAAAAGTATATATAACATCATCCAATATGGGTAAACATAAATTTACCCCAACTACCTGAAAACTCTGCTTTTAAGTAGGCAACACACACACAAAACAACTTAAATTAAAATACAAAATAAATAAACAGAAAAACATTATTTCTTGGAAAAGCACTGCATATGCTGCAGGTTCATAGGCAATATTTTATATTAAACATAAATCTCACCCAAATTCTGTTAAAATTTCTTACAATTGTCAGCCATTATATGAATATTATCTTTTTCCTAAAGGAATACTCCGGTATTTTGCATTTCAGATATTTTAAGAGTTTTATTTGGCAAAGAGAAGCCTAAGAATTTTTTAAAAAACATTTCCAGAGGGAACACCCTTTACCATAAAATAAATTTGTTTAATTTGGGAGGACAAATGTATATTTCTGACATATGTGCTAATTTTACAATTAATACAAAAAAGATAAAGTTAGTTGAAATATTTTAAAAATGTAAAAACCAGTCCAGGCAACATAACTATACAATCTTGCTGTAAAAGTTCTTATATCAAATTCCATCCAAAATATTTATGCAATATACTAAATTCAGTTGCTCAAGTCACTCTTCACTGACGGCTGGCTTTTCCATTTTCTGTTGTCTCCATTCTGAAAAATAGGAGGAAAAAATAAGTTGGTAAAAGTAACTAAAATTAACTACTCCTTATCTAACTATTAAATGAAATTAAAATTTAATATAGTCATAGAAGAGAAGAATGTAAGCACTTTAGAAAATGACTAAAATTAGGGTTCCCCCTGGTTAGTTTAACTTCCTCATTTTGCAAATGAGTGAAAATTGAGGCAGGCCCAGAGAGATTACATGACTACCCCAAGCTTTCATTTCAAAGGCCCCTGGTTTTTTTCCACTATACTGCTCCAAGCAAAACTAAGGAAAAAAAATCTCTTCCATTTTGACAAGGATTTATTTCCTCTTCCACTAAAGAAATTCCTTTATCAATACATTTTTAAGAGAATTTCTTCCAAAAAAGATTAAAATAACCATTTAAATTATTTTAGATTTATTCTAATAAATCTTCAATTATTTTTAGATTTTAGATTTATTCAATTAAAATCAATATTCCTAATACTGTATTACTTACTAGGAAAATATTTTCTCCCTTGTTATTTTATACAAGTCAGTGTTGCATACTATGTTTTCTCTACAATTTTTCCCTCTATGATGTTTAATGAACATTCATGGTTACAATCAATAATATCAAGTCTTTTACAAGTACCAAGAATCAAAGAAGGTAATTTTTTTTCTCTTCATAAGTAACATGTATGAGTCCATAATATTGTAAGTAATAAGATAAAAGTTATTATAAGTAATAAAAAAATTGCTGACCACAACAAACAAGCAGCGTTTGTTTTTCTAAACTTACTATAAGGCAATTAACAAAACTAATTTCTACAATAATGAATACAAACCCATTTTCCTCTTTAAGATGTTGATATAACTCAGCTCTGTTATTAACAGAGTTCAAACGTCCAGCAAATTCCTGATGTTTTCTGGAATTGGCAGTATTGATTCTATTACTCCATAAGGATAATAAGGACACTGGCCCTGGTGTAATATTTGAAAGAGAACAAAGGTAGAATAATTCATTACTTCAAAATTTACAAACTTAACAAATTTACCCCTTAGTCTATTGTTCACTTTATATAATTTAAGCAATATCATCTTCCCTTTATTCTAAAATTTGTATGTGTTTAGGGGTCCCCAAGACTAACTACTAGAGGTTCAGTGATTTGCTGGAAGGACTCAAATGACTAAACATAAAGTTACAGTCACAGCTAGGAATCATTACAACAGTATAGTAAGGACACATAGCCAAACCAGTGTGGGGAAAAGGCACAGTAGTCAAAAGACGAGTGGAATCCATTTGCAGGCTTTCCATGCTCTCTCCCTCCCATGAGGGTTCACACAAGAGTACATACTCCCTCCAGCAGCAAAAATGCAGCGATGTGTGTACAATATTTCTGCCACAAAAGCACATTTAAGATTCCAGAGTTCAAGGTTTTTCTGGGGGCTGGTCACGTAGGCATTCCCTGCCTAACTACAACTACCAAAATTCCAGACTCCCAGAAGGAAAGCAGGTGTTCAGTTCAGATATAAGGCAAAATAACTTTATCATTTGGGGAATGTTTCAAAAGCCATATTCCCAGATGTCAGCCAAGGGCCAAACTTGAAAGCAGGCTTTTCTAATAATAATAGCCTCAGGCCTGCTATAGTTAACTCTTTTCTGCACAATAGAAAAGGCAAAAAACATTCTCTAACACCATATACAAAAATAAACTCAAAATGGATTAAAGACCTAAATGTAAGACCATTAACCATAAAACTCCTAGAGGAAAACATAGGTAGAATACTCTTTGACATAAATCATAGCAATTATTTTTTTCTGATCTGATTCCTAAAGCAGAAATAAACAAATGGAACCTAATTAAACTTAGAAGCTTTTGCACAGCAAAGGAAACCATCAACAAAACAAAAACACAACCTACCAAATGGGATAAAATATTTGCAAATGATATGACTGATAAGGGGTTAACATCCAAAATATAAAAACAGCCCTTACAACTCAACATCGAAACAAACAAACAAACAACTTGATTTAAAAATGGGCAAAAGACCCGAATAGGCATTTTTCCAAAGAGGAAATGCAGATGGCCAACAGGCACATGAAAAGATGCTCAAATCAGTAATAATCAGGGAAATGAAAATCAAAACCACAGTGAGATATCACCTCACACCTGTGAGAATGGCTACTGTCAAAAAGAACACAGATAACAAACGCTGGCAAGGATATGGAGAAAAGAGAACCCTTGTGCACTGTTGGTGGGAATGTAAATTGGTGCATCCACTGTGGAAAACAGTATGGAGGTTTCTCAAAAAACTAAAAATAGAACTACTATATGACCCAGCAATTCCACTCCTGGGTATATATCCAAAAAAAACCCAAAAACACTAATTCAAAAAGATACATGCACCCCAATGTTCATAGCAACATTATTTACAATTGTCAAAATATGGAAGCAACCTAAGTGTCCATCAACAGATGAATAAAGATGTGGTGTGTGTGTGTGTGTGTGTGTGTATGTATGTATACATATATACACATACGTACAATGGGAGACTACTCAGCCACAAAAAGGAATGAAATTTTGCCAGATGCCACAACACAGATGGACTTGGAGGGTATTATGCTAAGTGAAAGAAGTCAGACGGAGAAAGACAAATACTGTATGATATCACTTATATGTGGAATCTCAAAAATACAACAAACTAGTGAATATAACAAAAAAGAAGCAGACTCACAGATAGAGAAAACAAACTAGTAATTACCAGTGGGGAGAAGAAAGGGGGAAGGGTTACCAGTGGGAGGAGGGAAGGGGGGAGGGGGTTAAGAGGTATAAACTATTACGCATAAAATTAGCTACAAGGATATATTGTACAACACTGGGAATACAGCTAATATTTTATAATAACTATAAATGGAGCATAACATTTAAAAATTGTGAACCACTATACTGTACATCTGTAACATATAATATTGTACATCAACTATACTTCAATAAAAATAAATAAATAGAATTATAGCACTCCTAAAAGAAAACATAGAAATAAATCTTTGTGACTTTGGGTTAGCAAAGATTTCTCACATATAACACCAAAAGCACATCATAAAAGAAGAAAATTTATATATTGAACTTCATCAAAATTAGAAACTTCTGCTCTGCAAAAGTCGCTCTCAGGAGAGGGACAATCCACAGACTTGGAGAAAACATTTGCAAATCACATATCCAACATAAGATTTGTACCCAGAATAAATTAAAAATTCTCAAAATTCAACAATAACCCCCCCCCCAAACAACCCAATTTAAAAATGAGCAAAATATCTGAATGGACCTTCATCAAAGAAGATATACAGTTGGCAAATAAGCAAATGAAATGACACTCGCCATCATTAGTCATGAGAGAAAATATAAATTAAAACCACAAGGAAATACTACTACATACTTATTAGGAGAGAAAAAAAAATCATGACAATACCAAGTGCTTTCAAGGGTGCAGAACAACCAGAACTCTCACTAACTGCTGGTGGGAATGCACATGCACAGCCACTTGGAAAAGTGAGTTGGCACTTTCTAATAAAGTCAGTCATGTACAGTGGAATAAAAAAAAAAAACTAATGATAAACACACAACACAGATGAATCACAAATGCATTATGTTCTATGAAATAAGCCAACCTCAAAAGGCAGCACACTCTATGATTTTATTTATATGACATTCTGAGAAAGGCACAATCATAGAGGGAAAAAGACACATCCATGGTTATGAGGGATTGGGGGCAGGGCAGTGTAGGACGAGCACAACTGTTCTATATCTGACTGTGGTAGGGGCTGTTACACAACTGTATACAAGGTCTAAACTCACAGACTGTGCACCAGAGAGAGTTTATATTACTGCATATAAATTTTCCATAATAACAAAATTAGAAACATTTTTTCTTATTATAAAACTAATACATATTCATTAGATAAAATGTAGAAAACAGCAAAACATATAAAGAGGGGATAAATCACCCATAATACTACTGCTCTAACAACTATACATATTTTTTTTAATGCCAATCTATAGCAATAAAATTACATTTTGGTTTTTCTATTATTGCATTACACAAAGAGAGGTGAACAGATTTTCATCACATCTATAGGGCATGTTTGGAATAGCCCAACCTTCCATGCAGACTACACAGCAAGCACAAAATTCACTTTGGAGAGTCCTAGGAAGTTATTTTCCAAAGCAGATGAAACAGAGGTACAATAAAAGACCCATATCAAATTGCTGATCAGGAGAGACATATGACTTAGGTTGTAAAATAGAATGAAAAAAGAAACAAAAATACCAGTCTTGAATGGAAAGTTACAAGGGCAGGCAGTGATTTGCAATCAAGTTACTTCTCATACAGGCCACTCTATATAGTGTTTCCAGGGTGAAAAGCTTCAGGGATCTAGTTAATTGAATTATAGCTGATATTTCATCTAAGTGACACGCTCTAGTGCATATGTGTATAAAAATTCCTTTTAAAACAAAGTGGACATCATGGTATATATGGCTGTGTAACCTGCATTTTAAATTTAACTTATTATACATTAATTCATTAATTCTTTCATTTAACAAATAGTAATTGAACTTCTACCATGAACCAGGGACTGTAGTGAGTGCTAATGAAAATTTACAACAGTAAATTTTTAAAAGCCCCGCCTTTGAAATGTTTCAGCCGAATAGTAGAGGCAACATATCAATCAATAATGTCAATGCAGTACTCTTTTAAGTGCTACCATAGTATTAATCATGGGACGCAATGGAAACACAAAGAAGTACCTGACTTAATTGTGAAAGGAAGTCCTCAGGGAAGTCTTTTCTGAAAAAGTAGTTACTTAAGTTAAAATCTGAATGATATACATTAGCAAGAGGAAAGAGTGGGTATTTGTGAAAATAGTTATTCTGGGGCTTTATAAATTCCACCCTATGGACACACCATCATTTAAGTCATTCTCTTGCTAATTCATGTTTCAGTTGCTTGCAACTTTTTGCTACTATAAATAATAATTTTTAGAGTTCTATTTTCCAAACAGTGTTGAAGCATTGCTTAGATTAAACCTAAATTAACCTCATCCTAATCAGCAGTGGCATGTGAGTAACAGAATAATTTACCAATAGACATTTATTTAAATCCCACTATTTTCCAGGTACCCTGGGCAAATGCCTAAAAGACAAATATGATAAGATCTTACCTCTAATTTCAAAGAAATCAGTGAACTGGACAATATTAACATGTATTACAATATATACTACAACAATAGTATATAAAAAAACAAACAATCCCACCTTCTCCCTAGGATGAGCTGCCAATAATTGTAACTAGCTCTGAGGTCTTATGTAAAGGCACAGTGGTAAGAACTCAGTCCTTTGTCATACCATTTCCCATTTACCCTGAAAGAACTGAATTTAGTTTACCTTCAAGATAACTAAAGCCTGCGGTGATTTCAGGCACTCCCAAACCCGAATCCTATCTTTGACTGCTAGAATTCCTCAAGAGGAAATTCAGCTTTTCAGCGTATAAGTAAGACATTAAAGGCATTACAATAAAAATATTGTTTGTAATACCTTTACTGAAACCCATTCACAAGACATTTTAATTTATCAATAAATGGGGATAGTAGATCCTTCCCTAACTTCAGTAACAGCTTAGAGAAAAGAGTCTGTCCTCAATAACCTAGCACTTAGTATAGTGTTAGGAACATACACAGATTCAAGATTATGTAATTAAAATTTCTTAAACCACAGACTTTATAGTAAAAGTGTTTATCTTCCAAAGGCTTCATTAATAAAGCTATGACACTACGTTTCCTTTAAAACTGACAAATGGGACTTCCCTGGTGGCACAGTGGCTAAGAATCTGCCTGCCAATGCAGGGGACATGGGTTCAAGCCCTGGTCTGGGAAGATCCCACATGCCGCGGAGCAACTAAGCCCATGTGCCACAACCACTGAGCCTGCGCTCTAAAGCCCGGGAGCAACAACTACTGAGCCTGTGTGCCACAACTGCTGAGGCCCACGCACCTAGAGCCCATGCTCCACAACAAGAGAAGACACTGCAATGGGAAGCCTGCACACTTCAACGAAGAGCGGCCCCCGCTCACCGCAACTAGAGAAAGCCCATGCACAGCAACGAAGACCCAACGCAGCCAAAAATAAATTAAAATTAAAAAAAAAAAAAAAAGCTGACAAATGTATTTACTGCCTATATTTTCCAAGGCTGTGAACAAAGGGTCTCCTAAACAACATCAGGAGCAGTGAGTAGCTCTTCCTCACACACAACATAAAAGGATACTGTACAACAGAACTAAACTGGAAAACTTTTTACAAACATAGTTACCGCAGTTCTACCTTACCTTTTGATTTTTCTACTGGTGGAGTTTCATCCGTCTCAACAAGAGGCTTTTTATTTGGAGGTTCTGGGGAATCAGGTGAATCTTTGATAATCTCAGCTTCAGCCAACTCTTCTTTTCCACGTTCTAAGATTCCTTTTAATCTTTGAGAGAGACAAATAATAAAAACGTAAAAAGTTTAAATTCTTAGAAATCTGAATGGTTCAATAATTTAACTAGACTTTACATACCAATCAATAAAAGATACCTGGCTCTCACAACATAAGCCTAGGAACAAATCAGAAGCTATACCTCAATTTAAAATCAGGTAAGAGAAGTTAACAAATTTAAACACAAGTTTCCCTTTTCCTCCCTATAATGCAGTAATTCAGTAACGTAGTCAGCTGTAAAAAGGGGCTAAAATTATAAAAGAAAATGAAGAAGAATTTATAAAGGTAAAATTTTAAAGGTCAGAAATAATGTGATCTCTGTTGCAACAAAAAGAATAAAATACCTAGGAATAAACCTACCTAGGGAGACAAAAGACCTATATGCAGAAAACTGTAAGACACTGATGAAAGAAATTAAAGATGATACAAACAGATGGAGAGATATACCATGTTCTTGGATTGGAAGAATCTATATTGTGAAAATGACTATACTACCCAAAGCAATCTACAGATTCAATGCAATCCCTATCAAATTACCAATGGCATTTTTTACAGAACTAGAACAAAAAATCTTAAAATTTGTATGGAGACACAAAAGACCCCGGATAGTCAAAGCAGTATTGATGGAAAAAAACAGAGCTGGAGGAATCAGACTCCCTGACTTCAGACTATACTACAAAGCTACAGTAATCAAGACAATATGGTACTGGCACAAAAACAGAAATATAGATCAATGGAACAGGATAGAAAGCCCAGAGATAAACCCACGCACCTATGGTCAACTAATCTATGACAAATGAGGCAAGGATATACGATAGAGAAAAGACAGTCTCTTCAATAAGTGGTGCTGGGGAAACTGGACAGCTACACGTAAAAGAATGAAATTAGAACACTCCCTAACACCATACAAAAAAATAAACTCAAAATGGATTAGAAACCTAAATATAAGACTGGACACTATAAAATCTTAAAGGAAAACATAGGAAGAACACTCTTTGACATAAACCACAGCAAGATCTTTTTTGATCCACCTTCTAGAGTAATGGAAATAAAAACAAAAATAAACAAATGGGACCTAATGAAACTTCAAAGCTTTTGCAAAGCAAACTACAAACAAGATGAAAAGACAACCCTCAGAATGGAGAAAATATTTGCAAATGAATCAAGAGACAAAGGATTAATCTCCAAAATATATAAATAGCTCATGCAGCTCAATATTAAAATAAACAAACAACCCAATCCAAAAATGGGCAGAAGACCTAAATAGACATTTCTCCAAAGAAGACATACAGATGGCCAAGAAGCACATGAAAAGCTGCTCAGCATCACTAATTATTAGAGAAATGCAAATCAAAAGTACAATGAGGTATCACCTCACACCAGTTAGAATGGGCATCATCAGAAAATCTACAAACAACAAATGCTGGAGAGGGTGTGGAGATAAGGGAACCCTCTTGCACTGTTGGTGGGAATGTAAATTGATACAGCCACTATGGAGAACAGTATGGAGGTTCCTTAAAAAACTAAAAGTAGAACTACCATACAACCCCGCAATCCCACTACTGGGTATATATCCAGAGAAAACCATAATTCAAAAAGACACATGCACCCCAATGTTCATTACAGCACTATTTACAATAGCCAGGTCGTGGAAGCAACCTAAATGTCCAATGACAAAGGAATGGATAAAGATGTGGTACATATATACAATGGAATATTACTCAGCCATAAAAGGAACGAAATTTGTAGAGATGTGGATGGATCTAGAGACTGTCATACAGAGTGAAGTAAGTCAGAAAGAGAAAAACAAATATCATATATTAATGCATATATGTGGAATCTAGAAAAATGGTACAGATGAACTGGTTTGCAGGGCAGAAATTGAGACACAGATGCAGAGAACAAATGTATGGACACCAAGGGGGGAAAGTGGCAGGGGGGTGTTGGTGGTGTGATGAATTGGGAGATTGGGATTGACATATATACACTAAACTATTAGGTAACTAATAAGAACCTGCTGTATAAAAAATAAAGTAAAATTCAAAAAAAAAACAAATAAAGTGATCTTTGGAAGATACTTCACAATTTTAATTTCTAAAGATATAGACAAAATACTATTTCAAATTACAAATAAGATTCAGACATCTACTAGCATTTGTTCCCAAGTTTATGTACTGTGGAAATGTACTTATGTTCCTTAAGGTAGGAACTTAACTCCAAGCTTATTTTGAATTTCATATACTTGAAGATCAGTGGGATCTGAATGAGAATATTCGTTCCCCCCTCTTCTTAAAGCAAGACAATTCTGTTTCAGAAACTCAGCAGCACTAAGGAAGAAGTGAACCTCTAAGGCCAAAAGGAATAAAAGTGTCTTACTTATTTATGAATGAAATAATACACTTTCCAGAATTAGCTTCAAACTATTCGGGTGGGGGAGTTGGAGGGTGGTAGTGGTGAGGGGAATGGATGTGAATATATATGAAATGAGATCTGCCATGAATTGATTAACTTTTAAAAGTAGATAATAGGTAACTCTTTATTCTACTCTTGGATTAAGTTTCAAATTTTCCATAGTAAGTTCTGTTTTTAAGGACTGACTACATTGCCATTGTAATAGTTACCTGGTTCTCTGCCTGATTTCTGGCAAGGAGGTAGAAGATAAAGCCAACTACTGATAATATGTCATGATATTTTTATTTATAGACCTTTATTACTTTTAACGTTTTTTTCCAAATTTAACCCGGACATCACTATATAAATCATGAACTGAGGAAAAGAGTGTACTATTGAGGAAGGTTTTCAGAATAGGACTATGATTTTTCATGCTTTCAAGGGTTTCCTATGCCTATTTTTATAATAGCATCTTCCACACTTTGCTGTAAATTGCTCATTTACTTGCCTACCTCTACACAACACTGTACATTCTTCCAGGGCAGGGATCGTATGCCAAATGCCTGGCACATCATAGGCATTTAATAAGTATTCACTGAATAAAGAAATAAAACTATGCCTTTGATGTTCATAACACATAAAAGCAACTACTGATACCAAAAATCATGTATTATGACTTTCAGAAGTTAATTAGGAAAAAAATTAAACACTATCTTTGCCCCAATAGTAAAAAACAATCATACCTCTTTAAGCCCAAGAAAGACCTTCCAGACGTGAAGAATGATAAAATAATAGTTATAAAATACAATAAACACATATTAAATGAAGTACTAATAAATAAGGTCTGAATGTTCAAATGTGCTACATGTAGAATGGATTATGCCAAAAGGCACCACAGTGCTATGTTAATTTAATTAAGAAATCACCTCTCTGAATCTTGCCAAGATTTCTCCTGTTCATAATCTTTCACTGCTTTCTCTGACTTGTCCTCTTTGTCCTCCCTTTTTCTTCCTCGTTTCTTTCGTTCTTCTTCTTCTGGGGGTTTGCTCCTACATGCCATTAGACATTCCAAGACTCTTTGATGTTTCTCTGAGTTGTTGATATGGGCTCTGACAAGCGTTTCTAATTCATTCCACATGATACGGTACTGTTCATCTCTAAAAGTAAAGATTTAAAATAATGTTCTTACAAAATACTCTTTAAATAATATCCAAGTGTCACCTGTTACTGATAAAGTTAAAAGAAATAATTAAACATGGGTTTCCTTTCTCTTCCAACGGTGCAATTCTAAGTGATAATGTATCTAATTCTGCTATTTTATATCATTTCGTCTTAATCATATGTATGTGTATATACACACTCCCAAACATATAATTTACATATGGAATAAGTTAGCTCAAAAAAACAGTAAGCATCAAGAAAATGTTATATACGAGAAAGAAAGAAAAAAACCCTACCTTTTAGGGCCTTTTCCTCTTGTACCAACTGTGGAAATAGGTAGAGGATCATTTTTTCTTTCCATATCAACTAAGTTGTATATTGTTTTTTGACAGTTTAACACATCTTCTTCTGTCAAAGATTCTTTCACAATAACACTGGCTAATGGAACTACCTGTTAGATTTTAAAAAAAAAAGAAAGAAAGAAAGAAAAAGAAAATCTGTCTGAAAAGTAAGTATTGAAGCATCTAGACAGTACTTGAATTGATTTTAAACATCACCATGGAGAGCTAATCTATAACCATCACTTCCATTTTCTATTACTAATTCTTTAACTGTAGCAAACTCTTATATTTCATTCTTTGCTTGATAAATGTTATTTGTAAAGAATATATAACTAATCTAGAAGAAAAACTGAAACTATTTAACACTTACCGCTTGCATGTTAAAGATGGTGGTCTGTGAAATAATCATAGGCCAGTAACGGGTGTGTTTTTCTAACTGATCTTTTGCTCGTTCCAAAGGGATCTCAAGACTTCCATCGATTTTATATCTGGGGTCTAGAAAAGGAGTTAATCTGTTTTCCCTCATAAATTCACCAAAATCCTAATGATAACCAAATAAGATAAAATTAGAAACTATTTTCTAATGTTTCAGTACGGATTACATGTAACAGTCTGTTCCCCTGAGGTCTTCTGTCCTGTGATATGCAACAAAGCATTTTCTCTGACAGCCCGCCCTCCACACACTAATTTCTTCCTTTCTTTTTGAACATGAAACCTATCAGCTTTTATTCAACAGAGATGAAGAAAGCTTCAAACATTAATACATTCATGGTTCTTTCCACTTCTTAAAAACACTCATTTTTCTTCACTTCTATAATTTAACTCTTTTCTATTATATGCAGATAAAAGAATAAGTTCATCACATTAGAATACCATTTTGCTTACTTAAAAATTACCTTAATACAACATCAAAATGTTAACAGTGGTTATCTTTGAATGATGGAATTACAGGTAATTGATAGTCTTTGTTTTTGCTTTTTTTATAAAAAGAATCTACATTTTCTACAATGAATACTTACTAGCTTTCTCCTTATTTAAAAAATTATGTAAAAATAAAAATGAAAAGCCTAATCAAAAACAATTACAGTACAAAACACTTTGTGGTTTACAAAGTATATTCATATACATCATTCACATTTAATTTTTATAACCACCTTAAAAAGTAGACAGCCATGAAATATCAAAGAGGGGTGGAAGAGTGAAAAATTCAAATCAGAACAATACAATTTCTACTAAAAATAGATAAAATTTCCTTGTATGCACCTCTCAATCATATAAAAATTTATAGTGTTATTTCAAAGTAGCAGAATCCAAACTTTCAAATGTTTATGCTTGGCACTTAAGTTACTAGAAATAAAATTCCACCTAAAATATTAGTTCGAATCAACTTCCATTCTCGCCTATAATTCCAGTGTGTGTCAATGCTATTCAGATACTTCTCAGCATACACTGAGTATGTAAGGAAGACAACATAGTGATATAAACAGCTCTTTTGAGCAAGTACTGCAGGAAATTCACCTAATTAAAACAATAATAAAAAACCAACTTCTCTAAACTTTTTGCCACAGATCTTAGCATATAATAGGTACTCTATGTACTTGCTGAATGACAGACTCAAAATTTATAGATATTAGAGTCTTACTGTAATCCGGTAGTCTGTAACTCTTCCTCCACACCCTTCACTAATTGAAGGCGGATCTTCTAGAATGGATCGAGAACTGCTAAGGACGTGCAAAAAAATCTCTCCTCCATGGCTACTAAGCATATGACTAATGACTTTGGAACCTGACTTTCGTGGTTGTTCCAATAAAACAGAACGACCTGTCAAAAACAAGATTACTCTATCAGTAATGAAATCCCAAGGGCTCTTAGTTCTTCCCTTAAGATTTATGTCTAGATTTTTCATTTTATTTATTGCTCTTCATATTTTAACCAGCATTGCTAATTGAGTGTATCTGCATATCGAGTCCTAAAAATCTGCATTCTAGCCTTAGCTTTCTCTTTGCTTCTCCAAGCTTACATAGTTACACAGTTTTCCAAAGTAAGTACAGTGGTCTCTGGTATAATGTTTGGTTATATTATTCATTCAATTACAAGTTCATACAAAATTTTTCTCCTGGACATCAAGAAGAAAAGTGGGACAACTCTTATATAACCCTTAGGTTATCAAAGCTACAAACCATTTGGGGGAGAAAGCAAGTCTCAATTCACTTCTACAATACCTCCTTATTGGCACTGTTATTTTAACTACTTGCTACTTTACATGACCAAATGTTATTTAATCTGAACATTACATAATCTGATAATCAAACTGTGCTTAATATAACAATGAAATTAACCTTATGATAAAGGCAGAGTAACTCTTTACAACAGTGGTTCCAAAACCTAGTTATTATAAGAATCATCAGAGGAGCCATCAGAATTTAGATTTAGCAAATGGAATTCAATAATTTTTTTAAAAATTTTTTACACAAGGAAACATCGGATTTAAAGTCATATCTATAAGAATAATATGGTATATTATTGAAAATAAGATGTTTATTTATAATAAAGATATAGTGTTTAAAGAGAAATAATTCCATATATATTTTGTAATTTAAAATTCAATAGGCCAAGATAAACAAGTCTATATTATTCTACCTTCCAAAAAAAATTAACTTAGACTCTAAATGTCAAATTTTTAAAATAAAAATTCTAAAAAATATATTAAGTAAATTTACTTAGCTACAATAGTGTGAAAGACAAAGTCAACTTATTTTTAAACATTAGTAAAACTGTTAAAGGGTATTTACCATTATATAAATTTAAAACAGCTTTGGGAAATAAAATGGTTAGACTATATTGAAAAAAACAGCTTTTCGAGAATTCACATTTTCACATATTCTCACTAATGATTTCACTTGTCATAATCTCAGTCAAAACAATTAAATGATGAAAGTTACCATTTAGAAGAAAATTAGTAAGGCAGGAGGAAGGTCTACTATTTACATCTACGGGTGAAATTCGATAAGCGCCAGTGCAATAGTGTAATTCTGAAATAGAAGAAAACACTGATTTGAAAGAATATAAAGAAATATTTCCACAATTAAAAGAGGAAAAACAAGCAAAAACAAAAGCTTGTTCCTTGATCCTCTAAAACAATGAAAAACAAAAATTCAAAAAGAAACAAATAATCCCTACACAATACTTAAAGAATCTTTTGATTATTATTTTCTCTTTCAATTATTTTTAAATACCTACCAATGTTATTTGTCCTTGGTGTGCACCACTTTAATGTTATTGTTTCTTTAAATGAGCCTTCTCTACTGCTTCCACTTAAGTGGTTATCACCTTTAAAAATAAGTTAGAGAAATAATAACATTACTAAATAATCACAAACTTCAAATGTTTGACAAGATTTCCAAGAGTTTAAGGTCTATAAGAGAAAATATCTCTGAGAGAACATCTTTGTTTAGAAAGTCTCCTAGAAAAATACCAAATTGACTTTGGATATCAGTTATTATTAAAATAAGTACTTTGTTTTCCTCCAAATTTCTCATTAATTAATTTAATCATTTCAGTCACTACACTAAAAATAACAGCAAATTTTTAAAAATTTTAAGAATCTACAACTGCTACCCTCTGACACCATTAAATGATAAAATAACATGGTTATGTAGAAAGCTTCAGGAACCTAAAATGCACAACTCATTGTACTGAATCCCAATAAATTTATTAGAAGAAACATAAAATGAGGAATCTATAAGGTAAATATATAAGAAGATGTAACAGTGAGCACTTTTTGCCTTAATGGAGTTCAGAGTAAACAGATGTTAAAATAATAATGAACACTTAAGTCTTAAACCCTCAAAGTCATCCAAGAGGGTTGGAATCAACTTCTTCCAAACTCATGTTAACGTTGATATTTTGACCTCTTCCCATAAAAAACAAATGTTCTTAACAGCATCCAGAATGGTGAATCCTTTCCAGAAGGTTTTCAACTTTCTTTGCCAAGATCCATCAGAGGAATCACTACCTATGGCAGTATAGCTTTATGAAATATATTTCTTAAATAGTAAGACCTGAAAGTCAAAATGACGCCTTGATCCATGTGCTGTGGAAAGGATGTTGTGTTGGCAGGCAAGAAAACAACATTAATCTCATTGTATGTCTCCATCAGAGCTCTTGAGTGACCAGGTGTACTGTCAATGAGCAGTAATATTTTGAAAGAAACCTTTCTTTCTGAGCAGTAGGCTAAATCGTAGGCTTAAAATAATGAGTAAACCATGTTGTCAACAGATGTGCTGTTATCCAGGCTTTGTTGTTGTACTGATAGAGCACAGGTGGAGTAGATTTAGTGTAATTCTTAAGGGTCCTAGGATTTTCAGAAGGGTAAATAAGCTCTGGCTTCAATTTAAAGTTACCAGCTGCATTAGCCCCTAATAAGAGTGTCACCCTGTCCTTTCAAGTCAGGCACTGACTTCTCCTCTCTAGCCATCAAAGTCCTAGATGACATCTTCTTCCAATAGAAGGCTGTTTCATCTACACTGAAAATCTGTTTAGTGCAGCCACCTTCATGAATTATCTGACCTAGATCTTCTGGATAACTTGCTGCAGCTTCTATATCAGTACTCGCTGCTTCACCTTGCACTTGTATATTATGGAGACAGTTTCTTTCCTTAAACATCATGAACCATCCTCTTCTGGCTTCAAACTTTTCTTCTGTACCTTCCTCACCTCTTTCAGCCTTCACAGAATTGAAGAGAGGTAGGGCCTTGTTGTGGATGAGGCTTTGGCTTGAGGGAATGTTGTGGCTGGTTTGATCTTCTACCCAGACCACTATAACTTCCTCCATATCAGCAATAAGGCTGTTTCACTCCCTTATCATTTGTGTGTTCACTGAAGTAGCACTTTTAATTTCCTTCAAGAATTTTTCCTTTGCATTCACAACTTGGCTAACTGTTTGGTGCAAGAGGCCTCGCTTTCAGTCTATCCTGGCTTTTCGACATGCCATCCTCACTAAGCTTAATCATTTCTAACTTTTGATTTAAAGTGAGAGACATTTCACAGCAAAGGAAACCATAAACAAAATGAAAAGACAACCAACAGAATGGGAGAAAATATTTGCAAATAATGCGACCCAACAAGGGATTAGTCTCCAAAATTTACAAACAGCTCATGCAGCTCAATATCAAAAAAAAACAACCCAATCAAAAAATGGGCAGAAGACCTAGAGACATTTCTCCAAAGAAGACATAGCTTCAGCTGGCCAACAGGCATATGAAAAGATGCTCAACATCACTAATTACTAGAAAAATGCAAATCAAAACTGCAATGAGATATCACCTCACACTGGTCAGAATGGCCATCATCAAAAAATCTGCAAACAATAAATGCTGGAGAGGGTGTGGAGAAAAGGAAACCCTCTTGCACTGTTGGTAGAAATGTAAATTGATACAGCCACTATGGAGAACAGTATGCAGGTTCCTTAAAGAACTAAAAATAGAGCTACCATATGATCCAGCAATTCCACTCTTGGGCACATATCCAGAGAAAACCATGGTTCGAAAGGATAAACGCACCCCAATGTTCACTGCAGCACTGTTTACAATAGCCAAGACATGAAAGCAACCTAAATGTCCAGTGACAGAAGAATGGATAAAGAAGATGTGGTACATATATACCATGGAATATTACTCAGCCATTAAAAAGAATGAAATAATGCCATTTGCAGCAACGTGGATGGACATGGAGATTACCAAACTAAGTGAAGTGAGACAGAGAAAAACGAATATCATATGATATCACTTATATGTGGAATCTAAAAAAATGATACAAATGAACTTATTTACAAAACAGAAACAGACTCACAGACTTAGAGAATGAACTTATGGTTACCGGGGGGAAGGGAGAGGGGGAGGGATAGATTGGGAGTTTGGGATTGACATGTACACACTGCTATATTTAAAATAAAATGCCTTTCCATGAAAAAAAAAATAAAGTGAGAGATGTGCAGCTCTTCCTTTCTTAGAGGCCACTGTAGAGTTATTAACTGGACTAATTTCAATATTGTTGTGTCCCAGGGAATAGGGAGGCCCAAGGAGAGGGAAAGAGATGGGGAATAACCAGTCAGTGGAGCAGTGAGAACACACACAACATTTATGGAATAAGTTCTCTGTCTTATATGGGTACAGTTTGTGGAACCCCAAAACAATTTACAAGAGCAACATCAAAGATCATTGATCACAGATCACCATAACAAAAATAATGATGAAAAAGTTTGACATACTGCGAGAATTACCAAAATGTGACACAGAGACATGAAGTGAGCAAGTGCTATTGAAAAAATGTCGCCAAAGATTTGCTCAACCCAGGTTGCCACAAACATTCAATTTGTAAAAGAACGCAACATCCATGAAGCACAATAAAGCAAAGCATGATAAAATGAGGTATGTCTGTATTTGTTCCATTAGCCTAGTCTTTCCCAAAGTAAATTCAATAGAACACTAGTTCCATGGCCATTAATGGGTGATATTGTCAGCTAAGTTTGGAACGGGATGAACTAAAGTCAATCAGGTTTATTTACTCAAGAACTTCTCAAAGCTGTTAGTATGCTTTCATATGTTAGATCTTACAAAATAGTATTTTCCAACGTCTCTTACTTACCACTTTTCAGAAAATCTACATGTGCATCTTTGTGATGAAGTAGCTCCACATCGTAATTGGCAGATGTGTTAGCATGTTGTTCTTCCTTAAAGCAAAATTTAAAATAACTTGGTTTTGTTTTTAAAACAATGAAGTAATTATTCATTTTGCTTAAAGTGAGATCAAATATACCCAACAATAATTAGCTATAATAAGGGGATAGTTTGCTCAGTAATTAATCTATTTAAAGATGCAATAATTTTCCACAGCAATATAAACTATTTTAAAAAACTACTGGCTACATATCAGTAATAAAGTAGTGATTTTTCTTATGTTATGTCAGAATTAACATAGATGGTTCATCTAGAAATTTTAGAAATTTTTTTACTCTGAATGCATTGTCCTGCCAATACTTTTTATACACAAATATGATGTAATTGAAATAGTTTACTCAATGTAAAATAGTTGATTGAAGGATGAAATAGCATCTTTAAATACCTATAGTAAATTAGCAAGCACCAATTATATAAAATAGCAAATACAGACTAATAAACAAGTTTAGTAACTTGTCCTCACTAAACAGTAAATAGAAACTTCAGTATTATCTATTTACAAGAAAAAGACAAAGACTGAGGAGTCACACCAGTAGCACACAAATATGGTCAAATTTAAAAAGCAAGGTATCTGTCACCCTCAGAGTATTTTTCTTATAACTCATGAAATTATATTAAAATACGTCTATCATGCTATTTTAGTTGTTCACTGCTGCCTCACCTAAACTGTTCTACTGGTTAAGGCTATAATTTCTATTAAAGAGCCAGCCAGTGGTATAAGGAGGAAATTAATAATGAAAAGATTACATTTCTCATGCAATTTAGTTTTCATCATATGGCAAAAAAAATGAAACTGGACTTATAAGAAAGCTAATTTAAATTTTTAGATATACTGGCTACTTTATATTTGTAAATATAATCAATACAATTAAATGTAACTCCCTCAGTAAAAATTCATTTGAAGCTTTCTATGGCCCAGACATTGTGCTGGTCTTAGACAACTAAATAACATAATGAAAATGACAAGACAGTAACAGATTCCTAAGAAAATCCATTAGTAAAATCATAAGACTCATATGTTTTTCAGCTAGAATCATAAACTTGTTTAAAACTATAAACTATTTTTCCCTAGTTAGACCTATTAGTTACAAACACCTTTATACTGGGTAGGCAAGAACAAAAATATAAGAAAGAAAAGATCTACTAGAACACACAAAGTGAGTAAAATCTAATAACAACTGTCAGGAAAAGAATCACAGAAAAAGTAATCATTTCAGATAGAAATTATATTTTGATGAAAGTAATGAGAACAAAATTAAAAACAAAAAAGCTGATACAGAATATTCTTATTAGGAAAAAAAAATACAGCACTTTGTTCTGTGATCCTTTCTTGTTGCTTTTCATTATTTACTAACCTGGTCAAAGACACTGAATGTGTGCTAGCAAAACAGAAAATATGATATGGGAAGAAAAAGTTAAGGTTCATTAAAATAAATAATGCATATCAAATATTTAAAAAGCAAAGCAGACCTTTCAAAACAGCAAGAAAAAGAACTGCCTACCTTCATTGGAATATTTGTAATAGTAGTTGAAGCCAAGTCGAAATGCTGCTGTACTAAAATATTTAATTTGGTAGCAAGATGCCGTCCTGCACGAACACTATGAACTTCGCTGGTTAAAACGGGGGACAACTATAGAAAGGTATGAAAAAAAAAACCCACAAAACTTTAAACATTTTAACTTAGTGCTAAATATTTTACTTCAACCCATGAAAATTAAGTACTTTTACTTGTGAGAATTTAGGGGGGAAAAGGTCCATAAATTAACCATAATCATTATTTTAGTAATACATTTTTATACATTCACTCATTCAATGATAGGTATTAAAGAGAACTTACTGTATAAATTGCCAGGAGCTGTGTGAGCTACTGGAGGATACAGCAGTGAACAGGCAAAATCCCTGTCCTCTTGAAACTTAGCGTAGAACAGTCTTTGATTTAAATATATATTTTAATTTATAATTTTTACTTCTATTTATCTATATGCAAAATTGATTTGAAGTGTCCCACAGAAATACTATAGAAAAAATAATTAATTTTGTGGAGAGGACAAACCTCTGCAGATACTACTACTTATTATGAAGAATGAAAATCACTACAATCATCATATTTTGTCACCAAGAAATGTATAAGGCAGCCAAAAGTTACTTATAACAAGGCAACAAAATTTTACTCATTCCAGGGTAATAGTATTTATTGTAAGTAAATTATTTACTTATCTCAAAGTAAAGCCAATATAATGTTATGTCACTAAGAGTCAGAAAAAAGTTAACAAAAAATGGGCTTACACTGGAAACCACATAAAACACAATGATAGAGATAATGACCTAAAAAAGAAATCAGCTATAAAAAAAAAATTATCTAAGTTAATACTTCACATTTATATTAAGTAATGCTAACTAAAAAAAACAAAAATAAGAACATACACATTTAATATAGTTATACAAACACACATATCTCTATTTCTAAACACAGACCACCAATGGAGAATATTATGTGATGTGAATCCATTTAACAATCAACAGACTCATCTCTTCCTTTAAAAGTGTTCAAATTTATTTGAAAAGTAAAACCAAGGTTGGAAATTAGTCTTTTACCCCTCTGGATAGGTAAAGTTAATTTCTTTGTTATAGGAGTGTATTTTGATTAAAGAGTGTATTGTTTTCCTAATGAGAAGAAAAACAGTTCTACAGAGTAAGAAGTCATGAAAGCAATTGAAATCCATTACAGTAACTGAAATTTGAGGAACAATACAAATTGTGTATGGTTTGAGAACACAGTTATTTAAAATAAACATCAACAGGCAAACAAAACAAAATGCTTTCAAAATCTACAATTATAACATAAAGAACTAATCTAGGTACTTTGCCATACAGGTTGCTTTCAAAACTCGAAATATTTTTGTATCAGAAAATGTTGGCAACCTGATCATTCTTATGCTAAACCTTCTCAGCATTTATTATTAATAATTAACAGTGATCTCTTCTTCCATTACTTCTGCACTTACCTCTTTTTTAGGACGATCAGATACAAGGCTGTCTTCACCAACTGGGTAGGTATGGATCAAGACTAGCTCACACTTCTGAATCTGCATGAGACTTAAAGAGAAACTTTTCACTTAGAATATAAGACTATATACTACGTAAAGAATTCAGGCAGGTAAACTATAAAAAGTTTTATATACTAAAACAGTGTGTCTCTATAATCAGATACCACGGTTAACATAAAAGCTAAATATTCAGAAAGACTGTATAACTGCTGTACTTGTATGAACATTTAATAAATAATTTATATGAGTTTAATTCAAATGCAAAAATGATCATTTTGTGTATTCGAAGGATAAAATAAAGAGAAAATTCTTATACTCTGGTATAATTTTCAATAAACTGCCACAGAGAAAATGAATATATTGTGTATTAATTTCCCTTTACTATTATTTTTCAAGAACAAATTATATTACCTATAATTGGTTATTTCCAAGAATACAGAATTTGTAATACTAAAAAGTTACCCCCAACTTTTTATTTTATTTATTTTTTGCCCCCTCCATTTTATTTCTTTTTTTAAATTGAGGTACAGCTGATGTACAATAATAAAAGTTTCAGACATACGACAGTGATTCACAATTTTTAAAGGTTATACTCCATTTATAGTTACTATAAAATACTGGCTATATTCCCATGTTGTACAATATATCCTTATAGCTTATTTATTTTATACATGGTAGTTTGTATCTCTTAATCCTTACCCCTATCTTGCCCCTCTCCCCTTCCCTCTCTCCACTGGTAACTACTAGTTTGTTCTCTATATCTGTGAGCCAACTTCTTATTTTAAAATTTCCAAACCTACAGAAAAATTGAAAGGAAAGTACTATTCAATGAACACCCATATATCCTTAACATAGATTAGCTAATTAGCTGTTAGCTACATTTGTTTTCACTATAAATGCCTAAATAGATGTACATTCTTTTTTTTTTTTACTAAGTCATTTGAGAGTAGTTGCAGAGGAAATGATACTTCATTCCTAAATACCTCAGCATGCTTCCTTCTCCTAGTGAGAATAATCCTATTTGATGATAATAACAGTACTCCACCTAGAAAATTAATAGTAGCTCGATCTAATATAGACTCCTCACAGCAATTGTCCCAAACATATATTTAGTGGCTTTTTTCTTTTTAAAAAATTCAGACAATATAATTAGTTATGTTTTGATTTGGTACATACTGAATAATGCCACCAATGATTTGCTCATTTTATAGATCTGTAATACAGAGTATGAGAACAAGCCATCAAAAAAATATGCATTATAAATTCATGTGTTATTTTATCCTTCTGCTCACCTTTCCTGTGAGCAAAAAGTAAAATTTTAAACTTAAAGGGAAAATGGGACAAGAAGTTTCTGATCGAACATACATTTTTGACTAATTTGTAGAGCCAGTAGAGAATTCAAGGGAATGGTACCAATTACCATTAAAATTATTGGAATAATTATAATGAAATAAATATGACTATAAAATGGAATATTTATTCCATTTATGGATCATACTCACTGATCTGAATTTGCAGCAAGCTTGTTATGTTCATGAATTGTTTCCTGGACACAGTCCTCAAGCATTCGCACATGACTATCACTATGGCATAAAAAAGATAAAACCAACTTAAATAAATAAATAGTAAGAGAAAAAATTAAACACACTATTCAGCTGTAGTATCTTGTTACAGGCACTTAAAATTACTTCAATAAGGACTGTCTGTAGTGTGCTCATTCACAATACCAAACAACCAATTGAATGAAAAACTAGTGAGGAAAAAAAGTCAAATCGACCTACGTGATAACAATCTGAACAGTTTTCAATAAGATGAACTGGATATTTTAGAACTGGATAAACACAGTTTCGATATTAGAAAGGCCACATGTGATATCCTTAAATGCTAACATGTTGCCCCTGCTTTTTTTAAATAAAAACTACAATAGGATATTAAAATTCCCTCAGTGAAAGGATTACTGTGATTAATGTCTCACCTTTTTGCATTAGTAATGCAAATTATTCGTCCTCTATTTCCAACACGTTCTGCATTCTCCATTAGTAGAGTACGAGCCTCATGTTGGTATTCGGTAATTTTACAAAGGGTTTCCACTGCTGCAACAAGACCATGCAGAATACTGCAGCATTCTGGATCTGCCCGTGGATTAGGAGGCCCAACAGCAGCTAACGCTGCCATCAGCTAAGTAAAAGGGAAAACAATCATGTTGACAAGAATAAGCACAAGTCAGACAAAGGCATCACAAGAAAATGAAACTACAGACCAATGTATCTTATAAATATGGATACAAATATCCTCAACAAAATACTAGCAAACTGAATCCAGAACATATAAAAAGAATTATATACCATGACCAAGTTGGACTTATCCCAGGAACACAAAGTTGATTTAACGTCTAAAAATTAATTAATGCAAACGATATCAATGGAATTTTAAAAAATCACATGATCATCCCCATAAATACAGAAAAAGCATTTGACAAAAATCTAAAACCCTTTCATGATAAAAAACACTCAAACTAGAAACAGAAGGGAACTTCCTCAAGCAGATATAAGGCACCTATGAAAAACCTATACATAATATCATGCTTAATAGTGAAAACTAGATGTGTTCCCTCTAAGATCAGAAACAGAGGATATCCACTCTCACCACTTCAATTCAATACTATACTAGAGCTTCTAGCCCAAGCATTAGGAAAGAAAAAGAAATAAAAGGAATTCAGATTGGAAAGGAAGAAGTAAAACTATCTCTATGTTGCAGATGACATGATCTTGTATGTAGAAAATCCTAAGGAATCCATTAGAAATTTTTTAGAAATAATAAGCAAGTTAAGCAAGGTTGCAGGATACATGATCAACAGACAAAAACCAATTGTATTGCTGTACATTTGCAAAGAACAAGCCAAAAATGAAATTAAGAAAACAATTCCATTTATAATAGCACCAAAAAGAATAAAATGCTTAGGAATAAATTTAACAAAGGAAATGCAGATTTTATACTCTGAGAACTATGAAATACTGTTGAAAGAAATTAAAGATCTAAATGAATAGAAAACATCCTATGTTCATGGACTGGAATACTTATTATTGTTAAGATGACAACATTACCCAAACTGAACTACAGATTAAACATAATCCCTGTCAGAATCCCAGCTGACTTCTTTGTATTGATAGAAATTGATAAGGTGATTCTAAAATTCATATGGAATTACAAGGGATACAGAATAGCTAAAACACTCTTAAAAAAGAACAAAGTGTGAGGACTTTGATTTATATATGCATAAAGATACGCTGGAAGGACCCATTAAAAACTAATAGTGGTGGGGATAAATAGTGATGTGCTGGTAAACCAGCTCTCCAAAGGGAAAAAAAAAACCTAATTTGTAGTGTTTGCCAATATCTATGGTTAAGTACTCCCATGATCGCTACTTTCAAGCTTTCACTGAATGTAAAGTTGATAGGAGATGCACACACTCAGCTCTTCCAAGTTGGTATAACCAGGCTCTAGCACACCACTAACTGGAACAGGGATGAATGGGAAATTTTTCAAGGCTTAGCTTTTACTTACACACACACACATATGTATACATGCAAGTATATACGTAAAATTTATTTTTAAACTACATAGGTATTACCTATTCATAAAAAGTGATCAAAAATGAAAGAAAAAATACTATATATATAGGACTATAAAAAGTCCCTGGTACATAGGAGAAAAAATAAAAAGCTTTTTAGGACAGGGGTGTTGTGGTCCTGGGAAAGCAGCAGAAAGCTTAACTTCTGGAGTCAGGTAACTATGGACTGAAATGCTGGCTCTGACTTTTAATATTGTGTGATCCTGGTTTATCTCTCCTAGCTTTTTTCCTAATCTGAAAGTGAAACTAATAATAGAACCTGTGCCACATTAGTATGATACTTTCAAACTTTAATTTACCCAACAAAAACAAGACCAAAACTCCTGAAATCTGATAAATTTTTTGTAATAAGATCCACAATGTAGAGGATAGAGTCACGTGCTGTAACAGAAAGAGTCCTGGACCCAGGTATGCAAGTCAAACTACCTCTGGCACCTGTGGGCTTCAGTTCCTTCACCTGCACAAAGAAGGAGTCAAAGCAAAAGATGTCTACAATCTTTCCAGCCCAAACATTCTTCAATCAATCTACTTCAATTGCTTCTCATGATCAGTCACAATAACTAGAGAAAGGTGTGACACAGATAACCAAAGCTAAACATTAAATGTGTTTACACAGACAAGATTATACATAATTTATACAAAATGTCAATTACTTTATATCATCTTAAACATTAGGGATTTGTTATATAGTTGCCTTCACACCTGGAGCTTCCCCTTCTGTTCATAATCTAAAAGCAATGCATGTGATATAATATGCCTTCACCTTCAGAAAGCAGAAGGAAGCAGTAATTCTCGTATCATCAGTATAGCTCCCATTATTAAATGCACACCTCTTACTGCACTGCAGAGGTGCAGTAACGAAAATCTATTCAAATTTGTACTTATTTTTATTTATACACAACTAGAGAAGCTTCAGTCTTCTTTCACAGTACCTCTTGAAAGAACAAAGCAGAATACATGCTATTTCAAAAAGATAGTACAGGGGGAATGTACGGAATCCTTAATATTTTTTCAAGCAATGAAAGAATAAAGAACATTTTGGAGTGATATAAATGCAAAGCCAAGCCAATAAAAGTCCCCCTTCAGTGAGTTACCTCAAAAGAAAAAAAGGTTAGATATGTTTACATATTATAATATTAATCACAACATTTTAAGACCAAACATCGTAAGAAGCACATTTTCATTAAAACACATTTGCATGGCATTATTTCCACTAAAGGGCATCCATTAACAGAAAAATTTTAACATGAGATAGTTCAAATAATGTATTCAAATATTTCACTAATGCCTGTCTCTCATGTTCATATTCATCAGTGAAGGACCTAATAGACTGAAGTCTTCTATCCACCTAAAGGACAGAAAAGAACGTAATCTACCACGAATTCAATAGCTTTAGACACATGTTTAAAAAGCATAAACTTGATGAATTGAGCATGGGTCTATTTCTGCTCCCTCAAACTCCACTAAAACTGTAGTAAAGGAATTTAATTTAAAAAAGCAAACACCAGGGCTTCCCTGGTGGCGCTGTGGTTGAGAGTCCGCCTGCCGATGCGGGGGACACGGGTTCGTGCCCCAGTCTGGGAAGATCCCACATGCCGCGGAGCGGCTGGGCCCGTGAGCCATGGCTGCTGAGCCTGCGCGTCCGGAGCCTGTGCTCCGCAACGGGAGAGGCCACCAACAGTGAGAGGCCCGTGTACCGCATTAAAAAAAGAAACACCAAAGGGGGTAAAAAAAAAACAAACCCCATAAACCCACAAAGATGAAGAGAATGGAGGAGGAGACAAGAGAACAATCAAGAGATGTCAGCAAGAATATATGAAAATGGATGGAGGAATGGTAATGGACTTAGCAAGACTGAACAAACTGAAATCTAAGCGCCTACAGAGGGAAAAGGCAAGATGATATGCCTTTCAGAATCCAGGAGAAGTTCAGGAACTGGAGGCATCAAGTACCACATAAAGCAAGGATGAGGCAAGATACTGAAAACTGAATGACTTGAAGCCAGTATAAGGAACAACTTGACTCCCGATCTTACTCACATCCTACCCATGCAAGTGACTCTCTCTTCCTGACCCCCCCAGATACAGAATCACAGTACTTAGAGGAAATGAACCAGAGAGGTACCAAGCATGGATACCACAAAGCACAGCGGAGTGTCAGGGGAAGACACTAGACCAATGCTGCCCAAAAGAACTTTCTCTGATGATGGAAAAGGTCTATAACTGTGCTGTACAGTAGCCACTATCCACATGTGGCCTACTGAGCGTTTGAAACATGGCTAGTGCTACAGAGAAACTGGATTTTTTATTGCATTTAATTTTAATTAATTTAAATTTAAATAGTAGCTATTTGATAGCTAATAGTAGCTACATATGGCTAGTAGCTACTATATTGGACAGCACAGTACTAGACCAAAAACAGAAAGACTGAGTGAAAGTTCACCTACTGGATGGTAGAACCTACCCTCTCCCCTGGCTCCCAGAAGGCTGACAACCAAGTTTATAGCATGCAGGTGGAAGAGTGGAAGATCTTCTCTGGAGAACCTGAGAAGTCTCGGAGGGACAATCTGTCTATTCTGACATCTGGAGGCCTCCCAGGGAAAACAACTAGATTACATAAATCACGATGAAGGCCAGTCAGCAATACCTACTCATGCAGATCTTCTAACCTAAATAAGGTTGCATAGCTAAATATCAGTAGGCATTTAAGAAAAGCCTCAACATGAAAAGAACACTGAAAACACAAGGAGATCAAAAGAAAACTTCAAATAAACTAATACCTTTGGATTAAAAAATTACACCCATAAAACAAGAAAAGGATACGACAAAAATGGACGTAATTAGAGCGTAAGTAAAAGTTCTTGGAAATTAAAAATAAGATCAAATAAAGAGTTCCATATAAGGATTAAAAGGAAATAGGTAAAAGGCCCAGAAGGAACAACAATGGGAGGATCAGTGAGAAAAAGAATAAGGAATTTAATCCAGGAGGTCCAACATCCCATTCATAGGGATTCCAGAAAAACACAGAACACAAAGACAAGAACATTATCAAAGAAACAACAGGGGAAATTTTCCTGAAGAATATAAAGCCTAGCACAATGAATGAGAAAGGACCAACATCAAGGCCAATCATTGAGAAATTTCAGAACATAAAGGGGGAAAGAAAAGATTCTAAAAGGTTTCAGAGAGAAATTATGAAGAAAAATGATACTGCACTTCACAGTAACACTGGGAGTTATAAAACAGTGGGGTAAGGCCCTCAGAATTTTGAGGAGAAAATTATTTCCAATCTGACATTTTTATACCTCAAGTATCAATAAACTGTAAGGTAAGTTACAAGAATTCTGGAAGTTATATTTTACCAAAACAAGAGATTACACACACACACAAAAAGCAAGGAGGATGACAGCAGTGTACCAGGCGTAGAAAGCAACCAGTTCAAAGTGCAGCCCAAGACTGCATTCCAAGAAGTTTTTCAAGGGGGGAAAAAAAATCAAACTACTAAAATTCTAATACATTAATGATAAGTATATTGAGAAGTTTCACAGACACATGAGGAAAAGCAGCAATAGATTCTCAGAAAACCAAGCATATTAAAGGGGAAAAAAAGGAAATGATAAATTCCAGGAACACCAAAAAGTTGTACAACAAAGGAAATAACACAGAAGTCAAATCATTGTGCTGTAGACCTTAAACTTATACAGTGCTGTATGTCAACTATATGTCAATAAAACCTTAATAAAACACAAAACAAAGGAAATAATCGCATATGCCACTTGGCTTAGCAGTGGATAACACTTTAGGTAGACATTATAACGTAAACATGAAATTTTGAATTAACCAAAACTTCTGATATAATATTGAGAAAATCAGGGAAGGGAAGAAGGCAGTGAGAGTGGCATGGGTGAGAGGAAGTATAAAAGGTAAATCCTCATCGACAGTAATGATAAATGAGGTTTAAATTGAGAACTCTGTAAATAGCAGTAAAAACATCTTATTTAGAAATATGAAGTAAATACTAGATGAGCTAAAGAGTTGAAAGCTTGCTTCTAGAAAGTGGGGAAAGACTGGAAGACAGACAGCTGGTTTTCTTTTAGTATTAGTTGGTGTTTTAAAACTATGTGCAAATACTATACCTATTTAAAAAATTAATTATATTTTAAGAAAGTATTATCAGGTCCAGATAATTTTCAAAAATGGCCACAGCTCAAAATCTAAGCATACCTCCTGCAAATTTTGGTCTTCTTGAGTCCAAGAATTTAAAACATGTGCTCCAGAGTCACTCACAATGAAATTCACCTAATAGAGTTCAAAGAAATAATTAGTATTCAACTCCAAGTCTTCTCAATCACATCATATTTAAAACATTTATTTTATTATAAATACCTTTTAATATATTATATATAACATAAACATAAATAGAGAGTGCAGTCTCTAGCTCTGGTTTGCTGATTGATTCATTCACTCATTTTATAGTTACCGAATGCCTAGTACAGGCCAGGTGCTATTCTCAGCACTAGGGATATGGGAATACAGTGATGAATACAACAGTTCTGTTGCTCACAATGTGAGGAAAGCCGGGGTTCCGGGGTGTGGTAAGACAGAGGGTAGTGCAGGAAGAATACAAACAAAAATAAATGAACAACATAATTTCAGAGAGTGATAAATGCTATGAAACAGAAGTTGTTTAGCTTCTTTAGGTTGGGTGATCAGAGAAGGGCTCTCTACAGAAGTGGCAATTGAGGGAAATCCAAAATGACCAAAAGAAACCAGCCAGGGAAAGAGCTGGAGGTAGAGAATTCCAGGTACAGCAAACAGCAAATGCAAAGACCTCTAGGTGCACACCCTCAAAAGGGTGAAGGTCAGAGAGGTAGGAGATAAGGTCAGAAAAACAAGCAGTGGCCATATAACCTAGAGCATTGAAAGCTAAAAGAATGGATTTGCACTTTATTCTAAATTTTAAAGTAAAGGGACTTCCCTGGTGGCGCAGTGGTTAAGAATCCGCCTGCCAGTGCAGGAGACAAGGGTTCGATCCCTGGTCCGCAAAGACCCCACATGCTGCGGAGCAACTGAGCCCGTGTGCCACAACTACTGAGCCTTTGTGCCACAACTACTGAAGCCCGCGTGCCTAGAGCCCATGCTTCACAACAAGAGAAGCCACCGCAATGAGAAGCTCGCACACGGCAACGAAGAGTAGCCCCTGCTTGCCACAACTAGAGAAAGCCCGTGCACAGCAAAGACCCAACACAGCCATAAATAAATAAATAAATAAATAAATAAAAAGCATCCTAATTCTTCCACTGTATCTGTCAAATTTCTTTAAAAAAATTTTTAAAGTAAAATGCAAACAAAATATATCAGGTAAGATGGTAACAGTAAGGATACATTAGAAAATATATCAAATGAGGGTTATGTTCCCTTTTGGGAGGAGGGTGAGATTACTTCTTTCCCCTGGACTATATTATCTAATTCATGATCTTTTTTCTTATTATCCATGTAATACTCATTTTGCCTCCCCAGTAAGTTTGATAAGCAGCCTTTTCTCCTAAGACTTACCTGACAGGAACATATTTTACTGGCCACTTTACCCACATTACCTCATTGAAATCTTACAACAATCATAGTTATGCTTACATGGGAAGAAACTGAGGCTTGGAGAAATGAAGCAAAATGATCAAGGTCACATTGCTGGTAGCTTAATGATGCCAGGACCTGAACTGAAACCTGTGTGCTAAATCACTACATTATGCTTCCTCTCATATATACTTTTTTTCCTTACATGATACACAATTTACAGAGGGACTAAAACAATTTATATTTTAATTTGGAACATATCTGAATGTATAATATATATTAGCCTCTCTGTGTTCAGCCTTACTGTTACTGTTGTGCCTGTGCCGGTCTATGAACAGGCTAGGTCCCAACCTATGCTGCTCCAACTGAGACAGAAAGCAAAGCATCCACTTGTGGCTTAACCAAATGACTTTCCCAAAATAAAACAGTTGGGATTCTGAAAACTGAAGATAATTTTCACACTTGGAGTTTCTATCAATCTTCAATTTCTCTTCTTACTGATAAAAACAATTTCCCCTTAGCATTCTTAAGAGCATTCTTTACAATACGGCCAAATCCTGCAGCAATTTAGGACACTTTCACTAAAATTGTAAGCAGCCAAGTTCAAATTCTGGTTCTTCCTCTAACTAGCTACATGACTCAGGGCAAATTGCTTCTCTCTACCTCAGTTTCTGCGTCTCCAACAAGGCAGTAATAAACAAGGCTGATATTCAGATGGAACATACCAACACATTCTGACAAAGTGCTTTCAGCCAACATCCCTTCTGCTTGGGCTGACAACAGTTCTCAGTGGTCAGCGTCTGTTCCATTCTGGTTTTATACACTTTGAATACTGTCCCAGTAATTACAGTAGCTACCTCATAGGACTGCTGTTAAGACTTAAAGGAGTTAATATGAAGCACACGTTAAGTGCTCCATAATTGTTAGCTGTTATTATTGTTGTTGGCCCCAATTAAATACATATATTAACCCCAAAGGGGAGTTCTATATACTACACTTTTAAAGTAGTAAATAAACAGTTGTAAGTCAAATCTAAAGCAAAGTCATACATAAAAAGTGTAAAAAGCAGTCAAGTACATCCCCCAAATCATGATTTTACTTGTACTTCACACTCACCAGCTTTTTGAAAGGAAATATATCATACATTATTCTACAATATTCCATGGAAGATTCTACTGAGCAAGTCCACAATGATTTAGATATAGGGGCCAAAGGGATGATTCCTTGGGTCCTATTCTTCACCAGCATATCAAACTCGACATGCTGTCTGCATGATTCTGCCATGTAAGGGCAGTGATCCACAACAAATACTGTTTTATGAGATTCAGAAAAAATCTTCATTTTGTTTTAACCTGTAAGGGATAAAATATATTAGCCAAACACCTTATACATAACATTTAATATCTTAAATTATTGCTAACGAATGCGTCTTTTCCTCAAGATTTGATAGGGAACATGAATAATCAGTAGTCAAACAAATTTATCGAACAAAGGACAAGATTTAACGAGGTCATGACCAGAAAGTAACAATTCAAGGGATGAGCTACACCATATTCACCTGTCATTCTACCAGACACAGGCAGATTACAATACATGCAGATATTTTTTGCTTTTGGAATGAACTTAAATTTGCCAGAAGAAAACATTTTTACAAATAATCGTATTGGTTTCCCTTACATAATACCAAACAAAATAAACGACAAACACCCTTCAAACACACTTTTGATGATCCTTGCTAATTGACATCAATCAAATATAAACCCCTAAAGTAATATAAGTCAGCATTTGGGGGCTTCCCTCCAAAAAAATCTCAAGACTTCTGAAAAAGGGTGAGGATTGGGGAGAAAGAATGAACTGGAAAGAGTGACAACAAAAGGTAAGCTCAAAACATAACAAACGTCTCCTAAGATAACTGCATATCTGGTCTTCGCATTAGGATAAGGACCTCAAATTCACACTCTCCACCTTAGCTTCTGAAACACCACGGTAATTCATCATGTAGAACAGAAAAACTTAGGTGCTACCATCACATGGTGGGAAGGAGGAACTTTTGAAACTTTTTCTTGTAAGAACTCCCTTGCTTCGCTAATAAAATCTTATACTGAATAGACAATCCACCTTCGAAAAGCACAGGGTAAACACAGAAGTGTTCATTAAAACGAACCGACTTTTTACAATCCAGCTATTTTCTTCTCCTGCTTTCCAATGCATTTCCCCTTCATGCAAAACTCTTCTTTGAGAAACCTAGACACACTCTGCTGGAAACTGGGGTGGGGGGGGGGAGTACAAGGTGAGTGGATAAGGAAGACCTCAGGATCGAGGTTCGCTTACTTTCGTGCCTGGTCCTGCAGTGAAAACGAACAGAGGCTATGCACCACAGCCTCTCTGGAAAAGGCTGCTGGCTGGGTGGGGAGGGTCAGCGCTCAGTCAGGAGTGTCTGGTACCAAAGACAGGGGACTATGCTTTCCCCGCTCATCTCCTAACACACCGGTCCTTCTCAGGCTTCCTAAATGCAGGAGCGCGCGCCTGCGCGTGAACACAAACACTCACACACTCGGACTGGCGCGTGCGCAAAGCACTCTTCTGCAGCCCCGCCAAACTGCCCTTCCCCCTCTGCGGGCCAGACGCCCAGGTCTCTAACAGGAAGAGGGCGGAGCCAAGAAAAAAAATGCCTCCGACCCTCAAGATTTTCTACCCCCTAATTTTCCAGTCACCCATTGGGAAAATTGATCCGGGCGACCTGAGAGCCTCCCCAACAGCGAAGTACCAACCACAGCACCGGCTAACGGTGCTACGGTCCCCTAAGCGCAAGGCCCGCCCACCAGATCTCCCCTTCTCAGTCTCTCCACCCAGGCCCGTTTCCCCTAGCAAAATTCGCGAGACTTTGCGAGAGGCCGAGAGAAAGCTTGAGCGTGGATTAGTGGGGAGGCCCGCCCCTACCTCTCGCGCATGTCAGCTAGAGGCCTCAAAAAAAATCGCTGGGCTCTGCCCCCACGGTTACGCGAGGAAGGAAATCTCGCGAGGTTGAAGCGCTCTGAGAGCGCTGGTCGGAGGCGGTGAACGGAGGTTTTCCGTTGGCAAGTGATGGGGCTGAGCCTCTCTGATTCCCCCAGGCCGCCCCTGCACTGCCTCTGCTTGGTTCTGCGTCTGCTCGCTGAAGAAGCTGAACAGGCAAGAGGAGTCTCTTTCCCTGGGTGCATAGGTCCCCGCTGGCCGAGGCTTGAGTCCTAACCGCCACAGCTGACGGCTGCGAGGGATTGAGACCAGAGTAAGTGGAATCAATCCAGGGACCAGAGCGGGCATAGGGAGTCGGAAGCTTCCTTCCCCGATGGTGCTTTGCACCACCTCTTGAACTACCGGCTGCCAGTTACTGGGCGCGGTACTTCCTCTCCTTGTTCAGCTCTGAGCACCTCTTTCCGGAACTGAGGTGCGGAAAGTTCGATCAAAAGCCTTGGCCCTAACCCTATGGACACACCTTCCCTCTCTGTTTCCTGCCTAACCCACCTGGGAGCTCACCGTTTGTGGGGCGGGGTTGGGGGGTGGTTGGCAGGGATGCAAAAAGGGGTCCTTTTCAGTTTTCAATTTACCTCTTTGCATATGACATGGAGAACCATTCCCTCTTTCTTGAAACTGCCCTCCAAGAAATATTACTCTTTTCCTGGTACTCTTCACGGATAACCATACTGTCTGGAAACTGCCCTCTGAAGAATCCTACTCTTTTCTTGGTTTTCTTCCTGCCTTTTTTATGTATCCCATCTCAGATAATGGTACCGGTGTCCATCCTGCTGTCCAAACTAGGAACCTAAGGCTCATCCTTGACTGTGTATTTCCACTTACACTACACGATGCTATTTCTTTTTCTTTCACCAGATGATTTCTCCACCATCATCCTTCCCTAGAGTTACCATTCTGAAATACAAATCTGTTCATATCAATACTTTCTTTAAGCTTTTTGAATAACCGTATTGCTGACAGAATTAAGTCCTAATTGTTAAGCATATCACTTAGGACCTTATACTGTCTGTTCCAATACATTCCATTCTACCTTTTCTGTCTTATTTTGCCTCTCCTCCAAATACTTCAATACCCAGTCATGCCAGACTGCTGGATGTTTCTCCAAACATGCAAGCACCTTCACAACTCTGTGCCTTTGTATGTGTTGTACCACCTGTCTTGAATGCTTACTCTTCCTTTTTTATTTAAACCAACTTTCAAGATCCAATTCATAGACCATTGTCTTCTCAGGCTCCCACAGATGATATTGATAGTACCACCACAGTGTTCCCAAAGCACTTGAGACGGTACTTCTGCAGTATTTCTTAGGTTGTATAACATTATTTGTTCCAGTATCTGTCTCTTGCACTAATTTGAGCTTGAGCCTGGGATCCCGTCTTATTCATCTTTGTAACAAAAGTTAGACCAATGCTTGGCACATAGCAGGTGTTATAGCTCTGAAGATTCACCATAGGAGTAGGAATCCTTAGCATCCTTAAAAGTGTAGAATTTTAGAGCCAGAGGAACCTTGTATATTAGCTTAAAGAACCCTGGCCTGTTTTGAATATGAGGAACCCTGTACCAACCAATACACAAGTAATTGTACTTTTAGTATCTGTTAGTTGAGGTTGTGCATAGTGGCAAAAAGACTGTTATGCTTTTAAATGCTTTTGTATTTTATTATTACTAGTCTCTATTAAAAATAGTGGGCTATTTATGTGAGAGAAATATTTAGACTACAGACCATGCTTGGTATATGTACATCCATGCAGCCCTTCCAATGATTCCTTGCCCATAGGTTAGAAATAACTGGTTTAGATTAAGTTAGGTCCTTCTTGAATTGTCATACCTGTTTGAACATACAGGTGTATGCAACTTATATTTAGCCACAATTCCAAGGTAACGTATAATTAAAAAAAGAAATTCTCCTGTGTCCTTACTTTCAGATTGTTTCTTATAACTTTAAAAATTCATTTTCTTCATAAAGCACCTTCATAAAACTCCAAACGTGTTCATTCCATCATTTTCAAGGACAGTGAAAATTTTTTGTCCTTTCAGATACAGTGCTATGTCTGTATAAGATGCTTTTAAAAAATATGTAATTTATAATTTACATGTTTTCTTTCTTGATCTCTTTATAAGTTTCTAAGAAAGCCATAACTAGGACTTTTTATATTTCCATATGTGTCAGTTAATATTGTCTACTAATTAACTTTAGAGGCACCTGCCTGAACAATAAAAATTTTTAAACTAGATTGTTGACATTGATAGACACATCTGTGTTATGTCAGTGGTCACAGTATTTCTGTGTAGTTTCAGCTATAGGGTAATGGATTTGTGGATAAAGGGGAAAGAAGACTGGTTTGAATTTCTTTAAATTCTTCTTAACCAAAATCTAAAACTAACAGCTGGCAGTTTCTGTCTTGGGTGGGTGGTGGTTTCTCTTTTATCGGCAGCACAATGTTCTGAACCCTCTGCCAGGAGTCTGACTGCGAATGTCTTTGGGCGGTAAAGTGGGTGAGAATGTGGCTAATGTGGAGGGCGGGGAACTGCTTTAAAAAATTTTACCTGTAATATGAACCTACCTACAGAAGATAATGTAAGTAAGTACACTAGTTAAGTGTGACTAGTTAAGACATGCTCTCTAAAAAATAGATAAAATTGAGAATATCTTTTTTTTTTTTTTTTTAACTGGAGTCTTTTAAATTTAAAACTTGTTAGAGAATGTGGAAAACGATCTTCCTCCCACTCCAGTTACCAGCCAAACAGTGCAGGGGGAAAAGCACAATGGTTTTCAAAAAAGGTGGCAAAGTAAAGGCATATTATAAAATATTTTAAACTTTTCTGTGGTTTTACATACAGGAAATGAACATGCAGATTCATAGAAACTTTGTGTCACTGTTTTTCTGAAATGCTAATAAAGGTATGCTTTTAATTACCTGCTATTTATAATTCCTTTCCCTGAACAGGTATGTTTTTATAGTTAAAAAAGAAATTTCAAATGTAGTTCATTTTGATAGTAGTATTTCATTATGCAATGTAGAGAATGTTTTTTAAAGTGGATGTTAATTCTAGTTTCAGAAAGTCTAATTGGTCTCCTTAAAAAACAAAATTCAACTGAGTAAACTTTAAAAATCTTATTGGCTTTGTTCAACGACTCATGAATCAGGCTGCATCCCATCTAGCAGAAAGGAGTTCCAAGGAGCTGTACAAAATGAAAGACTTTTATAGGAGAAGGGACAAGGAAGTTATACTAACAAAAAGCAGATTGGTTGGGACAAGATCACTTTCCTTTAGGGGACGGCAGGGGTCTGTCAGACAAATTACCTCACAGTGATTCCTGATCGACAGATTTAAGGTTCCATTTCTGGAAGAGGCCAAAACTGTAAGTTAAGTCTTGGTTTGGTGATGTGGGGCTTAGCATAAGTGACATGGCATTTAGGGGCCTGTTTTCTTGTTTTTAACAGTCTTATAATTAACTGTGATGGCTGGTTAAAATAGGTACTAGGCTTTTATTGGTTATGCAGAAAAATATTAAATATTTGTTATTTTTTCATCTTCATTTACACTTCCATTTATTTTCTATTGCTGGTTTGAAATGCAATTTATATAATACTTTGGAAGTCTCATCGGTCGAGTAGGGTCAAGGAGTTTGCTTTGTTTTTCCACCCAGGAGACCAGGATAGTCTATATAGGTAAAAGCAAACAGGGCCCTGGAGAGCCATCTTGGCTCATGAATATCCACTAGACTGGGGGTCAGAAGTTCTATTTCTGGTACTAGCTTGGCTCCTTCCTTGCTACATGGTGCTGTCAGTCAGCTCCTTACCTTTGAAATCCTGAGTCTGTTTCCTCATTGGTAAAATGGAAAAAACAGTTATCCCAATGAGCAAGATTCAGTATAAGGCTGTATTACTTAGGCTCAGAAAGCTACCAACAGTTGGAATTAATTAAAATTATTACCTAGCAGTTTGATTTTACTCTGGAGTCCTCTAGAGGTCCATTTAGATTGAATTAGGTTGGAGAAAAGGCTAACACACTTTTGAAGAAGGAAAAGATGACTTGCCATATCAGATAGCAAGAGTTATTTTACAACTGTAACAGTTGAGGCAGCGTATTGATGTAAAGATAGATACAGAGGTAGAATAGAGAGCTCAGAAACATACCCATACATTTATTGAAAAAACATACAACAGGTGTGGCATTACAATTCAGTGGGGGAAGAACGTACTATCCAATAAATGGGAACTGGCGCAACTAGTTGTCCACGTGAGAAAAGGAAAATATAATTAGATATCTTCCTTATACCACGCATGCAAATAAACAGCAGATGAATTAAAGACAAAGGCAGAACCTTGGGGACAGATAATTTTTTTTTTAAGTTTTAAAATTAACGTATTATGCCCTTTTTTGCAATATAGTTCTATTCATTTTAACATGTGTACAGATTCCACCGCAATCAGGATACAGAACTATCCATTATTTCAGAATACTCTTTTGTGCCACACCCTTCTCCCCCACCCCTGTGCCCACTCCCACTCCCAGCTCCTGACAACCACTGATCTCTTATGTACCCTCTTATCTACCGCTGTGGTTTTGTCCTTTGGGCGGTGCCAGGTAAATGGAAGCAGTATGTAACCTTTGAGATTGTCTTCTTTCACTCAGTCAGCATAATATTTTTGAGATTCACCTATGTTGTTGCCTTATCAGTGCTTCATTCAATATTATTGCTGAGTAGTATTTCATTGTATGGATGGTATGTACTGCAGTTTATCCACTCATTTCTCTACAGTAAATACCCAGAATTGGTATTCCTGGGTCATATGGTAGAATACATTTAACTTTTCAGAAACTGCTAAACCATTTTCCAAAATAACCGTGTTATTTTGCATTCTCACCAGCACTGTGTGAGAGTTCTGTGCCAGCACCTGGTATGTCAATACTTTCTATTTTATCCATTTTAATAGGGGTGTAGTGGAGCTCATCATGGATTTAATTGCTTTTCTTTAATGGCTAATGATGTTGAATATGTTTTCATGTGCTTTTTTTGCCATCCATATATTTTTTTGGTTAAGTGTTAAAGTCTTTTGCTCATTTTAAAAAATTAGATTATTACCTTATTGTTAGTTTTGAGAGGTTTTTATGTATTCTGAATACAAGTCCTGTGTCAGATATGTGATTTGTATCTTCTCCTAGTCTATAGCTTGTCTTTTCAGACTGTCTTAACAGTGTTTCCCAGAGCAAAAGTTTCTAATTTTGATGACGTCCAGTTTATTGAATTTTCCTTTTTTGAATCAAGCTTTTGGTATCATGTCTAAAAAGTGTTTGCTTAACCCCAGGTCACAAAGATTTTCTCCCGTTTTTTCTTCTAGAAGCGTTACCATTTTTCATTTTACATTTAGATCTGTGGTCCATTTGGAGTTAATTTTTGTGAAAATTGTAAGAATTACTTCAGGGTTAACATGTTGGCATGCAGATGTCCAGTCTCCCAGCACCATTTGCTGAAAAGACTATCCTTTCTCCTTTGACTTGCCTTTGCACCTTCTTCAAAAATCAGTTGGTCGTGTTTCTGTGGGCTTATTTCTGGACTCTGTTCTGTTTTATCTGACTGGCTCTGCCAATACCATGCCATCTTAACTGCTATAGCTTTATAGTAAGTCTTAAAATTTAGAAGTGTGATTTCTCCAATTTTGTTTTCAAAATTATTTTGACTATTTGGTTGAATTTGCCATTGAAACCACTTGAGTCTAGAGATTTTTGGCAGAAGATTTTTAACTACGAATGTTTTTAATAGTTGTAGGACTATAGAATAGTTACAGGTATTTAATAGTTATAGCTATAATAATTATTACTAATAGTTGCATCTTGTATGACTTTATGTAGTTTGTGGTTTTTGAAGAATTTGTCCATTTCATCCAATTCATGTGTATGAAATTTATTATTGTATTCACTTATCCTATTAATGAATTAGGAGTCTGCAGTGATATCCCTTCTTTCATTCCTGACATTGGTAATTTATGTCTTCTCTCTTTTTTTTCTTGGTCAGTTACGCTAGAGGTTTATCAACTTTTTTTTGCTTTTTCAAAGAACTAGTTTTTGGTTTCATTGTTTTTTTTTCTGTTGTTTTCCTGTTTTCAATTTCATTAATTTCTGCTCTTGTATTATTTCCTTCTTTCTGTTTAGTTTGTGTTTATTTTGATTTTCTTTTCCTTATTTCATAAGGTTGAGGCTTAGATAATTGATTTGATATCTTTCTAGTTTTCTTATATAAGCATTTAGTGTATGAATTTCCTGCTTTACATGCATGCCAAAATTTTGATATCTTGTATTTAGATCAAAATATTTTCTAGGGCTTCCCTGGTGGCGCAGTGGTTGAGAGTCCGCCTGCCGATGCAGGGGACACGGGTTCGTGCCCTGGTCCGGGAAGATCCCACATGCCGCGGAGCGGCTGGGCCCGTGAGCCATGGCCGCTGAGCCTGCGCGTCCGGAGCCTGTGCTCCGCAACGGGAGAGGCCACAACAGTGAGAGGCCCACGTACCGCAAAAAAATTTAAAAAAATTTTTTTCTAATTTCCAAAAAGACTTTCTTTTTGTCTCATGGATTACTTATGTGTGTTGTTTAATTTCCAAATATTTAGAGATTTTCTTGTTGTCTCTTTGTTATTTATTTTAGTTTAATTCCATTATGTTCAGAGAACATAATTTGTATGACTGCAGTTCTTTTAAATTTGTTAAGGTTTGTTTTTTGATCCAGGATATACTCTATCCTAGTGAATGTCCCATGTGTACTTAAAAATAATGTGTATTCTTCTGTTGTTGGTTATAGTGTTTTATAAATTATCAATTCAGTCTACTTAGTTGATGGAGTTTGTTCATTTCTTCTATATCGTTGCTGATTTTCTGTGTACTAGTTCCATCAGTTACTGAGAAAAAAGTGTTGAAGATTTCAGCAGTAAGTGAGGATATGTCTATTTATTTTTTTCAGTTTTTATTTGATTTTGAAGCTCTCTAATTAGGTACATATACATTTAGGATTCTTATGTGTTCTTGGTGAGTTGGCCCTTTTATCAACTATGTATTGCCCCTCTTTTATCCCTGGTAATTTTCTTTTCTCTGAAGTCTAATTCATCTAGTATATTTTTAAAAATATATTTATTTCTTTAATTTTGGCTGCGTTGGGTCTTTGTTGCTGTGCGCAGGTTTTCTCTAGCTGCAGCGAGCGGGGGCTACTTTTCGTTGAGGTGTGCGGGCTTCTCTTGTTGTGTAGCACGGGCTCTAGGTGTGCGGGCTTCAGTAGTTGTGGCATGCAGGCTCAGTAGTTGTGGCTCACGGGCTCTAGAGCACAGGCTCAGTAGTTGTGGCACATGGGCTTAGTTGCTCCGCAGCATGTGGGATCTTCCCGGACCAGGGCTTGAACCCGTGTCCCCTGCATTGGCAGGTGGATTCTTAACCATTGTGCCACCAGGGAAGTCCCTCATCTAGTATTAATATAGCCACCAGCTCTCTTTTTAAAATATACCTTTATTGAGATACAATTTCACATACCATAATAGTCCATCATTTAATATGTACAATTTGATGGTTTTTTTGTATATTCACAGAGTTGTGCAACCATCACCACAATCAATTTTAGAATATTTTCTTCACTCCAAAAATCTATGCCCATTAAGTCACTACCCATTCCCCTTACCTTCCCCCTCTCCCTTTGACCCTAGACAAATCACTAATCTACTTTCTGCCTATATGAACGTGCATCTTGTGGACATTTCATGTAAATGGAATCAAAATATGTGCTCCTTTGTGACCGGCTTCTTTCACTTAGCATAATTTTTCAAGTTTCATCCATTTTGTAGCTTATATCAGTACATCATTCCTCTTTTTTTTGGGTCAAAAAATACTCACTGTATCACATTTTATTTATTCATTTTTCAGTTGTTGGACATTTGGGCTATTTCTACTTTGGAACTATTATGAATAGTGTTGCTGTGAACATTCATGTACAATTTTCTGCAAGGACATGTTTTCATTTTCTAGGTGTGTACCTAGGAGGGGAATTGCTAGATAATCTGCTTAACCTTTTGAGGAACTGCCAGACTGGTTTCCAAAGTGGCTGCACCATTTTACATTCCAACCAGCAGTCCATGAAAGCTCCAAATTCTCTACATCCTAGCCAACACTTACTATCTTTTTTATTATATAGCCAGCCTAGTAGATATGAAGTAGAATCTTGTTATTTTGATTTGCAGTTCCCTGATGGCTAATCATGTTGAGCACCTTTTCGTGTACTTATTATTAGTACACTGGTGTTATTTTGATTGGTGTTTATATAGAAAGTGTCTCTTTCCATCCTTTTACTTTTAACCTACCTATATCATATTTGAAGTGAGTTTCGTGTAGACAACATATAATTGGGTCCTGTGGTTTTTTTTTTTGCTGTACGCGGGCCTCTCACCGTTGTGGCCTCTCCCATTGCAGAGCACAGGCTCTGGACGCGCAGGCTCAGCGGCCATGGCTCACGGGCCCAGCCACTCCACGGCATGTGGGATCTTCCCGGACCGGGGCACGAACGGCTGTCAACCACTGCACCACCGGGGAAGCCCCTGGGTCCTGTTTTAAATCCTAATTAAAGAGTTAGATTATCAGACTGCATGTTCTAATGTGTTTAGAACATTTATATTTAGTGTAGTTATTAATGTTTGTATTTAGATCCACTATCTTATTTGTTTTCTGTTTGTACCCTCAGTGTTTTGTTCTTTCCTTTCCCCTTTTCTCCTTCTTTTGGGTTATTAAAACTTTTTATTCATTTTAATTCATCTGTTATGATTTTGACTCTTATCTCCATACTGCTTTTTTTTAGGGATTTCTCTAGTATTACAACATATATGTTTGTTTACAATTGACATTTTATCATTTCAACATTAACCCTCCCCGTTAATGTTGTAGTTATATATTACATCTACATAAATTGAAAATTCCATCACAAAAGTTATAGCTCTTGTTTTCAAATATCAGACATTTTAAAGCACTCAAAAAGAGAATAGTCTATTATTTTTATCAAGATATTTATGATTTCTCTTGCTCTTCCTTTATTCCTGATACTCTTAAGTTTCCTTCTGCTATCATTTTGCTTCCCTCTGAAGAATTTCCTTTAGAACAAATCTAGAAATGGATTCTGTTTTTCTTCCTCTGAGAATGATTTTTATTTTACCTTCATATATGAAGGATATTTTCACTGGATATAGAATTATGGGTTGAGAGTTCCATTCTTCAGTGCTTTTAACTGGCCTTCCTGATTTCTGATGAAAAATCTATAGTCATTCAAAATATTGGTTCTCTGTAAGTAATATGTTATTTTTCTCTGGCTGCTTTCAGGATTTTTTCTTTGTCTTTCATTTTCAGAAATTTGATTATGATGTGTCTGAGCTTGGACCTTCTTGGATTTATCCTGTTTTGGGTTTGCTGAGGACTGAGAATGATACAAGCAGAAAGATATCTGAGAAAGAGGCAAAGTGTTGCATAATTTAAATTCATGAATAACTGATCCAGTTAAATGTTTCTATTTTACCTGATTGACAAGTTAGAATATTCTTGGAAGGACACAAAATATAATAGTATATTAACCATTGTGAGTATTATGGCTTTTCAGTAGGGGACTTTAAAAATCCATCTGTAACATAAATAAATATACTATTATTAATACATTACTTGTATATTTAGGAATGTTATGTAGTCCTAAACCATAGAGAGAGGCAACCCTATAAAATCCACTTGGAGATGTTCAAAACGTCCTTTAGGAATGGTTTTAGTCCTCGCTTCACCTTTACAGTTTTTCCGGATACATTTATTTACAAATAAGGTGTGTACTGGACCATATCCTCTGCCATCCAAGCAATTTTCCCATCAGTGTTTAATATTGTGGCTAATCTTTTTCTACTGGAATGAGTTAGTGTTCATTCGAGGTTTTGTCTGGTGCTATCAGGTAGCCATCCTGATTATGTCAGCTCTTATACTCATGGATTTTATAACCTGATCATCCCATGTTTCTTTCTGGAATTTGGCAGGCCAGATTTTGTTTGTCTGTGATGGAATCTTTGACTTCTCCATGGATTTCTTAAGATTTTATTGTTTTACGTGAAACCCTTGCATAGGACTTTTAGTAAAAGTAATGTTTTTATAACTATGTACTTTAAAGTAGTTCGCTAGTATCTGTAATATACGATACTAGCTTTAGAATCTTTTTTTTTTTTACTGTGCATCTCTACCTTATTATTTTAGGTAGCATCAAGCCATCAAGTAGTTAATGTATTTGTTGTTTTTTAAAGGATATCTGAGGAACTTCCTTGCAGCATTTAAAGAAGTGAATTATTCCAAAAACAATTCAGCTATTAGTGTATATATTTGCTCTTTCATTTTAACGAGTTGCTCTATCTTAGAAGGCCACAGTTAAGTCATTTGATCAGTTCGGCTTCTGGTAAGAAATTGAATTTTATCAGCATGACTGAAGTGCCTGTTACGTATCAAGCCTGATGCATGTCACTTTTCATGTTTGATGTAAAACCTGTTAACAAACAGTAAAGTCGGGATTTGGTGCTAGAGAATTCAAAGGCTTTGCTTTGGGCTTGGACACTCCTTGAATCATGGGAACACAGTCACGAGATTTTCTTCCAGTAGGTATGATTGTTGGAGTGAGTTTTGTACCAGAAGATGGTAATATGAAGCGGAGAAAGTAAAAACATTTCATAATTATTCCACTAGTAGATGATTTTAGGGTGCTTTCATTTAGCAGTTGAGATTTACTACATATGGGAACATCAGGTATAAAGACCTAGTATAAACTCTGAAGGTGCTTTGACTAATTTAGTTGAGGCCTGTGATTGCTCTGAGGCAAGGAGGGTGAGCCTTAGCTACTGAATCAAAGCATAGGATTTAATAGGCAGTGGGTCTTTGGTGCCATGTTGTCAAGTTGATACCCCCAGAACACAGCTTAACTTTTTCATATTCCTTTTTTTTTTAAAAAATATTTATTTATTTATTATTTATTTGGCTATGCAGGGTCTTTGTTTCAGCACACAGGGTCTTTGTTGCAGCATGCGGGATCTTTAGTTGTGGCATTGCGGGATCTAGTTCCCTGGCCAGGGATTGAACCTGGGCCCCCTGCATTGGGAGCATGGAGTCTTAACCACTGGACCACCAGGGAAGTCCCAACTTTTTCGTATTTTAAAAAGAAAGATTTATGATTATCTGGAAAGATTCCATCTAGTTTCAGGGCTCTGTAGATTCCTTCGCCCAGAGAATTCTGGGAGCATGGCTTTTGGGGAGAGGGCAACTTATTGAATTACACACAGTATAGGTATTCTCATGTCTAGATCACCTATCATCTGATCATATATAGGAACTTCAGTGCATTTTATTTGGAAACGCATCCTATCTATTGTTTGTAGATGTCATGTTGTTACAAAGCATAAAGAGGTATTCTTCTCATAGTAGTCCCAACAGTATCATTTAACAATATCCTAGGTTGGAACCTAGGACTGTCAGAGGTTCCTCATACTTGACTTGTTCTATTAAATCAAGATAAACTTTACTTCTCTAAGATCTTTTATAACTTTCTCTAGACTTTTTTTAAATTTCTTTCACCATCTATTACAACCAGTTATTTTTACTATAAGACAAATATTTTTTTCTCTTTTTAATTTTTTTTTCCCACAAATAACTTTAAAATTTTACTCAGAAGAATCTGCTGTTCTATAGTAGTGGGATTGATGGGAGATATGGAGATATAGTAACTCCCACATAAATAGGAAAGCCATACTATTACCTATCTATAATTTTATTTTTTTATTATTTTTTTTTTGCGGTATGCGGGCCTCTCACTGTTGTGGCCTCTCCCGTTGCGGAGCACAGGCTCTGGACGCGCAGGCTCAGCGGCCATGGCTCACGGGCCCAGCCGCTCCGCAGCATGTGGGATCTTCCCGGACCGGGGCACAAACCCATGTCCCCTGCATCGGCAGGCGGACTCTCAACCACTGCGCCACCAGGGAAGCCCCTATCTATAATTTTAGATTATTCCCCTTGGAAGTTTAGAGGAAGGGCAAGGCATTATTGGAGACTAATGTCTCCCTTGGAGCAGCATCTTAGACAGATTTTGAATGGCTGTCCTTTTGTGTTTTAGCCAGTACGAGCCATTGGTTCCTTTAATTGCCCTTTTGCTTGTATTTTGAAGTACGCTTATCTAAATCTCCTAGATATTAGAGGACAAATCTTTTGGTTGTTTTATCTAGAGAGACAGAAATTATATTAGTTTCCAGCTTAATTCTTAAAGCTCTCTGGAAATGTCTAGTCATGAATATTTTCTAGATTGGCAGTTTTACATTTTAATTTATTTTGATTAAATCTTTTTATTCAGCTTTAAACCTGTTTATAATAACAGGACAGTATACCCTTTGCTTCAGCTGTTGGGTACAACCAAGAATACTGTTGAACGTTTTTTCATCTTTATTTAGTTTACAATTTTGAATCTTTGCTATATAACCTTAAATGAAAGCCTGCTAAAATGGCCTGATGTGTTTTCTTTCCTTCTTTTAAAATGTTACGTAGTTGGGTTATTTAAATCTCTTTTGTACTTACTGCATTTTTCTCTATCTGAGGGGCTAATAATTAACTGAACTATAGTCCAGTGCAGTAGGATCTAACTGTCCTACATTCTGTAGCAAATTTCTGTCTTCCTAAACTTGATGAAAATCCTTCATTATAGCCCTTAACTTGGTTCTGTACCTGAGTTTTAATTTAATATCTATAGACCTGGCTTCTGGCCTAGTAATTTTACAGTGTAATTTTATTTTTTGAGAAAATCTTGAAGAAAGGGTAGCTTATATAGAAAGTAAGGTGACACTTAGTAGAAAGAGAACAATTCAAGAATGATGTTTCAGAAGGTTAAAGTTTTTGAGAGACATTATTTGACGATTAAAATTTTGTTTTGAGGTCTCAGCATACCAGTTGAAGAAACTACAATAACTATTGGCTGCTTCATGTTTTGCCTCCTAATTTTTTGAGTTCCTTTTATGTATATTAATTATTGATTTTAACACCCACAATGGCCAGTGTTGTTCTAAGTTAAAACTTTCTTTGCCATTTACTAAGGAAGGTGCAAGAGTTAGGATTATAATGCAATTTTATATAAGAAGCCAAAGTTCCTCCAGAAGGAGGTTGACACTTGAGCATAGCATGACACAGAGAGGCCACTTTGGCTGGTCAGTAGTGTGCATTTGTGAATGGTGTCTCAGGTCACCTGACCAAGCAGAGGCTAGGAAGGGTCTATGGTCAGAGACCTGACAGTCATTGACTGCAGAATAAAGACTAATAAAGTGACCTTTTTCACAAATGACAAATGACTTGATAGGGTTTGCCCTTATGAAGAGCACAATTTCTGTATAACATAAAATATATCCATTGGATGTGTACTTTTTTTCCCCACTATAAATTCAGGGTGTTTTAAATACATTCTGATTATGTCTGCAAATCATACATGTATGATCGCACACACACACATATGTGTGTGTGTGTATATATATATATATATATGTAATTATATAATTATATTTATACGCATTGTATTTTTTGAATATTATAAATTCACTTTTGAGTTTGTTCTACCTTAACAGAATCAAAACCACAGATGTTCTTAGATGTTTTTTCTTCCGAGACAGTGAGCAATCCAGTAACAAATGTAGCTTAAGCATATCTGTGTTAATGTGAAACTAAAATAAGATGCTATGCCAGCTTTGTTTTGAATCTTGATTTTCATTTTTAATTATACATATTCCTTTAGAAATGAGTTGCACAATTGAGAAGGCACTTGCTGATGCTAAAGCCCTTGTTGAAAGACTGAGAGATCATGACGATGCAGCAGAATCTCTGATTGAGCAAACCACAGCTCTCAACAAGCGAGTAGAAGCTATGAAGCAGGTTTGATGTTTTTCCTTGCTGATTCCATTTTAAAGAAGCAGTCATTGATATTTATGTGTTGCTTGAATTGTAAACTTCTGCTTAATTAGTATTTTATTATTTTTTAATGTTCTCTAAAATTTAAAAGTAGCTTGACTTGTGTGTTTCAGTTTACTTTAGATTGAAATGTAATTTTGTCAAGTTCAACTGGCATGTATATATGTATATATTCTAAAACATATAGACTTGATCACTTTCCTGACAGTGATGCACATTTGAGTTTGGAAAATATATGAATTTTTTAGGTCTAGATACATTTGACAAAGACCAGATAATATCTTTCACTATATAATTGACACATATTTTGCTCTGTCTCCTATTTTTATAATGTAGAAATATTTTTCTTTATAAGAGTATTTAGGTGACACTATTTAACAATAAAATAGTTTTTGAAAATGATGCAGAGCAATATCTGGTTTCCATCTTTTGCAGTTACTGCATTTGTACTTGCTACCTTATTTTGCATTTAATGCTGCCAGTTAAAGAAGAAATAAAAAGGGCTTCACTTCTTGTTATCCTTACTGTTGTATATAAGAACTTTCCAGTGAGCTACTATTTTAAGCCCTCTTTTGATAAAGAGTTTCAACTCTAAGAGAATTATAAAATCTCTGATATTATGATGGAAATCACTGGAGGAAAATATATATTCATAGCTTACACTCTAGAAATGCATCATCCCTTTTGTAAAAGGAAGCAACCCAGGGTTACTGCTTTTAACAAAGCTGCTGAAAATAGTGAAGGAAGTTTACTTATTTTGTTTTGCAACTCTGTTGCCCTAAACACATTACATACATCCCTGTCTACCTTGATTCATGCATTCCAGTGAACATATATATCTGGTATTGAGTTGTAAAAAAGGGGGGTTGACAACCAGAGTTAAGAACCATACCATAAAGTTTACCCTTTTGAAGAGTGCAGGTCATTGGATTTTAGTATATTCACATGCTGTGCAACCATAATTACTATCTAGTTTGAGAACACTTCATTACCCCAAAAGCCCATATCCATTAGTAGCTACTCCCTAGGTCTCCCTTTCCCTGGCCGCTGGAAACTACAAATCTGTCTGTCTCTATGGATTTGCCTATTTTAGACATTTCATATGAATGGAATCATACAATATGTGGCTTTCTGTGACTTTTTTTAACGTAATGTTTTCAGGTTTCATCGATGTTGTAGCATGTATCAGTACCTGATTCCTTTTTATTGCTAAATAATATTCATTGTAAGGATACAGCACATTGTGTTTATCTGTTCATTGGTTGATGGACATTTGGATTGTTTCATTTTTTGGCTATTATGTATAATACTGCTATGAATAGTTGTTTGTAAGTTTCTATGTGGACATATGTTTTCAATTTTCTTGGGTATATACCTAGTTCAATTAGAATGGATGGGTCTTAAAAATCTATATTTAACGTTTAGAGCATCTGCCTGACTGTTTTCCAGAGCAGGCATATCATTTTACATTCCCATGAACAGTATATGGGAGTGATTTCTCCACATCCTCTCCAACACTTGTTATTACTTGCTTTTTGATTAAGCTCATCCTAGTCGTTGTGAAGTGGTATCTCCTTGTTACACTGAATTGTATTTCCTGAATGACTAATGATGTTAAGCATCTTTCATGTGTTTATTTTCTTTAGAGAAATGTCTCTTCAAATCCTTTACCTATTTTTTTCCAGCTTTACTGAGATATACTTGACATACAACATTGTGTAACTTAAGGTGTACAATATATATTGATATATGTATATTTTGTGAAAAGATTACCTACCACAATGAGGTTAGTTAATACCTCCATCACCTCACATAATTACCGTTCGTGTGTGTGTGTATACATTTAAGATGTATTCTCTTGGCAACTTGCAAGTATATAATACAATATTGTTAACTCTAGACACCATGATGTACATTACATCCTCAGAACTTACTTGTTTGCCCATTTTTAAATTGAGTTATTTTTCCTTTTATTGTTGAGTTGTAAGGGTTCTTTATCAAACATACATATATGTGTGTGTGTGTGTGTGTGTGTGTATCAGATACATATTTTCAAATATTTTCTCTTACATTTTAATAAAAATCTTTTCATTAGTATCAAGAAGAAATTCAAGAACTTAATGAAGTTGCAAGACATCGGCCACGGTCCACATTAGTTATGGGTATCCAGCAAGAAAACAGACAAATCAGAGAATTGCAACAAGAGAACAAAGGCAAGCTATATTATCACTGTGTATAGCAAATCAAAAGAGAACTTTAATCTGCAACTGTACTATCAACTTGGGACCAATTACTATTTTTTAAAATGGGAAAAAAGGGAATTCCCTAGTGGTCCGGCAGTTATGACTTTCACTGCCGTGGGCCCGGGTTCAGTACCTGCTTGGGGAACTAAGATTCCACAAGCTGTGTGGCATGGTCAATAAATAAATTAATTAAATAAAATGGGAAAATAGCCAGTTAAAGTTACTTTTTGACATTTCTAGTCCATTATGCCTAAATCGTAGTTATTGCTCTTTTTTTTAAAACATCTTCATTGGAGTAAAATTGCTTTGCAATGTTAGTTTCTGCTGTATAACAGTGAATGTGTTAGTTTCTGCTGTATAACAGTGAATCAGCTATACGTATATGTATAACCCCATATCCCCTCCCTCTTGCATCTCACTCCCATCCTCCCTATCCCACCCCTCTAGGTGGTCACAAAGCACTGAGCTCATCTCCCTCTGCTATGCAGCTGCTTCCTACTAGCTATCTATTTTGCTTTTGGTAGTGTATATATGTCATTGCCACTCTCTCACTTCATCCCAGCTTACCCTTCCCCCTCCCCATGTCCTCAAGTCCATCCTCTACGTCTGCGTCTTTATTCCTGTCCTGCCCCTAGGTTAGTTGGAACCATTTTTTTTTTTTTTTTTTTAGATTCCATACATATCTGTTCGGATACGGTATTTGTTTTTCTCTTTCTGACTTACTTCACTCTGTATGACAGACTCTAGGTCCATCCACCTCACTACAAATAGCTCAGTATCTTTTCATTTTATGGCTGAGTAACATTGCATTGTATATATGTGCCACATCTTCTTTATCCATTCCTCTGTTGATGGACATCTAGGCTGCTTCCATTGTATGGCTATTGTAAACAGTGCTGCAATGAACATTGGGGTGCATGTGTCTTTTTGAATTATGGTTTTCTCTGGGTATATGCCTAGTAGTGGGATTGCTGGGTCATATGGTAGTTCTATTTTTAGTTTTTTAAGGAACCTCCATACTGTTCTCCATAGTGGCTGTATCAATTTACATTCCCACCAACAGTGCAAGAGGGTTCCTTTTCTCCAAACCCTCTCCAGCATTTATTGTTTGTAGATTTTTTGACGATGGCCATTCTGACTGGTGTGAGGTGATAGCATCTTTTCATGTGTTTGTTGGCAATCTGTATATCTTCTTTGGAGAAATGCCTATTTAGGTCTTCTGCCCATTTTTGGATTGGATTGTTTATTTTTTTAATATTGAGCTGTGTGAACTGCTTGTACATTTTGGAGATTAATCCTTTGTCAGTTGCTTCATTTGCAAATATTTTCTCCCATTCTGAGGGTTTTCTTTTCATCTTGTTTGTAGCTTCCTTTGCTGTGCAAAAACTCTTAAGTTTCATTAGGTCCCGTTTGTTTATTTTTGGTTTTATTTCCATTACTCTAGGAGGTGGATCAAAAAAGATCTTGCTGTGATTTATGTCAAAGATTTTTCTTCCTATGTTTTCCTCTAAGAGTTTTATAGTGTCCGGTCTTACATTTAGGTCTCTAATCCATTTTGAGTTTATTTTTGTGTATGGTGTTAGGGAGTGTTCTAATTTCATTCTTTTACATGTAGCTGTCCAGTTATCCCAGCATCACTTATTGAAGAGACTGTCTTTTCTCCATTGTATATTCTTGCCTCCTTTATCAAAGATTAGTTGACCATAGGTGCGTGGGTTTACCTCTTGGCTTTCTATCCTGTTCCATTGATCTATATTTCTGTTTTTGTGCCAGTACCATACTGTCTTCATTACTGTAGCTTTGTAGTATAGTCTGAAGTCCGGGAGCCTGATTGCTCCAGCTCCATTTTTCTTTCTCAAGATTGCTTTTGGTATTCGGGGTCTTTTGTGTTTCCATACAAATTGTGAAATTTTTTGTTCTAGTTCTGTGAAAAATGCCTTTGGTAGTTTGGTAGGGATTGCTTTGAATCTATAGATAGCTTTGGGTAGTATGGTCATTTTCACAATGTTGATTCTTCCAATCCAGGAACATGGTATATCTTTCCATCTGTATCGTCTTTAATTTCTTTCATCAGTGTCTTATAGTCTTCTGCATACAGGTCTTTTGTCTCCTTAGGTAGGTTTAGTCCTAGGTATTTTATTCTTTTTGTTGCAGTGGTGAATGGGAGTGTTTCCCTAATTTCTGTTTCAGATTTTTCATCATTAGTGTATAGGAATGTAAGAGATTTCTGTGCATTAACTTTGTATCCTGCTACTTTATCACATTCATTGATTAGCTCTAGTAGTTTTCTGGTAGCATCTTTAGGATTCTCTCTGTATAATGTCATGTCATCTGCAAACTGTGACAGTTTTACTTCTTTTCTGATTTGGATTCCTTTTTCTTGTCTGATTGCTGTGGCTAAAACTTGTAAAACTATGTTGAATAATAGTGGTGAGAGTGAGCAACCTTGTCTTGTTCCTGATCTTAGTGGAAATGGTTTCAGTTTTCACCACTGAGAACGATATTGGCTGTGGGGTTGTCATATATGGCCTTTATTATGTTGAGGTAGGTTCCCTCTATGCCTACTTTCTGGAGAGTTTTTTTCATAAATGGGTGTTGAATTTTGTCAAAAGCTTTTTCTGCATCTATTGAGATGATCATATGGTTTTTCTCCTTCAATTTGTTAATATGGTATATCACATTGAAGAAGAATATATTCTTCTTCAATTTTTCTTCAGAATATATATTGAAGAATCCTTACATTCCTGGGATAAACCCCACTTGATCATGGTGTATGATCCTTTTAATATGCTGTTGGATTCTGTTTGCTAGTATTTGTTGAGGACTTTTGCATCTATGTTCATCAGTGATATTGGCCTATAGTTTTTTTTGTGACATCTTTGTCTGGTTTGGGTATTAGGGTGATGCTGGCTTTGTAGAATGAGTTTAGGAGTGTTCCTCCCTCTGCTATATTTTGGAAGAGTTTGAGAAGGATGGGTGTTAGCTCTTCTCTAAATGTTGGATAGAATTCGCCTGTGAAGCCATCTGGTCCTGGGCTTTTGTTTGTTGGAAGATTTTTAATCAGAGTTTCAATTTCAGTGCTTGTGATCGGTCTGTTTATATTTTCTATTTCTTCCTGGTTCAGTCTCGGAAGGTTGTGCTTTTTTAAGCATTTGTCCATTTCTTCCAGGTTGTCCATTTTATTGGCATAGAGTTGCTTGTAGTAATCTCTCATGATCCTTTGTATTTCTGCAGTGTCAGTTGTTACTTCTCCGTTTTCATTTCTAATTTTGTTGATTTTTCTCCCTTTTTTTCTTGATGAGTCTGGCTAATGGTTTATCAATTTTATTTAACTTCTTTACGAACCAGCTTTTAGTTATATTGATCTTGCTATTGTTTCCTTCATTTCTTTTTCATTTATTTCTGATATGATCCGTATGATTTCTTTCCTTCTGCCAACTTTGGGCGTTTTCTTGTTCTTCTTTCTCTAATTGCTTTTGTTGTAAGGTTAGGTTGTTTATTTGAGATTTTTCTTATTTCTTGAGGTAGGATTGTATTGCTGCAAACTTCCCACTTAGAACTGGTTTTGCTGCATCCCATAGGTTTTTGGTCATCGTATTTTCATTGTCATTTGTTTCTAGGTAATTTTTAATTTCCTCTTTGATTTCTTTAGGGATCTGTTGGTTATTTATAGTGTATTGTTTGGCCCCCATGTGTTTGTATTTTTTACAGTTTTTTCCTGTAATCAATATGTAGTCTCATAGTGTTATGGTCAGAAAAGATACTTGATATGACTTCAGTTTTCTTAAATTTACCAAGGCTTCATTTGTGACCCTAGATATGGTCTGTACTGGAGAATGTTCCATGAACACTTGAGAAGAACATGTATTCTGTTGTTTTTGGATGGAATGTCCTATAAATATCAATTAAGTCCATCTTGTTTAATGTGTCATTTAAAGCTTGTGTTTCCTTATTTATTTTCATTTTGGATTATCTGTGCATTGGTGAAAGTGGGGTGTTAAAGTCCCCTACTATTGTTGTGTTACTGTCGATTTCCCCTTTTATGGCTGTTAGCATTTGCCTGATGTATTGAGGTGCTCCTATGTTGGGTGCATAAATATTTACAGTTGTTACATCTTTTTCTTGGATTGATCCCTTGATCATTATGTGGTGTCCTTCTTTGGCTCTTGTAATAGTCTTTATTTTAAAGTCTATTTTGTCTCTTATGAGAATTGCTACTCCAGCTTTCTTTTGATTTCCATTTGCATGGAATATCTTTTTCCATCCCCTCACTTTCAGTCTGTATGTGTCCCTAGGTCTGAAGTGGGTCTCTTGTAGACAGCATATATATGGGTCTTGTTTTTGTATACATTCAGCCAGTGTATGTCTTTTGGTTGGAGCATTTAATCCATTTACATTTAAGGTAATTATCGATATGTATGTTCCTAATCCCATTTTCTTAATTGTTTTGGGTTTTTTATTGGAGGTCTTTTCCTTCTCTTGTGTTTCCTGCCTAGAGAAGTTCCTTTAGCATTTGTTGTAAAGCTGGTTTGGTGGTGCTGAATTCTCTTAGCTTTTGCTTGTCTGTAAAGGTTTTAAGTTCTCCTTCGAATCTGAATGAGATCCTTGCCGAGTAGAGTAATCTTGATTGTAGGTTTTTCCCTTTCATCAGTTTAAGTATGTCCTACCACTCCCTTCTGGCTTGCAGGGTTTCTGCTGAAGGATCAGCTGTTAACCTTATGGGGATTCCCTTGTATGTTATTTGTTGCTTTTCCCTTGTTGCTTTTAATATTTTTTCTTTGTATTTAATTTTTGATAGTTTGATTGATATGTGTCTTGGCGTGTTTCTTCTTGGATTTATCCTGTATGGGACTCTCTGCACTTCCTGGTCTTGATTATTTCCTTTCCTGTGTTAGGAAAGTTTTCAGCTATAGTCTCTTCAAATCTTTTCTCAGATCCTTTCTTTTTCTCTTTTGCTTCTGGGACCCCTATAATTTGAATGTTGGTGTGTTTAATGTTGTCCCAGAGAGGTCTCTGAGATTGTCCTCAATTCTTTTCATTCTTTTTTCTTTATTCTGCTCTGCGGTAGTTATTTCCACTATTTTATTTTCCGGGTCACTTATCCGTTCTCCTGTCTTATTCTGCTATTGATTCCTTCTAGAGAATTTTTAATTTCATTTATTGTTTTGTTCATCATTGTTTGTTTGCTCTTTAGTTCTTCTAGTCCTTGTTAAATGTTTCTTGTATTTTCTCCATTCTGTTTCCAAGATTTTGGATCATGTTTACTATCATAACTCTGAATTCTTTTTCAGGTAGACTGCCTAGTTCCTCTTCATTTGTTTGGTCTGGTGGGTTTTTACCTTGCTCCTTCTGCTGCATATTTCTCTGTCTTCTCATTTTGTTTAACTTTGGGGTCTCCTTTTTGCAGGCTGCAGGTTCATAGTTCCCGTTGTTTCTGGTGTCTGCCCCCTGTGGGTGAGGTTGGTTCAGTGGTTGTGTAGGCTTCCTGGTGGAGGGGACTGGTTCCTGTGTTCTGGTGGGTGGGGCTGGATCTTATCTTTCTGGTGGGCAGGGGCACGTCCGGTGGTGTGTTTTGGGATGTCTGTGAACTTAGTATGATTTTAGGCAGCCTCTCTGCTAATGGTGGGGCTGTGTTCCTGTCTTGGTAGTCGTTTGGCATGGGGCGTGCAGCACTGGAGCTTGCTGGCTGTTGGGTGGAGCTGGGTCTTAGTGTTGAGATTGGAGATCTCTGGGAGAGCTCTTGCCAATTGATATTACGTGTGGCTGGGAGGTCTCTGGTGGTCGTGTCCTGAACTCAGCTCTCCCAGCTGAACTCAGCTCTCCCACCTGACACCAGGACCGAGCTCCAAGACCCTGTCAACCACACGGCTGCTGTATTATTTAGGGTTCCACTAGGAAACAGCATGCTTAGCTGGAACTTTGAGGAAAAGGCAGTGAAGGAACTATTTCAGGAATGTGGAAGGAAACAACAAGGAATGTTGAGGCACCCACGGACTAGCAGCCATACCTACACATTTCCTGACTCACTCCATCTTCATTTCTTCTCCATTCTTGCTGCTATCACACATCTATTTTTTGTTTCTGCTGGGTCACACGTCACTCTTTTTACAGTTGAATTTTATTAAATTGGAGAAATATTTTCTCCTTTGCAGAGTCTCAGTTTCTCCATCCACATGATGGAATGGATAATATCCTCGTCTCAGATTTGGATGAGGATTAAGATAGCATATTTTTAATGGACCTGACACTCTACATCTCCCCCCTTGTGTCAGCCAGTACTCTCAGTACTGAGTAATAAAACTTTTTTAGCTTAGCTATGAAAGGCAATTTCATTTGTGCTGTGTGACTCAGGGGTGGAAGACAGAGGTGCACGGTGCTAGCCGGAAGCCAGGCAGAAGTCTGAAGTCAGATTGCTCCTATGTGAAGTTAGTTGGAGCCCATGCAGAAGCAGAACCACAGACAGCTGAGGGCAGAAGGCTCTGATGTGGTGATTAAGAGGCGTGTGATCAAGGTAGCTCCCCAGATAGAGAGGATATTTATTGCTCTTTATCCTGTCCTACATATGAATGTCTACCTTACTTGGATCTTAAAAGACTCTCACCCTCAGTATCCAGTTTGCACCATTGTCATTACCTATGAAATAACTCCGTTTCATTCTCGGCAGTCCCACCACTTTGGCCCACAACTTAGGTGTTCATAGTCTCTTGCCTGAACTGTCCTCATTGGTCTCCCTGATTTCAGTGTCTTTTCCCTCCAGTCCATCTTCAACACAGGCATCAGATTGATTTTTCAAAAATATATCTGCTTATGTTATTCTTTTGCTTGAGAACCTTCACTGTGTACTATTTGCTTATCCATCGTCCTTCAAAGTCGACTCCAAGCCTTCTTTTTTGTATTCTTCCCATACTTCTCTTCTCCGTGAAACCTTTGCTCTTGTAACCCTGAACGATTTCCCAAACACACCATCCAGTTTCATGCCTCCCTGCTTAGAATGCCCTGTCATTTATTTTTCATTTCAAGGAATGCAAGTTGATCTCAATACTATACTTCTGTGAAGCTTTCACCAATTTTTCCTCACAGACTTTCTATATGTATTTGGATAGAGCTCCACTCTACACTTACCACATTGTATTTTAATTATTTATGTTTTGTTTTCTCCACTAGACTCTGAGCTTTATGGCCTTTTGGTATTCCTAATATAGAGCATGATCTGATACTTAAGTCCTATTCAGTAAATATTTGTTAAAATTATTTCTCTTAAAATGGTCATTTTGAGAACTAATAAAGGACTCCATTTGGTATCCTTTATTTCTTTTTTTTTTTTCTTTATTTTTTTTTTTTTTGCTGTACGCGGGCCTCTTACTGTTGTGGCCTCTCCTGTTGCGGAGCACAGGCTCTGGACGCACAGGCTCAGCAGCCATGGCTCATGGGCCCAGCCGCTCTGTGGCATGTGGAATCTTCCCGGACCGGGGCACGAACCCGTGTCCCCTGCATCGGCAGGTGGACTCTCAACCACTGTGCCACCAGGGAAGCCCCAGTATCCTTTATTTCTATGTGGCTAGATTTTTGTACGTCATGTTTTCTTTTTAAAATACCCCCTTTATAAATTGCTTTTTTGATTAATGTGGAAGAGAATACTTTGTACATCCTGAACTCAAGTTTGAATAAAATATACTGTTGTTTTTGATAGAATTACGTACATCCCTGGAAGAACATCAGTCTGCCTTGGAACTTATAATGAGCAAGTATCGAGAGCAAATGTTTAGATTGCTAATGGCTAGCAAAAAAGATGATCCAGGGATAATAATGAAGTTAAAAGAGCAGCACACCAAGGTAATCCTTTCTGTAAATATAATTTGAAATAGAAAAGGACAATTGGTTAACTTGTGTTCAGATTTTTAAAAAAATCATAGGAATCTTACTTACATGATATTGAATACTTCGCTTTTTGACATTTTCTTCTCCTTATTTTTTTCATGTTACGTGTCATTTTCTGTTTGATTTACTCTTCTAACTCCCATTCTTCCCTAGTAGCTTTAATATATATTAAAAAATAAACTTTATTTGGGAAATAAAGGTAAGTCTGTTCAATTCAAAATTATTTTTATAAGGTTATCTGCTTGTAAGAAATACTTCTTTTAATTTGTGTATTGATATCTCTTGCAAAAACGAAAATTAAATGCTTAAAACTTTTTTAAAAATCTGAAAACAGCTAAAGGTAGATTTGTTTTTCTTAAGACTATTTTCTGAATGAGGTTAATTCATCCAGACTATAGATACTCCTGATTATTAATGGAAGTGCCATGGTGGGGGGGAGAGGAAATATATATATCAAATATATGTATATACTTATGTATATATAAAATATATTGCCTCCCCACCCCCTCCTCCATCACATATCACTTAATATTTCTAGAGACAGAGCTGAACTAATAGAAATTAGTGTTTTTCCTGCTGTTCATCATACTCATTCTGATCCCTGTGTTTACTAGCACCTGTTTTGAAAACAGGTAGAATAGTCCTTTTCCGTTTATGTTTTATTTTAAACTGATTTTTAACTGCTGGTGTGAAATAAAAATATTAGAATAGATTGTGACTACTAGGCCATTATCTGTATTGGATAATGGTGAACTAACTATAACTAATATTATTTAAGAAATATTCATATAACATTTTTATCTTTCTCGATTATTGAAACACTTTTTAGATTCCTTAAAATGTTATATTTCTTCCATCTTGGTGCTTGTAGGTATTTTAAAATTATTAATTCTATTAAAATTAAATACCTAGTGAATTGCTTTAATATGTAAATTCAACTCTACATATTAAGGAAGTTAGTAATCGACAGCTTTTGTGTCAAATAGTAAAACAGTAAAAATAAATGTGGCTTTAATATTATCTAATTATGTTATTCATCTCCTATCCAAAAGGAAACCTTGGATAGTTAAATGGCAATCTTTTGACTATAAACTGTATCTGTTGTTAATGAGATCATTATAAAAAGTTTAATTTTAAATATATAATTTAAGAGGTTTTTTTAAGGTACAAATATGAACTGACTTAAAATTATTGGTAAGATAAGTATAATCTTGAGGCATTCCAAAAGGCCCTTATGTTTAACAACTTAGATTTTTTAAGATCTAAAGAGAATGCTCTGGCAAACTAGTGCTTAAGAATAAGATACTGAAGCTGGCTAGTCTCTTGTGGTAGCAGCTATGTCAGAAGCAAATGTTTTCTAAAACACATTAGATTTTACCACTCATCACAGCTGTTTTATTAATTAGCAAAGTTAAACATTTCTTAAGATAGCTGTAAATCATCCTTTTTCAATTATGTCAATTGAATTCTTCATCTAAGTGCTGATTCTTGCCTTCCATGAAATGACAGTTCTTGTTATTAATTCTAACTAATACATATTAATGTTTGTGATTTTGATTTTTCCCAAAAAGGAGACACTTTGATTCAAACAGATATTTATTAACACTTGCACTGGCTTAGTTATTATTAATAATAAGATGAATGAATAAGTTTATTACTCTACCATAGAAGCTTTCAGTGTATTGGGAAATACAGACACAAACATGATTATCTAATATAAGGTAGGATGTGATGAGTCCTAAAATAGAGATCTGAATTATTACTGGAATACTAGAGGAAGCAAGATTAGTTCTCATGAGGAGAATCTGGGAAAGTGGCAAGGAAAGGTAGCAAACCCATCTAAATCTAGCCTTGAATTAATTATTGGGGTCAACAAGCAGAAGTGGGTGAGCAGAGAAACTTGTGTGATAAATATGAGCTTCCAAGATATGTTTAGGTACTAGTGCTCTGATATGCCTAAGCACAAAAATAATTTTATAACACATTTAGGGCTAATAAACAAAGTTACACGTAACAGCATTTTGGAGTAAGAGAACCGTTTGAGACTAGTGCAACATAGAATTTTGTCCTCAACCTGGAAGTTTTTGAGCACACATTTAAAAACCAATAAAAAGTTTAAGGAGAACTCATTTTCATTCAAATACTCATTTTTACATTATTTTTGAACTGCTACCTTTTTGGAAATCTTAAAAAAACAAACATTTCAAACAGTTGGCTAACACGCATGAACTAACACTCATTCAGTTTTTAAATTACGGATAATATCCGTATTAACATTATAATGACTCTGTACTACAGATTGACATGGTGCATCGTAACAACTCCGAAGGATTCTTCCTTGATGCATCTCGACACATCCTTGAAGCACCTCAACATGGACTGCAGAGGAGGCACTTGGAAGCAAATCAGAATGTACACTAAATAAAACAGTCAGCTTTTGGGGTGTGGATGGAAGGGGGGTCCATTTAAAAAGTTCTTTTACATTGAATTCTCCTCCCAAATTAAATCAGCAAATAAATGAAATTGCTTTTAAAAATGCTGTGCTTTTCATAGCCTTGCAAAAATACTCAGTGTAGAAACTTTAAGTCTGTCATCAATTCTCTGTGTATTGTATTATACATAGCCTGTTAGATAATTGCAGGCTTTAAAGGTTCTTTGGGCCAGCCTTTCATGTTATTGTTCTTGTTAGCTATAGATGCAAAATTTTAGTAAGCTTCAAACGGTCATCCTCTTGCTGGACATCAAAGATGTTTTCTTGGTAATAATTTTAATCTGATTTTCTAAAAATTTTGTTCAATCAAACTATTAAATGAACTGTTTTAATTCAGATTTTCGATAGTTATAGTCCTTTAGTTTGAGTTCACAGTAAAATTGCCTTTGTTTAGGTGTTATTAAGTATAGTAGTATACCCTCTCCATTGTGTCTATTGTGTTTTAACTGCCTTTTCTTCTTGAAAGGCATTTCAAGACAGTGCAAGGTTTATGTTGCTAGCACTTCTTGCCTTTAAGACAGTTTTGAAAGCACAGGTCTTGCCTTCTTGTGCCTATTAAGAGATCCATGACACTTCCCTGAAGATTTTATTGTAATAAGTGAACCACCCAGGAACCAGACCTATAAAAATACACTTCTGTTTGAAGTATTGGGGTTTTTTTCTTACGATGATTTTATTAAAACAGACTGTCCTGAAAAAATCAGTAGTTTCTTGTCTTCTTTCGTTTTAAAGGCAAGTAATTATCTGCTTCCTTGTAGTCGTTTAACCTAGGTCAGTGCCATAAGACACCAAATCATAAACTGAGAAAGCTGTTGGTATTCAAAATTTTTACTCATTACCCTTATTCAGTTTGCTGCTGCAGTTATCTATACTTAACTTGCATTTAAACATTAAGCTCCCTTTACAGTGGGAGGGATTGTAATCATTTTTTTTAAACTACTACAGAGTGTTTTTAAACTACGACAGATGTTTGTCTTGATATCATTCTTGCTATCATAATCTAATCCAGAGCTGTCCAATAGAACTTTCTGCAGTGATGGAAATGTTCTTTATGCTGTTCAATATGGAAGCCAGCAGCCACATGTGGCTATTAAGTACTTGATGTGTGACTAGTGCGACCTGAGGGGCTGAATTGTTAATTTCTTAAAATTGTATTTGACTTCAAGTAATTTAAATTTAAATAGTGCCATACTGGACAGCGTAATCTTTTATTTTGACTTCTTCCTGCGTACTAGCTTTTTATAGATTGTGTTAAAATAATATAAGGATCTGTATTTTTGTTGGTTAAGAAGATATTAAATGTGTGGTTTGCTAAAGATATTCCTATTCTCTATTATATTCCTTCCATAGTTTACTAGTTTTGTAGGTTTTGGGGGGTCTTGTTCAAATACTTTTTACAGAGTATATACAACTATTTAAGAGACAATGTTTATTTGGGGAGCTATTAACTTTTATATTTAAGTTTTGTCCTTAGTATAACAAAATGACCCTCAATTGCTAGTGAACAATGGTCTATAGAAGTTGTTCATTTAAAAAAGTATTATTCTCATGTTTGTTGATTATAAACCTTTTGTCTGTCTGTTTCATTGACTGTAAGCTCCTTGAAATCAGGGAACATTTCTTAACAGGCTTCATATTCCTGTCACCTAGCACAGTGCCTGGCTCATCATAGGTATGCAAAAAAGAATAAGAGAATGAGATTGGAAGAAATTTATGCTACTTGCTGTGCCAAACAAATGTGGATGTCTATTTTATACTAAAATTATATTTTGAACAGTTTGCAAAGGCCATTTAATATTCAATACTTTAAAGAAGAACTCTGTTCATTTTACTCAATACTTATTATCTATTATGTACCTAACATTAAATAGTAGGCAAATATAAGCAATGTACAGTTCCTGCTCTCAATGAGGATTATAATCTAGAAAAGGTTCTGGATTGAATTGAGATGAATTTTTAGGCATGGAAAATACAGAAAATATTTTTAAATCATGAAGACTTCAGTGAGGAAAAGAGATTGAATGCTTATCTTTCCCATTACTTTGGTCAATGGGGTATGTAGGTGCAGAAAAGAAAAAGTTGCTGATCATTTGTGGTGAGAGGAACGTGAAATGAGTATTTTTCCTGTTTATGGGTTTAGATATACTGTGCTGCTTATCCTTAATCCTAGTCCTAACAGAAATCTGACTTCAAAAGCACATTCATGGTCAGTCAACTTTCTTGTAAATATGTTTGATATATTACATTTATGTTAAATGGCAATGTAAAGATATTACATTCATATTAAGTGGCAATGCAGATTTTATAAAAAGGGGAGGATCCAAAAATTTTTAAAAAGTATTTCACTGATTCACAACTTCCATCTCTTTTTTTTCAGGAATTACAAGCACATGTTGACCAGATAACTGAAATGGCAGCAGTAATGAGGAAAGCCATTGAAATCGACGAGCAACAGGGTTGCAGGGAACAGGAACGAATATTTCAACTTGAGGTAAGTTTTAAATTGCACATGTAGGTGAAAACTGTCCATACAAAGATTTATGCCAGAAAATATATCCCACTTTAAAATATATACTTTCTGGGGACTTCCCTGGCGGTCCAGTGGTTAAGACTTCACCTTCCATGCAGGGGGTGCGGGTTTGATCCCTGGTCAGGGAGCTAAGATCCCACATGCCTCGTGGCCAAAAGAACCAAAACATAAAAAAAACAGAAGCAATATTGTAACAAATTCAATAAAGACTTTAAAAATGGTCCCCAAAAAATCTTAAAAAAATAATACACGTATGTATATGTATATATATACACACACACTTTCTGGGATACTAGTAATGTTCTTTTTCCTAATCTGGATACTGGTTATATGGGTGTATAATGCAAGACCATTTATATAGTAATGCAAGAGTCTAGGATCAATAGTAAACTTATACCAGTAATTGAGAAAATTGATTTTTTTTTTATCCTGTGTCTCTTCTGTTATTAGGTGAATATACTTCATCAGCTTAGTAATTTTTTTTAATATCTTTATTTTATTAGAGGTCACAGTGATGCAGGGAGAAATGTTTTCAGTCCACAAATCATATTCTTTGGCCACTTGTATTTTTCTGGGGAATAGAAAAGCTTTTATCGCATCTGTCCTTTATTTTGTGGTAGCAAAAGCACAAGTCATTGTTGAATAACTGAGATCAGTAGAGTAGACCTTTATACTTTTAAAACCTTTCTTTTGAAATCATGGTGGAGAAATTGGTTATAGAGGGCCAAAAATGATTTCTCTAAGTGTACAAAGTTCTCTCATTCTTTATAACAAAGGTAAGCAAACTTTTTCAGTAAAAGGCCAGATAGTAAATCTTTTAAGCTTTGCAAACAGGCAGTCTCTGTTGTAGCTACTCACCTCTGGCATTGTAATGAAAAAGCAGCTATACACACAAAAAATAAGATTGGACTCAACTGTGTTCCAGTAAAGTTTAATTTACAATAACAGGCCTCACTCAAGCCAGGCCATAGTTTGCTGATCTCTGCTTTATTTATACCATTGAAACTTAGAAAGTAAGACCAAAAGACAAAGCAGTAGAGAATAAATTATGAGAGTTATTTGTAAATGTCCAAAAATTTCTTGCAGTAACGAATCTAGAAGAAAAAGGCAAAGGCAAAGTTGTTTACCAGTGCTAGATTTGGTCACTTAACTTTCCTTCTAAGAAATATCACAATCTATTCAGCCAGCCCTGCTGCTGTTAAATTCCAGTGAGGGAAGCAAACCAGGGCTTGCCCTGCATTCCATGCTATCATGGAAATAATCAAATTACTAAAGTACTGAGAGCTTTTAGCCCCAGGGTGTTATTCAGACTTTCTGAGTTTACACAAATATAAATCTAGGTGTTATTTTCTTACTGTGATTTTCTATACTGTGATTATAAAATAAGGCTGTTTCTGAGGTTCTGTCTGCAGTTACAGCTGCATAAATAAAAAGGCTTTTCCGTGGTGGAAGACATTGAATACATGATTCCTACCTCTTTAAAAAAGTGTCCCGTGGATTCAAGTTGTCAGCTTCAGCTGCATCTATCATTTAATACATTTCTGTCAATTACAGTACTTGCTTTTTATTTATCATAACTTCATAAGTTTGGCTTTTCTTAAGATATGTTTGTACTCTTGTAGCCACCTTGGTGACTGCTTCTTTGTTTTTGTGCTTTCTTGTAGCAAGAAAATAAAGGCTTGAGAGAGATCCTTCAAATAACTCGAGAATCATTTTTGAATCTTAGAAAAGATGATGTGTCGGAAAGTACATCTTTATCAGCATTAGTGACCAATAGTGACCTGAGTCTGAGGAAGAGCTGAAGAGCTTTTAAGTCTGTGAATGAATTAACAGAAAAATCCATCTCAAGCTGCCCTTTGTTTTATTTTTTATAATATGTACAGTGCACTGGCAATGACATTTTTAAAAGACAGTAACAAGAAAATGCATAGTCAATGGTCAGAGACATTATTCCAAACTATAATTGAAAAATAGAAACTAAGCCTTTGTTAATTGGTGAACAAGTTAAAGATTTTCACAGTGACTGCTGAATGTATCAAGAGCTTTCAGCAGTGCTGCTGGCTTTCTGGTTGACACTTGGATAAACATGAATATGCCCAACAAGTGTCTGGGAATTAATAGAAACATCCCAATTTTAAAATACAAATTTTGCCACAGTATTGTGAATGGAAAATCGTCATACTAAATTATATCCTCCCTGTATGGTGAAAGTTAGCAAGTAGCTTATGTACCATGAGACTTCAGCTTTAATGATTGCCTATCTACCTTCTCATTAATTTAAATTTTTGTCAAAGAAAGTTCAGTTTGAAAGACTTAGGAATGTTTTACATGCACCATAAATAAAAGGTAATTTAATTTTAGCTAATTTATCCTAATTAACACTGACTAACAGTTGTCCATGATTTGCTTAAGTATATGAAATATTTCAGGAATGAAAGAGAAGGAATACTACTTTCTAAGAAAGAAGAGCTTATAAGAGACGTATTTAGTAGGTTAAACTACTTCTTTGAAAGAATAAGTTTTGGTTCTAAATCAGTAATGAAGATGAGATTTTTCTCTTCTCTGGTTGATCTTTAAGGATATTATGTAGTTCATTTAGCTAACAGTTGAAATGTTTGATATAGCAAGATAAGTATGGTAATTTCAAAGTAAATTGGGAATTCCTCTGCCTCAAAACCTTTTTTTTTTCCTTAAGTAATTACGCTTAAGACATATAGAAACAGTAAGTTAAAATTTAAAAAAAAATTTTTTTTCTAGATCTATTCTTAAGTTCCATCTGGTTCTCATAACCTACAAGATGTTTCTTGTAACCTTTCAGTCAAAGGGCTAGGGGGTGGTGAGGGGGAAATCTGGATTGATAAGTATTTGTTTTATTTTTTACAGAATATATATCCAGTATATAAATTTTTAAAAGCTGCTAGAAATAGAAATGTGCTTTAACATCAGTTGAAATCTAAATTTTTCATGTTTTGTCGTGATTACAGAAGAAAAGGTAAGAGTGTCAAATATGATTATTAAATACAGTGTACTCACATTAAATATATATTTAAAATAGCACAATAGAAAATCCGACTTTGGAGCATATAATTTGTTAAAGTAATACTTACATGGTAACTTTTATGTATAATTTCATATATTGGTAAAATTCAAAACTACTTTTCACTTCGGAACTTTTTATCTTAAGTTTGGGGAAAGTGGGGTTGATGGGACTGATTGAATAGAAAAGGGCTAATGGCCCAAACATTAAATAGATTTCTTTTCTCATTCAGAGGCCTTAATTGTTATTTGGTAAACAAGTGACAGTTTTTATTTTTAAACTTTTCTGTTGGTTTTGGGGAAAGTATCCTTTAATTTGATGGCACATTCATTCATAGAGTTTTTATCCCAAGTCAGAATTGAAATAAGCTACACAATTGAGAGTAAGTCTGAGGCAATTCATTGGGGCAGCTCTATTATAAAACATTACTTGATAAATAATTATTTTTGTAAACAGATAAGTTGAGTTAATTTATTCTTGGTCTTCTTACTTGGATATTATTTTAAGAACTTGGTGTTTAAAGACATTTATGTTATTATATAGCAAGTGTTCTAGCCCATACTTTTTTTTTTAAGCAGAACCTTAAAATTTATGTCTGAGAATATGTACTACTAGGAACCTATTTTATCAATAAAGATGAGCGATTAAAATTGGTATGGTCTCCAAGTTTATTTTTTCTTACCAGAAACTTAGTACTTAGCAACAGCTTCTATCTGTATTTCTTAGGAATTGGCCAGCAACTTATTGCTGACTTGGCAGACCTTTTGATCATCTGTGGTGGGTTTAATAGTGTCCCCCAGAAGTATGCCCAGGTCCTAACCTGTTGTACGTGTGAATGAGAGCATATTTGCAGATAGAGTCTTTGCAGATTTAAGGATCTCAGGATAAGATCATCCTGGATTTAGTATGGGCCCCAAATCCAATGACTGTTGTCCTTATAGGAAAGGGGGAGATTTGAATCACACAAGGAGAAAGTCATGTGAAGACAGAGGCAGAGGGTTATGCAAATCAAGGAGCCCTAAGGTTTATGAGGTGCCATCAGAAGCTAGGAGAGATGCATGGAATGACCTCGGCCCTCTCAGAGCCTCCAGAAGGGACCAACCCTGCTTGATTTCAGACTTCTGGCCTGTCAAACCAAAGGCTGACGTGAGAGCAAGTGAATGAATTTCTCAAATACTAACTTCCCCTAGAATATGTTCATTTTAAGACCTACCTCAGTGATTATAAGGTTTTTGTTCCTAGCTCATGCAGACTCTAGCATATACAGAATACAAGAAGTGAAAACCATCTCTATTCAGTAGAAAGAAAATCACTGGTATCTATCATTGAAGGGATTCAGGAGGGAGAGCTGGTTTGGAAGAAAGGTTGAGTAGCTCTACTTGTGGAATGGGAAGTTGTCCTCTGTTGGAAAAACCTTCCGACGTTAATAAGCAAAATGAGAGAGTGCATTTTTTGTTTTCTTTTTCAGAGAAAGGGCTTCAATCCCATCCCTGAAATTAGTCCCCTAAAACAACGGTCCCCAACCTTTTTTGGCACCAGGGACCGGTTTCGTGGAAGACAGTTTTTCCACGGACGGCGGGGGTGTCGGGTGGGGGGCTGGTGTCAGGATGATTCAAGCGCGTTACATTTATTGTGCACTTTATTTCTAGTCTTATTACATTGTAATATATAATGAGATAATTATACAGCTCACATCATGCAGAATCAGTGGGAGCCCTGAGCTTGTTTTCCTGCAACTAGATGGTCCCATCTGGGGGGGGATGGGAGACAGTGACACCCAAGTGTGCTGCTTATGTTCAGTCTACTCTGTGATCTCGCTTTGGTCGCCGTCACTGCAGCAAACCCTGCTTCATAAAGATAGGATGTTGGAAATGGAAGCAGGCCTTTTGGTGCTTTTGTGGCAATCTCAGGATATTCCACCTTGACTTCAATCCAGAACGTATGGAGATTTGAAGTTGTCTCACATATACCTTTAAGGCCACCGTCATTTGCGATCTCAAGCAGTTGATCCTCTTCTAGCACGGACAAAGTCAATTCACCTGGCTTATTCACAAATGGGTCGCAGATCCATTCCTTCCCAGTTCGGGCTTTTGTGATTAAGAAGTCATGCTCGAACTCTTTTGAAAGCTGAGACAGGTGATCATGCCCCAGCTGGGAGAAAGAAGGCCCTGGCTCAGTCTCTTTCAAAATCTCTGCTAATGTTTGAAACATGTCAAAAATCCCAATGTTCACTTGTCGCCCCCATAATTCCAGTTTGGCTTTGAAGGCAGCCACTTTATCTGCCGACTTGAACACAGTTGTCGTTCTCCCCTGAAATGACAGATTGAGTTCGTTGAGCAGGTTGAATATGTCACACAAGTAAGCAAGCTTTGCGACCCATTCTGTGTCACTGAAATGTGCTGCCAGTGGTGACTTTTTCTAAAAGAAATCTCTGGAGCGGCTCTTGTAAAAAAAAACTCTGGCCAGTGATCTACCTCTAGAAAGCCATCTCACTTCTGTGTACCGGAGAAGACCTGTGTGCTCTGCACCCATCTCCTCAAAGAGCTGCGTGAACAGACATGAGTTAAGGGAATGTACTTTAATGTGGTTGATAATTTTAATCACATCCTGCAAAACACTGTTAAGTTCAGGTGACATTTTTCGGCTAGCCAGCATTTCTCTACGGATGACACAGTGCGTAGACTCACATTCAGAAGCGACCTCTTTGACCTGAGTAGTGAAACCAGAAAGCCATCCAGTCATGGCAGCTGCTCTGTCTGTGCATATACCGACACAAAGTGACCAATTCAGTTTTCCTGATATGTAATCAATCGTTCAAAGACTTGAATAGTTCTGCAGCTGTGGTGTTGGCTGGCAACAAAAGTGCACATAACATATCCTCATGCACATCCTCCTGAAAAATGTATCGCACAAAAGCGAGTATTGTTGCCTTGTTTTCGACATTGGTAGACTCATCAACCTGGAGTACCACGGTGACTCATTAATCCTCTCTAACAACTGCTCCTCAGTATCCTCTGCTGTTTCATCAATTTGTCTACTTATGGTGCTAGCCGAAAGAGGAACACGTGCCACTTTTTGAACTGCAGCCTCTCCTAAAAGTTCATGACAAATGTCCTTAGCAGCAGGCAGGATCAACTCTTCACCAATACTAAGGGCTTCTCAGCTTTAGCAATGCGGTTAGCCACTAAGACTGATGCTCTCAGTGCAGATACGTCTGATGAAGTGGTGGCCTTCAATAATTGCTTCTGTTCTTTGTGTTCACGGTTCGTTTTTGAGAAACTCCAAAGGCTTGTCTTTTAATGCAGGGTGCTTGGTCTCCATGTGGTGAAGCCGTTTTGAAGGTTCCATGGCTTCGTTGGATAGCTGGTCGCCACATATTATACAAAGCGGGCTTGGAGAATGTGAATCATCACCTGTTGCAGTGAACCCGTGATTTAAGTAGGACTCCTGGTATTTTCTTTTAAATGCAGCTTTCTTTTTGTTGGCAGTCTTGGAGCCTTCTGCTGTCTCATCATTGTGTCTTTCCCCTTTTCAAAGAAGCTCTCCAGCGACGTTTGGTTTTTACTCATTTTGGCGAGGGTTAGCTTGTGGGCTTACCAAAACTGTGACTGAGAGAAGTGCGCAGTGTGGGAGAGGCACGGATGGAAGTAATAAATAAAATAATGGGTGGGCCACGCACGGACTAAAATACGTGTCAGATTCTGACTTAAAGCCTGCCCCCAGATGCAGCTTAATTGTCACTTGCCACTCACTGATAGGGTTCTGAAATGAGTCTGCAAGCAATTGATTTATTGTGGTCTCTGTGCAGTCAGACCTCTCTGTTAATGCTAACCTGTATTTGCAGCCGCTCCCCAGCGCTAGCATCACCGCCTCAGCTCCACCTCAGATCATCAGGCATTAGATTCTCATAAGGAGCGCACAACCTAGATCCCTCACACGCGCAGTTCTCAGTAGGGTTCCCGCTCCTATGAGAATCTAACGCCGCCGTGGATCTGACAGGAGGCGGAGCTCAGGCGGTAATGTGAGCGATGGGGAGCGGCTGTAAATAGAGATGAAGCTGCGCTTGCTTACCCGCTGCTCACCTCCTGCTGTGCGGCCCGGTTCCTAACAGGCCATGGACTGGTACCAGTCCGTGGCCCAGGGCTTGGGTACCCCTGCCCTAGAACCTTAGGCCCGGCCCTAATGATACATATATTTTAGTCATTTTAAGGAATTTTGATACACGGATGGTCTCCAAATGAGACAGCTAGTTTACTTTAAAAAGTTGAGAACTGGTTCAATTCCTGAAAACACAGCCCATGGAGAATGGGGGAGCCAAGGCAAGCTTAGTAATGTGTCTCGCTTGCTTATTGCAGCTGCATTCATCTTCTTATCCTCTAGCCCTTTCCTCAAAGCTCCCAGATCATCCATCCTGCACCATGAGTGCAGGCAGGCCAAGCACATTCAAGCTAGTCTGGGAGAGAGAAGCCATTACAGGAGGAGCCATGAGAACCTCATGTGAGACAGAATAGGCCTTTTCACCCTTAAGGACTTCAAAAAGAAAAAAATTGTGGCCATTCTTTAACCTCCTTCCAGGGGAAGGCATTCACCCTTAGGGGCAGTAGAGTCAGGTATATTATTATACTCGTATAGACTCTGGAATAGAAAGAATGATTCCGAGGGCCACAGCTTGTGGATCACTCAAGTTCTGACCTACCTGCCAGGGAATGATTGTTAAATTCTAGAGTCTTGGAAGGAATGGGAAAAGAAAGGTAAATAAAGAGGTAAGGTGTGCTCTGTGCAGTTCTGTAGTACAGTTAAAATTTAATGAGGAAGAGAAGACTGACAATAAAAACGGAACTACCATATAATCCAGCAATCGCACTTCTGTATATCCAAAAAAAAACCAAAAACAGGATATTGAAAATTTATCTGTACTCCCAAGTTTACTTCAGCTGCAGCATTATTCACAATAGCCAAGATAGGGAAACAATCTAAGTGTCCTTCAACGGATGAATGGATAAAGATGTTGCATTTGTATACAACTGAATATTATTCAGCCATGGGAAAGAAGGAATTTCCGCCATTTGTGACAACATGGATGGACGATGAGAGCGTTATGCTTAGTGAGATAAGTCAGCAGAGAAAGACAAACACTATGATATCACTCATCCATGTGATCTAATAACGCCAAACTCCTACTAACAGAGGGCGGAATGGTAGCTACCAGGGGCTGGGGGTAGGGGAACTGGGGAGATGTTTAAAGGTATGTGCTTACAACTAGAAGATAAATACATTCTGGAGATCTAATATCCAGCATAGTGATTATAGTCAACAGTATTGTATTATAAACTTCAAAGTTGCTAATAAACTAAATCTTAACTGTTCTCACCACAAAAAAAAGAAATAATTATGTGACGTGATAAGAGATGTTAGTTAATGCTGTGATGATAATCATAATATATAAATGTATTAAATCAACACGTTGTACACCTTCAACTTATAGAATGTTGATATGTCAATTACTACTCGATTTTAAAGAAAACAAAACAAAACCTGACAATGTCCTGGTCTGGATCAACTGCTCAAAATGTCTAAAGCTGAGAATAGGAGAGCTGATTCCCACCAAGCACCAAAATGAAGGGCTATAATGACTGGTGGGCATACAAGTGAGACTCCACTGGGGCACCTCCCAAGTGAGAAGGGAAGGCCTCCAGGCTTTTGTTGGTGCTTTTCCTCCACTACATGGAATGCACTGAGCCTCCTTCTGGTCCTGCTCTTCCTCCAAATCTCCACTTAAGTGTCACTTCCTGGGCTTCCCTGGTGGTGCAGTGGTTGAGAGTCCGCCTGCCGATGCGGGGGACACGGGTTCGTGCCCTGGTCCGGGAAGATCCCACATGCCGCGGAGCGGCTGGGCCCGTGAGCCATGGCCGCTGAGCCTGCGCGTCCGGAGCCTGTGCTCTGCAATGGGAGAGGCCACAGCAGGGAGAGGCCCACGTACCGCAAAAAAAAAAAAAAAAAAAAAAAGTCACTTCCTCAAGGAATTCTTCCCTGGCATCTCAGATTCCACCCCCAATTCCATTGTAGATTTTCATTGCATATTGTTACTTCTTCTATAACTATTTTAGTATCTGTCTCACTTATCACACTCTAAGCCCTGAAGCAGGGACCAGGCCTGTATTGTTTGTCATCTTCTTCTAGGCCCCAAGGCGATGCCTGGCATTTAGGAACTCAACAAAATATTGAGTGAATGGGTGAAGGTGAGATCGAAATCAGACTATTATCATTCACTGTATTACGGTTATTAAAATTCTGCCCCTGGTGCTGATGTAGCTTCATACAGGACTGCCAGCCTCCCCCATGTAATGATTACGGCGTAGTCCCTGGTAAGCCCAAGTTTCCACTAAACTTGAGCCCCTCTTTACCTCAATTTCATAAAGAGTGGTCCTTGCAAACGTAGTGGCCAAAGTACCCAGGTGTCTTTCAATCAACCATCAGGATAAAAGGACTTGTAAAGTGTACTAGGTCTGCTAGGGCCGCCATAACAAAATACCACAGACTGGGTGGCTTAACAACAGAATCTTTCTCACAGTTCTGGAGGCTGGAAGTCCAAGTTCAAGGCTGATTTCTTCTGAGGCCTCTCTCCTCTGCTGGCAGATGGCCACCTTCTCACTGTGTCCTCACATGTACTTTGCCCCAGGGTCTCTGTATGTTCTAATCTTTTTGTAAAGACACTAGTGAGATTAGATAAGGGCTCACCCTAATGGCCTCATTTTAACTTAATTATCTCTTTAATAAAGCCCTCTCTCCAAATATAGTCACATATTGAAGTACTGGGAGGTGAGGGCTTCAACATATGAATTGGGAGGGGGGAACACAACTCAGCCCATATCAAAAAGGAAAACACAGGTAGCCTCCCTCCCAAGAAGGGCTGTAGCACAATGGGAAAGCCTCCACCCAGTTCTCAGGAGATTAGCCAAGAATTCTGGGGTTTTAATGAAGGTTAATAACAGGTATCAAGTACATCATCAAGGAGTGAACTTTATACCAAAAAATTCTTTACAAATGCTGCTGTGGAGAAATACTTAACGGATATTGGAAATTTTAAGTATCTATCATGTACTTTGTAATGAACAGGAAATGGTCCACGACCACAGAGAATTAACTTAGAAAAACATGTTTTCACTGTGTAAAATTAATAACTCCCCAAAAGTAGAGATCATGGCAATATTAGGAGCATAGGCGCTTCCTACCAATTCACCAGCAGAAAACTGAAAATAATCAATGAATTACATTTTCATTATGATAGAGTATAAAGCACATTTGGATAGGGAGTTCTCAAATTTTGGTCTGGGCACTATTATTTGATAACTGTGACTTCATATAATTTACTCCTTGGTTAAGAATTTCCTCAGGTATAAAATAACATGATAACATGTTAAGATCAGTTAACATTATCTCTGAAGTTCACTCCTGGTCTAATATTCTAGCAATTTCTTTGTTAGCATCAGTTTTCTATCCCAATTTATATAGAACTCAACTGGTCTATAGCACCAGTTAGCTGCTGTGGTTTGGCAACCTAGTAGCTAATCTACAATAGGCTAATCAGAACCAAAACATTTAAATAGTAGAGCCAAGTTTCCAGCAACACTATTTTTCTTGTTTGACACAACTGAAGTACTAAAGACACCAACACAAACTAATGCATTAAAGACATCAGCTTTCCTTTTAACAAAAGATATAACTTTTTTTTTTTTTTTTTTTTTTTTTTGCGGTACGCGGGCCTCCCACTGTTGTGGCCTCTCCCGTTGCGGAGCACAGGCTCCGGGCACGCAGGCTCAGCGGCCATGGCTCACGGGCCCAGCCGCTCCGCGGCATGTGGGATCTTCCCGGACCAGGGCACAAACCCGCGTCCCCTGCATCGGCAGGCGGACTCTCAACCACTGCGCCACCAGGGAAGCCCCAAAGGATATAACTTTTAACACATTATCCCATATTTTGTTCATTTCCTATCATTCCATTTATACTTAAACTGATTTTTTTTTAATAAAGAATGGTTTGTCCAGATTAAATAATTTTGTTTTTATAGCTGTGAAACCGTCCTCTCATGTCTTGTTACTTTGGTACAAAAATACAGTTGGTAAAAAATTTTATAGGAATTTTATAATAATGAGACTTCTTAGCATTTTTTCAAAATAGGTATTTATTATTAAAAAATTATACGAACTGACTTATTACTCACAAAAAAAAAATTATCATGAAAAATTTTAAACAATACGTCTCCCCTCTCCAAGAAAGTGTGTTTTGTCTTTATACTCTTTACTGTCAGTGCATTTTGATGGTATAGGAAAAAATTCACACGTATTCCATATAACTTTGTTAGAATTTACAACAATACAGCAGAATCCAGAATCCCTACAGCGAATTATTAAGAAAACACATTTTTTCTTCAAGTTTAAGTGTTTTTGAGGTTATATAAACAGTGAAGATTACAAAATAAATAGTAAACAAACACCTGTGTATAATTTTTCAATGCAAGAAATGATTAGTCATACATTTTTCATTTTGTTTCAACCTTACCGGAACACTTTTAAGAGCGAAAGTTGAAAATTTTCCAGTTACCCGAAACTTCAGAAACCTACTGTCCATTGAAAACCTCTGAAAAGCAGCATCGTTTAAACAGCGGTTAACTTACAAATGGGAATGCAACAACCACAACCGACCTCAAGGCCACTCAGGCACTTCAGAGTCCCCAGCTCTGAATGCAAGGCAGAACCTCCTCGGCAGAGGCTCTGACAGTTAAAAGGCCGTGAGGAGAAGGGATGCAGCCCAGGGCATCGGGCGCTTTCTCGTGGTGGAACAAAGTCAAAACTGAAAGGACTCTCCTTACAGAGTCCAAGTCACTGAAAGCAGCTCTATTAAACACCGGAGTCCTTTCTGACGCCCTCCTCAGCGCTTTACAACACGGACAGGACAAACAAAGGCTTCATGCACAGATTTTCTGAAACTGTGCCAATGCTCTAACAACTAATTTAGCAGAAAGAAGTACAAAATGCAAATTTTTTAAAGGTTTCCCTATTAATGGGATTATGGATGAAGCTAGGAGCCAATCTGTCTCCTAAAAATAAAACAATTCATACGTCATCGAATGCAGTTTCAATTAGAGATCAGCTGTCAACACTATTTTAAAAGGTCTTGAAAGAAAAACAAAAAGGCCATTTTTTAATCTGGAATATAAATAAATCATCCATATAAAAGCTCTATTATCTATATAAATGGAGCTACTTTCAAATAATTGGAATAATTTAGCTATTTAAAATACCATTTTAAGCAATAAAAGGCAAAGACGAGGGGTACCTACTGAACTATATACTTAAAAAATGATCGATACAGTAAATATGTATTTTACCATAAACAAAAGAAGGGTACTTTTTGATAATATATAATACTAAGAAAGATGCAACTAAGTAATCAGACTGCTATTAGTAAGAAAATAAGTTAGTTTTCCCTGTTTTGTACTCTGAAGTTCAAAGGCCCAGTTTCAAATTCCCAAAGCTCCAAACACAGTGACAAATAAAAGTTCAATCCAACCCTTAAATTAAACCATTCTCCGTGCCCTGGCCCCCGAGTTTGGACAGACTCAGGTGACAGAATTGTTCAAGGTGTTATAAAAAAAAAACAAAAACGCCAGGGCTTTACAAGAGAACCACTGTTTTCAAGTTCCTTTTTTTTTTTAAGTGTATCTATTTAGTGGAATAAGTTGACATATATTTATAAACCAAAAGGTAATTCCTTACGTATTTTATAATAAGGAAGAACCTCCCTACCACCAACTTTTTGGCCATCTTTCTCCCTCTCACTTAGAATTACTGTCATCTCCCTGGTATACCCTTACCCTGTATCAATAAGGAGACCACAATACTGTACAAAGCACGGACACAGAAGCTGGTTTCTTAGCAGACTTGCCCCAGAGACTGCTGAAGCAGCAAGGCAGCAACACCCAATCTGAGGCAGTACCTGGGTTGTACTTCAAGATTGCACTGACCAAGCCCTCCGCATCTACAGAAGCAGGGGCGTTCTTTCACCAGCTGGCTGTTCCTTCTGAAAGAGCTCTTTGATCTGGGCTAATCGGCCGTAGAGCCTCTCTCTCAGTGGAGGGATGTGGTAGCTGGGGTCCAGGATGTTCGTCACTCTGCGCTCACGCTCTCGCTTCCATAACTTGTATGGGTGGGGAGGGAAAAACGGTTGCCCTCTTTCTCTTCGAATCTGTAACGTAATTCCACTTACAGCCAGCATGCCCCATACTGCCAGGATAATAAAGTCTAAAGAATGGTAGAGAAGCACAGTTTGAACTCTTGTATTTTAAAACCTAACACAGATCGAAGACAACATTTCATAGCCTCAATCTGTATCATCTTTTCTCAGTTAATATTAGACTTTCTGGTAAGTTTGTCCAAACATACGTGTATTTCCTCACCAGCCAAGGAATAAGTGAGGAAGCTATGGTCTTACATTTTAAAATAGGAGTTTCCAATTACCAGCATTTGAAAGTCCAGACAGGTTGTAAAGGAATCAGTTGTTTGGATCCTTGGCATTCCAATATTTTATGACTAGTGCCCACAGACACAGCTGTTTGTTGTTTGCTGTGTTTCTCCAGAGGTGGGGGGGGGGGAAGGCAGTGATCTCACAAATGTACATCATTGGAACGTCACGATGCTCTTTTTTGCCATCCCACCCTATATGGGACCCCACCCCACTCATATAGAATGGATACAGAAGTGCATGAAAAGATTCAACAAATTGTACTGAGCTTCTAGCAGAAGACTTGGCAAAATACTGTCAAACTTCCAAGACATGTGGATTTCAAGGTCTTTACCATCAACCTCTTAAAGAATGAGGGCAGGTTCAGGATAGCAGAGGGAAAGATGTGCCCTTAAATATTCATAACAATCACAATGGTGCTTATATATCTTCAATTCTAAGACCTGCTTTTCCATCCTCGCTATTCTAACATTTCTGAAACCAACATATCTTATAATCTTTGTGAACATTTAATTTAGTAGTCATTTTTTTCAAGAAGTTAATGGAAAATCTTTAATGGGTAGACTCTTACAATTGAGGAAAAATACAGCTACTGATTGAAAACCACTTTCACTTTGATTAGCAAATTACGTGCTTCTTTATAGGAGGAAAACAAGGGAATAGCTTAAAAATATCAGGTTGTCGTTCTCACCCCTCACCCCACCCCAACTCAAAAGGTGCCAAACAGCTTTATTCTCAGCATTTTTCTTACAACTGGGAATTGACCAGATAAACTTTAGTAATCCTGGCTTAGAAATTTCTTAATAAAGTTCATTTACTAGATATTTAGAAGTATGGCTTTCAGCCACCTTACAAATTTAAATTCTTCATTCCTATGATCGTAAGTTATTAACACAGGGCTCTTATAGCATTTGGATGGTGTGAATTTCCACCTTTTGTCCAGTTAACCTTCTTTCAATCTTTCAATCTGGTTACCAAGAGTTCTTGTTAGCACAGGTGGGCCAGTATTCCTATCTGACTATCACTTGGTCCTTGGATTTAGAGTCTTACCATTCGTTTGAAAAGGCACATTTATGAAAGCTCTGCGGAAATCCACGTGGAGCACTCTCTTCAGTACATTCAAAGTGATGTAGGAAAGGCCTGTGTACAAGTAACTGTCAACGGCCAAGACCACCGAATAGGAGCCAATGAATCCACAACTCAGTATGTTCAGCTGTGGAAGAGCAGAAGCGTTTAGGCGGCACCTCTGGTAGAACAATAATAGTTTTTAACTAATCACTTCTCCCTCAGAGCATGTGAAGAGAGACCAAGTCTTACAGCTGAATAAAGGTTACCTGAAAATATAAACTGAAAACAATCTTCAACACCTACAGTTGGTAAAACAGTTTCCCTCATCATAGAAAATATCTTCCCTGTGAAAGAACTTCAACAATAAATTCTAATTAGATTAAGAACCATTCTTCTGGAGAGTCGGCTGAAATGAACAATCCGGCAGATTATTGCATTACTGTAAGCCCTACCTTCTCTGCTTCTGCTGTTAAAGGAGGGATGACCTGCACCACTTGATGGAAAAAACATCGTAACTAGGTAATGGTAACTAGAACTTCTCTTGCTTTCATAGTAACAAGGCTATTTAAAAGTCAATCATCTGGGGCTTCCCTGGTGGCACAGTGGTTGAGAGTCCGCCTGCCGATGCAGGGGACGCGGGTTCGTGCCCCGGTCCGGGAAGATCCCACATGCCGCGGAGCAGCTGGGCCCATGAGACATGGCCGCTGAGCCTGCGCGTCTGGAGCCTGTGCTCCGCAATGGGAGAGGCCACAACAGTGAGAGGCCCGCGTACCGGAAAAAAAAAAAAAAAAAAAAATCAGTCATCTGATACAGATAATCAGACAGCTCTCTCTGGTGAATAAAAATGCAAAACAACTGAAGGCCCAGGACAATAGGATGAATAAACTGACCGGATGACACTTACTATTCTTAGGCAGCCCATGAAAACCACTGGAATGAGAATAGCTATACAAGAGAAGGTCACCCAGAACACTGAGTCATCACGGAAAATCTTTAGGTTTCCTGGAAAAGCAAAAAGAAATCAAGAGTAAACAACAGGTTCACCAAGTTAAATTTCATTTTCTCAACGTGTGAACATAGACGCACATCGAAGATTTAATTTAACAACCAGGGAATATGTCGGCAATTAGATATGAACTGACTTTTTTCATTTAACTGTCAATACAATCCCCTTTGAAGGGAGTGTCCTAAGAAGGTAGAGGGGTGGGAGGAAAATCAAGCAGGTAAATGCTCTGCATTTATTACCAGGATAATTTAGAAGAGGCTGGACTAGTCCAAGCTCTTCCATTTACCAGCTGTGATGCTGGGCCTCAGTTTCCTAACCCATAAGATGAGATGGTTGAACTACTTCATCCCCAAGCTTCAAATCGTCCCTTCTAGCTACAAATTTCTATGATTCCATGATTTTGTACTGCAAAGTAAAAAATATAAGTGGCATTCAGAGTTAACCATATGAACTCCCATATAAGCAGCAAAATCGATTTAATAGGGTTTTAAAAAAAATATATATATATATATATATATATATATATATATATGAATTTGCACCCACTCTTATTAAGGAGACACTCACCCTAAATGTCCTTAAGCAATGAGATAGTTCATACATTAACTACCAAAAATAAGATAGTTCAATACATCAACTACAGACAATTCTAACCCATCATCCCTCCATCCTCTAAGCATTAACAAAAAGGGAGGAAGCTCATTAAGTAGTATTTGATTTAGCACTTCTAGAGTAGAGCTCTGAATCTGCATTTTCAACAGACATCCCTGGGAACCTGTCATTTAGTCAAATCTAAACAATGCTACTTTCCAGGTAGATAAAAAGCTACCTGCGGTGGGGGGGGTGGGGTGGGGCGGGCTGTGGAAATGAACTCGGCTATAGGTTTGCTAAAATCAGAACAAAGGGTCTTGGAATGGTCAGTAAACACACAGGTCACCAATTCTCTCTGATCTTAAAAGAAAGAATCTTTAGAGAGCCAACTGCACTCAATATCCTGTGTTCTCAAGAGCTGACGGCCTCAAGAGACAGGCATTCTTTTTTTTTTTGAGACAGCTATTCTTATATCTAACATTTTCATCACCTTTAATCTGATATTATTATATAAGAACTAAACATTGTCACAAGAAGGAAATAGCCTAATACTTTTTTTTTTTTTTTTTTTTTGTGGTACGCGGGCCTCTCACTGCTGTGGCCTCTCCCGCTGTGGAGCACAGGCTCCGGACGCGCAGGCTCAGCGGCCACGGCTCAACGGGCCCAGCCGCTCCGCGGCATGTGCGATCCTCCCGGACCGGGGCACGAACCCGTGTCCCCTGCATCGGCAGGCGGACTCTCAACCACTGCGCCACCAGGGAAGCCCGCCTAATACTTTTGAATGTAGATACTCCCTTTTTTTTCTTAATTGAAATATAGTTGATTTACAATGTTGTGTTAGTTTCAGGTGTATAGCAAAAGTGATTCAGTTATACACACACACATACACATATATATATTCTTTTTTGGATTCTTTTCCATTATAGGTTATTACAAGATATTGAATATAGTTCCCATGGTATATAGTAGGGCCTTGTTGTTTATCTATTTTAAATATAGTAGTGTGTAGATACTCCTTTTTTTTGCATTTTTGACAACAAACAAGAAATGTTAAGTTATTGTACAACTGCAAAATGAAGGGAAACAGAATGGGGCACCCCAAAATGTGCCCCTTTGGCATGAGCTGAAAGGCAATCAAGACCCAGCAGATTCAGAAAAACTTTTCTTTCCCTTAACTGCCTAAAAGAATTTAGATCAGGGGCCTGGCCCAGAACGAAAGCAATTACCAGAGATAACTTTTAATCTGAAAGACTTACCTGCATGGCAAACACCTGCTCTTCTTATAATGTTCCTGTAAACTGCCCTCCTCCCCTTTGAAGCCCCAGACTCCATTCCATTTCTTAGCTCGGGATGGCAGATAAGCCTCAACTGCTTGACCGCCTTTGAGGCTTATATTTTTATGGGACTCCAGTGGCACGAAATTAAATCTGTTTTTCTCCTATTGATCTGTCTTATGTCAATTTAATTATTAGAGCAGCCAAAGAACACAGAAGGGTAGAAGGAAAATTTTTCCTCCCCTACAAAAGGAAGTTAACTTACAAGCTAACTAGATTTTAAAAATTGATAGAAATTGAATAACTTAAAAAAATCCCCAGAACCATCCCTTTGCTACTGTCCTAGGATGACTACAAGTAGGTACTTTGGGAATACTCGGGGTTTGGCAAAGGGTGGGAGCAGAGGTTAGGGGTAAAGAGAAGACGGGGGACAAAGCACCAGGCTCCTCAGCTCAGCTGCCATCAGAGCAGCACCAAGTTTATCTGTGGGGTGTATCAGGCTTCTGCTTAAAATTCACTTGAAGAAAGAGTTCCAGGGTTTAACAAATGAAAAACGAAAACCACTATTCTGCCATATATAAAGAATCCCCTTTACCTCCCTTAATTTCAACTAACAGAAACACACACCCACACTGCCCTTATCATGACAAATAGATACAAAGCTACCTCCAAAAACATTCTAGAATTATCTATACAGAGCGCCTTTGAGGAGAGAGGGATTCTTACTGGTACTGACCCTCCCCAAAGTGCCACATTATCAGTGCAAATTTCCAGAACTCTAAGGAGAGGCCCCAAATCCCTGACGAGGGGATATGTGTACTAGAGAGCTGAATTGAACTCTTTAAACAGTGAACTGAACACACATGACATGAGTTACACATCTCCTACCCAGTGGAGTGAAGAAAGTCACTGATGAGACGAGGAACCCCAGCACTAGTCCAACACACAGCATGCAGAGCACAAGGATTCCAAATCGCCACCAAGCAGCTACCAAGAAAATCCCACCGACACTTCCGGCAACGGCTGTCAGAACCAGGCGGACTGCACAGGGAGAGAGGATGAACAGTTAGATCAGAGGAAGCTTTTCCAACCGCACCCTTAGACACACTATACCATTACCAGTGCCAGCCTAGCCTTTCTCTGGGTCAGGCACCGAAGGCGCATCAGTGGTGCAGTGAAACCGGCATGGGGAGGCCCTCTCTAGGGAGGGCCCGGTCTGAGGCTGGAAACCAGCCGGGGAGCTAAACCTCCAAGGACTAGTGACAGGCATGGCTTCGTACAACCTATAATTGGGGCAGAGGAAGGAGGGGTGACAAGCATTCTGTTCAATGTGACAAGGAAGGAGGGGCTGTGTTTGTTTTAAGGTAAAGAAAATCTTAACACTCTGATTGCTGTAAATGTCATATGGTCAATATACCACACAGCTGGAACACAGGTTTATAATCAATATGGCCCTTCATTTCCCTCAGTACCAAGGAATTCACCATGTAGATTAAAAACCCGGGAGAGATGGTCTGAGGAGTAGTTTAGAAAAGATGTGTAGAGCACAGGTGGCCAGTTATTTTACACACATAAGAGGATATCACACACAATACTGGTCAAACTGTAGAAGGAAAGGTGGGTGTAAACGGTGCCTTCCTTTTTGAACACTCAATCAAACGATATTATTTTCACTTACCATCATACTTAATAGGTGTCAGTCTTGTAATCAGTATATAAAAGAAGAATCCCATGACGATAAAGCCTATAAAGAATAGTTCTAGTAGCAAACGACCAAGGAAGGAAAAAAAACAAAAGCTACAGTTAGTAAATGCAATTTAAATGTCTAATCTACAAATACATGCTTCAGTTCCCAGAATTTACACATGAGGGCATTCAGAGAAGAGAAATAATTATCTAAAAGGCAGGAAAGATTCAGAAGTCACTGGGAGTAAATATTATCATTAAATGGGTACAAATTCAAGTATTAACTATTGGATACATTTTCTTGTATATAGATCAATTTCAATTGGTCAGTTAATCGTTAATTTCATAGCTCATTTTAATATATTCATACTTCCTACTTAAAACAAAAATAGTACTTCTGTCATTGTGTCTGATCTGAAATTACAGACTAGATTTCAATTCATTACATGAGCAAGAATACAATTTGAAAGGTTAAAAAAAAAAATACTCCAAAGCAAAATGTGACTTTTATGTCTTCTTTTAAGTCATCCTTTCCTGTTTAGGATGAACATCAACCATTGTCTTTATCTATAAAAAACCTAGTAATATCTTTGGGACCTTGCATACAGCTTAACAATTAAATTCTGTATTATAGAATCATTCTACACTTTGAGAAATTAAATATTCTTCACAATATTCTCTTCTCAATCAACAAAAAGAGTATAGTAATGGAGGGAAAGGAGTTGCTGCTTCAAACAATTTATTAAAGCAAGTTTGAAGAGTTTTATAAGATCAAGATTATGTTTACTCTCCCCTTGATGCTCATTATACTGCCTGTTAATGAATTATATAAGGTTTTTTTTTTTTTTTTTTTTTTTTTTAGTAACTGCAAACATTATATAAAAGTCAGCCCAGGGCTTCCCTGGTGACATAGTGGTTGAGAGTCCGCCTGCCGATGCGGGGGACACAGGTTCGTGCCCCGGTCTGGGAAGATCCCACATGCCGCGGAGCGGGTGGGCCCGTGAGCCACGGCCGCTGGGCCTGCGCGTCTGGAGCCTGTGCTCCACAGCGGGAGAGGCCACAGCAGTAAGAGGCCCGCGTACCGCAAAAATAAAAAAAAAAAGTCAGCCCAATGAATTCAAATCAATTCAATGAGCACAATTCATATTCTACTTCCCCCATTGGGTTTCACTGAGCAGATTGTGGAGTTCCCATTTGCTGTCTGAACCTCCCAGGGTTGTGCAGACATTTCGACCTCCCTGTACTGTACACTGCAGCCTGATTTATACGAAACCATGTCGATCACCACCACCAAAATCCACATATATTTTTACATAGACGTCCTGATTTCTAATTAGTAATCTTTGGTCAACTAGTCAATCTAGCAATTGAAGTTTTGATGCACAAATCAAATTTTATTCCCCTCTTAATAAGAGAAGGTTGCATTCCATTGCTGAGAAAAGAGAAAAAATCAAAATGCATTGTAATTCAGTAGAATCTTTACTAAAAGACCCCAGCTACAAATCTATAAAGATAGTGGAGGTAGCCAGTTGCTTACTCTCCTTACAGGTCATAAATTCCCCAGCAGCATTTCAGAAAAAAGACCACAAGGCATGTAAATAGCAACTATATTAGACAAAATACCTGTTTTCCAGAATCTGTGTCCAAAGAAACAGATGAAGAGACCAAGCAGGGCAAAAAGAGTGAAGAATACTTTGGTAGATACTCTTCCTAAAAATAATGAAAACTGAGTGCATAATACATCGAATTTGATACTTTGAATCAATATAGAACAAAGCTTCATGAAAAAAAGCAAAGTGAACTGACAATAATTTATTCCATACGTGTATTACTTATTTTAAAAACATCTTTGCCACCCCTAATGACTTACTCTATGTGGGCAGTGAATACCAATGGCCGCTGGTGTCACAAAAAGAGAGGTCAGACAACACTGCTTCCTGATGAAGGTCTGCAATGCTACTCACGACACATTTGGGGGAGGGGATGGGGGAGAAGTGGGAAAGGAGGAGGAGAGAGACCATGCCTAAAACAAATAACTGTTTCTTCACAAATAAACTACAAGAAAAAAAGGAGGGTCGGGGGAGGGAGAACGATGGCTTAAAGGGGATTTAAGACACACATCAACTAAAAACAATGTGCAGACCTCATCTGAAACCTGATTCAAACAAACAAAACTGTGAAAAACAATTAAGAAGCCTGGGAAAATGTAAACACTGGCTGTTAATCTGATGCTATTAAGGAATTATCTTCAATATTTTTCATTGAGACTTGTGCTAATGATACTGTGGCCATATATTTTTAAAAACAGCACTTATCTTTAAGATATACATATTGTACTAAAATTTCGTAAGCAAAATGACCATTAGGGACCCACTCTAAAAGAATCCAGTGAAGGGGGGGGCCACAGGGACACAGGTGGGTGTATAACTGCAACAGGATAACGGCCATGAATCAAAATTGCTAAGGCGGGATAATGATATACGGAGGCTCACTGAAGTTTTCCATCACAAAAGATTTTAACCAAAACTCACATTAAATTAAAGAAGATGTATTATTCTATAAGTAACACATGAATTACTACCAATCTTCTCAATTATACATGTTGCTTTGGATAAACATGTAGTGTAATAACTAATGATGAAGCACAATATGCTCCCTGATGCCGAAGAATCCAAACCCTGTGATCCTCAATCGGCACAAACTTAAATAGAAGAAACAGGATTCGAAAGACAAGCCCTATTGAAGGGAAAAACAGATCCACTAAATTCACCACCATCGTGACACTTTTGAGATAAACACAAGAAAGTCATCCCCGAACTAAAAACAAAAACAAAGCACCTACGCAAACTCATGTGAAGTGTTACAAACTGACCACAAGTCAAAACACATAAAAGGGGCTTCCCTGGTGGCGCAGTGGTTGAGAATCTGCCTGCCAGTGCAGGGGACACGGGTTCGAGCCCTGGTCTGGGAGGATCCCACATGCCACGGAGCAACTAGGCCCGTGAGCCACAACTACTGATCCTGCGCGCCTGGAGCCTGTGCTCTGCAACAAGAGAGGCCGTGATAGTGAGAGGCCTGCGCACCGCGATGAAGAGTGGCCCCCGCTTGCCACAACTAGAGAAAGCCCTCGCACAGAAACAAAGACCCAACACAGCAAAAATTAATTAATTAACTAAAAACAAAAGTACCAATGCCACCGTGGATGTGAGGATTAAATCAGTCAATGCTTTAAAAAAAAAACAAACACACACACACACACACACATAAAATACTTGAGTGTTCAGATGGATACCATGAAGACCTACATTTAGATAAGGAACACAAGACAGAAGACCACCATTTGCAGGGCATAAAATATACCTACATATCAGTTTCTCTGAGAATGAAGAGCTCAAAAGAAAGATGAAATGAGAGTTACTGCAACATCCTGCTTATTTCAGACCTGCGGCTGACAGCAGTTCTACGATTCAATCCTTAGAGCAAAAACATGCAGTTCAGTGGGATAATTTTTTTCAAGTGAAAATCTAGCGGAAGTTTCCAGCAAGTGGTGCAGTCACCAAAGACAGCAACCCAAGAAAAACTGGCACACACAGTTAGATATGTTCCTCCAGGACATTAGACAGCAGAGAGGAACTAAGTAGAATCTCGGATCACAGTACCAGGAAGGAAGGAGAGAAAAAGTCAAACATAGAAGCCCAAGAGGAGAGATTTCATAAGTAGAATCTAGAGACAACACAAGGTACGAATTCTGGGGGAAATGAAGACAAAGGGGTGAGTGGGAGGGGAAGACACAGGGGAGCCAGTGCTTAGTGTTTTTAATCATGACGGAATCACTATAGCTATGACAGAGGCCAAGGTTTTAATTAAAAGGCAATGTGGGGCTTCCCTGGTGGTGAAGTGGTTGAGAGTCCGCCTGCTAATGCAGGAGACACAGGTTCGAGCCCTGGCCTGGGAAGATCCCACATGCCGCGGAGCAACTGGGCCCGTGAGCCACAACTACTGAGCCTGCGCATCTGGAGCCTGTGCTCCGCGCAACAAGGGAGGCCGCGACAGTGAGAGGCACGCACACCGCGATGAAGAGTGGCCCCCCGCTCGCCGCAACTAGAGAAAGCCCTCACGCAGAAACGAAGACCCAACACAGCCAAAAATAAATAAATAAATTTAAAAAAATTAAAAAAGAAAAAAAAAGGCAACGTGGGTCCATCCGCCCTACTCCAAGCTCAGGAAAGGCATCCTAGTGTCCATCGAGCTCGAAGACAAAAGCCACAGAACCCAACTCTGAGCTGGAGGAACAGTAGGATGGGACCTTTCCCTCCCCTCCGCCTAATGTGGAAAGACAGGTCCCAGAGCTCACTCTCATTAGGAGGGGCCCTGGTGCAAAGAGTTTGAGGGAAAGGAAACGGAGGAACCCAGACAAGATACAGCCCATCAGTCAAAAACGCAGAACTTATATCTGCCTGGTCTCTTGCATTGTATCTCTCAAGGATCTTGTGCGTGGCAGTGGAAGACTGGGCAGGATACAGAAGACAGCAAACATTAAACCCTGGCTTGAACCCAACCGACAGACTTCATTCTTTAGAGCAAAACTCCTTGAAAGAGTTGTTTGAACTCTTTCCAATTTCTTTCCTATTTGTTCTTGAACATACTCGAGTCAGGCTACCCTGAAATGCTCTCACTGGCACCTGTGGCCTCCATGTTGCTAAATCCAATGGTCATTTTCCAGTCTCTTTCTCAGCTGCCCTGTCAGCAGCCTCTGACCCAGGTGATCACTGTCTCTTCCTCTAAACACTTTCTTCTCTTAGCTACAAAAAACACTTCCCTTTTACCAATCTGGTTGCTCCTTCTCAGTCTCCTTGGTGAGATCTTCTTCAATTTCCTGATCTCAATAATCATTGGAGCACCCAGGGCTCAGTCCTTAGACCCCCTCCCTCTGCTACAGCTATAAACATAAAAGGAATGATAAACATGGAAAAATGCCATTTGGCAACCGGCTGGTAATAAATGTTTCAGGCAAAGCTCACCAGATGCTAAAGCCAGCAGTGAAGAGTTTGAGAAACGACTATTTACCTGTACTCAAAGTATCTCCCCAAAAGATACTTAAAGGGGAAAATAGTTACTACACAGTGGAGAAACCTGGCCGACACTCCTAACCAAGTAATCAGGGTTACTACCGCCAGTAACGGAAAACACAGCTATCAGGTGCCTCTAGAGAAGGACACATCATCACTTCTTTTGTTTACCTACAAACATTCATAATCTGAACTTAGTCACAAGGAAACATCAGAGAAACCCAAACTGAGGATGTTCTACAAAAATAAGTAACCTGTACTCCTCAAAAAGGTAAAGGTTTTGAAAGACAAAAACAGACTAAGAAATTGTGCCAGATGCAGGAAGATAAAAGAGACAGTTTAATGCAACACGTGATCATGAAGTGGACCCTCGACCAGAAAATACATTTTTCTTCTGGTTATAAGGGACATTGGTGGAGTAACTAGTGAAATTTGATAACATCTGTAGGTTAAATAACAGTACTATATCAATGTTAATTTTGTGATTTGATAGTTTTACTAGTTACATAAGGAAATAAATAGAGACATTTAAGGGCCAAAGGGTCTCTAGGTCTGCAACTTGCTCTCAAATGCTTCAGGAAAAAAATGTATATATATGTGTACATAGAGAGAAAGAATAAAAAGCAAACAGCGTAACGTGGTAACTAACATCTGAGGACCATTGGTGAAGACTATGCAGAATTCTCTGAACCATTTCTGCATCTTTTCTGTGAAACTGTTTCAAAATAAGATGCTAAACACACATAAACAGAAAGATCTTACAGCAGCCCCACTGCCAGCGCCCTCTCTCTCCTGGACACTATGATGATCAATCTCCCTATTTCTGCTCTTGCCCTTGATTTTTCTCAAACAAAACAAAACAAAGCGGCCAGAGTGATCCCATTGAAACACCAATCAGCACCATCTGCTCAAGCTCTCCAATGCCTTTTCATTGCTCTCAGAATAAAAGCTATAGTCCAAACTGGGACCTGCGAGGCCGCCCGCTCCAGCAGCCACACGAGGCAGGCTCGCAGCTGAGGGCCTCTGCGCTGGCTGTCCCCTCGGCCTGGCACACCCCCCCCGGCACTGCCCCCCCGCGGTGACACGTCCATGGCTCCCTGCCTCGCCCTGGGTCTTTATCCTAATGCTACCTGTTCAGCAAGGACTTCCCGAGCCATGCTTTCTCAAATTCTCTCGCCCTCACTGGTTATCTCCCTTTCCTACTTAATTCTTGCTTCTTTACCCTCGTTATGTATCTCACATACGATGTATTTCACAAATGTATCTTGTGAAAGGTACATTTTCCCACTAAGATGCAGGCTGCAGGAGGGCTAGTATTTTGTCTGTTTTGTCCGCTGCTCTATCCCAGTGCCTAGAACAGAGAGTGGAGTAACTGGACGGGCTCAGGAGGCATGTGCTGAATGCATGAATGAATGAGACAAAAGCACTTCTAAATATCCTTAAGTTCTGTACTAGTTGATAAAGATCCGCAAAGCCAAAGAAGAATTTTCACAGTTGAAATCCACATACTCACCAAGGGAAGAACAATTATCCTCCCCTGCCTCAAAGCTGCAAGCGTACGTGTGAGCAGGGACGTAAGCTGCAGACGTATTTAGAAATGGATCCCTAACGATGACGTTGTAAATGACACCTTGTCCCCGGAGGGAGGAGAAAGAAACACTTGTCTTATCATCAGATGTTAGGGTAACCACCTGAAGCCAAAAATAATGCATGATTAGTGTTTAGATTAAAAAAAGCAAACCCCTTTTCTCCACAGCCTCTCCAGCATTTATTGTTTGTAGATTTTTTGATGGTGGCCATTGTGACCAGTGTGAGGTGGTATCTCACTGCAGCTCTGATCTGCATTTCTCTAATAATTAGTGATGTTGAGCATCTTTTCATGTGCCTCTTGGCCATCGGCATGTCTTCTTGCACTGTTGGTGGGAAAGTAAATCGATACAGCTACTATGGAGAACAGTATGGAGGTTCCTTAAAAAACTAAAAACAGAACTACCATATGACCCAGCAATCCCACTACTGGACATATACACTGAGAAAACCATAATTCAAAAGACTCATGCACCCCAATGTTCATTGCAGCATTATTTACAATAGCCAGGATATGGAGGCAACCTAAATGTCCATCAACAGATGAATGGATAAAGAAGATGTGGTACATATATACAATGGAATATTACTCAGCCATAAAAAGGAACGGAATTGGGTCATTTGTAGAGATGTGGATGGACCTAGAGTCTGTCATACAGAGTGAAGTAAGTCAGAAAGAGAAAAACAAATATCTCATATTAATGCATATATGTGGAATCTAGAAAAATGGTATAGATGATCTTATTTGTAAAGCAGAAATAGAGACACAGATGTAGAAAACAAACATATGGATACCAAGGGGGAAGGGGGGGATGAATTGGGAGATTGGGATTGACATATATACACTACTGATACTGTGTATAAAATAGATAACTAATGAGAACCTACTGTATAGCACAGGGAACTCTACTCTATGCTCTGTGGTGACCTAAATGAGAAGGAAATCCAAAAAAGAGGGGATATGTGTATACGTATAGCTGATTCACTTTGCTGTAAAGTAGAAACCAACACAACATTGTAAAGCAACTATACTCCAATAAAAATTAATTTAAAAAAAACCCCACAAGCTTTTCTATTATAACCCCACCTACTTGTGCTATTAAATTCTAATATGAAAGTACAATTCTTGTTTAAAATATACACTAGCCCATTTGGCTTTTTTAAAACAATTTATTAAAGTAGAGTCGATTTACAAAGTTGCGTTAATTTCTGCTGTACAGCAAAGTGATTCAGTTAAACATACATATATATATATATTCTTTTTCATATTCTTTTCCACTACGGTTTATCACAGGATATTGAATATAGTTCCCTGTGCTATCCATCCTACATATAAATAGTTTGCCAACCCATTTGACTTTGTCAAGAGATTGTCCTGCACAGTCTGTACGTGTTGATATGAACAAGCTCTTACACAAAATGCGTCTAAAGATTTTGTATATGTTAATAATTTAAGTAAAATGTGATATAAATAAATGATTTAAGTAAAATGCACTAGTTAGGACAAAGAAAGGAATTTTTGTCTCGTCTGCTAGACTGTAAATGACGTAAGGGCGGGAACCTTATTGATCCTGCTCACTAGTGTCCCCTCAGTAATTAGCACAGAGTAAGTGTCCAACAAACGTGAGCGGTCACTGCGAGCTCCAGAGCTGACGTAGGCCGTGTGGGTTAACGTCTCACAGAGAGCAGCCACTTACCTTTGTCCTTAGCAGGCTCTGAAATAAGAAAAATCACATACAGCTGTGCTGCCCTGTAGCCCTTCACTTCAAAAATTCCCTTTTAAAGGTTGTTTGTTAAATAGGGGATAAATATAATAGGAGAAACAAAGGCCCCACGTAGCCCTAATACACAGATATGTTCCTACTAACAGAAGGGAGAAAACGAAATGTTTGGGTTTCAGGAGTAAATAATTAGGAGCCTCTTAGAAAACTTCTACTGTTTAAATATAGTGCTTAGCCTTCAAAACTATGTTTTCTGGGGCTTCCCTGGTGGCGCAGTGGTTGAGAGTCCGCCTGCCGATGCAGGGGACACAGGTTCGTGCCCCGGTCCGGGAAGATTCCACATGCCGCGGAGCGGCCGGGCCCGTGAGCCATGGCCGCTGAGCCTGCGCATCCGGAGCCTGTGCTCCTCAACGGGAGAGGCCACAACAGTGAGAGGCCCACATATCGCAAAAAATATATATATGTGTGTGTTCTGGGCAAAAGATTGGTCAAGTCCAACAGAATGTTAAGAATAATACAATGAAAACGTTATACACCCCACTTAGATTCAACAGCTGGTCTTACTTTAGCGGATTTGCTTCTCTGTCCCTCCCTCCTGATCCTCCCCACCCCACATATATATATAGTTTTTGGCTGAACCATTTTAAAGTAAGTTACAGGAATCATGACATTTCACTTCTAAATACTTCAGCATGCATGTCCTAACACAGTGTTTCTCAGACTTAATAGCCTATGAATCACTGGGGAGCTTGTTAAAATTCAGATTCTGATTCTGCTGGTCAGAGGAGGTACCTGAGATTCTGCTTTTCTAAGAATCTCTCAGGTGATGCAACGCTATGCATTCATCCACCACACTTTGAATAGCAAGGTACTAAGTACAAGGATATTCTCCTATGTGCTCACAATACCTTAGCTCACCTAAGAAAATTAATAATTTCTTATTATCTAATACACGGTCCATATTCAAATTTTCCCAAATGTCTTTTATAGCTTTTCTATCCCTTAACCAAGATCCAACCAAGTTTCACGTATGATGTTTATCTCCAATTTCTGCAATCCAGAATCACCTTTGAAAGATTAAGGAAGTTATTTTACAGATCACTCCACAATCTGAATTTATCAGATTGTGCTCAAGATGTCTAACTTGTACTTTGATCCTATGCACTTCTTGTAAACAGGAACTCCTATAAACAGGAACTCAAGTTAAACCTGTTTTGCTAGAATATTCCATAGGCTATGGCGATAAAATCAGCCTACATTCACATGAGCACATAATGCAGGTTCACCTACTATCAGCAAAGCTAACTCTGACCACATGGATAAGGTAGAGACCATCGGATCACTCCACTCTGAAAGTAGTTTTCCCTTTGCAATAAGAATTAATCTGAGGGCGCTATTTAGGTATCCTGGGAATATCCTTCCCCCCAACACTCTTTCACCTGGTGATCCTTGCCTGAATTATTTCACCAAGGGTCAGAAAATGGAGATTTTCTAATTCTATTATTCCTTCTACATTTACTAGCTGGCATTCTTCTGTAAAGCAGAACTTTCTCTTATCAACCGGGAGTGAATTACAGATCCTCCTTTTAAAAAGGCAGGGTAAATTCCTTCCCTTTATTAATTTTCAGAGTATAATTTTGTGTACGTTGCTCCAACGGTAGCAACTGAGCATTTTTCCTTTTTCTTTTTTTAGTATCAGTATGGACGTGTTTTTGTTTATTCAAGGCATAATCAATCACGTTCTCTTTGATGACTGAATTGTCCCAGAGATGGCCAGTGTGAGCCTCTTCAAACAGGCTCCAGGGACTTCCGTGGTGGTCCAGTGGCTAAGACTTCGCCTTCCAATGCGGGGGATGCGGGTTCAATCCCTGGTCAGGGAGCTAAGATCCCACATGCCTCGCGGCCATAAAACCAAAACATAAAACAGAAGCAATATTGTAGCAAATTCAATAAAGACTTTAAAAATGGTCCACATCAAAAAAAATCCAAAGAAAACAAAAACCAACCAGAAAAAGCAGGCTCCAGAGTCTTCTTGACATGCCCTCATTAGTCGTTGAGGGTTTCCTTGAATTCTGGCACGCGATATTCTAGCTCTTAACCAAAAGTTAAGAAGTAAACTAAAAAGACCCTGTTATAAGAATTCTTACATTCTTCATAAGAATAAAAATGGTCTTCAAAATTTCCTATGTACAAAGGCAAACTTTGCCAATAGAGCTTCCTAATTGGTGAATAAGCACAATGAGTTTTCTTGTACAAGCCTCCCTCTTAGCATGGGGAAATAACATGCTAGGTGACACAGCAACAAAATCAGATCTTACTCTGCAACAGGCTGAGCGCCTAGGTTAATCACAGACACCCAGTTTCAATCGCTTCTTTCTATGTCATCTGATAATCTACAACCTTCTAGGAAGATCTTAGTAGTCCAGAAAAACTTTACCCACCAACCACTAGACTGACAGATGACCTTGTTTATTAGGCCGATATCAGGCACCCTTTAAGACATAAAGATAAAATCCTGCCCTCCACAAATCTAGAGCATGAGTCTCAAATTTTAATTTGCATAGGCATCACCTGGGGATCATAAAGACAGATGCTGATTCCATAGCTCTGGGGTGGAGCCTAAGAGTCTGCAACTCTAACAAACTCCCAGATGATGCCAAGGCTGCTGGCCTGTCCCCACCCTTGGAGTCACAAGAGTTTTCAGGGGTTTCAAAAGGTCGAAGAAAACTTTTGCTGCAAGTTAGAAACTTTGCATTTGGGTTTAAATATTAAAGGTAACGTATATATCCTTAAACAGTTTCACATTATTTTTTCTCAAAACACTATAACCTTTAGACTTGCCAAATTTTTTTAATCTAATAGTTATGGGAGTACATAGAAAATTACCACCGACTTCCATCCATAGCTCAAGATTAACAGTCATAGATGTGGCTGCAACTAAAATATAACAAAATTTACATGCATCTCCTCAAAAGCCAACGTTACTTAGGGATATCACTAGCAATGACTCCCAAGGTGATAATGAAATAGAGAAAAAGTGAGAATCCCAGAAAAACCAAGAAAACAGTTTAAAAGAAAAAAAAAGCTCCTGGTAGCTTCTCCCCTTCTCAACTCTTACAAAGGTGTCACAGTCTGGCTACACAAATTATGAGAGTCAGATTTACCTTGAGAGCATTGGCCTGCACCTGAGGCACCTCAGCCATCCTCTGCAGGTGCCTTAGCAATGCCTCTTCAGTGAGGTCGTTCTCCGGCAAAAAATACTGATAGACGTCATACTGTAACCTCCACCTGGAGTCCTGGCCCGTCTTGACGTCACACGGCGGAGCATCTGCGCCTCTAAAGTCAACCAACAAAACTGAGCATCAGTCTCTTGTGCTGCAAGTCTCATCTATAAAAGGAACCAAAAGCTGGAACTTCAAACTTCTGCAACAACGATTCCAAGTTTGGCACCACCAAGAAAGGAGAGGCAGTATGTATGGTTACATAACCAGATGTATCAGTCAGGTTGAGTCAACTGCCCGCTTTGCTACTCGTTGGCTGTGTGTATGTGGGCAAGTCACTTAATCTCAACAACCCTTAGGGGGCCTTTCTGTAAAATAAGAACAGCAGCCCCTTCTTCATAAAATTAGGATTAAATGACAACACACAGCACTTAGCAGGACCATGGATGATACACAGGGAGCATTTCAAATGTTAGCTATCATTACTATTAAAGTAGAAACTAGGGCAGAATGTTAATTAAAATAATAAAATGCTTACAAAAAATATGAGTGTTTCATGCCTCCAGAATGTTTTCTATATTTAAAACTCTTTACGAAAACTAAGATGTACTTCTAAGCTCATAATAAAGGCTCAACATCTGGCTCTTCCTAAGAATGAAGGGAAACAACATTAACTGTAAATGACAGCTCGAGTATTAGTAACAAAGCTTAAATTACTTCCATTCCAAAAAAAAAATTAAGCAATTCAATTTTGCTAAAGAGAAACTATGGATTTTGAGAGAACTTACTCAGTCTACACAACAGCGAGCAATGCACGTCCTAAAAGGAGTTTTAGGAGTCGGGAGACAGACATACCTCGCATGACCTAGGTTTGCTGGAGCAAATTTGATAGTTGTTTCAAAGAAATTATACTCCAGGTAAATGTTGGAATCGATATCTAAATCAAACTCCAAATTACAACCACCAGGGATAGGATCTGGATGGAAAACAAGTAAGTTACTTAACATAGAATTCTTATATATTCAAACCACACTCGGAAAAACAGAACCCCACCCCTTATAAGAACTCCCAATATAGAAGTTAAATAGACAGCTTCTGGTTTTGTACTACCTCATGGACTAAGGGTAAAGTTAACTGAGGTTATGGGCTGTGGAACAGGGATTAGAAGACCTTTTCTGTAAAGGGCCAGATAGTAAATATTTTAGAGGCTTTTCAGACTCGATGGTCTCTGTGGCAACTACTCAACCCTGCTCTTGTGGCAGGAAAGCAGCCACAGATGATACGGAATCGAATGGGCTGTGTTCTTTTGTTTTTTTTTTTTAAGTATCGGATTTTTAGTTGCTTTTCTTTTTTTTTTTTTAATATTTATTTATTTATTTGGCTGTGCCAGGTCTTAGTTGCAGCACATGGTATATTAGTTGCAGCGTGCAGGATCTAGTTCCCTGACCAGGGATAGAACCTGGGCCCCCTGCCTTGGGAGCACAGAGTCTTAACCACTGGACCACCAGGGAAGTCCCTGGGCTATGTTCTAATAAGACTTTATGTACAAAACAGGCAACGAGCTGGATTTGTCTTGCACTCTGGAGTTTGCCAATCTCTGCACTAGAGTTAAAAAGGTCAGAAGAGGCAGAGATTCTTAAGCTGGCGTCCAAGAGTGGGTTTCAGGGGCTCCATGAACACCTTGAAATTGTATGCCAAATGTTGAATGTGTGCCTTTCCTACATAGAGAAGTTTTTATTAGATTTTAGTATACAGAAGAAGGGTGTCCACTTTTCACATGACTCTTTCAACAGGGAGGAAGACGGTGTCATCCTCATTGCTGGAAGTCTTTGTGTATATATAAAAGAGTAAAAATTTAAAAATCTCAAGAACCCCAAGACCACGTATTAGAATAGCATATGTATAATTAAACAGAAAATAAATTTGGGGTATTTAAGTTACATTAATAATGCGGTTAAGGGCTTCCCTGGTGGCGCAGTGGTTGAGAGTCCGCCTGCCGATGCAGGGGATGCAGGTTCGTGCCCCGGTCCGGGAGGATCCCACATGCCATGGAGCGGCTGGGCCCGTGAGCCATGGCCACTGAGCCTGCGCGTCCAGAGCCTGTGCTCCGCAACGGGAGAGGCCACAACAGTGAGAGGCCCACGTACCGCAAAATAATAATAATAATAATAATGTGGTTAAAACAGCTCTTCTTTTCTTATTAGAAATCCTATTCATAACCTTTAAGCAAGACAACACTTATAAGAAGTCACTTGACATTGGTTCAATTCCATGCAAAGAACTGTATACAGCAGACTCAAGTGGAGAAGCTAGGAACAAGGTAAACCAATTTAAAGGTTTTTAAGATCTCAACTTCATACACTCATCCAATCATTCCCAGAGTTGGTTCTTAGTTTCCATAAACTGCTGGAACTCTGCAGATTTGGAATGGAGATACCCAGTGTGCACTGTTTCAATATTCTGTGGAATCTTTCTCAGAATTCTATGCTCTTCTTTCACACTCTCCTTTCCCTGCATTTACAAATATTTACCACACCTGAGAAAAACATGTGTCTTGTAACTGACACTCCACTGTTCATAAATTTTCTTGTGCACTGACCCTGAGGAAAGCTTGAAATCTATCATTTTTCAATCAGGTAATTACCCTTTTGCTACATAACACTGTCTTTCTTCAACTCCAATCACTTTTTGGCTTCTACCTCCTTTACTAGTTATTGCAACCTCTCCTTCCCTTTACCACCAAACTTTAAAAGAATGTAAATTTCCTCACCTCACCTTCACTCCTCAATCACTATAATCTAGTTTTCACCCTCATTGTGCCACTAAAATGACTCTCATTAAAGGCCACCACTGACTCTGGGTTGTGCTATCATATGGACACTTTCAGTCACTCTCTTGATCTCTCTGCCAAGTACTATTTACCACTCCTTACTTAACGCAGGATGTCCAGGCTCTCCTCTTACCTTCCTGTCTACTCCTTAGTCTTACAATTATTCTTCAGCAGTTAGCATCCCCCAGAAACAGTCTGGCACGTGGTAGGCACTAGGAAGTTATCTGCTATTATTTTTCCCCCCTAAATCTCTAAGTCCATTCCTGGACAATCTCACTCACTTCCATGGCTTTTACTAACAACTATTCAGTTGGATATCTAACCTCACACCTCCACTCCAGGCCCTTATTTTAAACTGCCTACTATACATTTCCATCCAGATGTCCTATAAGGGTCTCAGATTCAATGTGTCCCAAACTGAAGTCACCATCTACCTCATCCCAACCCCCTGAAACATCCAGCACCACAAAAATCCTATCTCCATGCCTATTTTGCAACACCACCTCCCAGCTGCCCAAATGGGAAGCCCATGCTCCCCACTTTTACATTCCATAACCACTGGTCATTGTGTCTTGTCAATTCTACCTTCTGAATATCTCAAACCCAGCTCCTCCTCTCCAGCCCCCTCTAGGGGCCTTTGTTCGCATCTTCATTTCTCACTATGAGTCCTGAAAGCTGTGCTGTCTTGACTCTGCTATGCCCTGTCCAACCCACTCCTCACACTGCTTCTAGAGTTAACTTTCTAAGAGATGAAATGCATCAGATCATTCCTCTGCTTAAAAACTCGCTATGGGGCTTCCCTGGTGGCGCAGTGGTTGAGAGTCCGCTGCCGATGCAGGGGACACGGGTTCGTGCCCCGGTCTGGGAAGATCCCACGTGCCGCGGAGCGGCTGGGCCCGTGAGCCATGGCCTGCACGTCCGGAGCCTGTGCTCCGCGACGGGAGAGGCCACAACAACAGTGAGAGGCCCGCATACCGCAAAAAAAAAAAGAAAACAAAAAAACTCGCTATGTTCCTCAGCATAGAGGGCAAACCTCACATTGTACACCAGGCCCTTCACACCCTGGCTCCAGCCACACCCACTGTTCACCATCCTCCAAACACCCCATTCTTCTTCCAGTCTTCCTCAGCCTCCGATAACCAACTAATGTGTGAAGGACCATGCCTTGTCTTTCTGTTACAGCTTCTCCAAGGGCTCCTTAAATGTTTTCCAAATGAATAAATGTGTTCTCCTATTTCCTACCTGGGCTTTCAGTCATCATACTAATTCTCTGACTCCCCTGCTGTTAATACCTTTCTGACTCAAGGTATTGTACTTATAATAAACACTTTTAATAGGATTATAGTTTTCCCTAAATTTTCACACACAAGTCCCGCATTCTGGAGAGTAACGGGGAGTCGACAATAGAAAGGTTACCGCTTTCCGAGTAGGAGAGTGGAATGGCCACATTTTGGACAGGCTCAGGGTCTGAAGTCTCCAAGTGCCAAGTGCATATACTCTGCTCTGGTCTAAGAATGAAAACCAGTCCTTTGTCAGTGCCTGTTCCCGAGGCATTGGGAAGGAGAGTCTGCAATAAGGAAAGAAGAGTCATCATGAATCGGGAGTTGAGCAGAGTGCTTAAATTTTGGAGTGGATCTACTGTGCATGCCCTACTCCAAAGCTTCTCAAAGCAAAAAGGAATAAAAACAGATCTTCCTTAGATGATTAAAGAATTCTTTTCACCTCTATGTGCACGTGACCACACATACCTGTGAAGGAACTATTTAAAATATACATCTTTGATCAGGAATAGCAGATACACAGAAAAATCCCCAAACTTTTCAATCCTCTCAGTTAGGATCTACTATGTCAAGTACTAAGACTACTGGGTTAAGGACTACTGTGTGAATGACAAAACTAAAACAATTTAGTAATGAGTCTGATGTCCTTTATTCAAGGAGAACAACCCATGGATTGGGGGAGGACAGTGCCTCACCAGCTGTGGAGTCCTGTTCCCAAGGGATGTGGGGCATGAACTAGTTTTTTAGAGCATTAGAAGGGCATGCTTAGCTAGGTCAGGATTTCCATAAAAGTCGAGAGGGTCCTGTTTTCTAGGCTAAGCTGAGCTGGAAGATTGTGGTCAGTGTAAGTTAGGTTTCCTTGACAGGGGTTCCCTGTAAGTGCAGGCTGACTTAGGTTTAGATTTGTGACATGGACCAAGCCATTGGGGCAGCCTCCATTTGTGGTCCCGATATACAAATTAACTTGACCACTACCAAGACAAAAATATAAGCTCTGCCCCCAAAGAGTTCAGTTCTTGGAAAGCTTTTTTTAAAAACTGAGTTGTAATTAACATATTGTAAATTACACATAAAGTATACTAACGGTAGGTTTTGGTAAATGTAGGCACCTTTGACACCATCACCACAACCAAGACAGTGAACACACAGATCACCTTCTTTGTGCCCTGTTCTAACCCTTCCTCACACCCCAGCCACTCTCCCATCCCCTGCCCCCATCTGCTGGGAAAGCTTTTTGAATAACAAAGTACTAAGTTAAGAGGTAGTAGATTCAGAGTGTTTTCTTAAAGCTAAGGAAATAGAAAGAAAAAAGTGCCAGATGGGTTTCAATTTGACAAGCGTATAAGAGAATGACCCAAATACTAAGTGAGGAACTACAGGGTCAGCAGTTTCAAAGAAATAACTGCTGGGCTTCCCTGGTGGTGCAGTGGTTGAGAGTCCGCCTGCCGATGCAGGCGACACGGGTTCGTGCCCCGGTCCGGGAGGATCCCACATGCCGCGGAGAGGCTGGGCCCGTGAGCCATGGCCGCTGAGCCTGCGCGTCGGGAGCCTGTGCTCCGCAACGGGAGAGGCCACAACAGTGAGAGGCCCGGGTACCGCAAAAAAAAAAAAAAAAAAAAAACTAACTGCCAAGATGACCCAGAAACTCCAAAGTGCCACACTTCATCAGGAAGTTACAACAGAAAGTTCTCTTCACAGACTCACTTCTAGAGCTATGTGCAGTTCTGGTTATCATCCTCTCCACAGTATAAATACAGTGAGAACTAAAGACAGCCCAAGAAAGGAGCACGATTATAATTAAGGATAACTAAGATCCTTTCTGCATGAAGACCGAGGCCCAAGATGCTGTTCATCCAGGCCATTTTTGTCACGTTAGTAATGCTGGCCTCCCTTTATCTAACCTCAGTTTCCTCAAATGTAAAAATAGGCATTAGAACTACTTGGTTGAACTGTTACGAGAATTAAATTAACTACATGGAAAACCAAATGCAAGGGTTCCTAACTAGGAGCCCCAGAGGCCCAGTGAGTTTCCAGAGGTCCCCATGAAATTATACAGATGTAGTCATACATTTTGCCAGGTAGAGAGTCCTGAGATTTCAGCAAATTCCAAGTCTATGGCCCCAGGAGCTTAAGGATCACTGGCCTAGCACACAGTGGGCATGCAATAAATATAAATGCCTTTTTTCTCCATCCTTTCTCTTCCTTCAAATGTTGTCTTTGCTATGGTATTATTAAGAAGGAAATTGTCTCTGTGCCATTTTACTATGTATCCTATGTAAGGGCCTGAATAGAAAGTTTCCATTTGAATTTAGTGCCAGAAAAAATCTTCGCTTCCCCTCAAGAACTGGCATGTTTCTTCCTTCTAAGAAAGTTATGAAGTTTAACATGCTTTGATCTCTGCTCTGGTTGCAAAGAACTCAGGCAAAATCAATATATGGGTCATAAAAACAAAACAAAACATATATATATATATGGGTCATAGACACTGTTATCTCTTCAATTAACATAACTTACTCCTTCCTCTTTTCCTTGATCAAACCCTTCCATTTCTAGTCTATTAGATCACCACACACAACTTCAAAACCTTCGTGGCAGAGACAGGAAAGCAGGAACAAAAAATACCAAACACTTAGTTTGAAAGATACTGTGACCAATGCCCATAAGATATATAGGAATTGGACTAAGACAGCTCTGTTTAGCAAATACCACAATGTTAGAAGGTAGGCTTAGGACACATAAAAACGCAGCACAACTTTATACAGAGTGAAATTCATTTATTTGTCTAGGGGGTCATATATAAATATAAATAGATTTGTAAAAGGTTAACATAAATGGCAGAGCCTTAATAGCTTAAGCTGACCCAGGACATTTGAAAAACTTCCCAGAGCTGAGGTTGAGGTTCAGGGGTGTAGTGACGATCTCCGTAACAGGGTCCTAAATGCTGCTGGAAGCAAAGCACTGCACTGGTTAAAACTGAGTGTTAGGATTCTTTTGTTTCCATGAGACTCCAAAGAATAAAGCTGATCCTACAGGAGTCTTAATAAACTTCAACACTAAATGGCTGAATGACAAAGCAAACCCATTAAAATGTACTCTCAGGTAAAAATCACTGAGGACACACTAGGGTAAGAAAAAGAAAAGGTGGGAAGTATGAGGAAAGCTTAACTGCAGACAGGAGACATTTGGTACAAGCCACCCTCCCCCAAACTCAGGAGCATCACCCTTCTTTAGGTCAGAGGTCACCACTCAAGAAAGGCCTGTGATACTCACCTCTTAGCCAGTCTAAACCACTAACTTGACAGGACCCAATCTTGATTATTTTTTAAAAAAATTTAAGACATACACTTCTCCACAAATTTATCACCCTTTGTTAAGATGGTATAGGGGCCCCAAATTCTAACCACCTCTTTGAATTACTCATTACTGCGTTCTCCCACGTATACGCACATTGTACGTGTAAATAAACTCTTTTTTCCCCCTCCTGTTAAAAAAAGAAAAAAAATTTAAGACATAAAGTGGCATCAAATTCTAATGCTCGGGACTTCCCTGGTAGCTCAGTGGTTAAGAATCCGCCTGCCAATGCAGGGGACATGGGTTCGATTCCTGGTCCGGGAAGATCCCACATGCCACGGAGCAACTAAGCCTGTGCACCACAACTATTGAGCCTGTGCTCTAGAGCCTGTGAGCCACAACTACTGACCCACACGCTGCAGCTACTGAAGCCCGTGCGCCTAGAGCTCATGCCCCACAATAAGAGAAGCCACTGCAATGAGAAGCCCACGCGCAGCAACGAAGACCCAATGCAGCCAAAAAAAAACCCAACAATGTGTCTTTAAAAAAAAAAACAAAACTCTACCACTCATGCTAAATACAAGACCCCAAAATGTGGAAATGACTTTTATGGAAGTAACTCTTTGTACTTACCTCAGAAAATGAAACTGTTGTATTCTGATACTGTGAATGTATTTGGAAAATAAGAAAAGTGACATTGCTGGAAATATGACGCAAAATAGCTTCCTCTGGAGAGGGCTTCTTGAGCTCCAAGTATCTAAATCTCCCCACAGAAAATTCAAGAAGACCTACAAGGAGAGAAACGTTTCATTGTAACACTTATATCTCTAACAGCGATTTGTACAAACCGCATACTTAAACACAAATGCATGGCTAATTTAATCCTCAGAAAAACCCTTGAGATAAATATTATTATTACTGCTCCTATTTCACTGATGAGAACAATGAAGCTCAAAGGGGTGAAGCTGCCCACCCAGGGTGCCTCAGCTACAAAGGGTGGAACTGAGAACCTAAAGGGAAGAAAGGTATTTCAAAAGATGTGAGGGCTTCCCTGGTGGCGCAGTGGTTGAGAGTCCGCCTGCCGATGCAGGGGACACGGGTTCGTGCCCCGGTCCAGGAAGATCCCACATGCTGCGGAGCGGCTGGGCCCGTGAGCCATGGCTGCTGAGCCTGTGCGTCCGGAGCCTGTGCTCGGCAACGGGAGAGGCCACAGCAGTGAGAGGCCCGCGTACCGAAAAAAAAAAAAAAAAGATGTGAAAAATAGGCCGTTCAAGGTGCCTGGCTCCCAGAGCCCAGGAAAATCCCCCTTCTGGTCGCAGCAATAACAACTCTATTCAGAACAGAGTCCCTGAATTTAAGGATTAACAACCCTGATGAGTTACTAACAATCGTAAATGCACTGGTACTAAAGATTATTACAATCTAGTGAATTCTGAAGTCAGCCCAGCTAGAGAGACACATCTGGCTTCAATTTTACCCCACCATTTACTAGCTGTGTGATCTCAGGCAAGTTACTTAATTCCTTTAAACCTCAGTTTCTTCATCTGTCAAATGGGACTGAAGTACTCAGCTTGCAAAGGAAGGTGTCATCATCACAGACAAAAATGTCTACTGAGTGTCCACACCAGGAACTTCATGAATCATAGGGCTTCTGGAAGAAGGAGCTTTTCGTTTGTTTAAGGATCAAATTCAGAGTCCACATAAAAGATAGGCTCTAACAAGTTCTCCAACACCTCACCTAGGCTTTCCCATTTGTCCACTTGCCTACACTGTCTGCTTGTGTTTCACTCACTCACTGTGTCTTATCTCCCAGCTGCTCACCAGTTCTTTCCTTTTCTAACCTAATTCTCAAGGGATCCACTAAATAGGCTGCTTTGACTTCTGTGTGGTTCTGGGTTCCCATCTCACCCCCTGCCCTAGAGTCAGTATGTCTTTGCATAAACAGCAGAGGAGCCTGCAAGCATTACATAAGCAATCTTGGGGGCTGGAACCTCAAAATAGAAAAAAAGATTTCAATTTAATAGAGATGAAAAGTAGGTGATGAGGTAAAGATTATATTCACCAGAGTCCCACAGTGGAAGGATCATGTTTTATTTTAGAAGGAAATTTGAGTCAGTGGGAGCTAAAAGAAAACACCCCAGACACGAACTCATTCTTATGTACCATTTCCTAAGAAGGCTAATTTTTTCAGCACTTTTTGTTGTTCTTGTAGTTAACACAAGTACTCCATTTGGATGATTAAAAAAAAGACTATCAAGAAAGGCTAACCAAGAAAGCCAAACAGAACATACAAACATTGCTAGAACTAGAATAAAGGTTACTCTCTATAAAATTTCCCCAAACTCCATGATGTTATTATATTATCTTCATAACTTTTTAATTGATTATAGAAAAAAAGGTTATTTGTGGTTCTAATTTAATTTCTAAAAATCCTGAGAAAATTTTAATAGTTGTAACAATGACAAATGAAGGTGGTGTATTTTCTATTTATGTAACTGGAAAGACATTTCACCTTGTATGTGGAACAAAACTCCAGCCTGAATAGAGGTAAAAATATTAGGAAGTGGCTAACAGAATCTACGGAAGTCTGGAAAACGTGGGGAGCTTTCTGGGGGTTTTTTTTGTTTTTAAAGGGGAACAAGGAACATTTTAATATTCCAGGTCTTCCCAGCATCAGGATTACTTTATTAGGAAACCAAATTGTACATAAAATTAAGTGGACCTCGGTAAATGGCCCTAAAAACTTTTCATGTATTGCACTTTAACTTTGGTCCCACCCATTCTCCACCTTCCAACTCTTAAAACTATCCACAAATTCCAGTCTAAGAGCAGTCTCAGTTTGTTTTCCTAGGAATTAATTGGATTTCCATCCTTTAACTGTCCAAAGCACTCAGCTCACTTACCGGCCTGCCTTTTCGAGTTACATTTTCAGTTTTTCTGTTTTTTCAGTCCGTCCCCATCCCATTTTCTCTATTTGACAAATACTTATTTAAGTACTTATGGACTAGTCGCTCTGCCTATTATTGAATACTGTGACCAGAACTGATGTAAGTAAATTCGTAAAGGTTATAATCACTTAACTTACACTTAAATTTGCCCTTAAGCCTATCTTAGAAATTTTTGATGATCTTTACATCTGTCTCCCATTACATGGGCCTTGAATCAAAATACTACCCAGAACATTTATAAGCCCTGGAAGAGACTGAAGCTATCAGTTAGTGAAGTGTTGGTTTTCTTAACGTTTCCTTAATCTATCACACAAGGGTGAAGATAAATCACAACTCAGAAATACTTGGAGAACCAAAACGTTCAGTGATTTAAAAGACAGTAAGGAAAGACAGGACCATAGAAATTAAAATATACTACTAAACAACTGGTAACTTAACAAAATAAGTAGGGGTAATAAAAGTAGGTATTCCTGGGAATGTATGTTAAGTGCCTTTTCTTTCTTTTTTTTAAATTTATTTTTATTTTATTTATTTTTGGCTGCATTGGGTCTTCGTTGCTGCGCGCAGGTTTCTCTCTAGTTGCGGAGAGCGAGGGTTACGCTGCGTTGTGGTGTGCGGGCTTCTCATTGCGGTGGCTTCTCTTGTTGCAGAGCACGGGCTCTAGGCGCGTGGGCTTCAGTAGTTGTGGCACACGGGCTCAGCAGTTGTGGCTCACGGGCTCTAGAGCACAGGCTCAGTAGTTGTGGTGCACGGGCTTAGTTGCTCCACGGCATGTGGGATCTTCCCGGACCAGGGCTCGAACCCGTGTCCCCTGCATTAGCAGGCAGATTTTTAACCACTGTACCACCAGGGAAGCCCTAAGTGCCTTTTCTTTACACATTTCATTGTTTATCAGATTTCTATAGCAATAATGAGGCGTTCTTACCAGAAATGAAATGCACAATTTGAAAAAAACCTCTTTCCTTGATGGCACTCAAAACACAGGTTCTACCTCAACTCTTCATGTGAAATTTATAAAACAGGGACACAATCTAGACAAAATGGTGACACTCTCAACACTCAACAGGTGTCACCTGTTTTGTTTTTCCCTTAAAATGGTAATATTGTTCCAGGTCATACATAAGCCATATTTTAAAAGGCAAGAACGGTAGAGAAAGTTAATTCCTCCAGCAAGTACACTGTACAGAAATAATCACTATTAACAGTTTGGTATACACCTTTCAGGATTTAGGCAGATATCAGCATGAGCATCTCTATGTAGATGGAAAAAGAAAGACACAAATATGTTTGGTATAGCCATTTCATAGATCTTAGATATCTTTCCACATCAACAGATAATTCTAGCTTTATCATTTTAAAAGCTATATAATATCCCATTCTAGGTAAACATGATTATTCAACCAATCCCTTACTAATGAACATATAGGCTGTTACTATCCCAGCATGAATAAGAAATAAGAAATAAAATAGTCTATTTTGTGAAAGAATACTCTAGAAAAAACATATACATATGTGTGTGTGTACATATATATGCCAAGCAATAAACCTATTTGAGAAGGTTTTTGCTGTGACAGTGTAGCAGATCACCTTTGATTTAAAATAGTTAAAATAACTAAGAAGTCTTGTTCTCATTAAGAAAATCAGAAATGAAAACAGCTTCTGTGAGAATATAAAATGATCAGGACCAAAACAGTAAGTGACAGTCTCTGCTTCCGACTTCTTCGAGAAGAATACCTGCCATTTCAGAAACAGATTTCCGAAAGCTTCCGAAAGGAAGGTGATGCCTACTAACCCTCTTTCCCCAGCCAAATGCCTGTGACAAGAACTAGAAAGAAGCCAGACAACAAAGGGGAGAGACACTGTATACATTATTTCTAAAAAACTGGTCACTTGACAAAGTAAGTAGGGCTATTAAAAACAGGTACCTACGGGGTGTATTTTAAATAATGTTTTCTTTTCTTTACACATTTCCTATTTTTCATATTTTCTGTAGTGCTTATGAGGTGTCCTTCTTAGAAAGGAATTCTAATACAGTGGTCATTCACCTTGGTTGTACGTTACAATTATCTGAAGGTGCTTTTTAAAAGATATTGTTGCCTGGGCCCCTCTCCAACCAGTTAAATCAAAATTCCTGGGGTTAGGGTTCAAGTATCAATTACAAAACAAATATTCTTTAAAATAACATTCAGGGACTTACCTGGTGGTCCAGTGGGTAAGACTCCGTGCTCCTACTGCAGGGGGCCCCCAGGTTCTATCCCTGGTCAGGGAACTAGATCTCACATGCATGCCGCAACTAAGAGTTTGCATGCCGCAATTTAAAAAAAAAAAAAAAAAATCCCGCATGCCGCAAAGAAGATCCTGCATGCTGCAACTAAGACCAGTCGCAGCCTAAATTAATTAATTAAATTTTTAAAAAAATGCCTACAAAGAAGTGCACAAAGTTTACACTGCCAGATCAAGAAACAGCATTCTAACCTCTTAGAGGTCTCCTGGTGGCCTCTTCCAATCACTACCTCTTCCCTCCTCCCCAGAGGTAACCATGATCCTAACTTTTAACACCACAGATGGGCATTTTTTTTTTTGAAATTTAATTAAATGGAATCATACAGCATGAATTCTTTTGTGTCTAGCTTTTTAAAAATCAACATTTTATTTGTGAGATTCATCCCAGCTGCTATCGTAACTGTTATTCATTCACTTTCATTGCTGTGTGCTTCATGAAATAAATATACCACCATTTATTTATCTGTTCTACTGTTAACGAACATTTGGACTATTTCTAGTTTGCAGTAATTATAAATAACTCCATTCGGACAATTTTTTGTATGTGTCTTTTGGTGCACATGTACACATTTCTATTGGGTACAACCTGTGAGTAGAATTATCAGGTAACAGGGTATACTTATGTTCAATTTTAGTAGATACTCCTGAACAGTTATCCAACATGGTTTTGCCAATTTAGACCTCTATCAGCTTGTGAGGAAGTATTCCAGTTACACTATACTCTCACCAACACTTGGTAAGAACATTTTGTTTTACCTATTGGTTATTTAAATATCCTCTTTGTGAAAGGGTCTGTTAAGCCTTTTGCCCATTTTAAAAACTGGATTATCTGTACTTATTGAATTTTAGGAACTCTTTAGTCATCACTGATATGAGTATTCTGTCAGATATGTGTTACAAATATCTTCTCCCACTCTTATAGCTTGTCTTTTCACTCTCGATACCTTTAGATTAACAGAAGTTTTAATTTTAATGTAGTCCAATTTCTCAAGTTTTTCCTTTATGATTTTAAAGAATTCTTTGCCAACACATTCCAAGATCAGGAAGATACATTCCCCATATTAATGTCTAGAACTTTGTTCTACTTTTCACATTTAAGTCTAAAATCAACCTGAAACTGATTTTTATGTATGGTGTGAGGCGGGATGGTCAAGGTTCATTTTCCCATATGAATATCCTGTTGACATAGCAACCTTTAATGAAAGTAGTTTCCTTACTGCTCAGCAATTCCACCTTTCACATAAGTCAAGTGACATATGTGAGGGTTTATTGCTGGACTCTTAACTGTGTACCATTGGTCTATTTGCCTATCCTAACACCAATATTACACTGTCTTAATTTCTGCCCCAAATTGTCCTTCCTCCTCAAGACTGTCTTGAGTATTTTTGGCCCTTTTTCATTTCCATATAAATTTCAGAAAGCAGCTTGTCAACTTCCACAAAAAAAACCCTGCTGGGATTTGATTGAGATGGCACTGAATGTATTAATTTAGGGAGAAATGATACCTTTATAACAGCATTTTTCTAATCTACAAATTTGAGATATCCCTCTATTTATTTTCTTAATTTATCTCAAGAATGTTGTATAGTTTTCTCTATAGAGATTGTAACATATCCCATTATAATTATCCCTAAATATTTAATATTTCTTGATGGTATTATAAATTTACTTTTTATTTTCTATTTCAATTTCTAGCTGTCTCTTCACCAACATGCCTTTTTTTCAAGGCTCCAGGTGATTCTAATGTCCAGCCAGGCGTGAGAACTCCTAACACAACGTTTGATGAATTAGGGAAGGAAAGCTATATTTTTTCCTATTCTTAGTTCTCTTTATCTAACTTTTGTGTGAAAATCCTCTGGCAATCCAAGAGCCATTTCACAATTTTTATAGAATACTGTATATTAAACAAACCAGTTATGGTTTGAGTCCTGACTTGCAGGGCCCTTTCATATTTGATGTTCCGGAGCCTCACACAGTGCCAGGCACCTGGTTGGCACACAGTAAATGTTTGGTAAATGACAGTTGAATTTTGTGACCTCAGACAAGTAATTATTTCCTATGGGCCTCAGTTCCCTCATGGTAAAATGCAGTTAACTGTGCTGCATACATCACGTGGCTGCTGAAAGTATCAAATGGGAAAAAAATTGTAAACTGTCCAATACTACACAATAAAATATCATTATTAGTTTCTGTTAGCTTTCCAATGTTTCAGAGGCTCATGTCCTTATCAAAAAAAAAAAAAAAAAATTCAGGCAGTCAGTATGGTCCTCCTACAAATAAACTAGTGGGAAGAAGAGGTCTAACACGTATAAAACGCCCAGCACATCCATCATGAACAGCGAGTTGAGAAAGTGACTTCCACAGACTGACAAGGAAATATACTGAAAGTCAAAACAACTTTAACAGTCTAGCCTGGCAGAAACTGCATTTCATTTCTACTCATAAAAACAGACATGGCAAAGGAAGACACAAATACAAAAATATATCCTGAAGAGGTTAACAGGAACTTAGCTGCACTTCTAAGTCATCTGGAAAAGGATGCATCAGAAACATTTTTTGAGGGATAATTAGATCTTATGACTTGAGGAGTGGACAGGAAAGACAGCACATCAAGGATATTACAGGGCAGGGCTTCCCTGGTGGCGCAGTGGTTAAGAATCCGCCTGCCAATGCAGGGGACACGGGTTCGAGCCCTGGTCCAGGAAGATCCCACGTGCTGCGGAGCAAGTAAGCCCGTGTGTGGCTCTACTGAGCTTGCGCTCTAGAGCCCGCGAGCCACAACTACTGAGCCCACGTGCCACAACTACTGAAGCCCGCACACCTAGAGTCCGTGCTCCGCAACAAGAGAAGACACCACAATGAGAAGCCCATGCACCACAACGAAGAGTAGCTCCCGCTCACGGCAACTAGAGAAAGCCCGCGTGCGGCAATGAAGACCCAATGCAGCCGAAAATAAATAAATTTAACAAAAAAAAAGAAGGCTATTACAGGGCAAATGGCTAACACGAGACTGAGCACTTAAGCTGTAGTTCTCCTCTGCTTTCTCTGGCAAAAATGTTTCTTGTCATCTAACGTACAGCAGGGGACCCTTTTCTATTTTTCATACCCTTCCTCCATTCCTACCCAGAGTCACTCTTTCCTTCCAATAATTCCATTCTAAAAAGAGCTGCCCAATCCCAATATGTTCCTTTTCTTTCTCAATCAGATCCTAAACTTGCAATCTTCAAATTTTCCACCTCTTCCTTTTTACTATTTACTGAAATGTACCTCCACTGTTTCTGCTTTAACTCAACAGAAAAATTCTAGGACAGATTTGTCAACGGTTAGTCTTCATAATTCTCTTCAGATGGAATATTAAAAACAAAAACCGTTCAGCTACTTGAGCGGGCCAGCATTCAACTGCCCCTCCCAATTTCTCATTGATACTTTCTTATGAATTTTCATTAGCCCTAAAAGGTGAAAGGAAACACAAAAATGCACACACTTTTGAGAGAAAGAGAACACCTGCAACTAACTACACAAGTGGCCTGCTACCTTCCTTAAGCATTATGGATAGCACAAACTGGAGAAGGTTCAAATAGCACTCTGCTCAACTCCAATCACTAGGTAAGTTCCTGTGAGTTACCAGATATGAACCTGAATCAATAACGAAAGGTGTTCACGGTAGCAGGGAACCGGGACTCCAAGAGAAGGGAAAACTGTTTAGATGTATGGTTCATCTCCTGCTGGTCGCAGAAAGCACCATCCTCAGACATTCTAGAACTCGATCTGCCACCTTCAAGGATTCACTTAGCTTCTAAGCCACTAGTCAAGGTGTTTAGCTCTTTCTGCTAGAGACGGGTAAATCCTCCTAACTTACAGCAGCTACTCAATTTCGAGTTTGTATACTCATCAGAATCCTCAAACAGAAATCCAGACATTTTCCAGGAGGACCATGCAAGTCTGGAACTAAGTCTTCCTTAATTTCCACTCTGATCTTTATCTGACAGATGTGGAGAATATCAGCTTTCATTAACCCTCAGCAGTCAAGTTCCCACCTGCTGTCCCTCTTCTGCACAGAACAGCAATACTGATGCAAGGCCAGAAGAATAACGTGGCTGAGGAAATAACAGTGCTGTAATCGCAGAGGGGAGAAACAGTGTCTGAAAAACATTAACTTCTCACATTCCTTCTCTCGTCTGATCATCTGCCAAGTCAATCTCTCAGATTCTTCACCTTGGAAGAATGGAAATAGCCATATGAGGGAGGGAGAAGAGACTCTACTTTGAGGAATGAGAATTCAGAGAAGAACTAAGTGTAAAGCACCACACTAAGTAAAACATTCTCACTGGAGGGCAGCTTTGTAGAAGTGGAAGACCATGAAATTGACAGCAAGACACACGGGTTCATCTGCTGTCTGTGCCCCTCTTAGCTGTTTACTTGTGTAGTGAGCATCGTCTTGGGCCTCAGGTTCATCCTCCACCAGTGAGGACAATAATTATCTAACAGGGTGGTAAGGATTAAATAACACTGCCATGAAAAGCACCTGGCACATACTGCACGCAGTGAATGTTAGCGCCCTGTTATAAATAAGGCTATTTTTTCTGCAGAACTATAACCGCCCTTTTCAGCTTTGGCCTTAAATTCTAGGCAAAAATTCTAGGATTCAGTTTGCACAAGTGCTTTTCAAAGATACGCATTCAGAAACAGAATCACGTTATTCAGAAAATATTATGTTTCAGAACTACAACTAGTCTCTTAAGCTCAAAACAAAACGAAGTATGTTCTCGACCCCATGGAAAAGCACATGATTATCAGCTTCATACAATTAACGCTTTTTACAGTTTATATTAACAAACCACCAACTATTGCTAAAATCCATTCACCAAGCACATGACCTATGGTCTAAAGTCCCATTCTGGGTTCACTTTTCCTCTGAAACTCCGTAGAGCATAACCAGTTTGAAAAGCACCTAGATTTTGGAGTACAAAAACCCGCTGCACCTTGGCTGCATCAAGCCTCGCAGTCCAGACGCTCAGACCAGCCACTTGGGAGCAAAGAGGTGTTTTAATGTGTTAAATAAAACCTACAAACATGGCTGCACCCTAAGGGAGAGAATAATGTGTCTGAACAAGAGAGTTTCCTATCTCTTCCCATTCCCCCAGCCTAAATTAGGAGGTTGACATTAAGGCCTCCTTAGCAATGGGACTTGCCTTCTGCAGGAAAGGACCTCGATCCATTCCTGCCGTTTCTGAACTCACCGCCTCCCCCGCTGCGCGGACAGACCCCGGGGTGGACTCTGACCTTGCAAGAAATGCAAGACCAAGTTTGGGTTGCAGCAGTCAGGCGCCCCCGACCTTACCCTCGCTGGAGTTCCCGACGGTCTCGGCTCCGGCGGCCGCCGCCGGTTCCGACGCCAACACAGCCAGGAGCAGCAGCCGAAGGAGCTCCATTGCTGCCCCAACCGGGCGCCGCCACCTAGCCCGCGCTATCCCGGGGCGCCCGCGTCCGGCGCCATCGCTCGCTAAGTGCACGCGCAGCACACCTGCCAGCCCCGCAGAGCCCGCGCGCCCCCCGCCCCGGCAGAGGGCTCCAGTTCCGGCAATCAGCCCCGCTGCGCGGCCCCACGCCTCCTCCAGCCCCTCACGTCACGGCGACGGCGCCCCCCGGGGCGAGGGCGGGGACGGGAGCGGAGGGGCGTGCCCGGGCGGCGCTCGCCTCCTCCCGGCCGGCGGCGCTGCGGGCACCCTTGCGCCGGGGGCTGCGGCGACCCCAGGAAGTTCTGGGTTGTAACCTGTACTTCTCACTTTGGTATCTTTCGCACTTACGAAAACTACCGTTCGAGTGAAAAATAACCCTTTCTGTTGCGGCCTAACGTCTCCAGGCTCCAGTTTCCCGCGTTTCCTTTGCAAACGGAAAAAAAACAGGAATCTGGTGCTCAAAACGCTGGAGTTGATCGTTTCTCCCTGTCGCAATTGCCTTAGCTCCTCAGGGAGATGTTGGTATGAAAATACGGGGGCAGTGCTGTTTCTGTGGTGGTTATTGCGCTGGTGATGAGCGCCACAATTAAAAATGTTTCGTTTTCTCTAAGTGAAATTATCCTCGAAGACTCAAGACCTTCATCTGAACTTCCTCTCTCAAATTTTATACGTGAGGGCTGTTTAAAGGACCGTAGTCCATGTGACAGATGGCTCGTGAGACGATTGTGGAATTAGGTTTATAGGTAAACCTATAAATATAGGTTTATTTATTTGGGGAAGATTGCCCTGCTTTATTTTTCCTGCTCTTTAACTTTTTCAGTTATCTACTTTAATAAGCAACTATGTTGAAAATTCAATATGTGGTTAATCCACTACTAAACTAAAAACCTATAGCAATCACCATAATAGTAATAGGCACAACTCTTTTACTGTCCTTCCTCTGCCTGGCCCAAATGTTCACACCTGCGGTAGTACTATTTATTCCTATGGCGTTTATTCACTGTCCTACATACCCTCTTTCCACTAACTCTCAATAGATGAAACCCCGGGACGATGATAGCAGCGATTATAAGGGTAGCATTTGGACCCGTGGATGGATTATTCAGTAAATTGTGTCTGATAACTGATTAGCTGCACTGTACTGGGGAGGGAGGATTACAACTCTATCTCACATTGTCACAATGAAATCCCAAAGTAATAAATAAAATTAAAATCTTAAAAGAGCTAGAAGAAATACACATTTAAAAAAAAAAGTTGATCGCAGAATGATGGAACTGTCTTTTTTTTTCTTTTAAGAGTTTATTTGAGCAAAAATCTATTGGAATCTGGCAGCGCCAAACCAGAAGTGATCAGAATTATTCAGTGGAGGAACTTTCTAAGCAAAAAAGCGAAGGAGGAAACCATAAAGGAAAAGATTGGTAGATTTGGCTCCTTAAAAATTTTAATAAAGTCAATAAACACCATAAACAATAAACCATATGAAAAGTCAAGTTGATGACCAAAAGTAAAAGTTAGCAAACGACATGAATAGGGAATTAAAAAAACAAAAAAATAGAAGAAAGGAAACACGAATGGCCAGTAAACACATGAAAAAATGTTCAAATTCACTAGTAACAAACAAAATCAAATTAAGAAACTAAGCTGTAAATATTTTAAAAGAACAAGAACTTCGAGTGTGGGTGAAAGAGCTGAGAAGACATTCTAAGATCTAACTAGTGAGAGTGTAATTTCATACAACTTTTTATGGCATGAGCTGTATTAGAAATCTTAAAAATACTCAGCTTTGGTGTGATAATTGCACTTTTGGATTTAAGCATGTAAATATGTATAAAAATTATATATATATATTAGTGCACAAAACTGTTCAAGATGTTATTTACAATAGCAAAAAAACTAAAACAACCTAAATGCCCAACAATAAGTTAATTAAATAACCTGTAACGCAGCCATATAATAGAATACCTTGTAGCCCTTCAAAAATCATTTTTTAAAAGGCAACTGATTGATCAGGAAGTGTTTATGAAAAGGCAAGTTAAAAAGCAATATATATATATGTATATAGTATAAGCTTTATTTTGTTTTCTTTTTAATATGCATTCATGTTTATATGCATAGAAAGGTTGAAAGAACATTATCAAAATGTTTAAAAGAGTTTATCTCCAGGTGATTGGATTAAGAATGATTTTCTCTGCACATTTCTGCTCTTTGTAAAATTTCTACATTGAATGTGTATGGCTTTTGAATAAGAAAATAAAAATTTTTTTAAAGTATACTGCTAAAGGTTTTCTGGTAAAAGCATTCAGGATTTAACAGTCCAGCTTCCTGAATACGACACATAATGTTTTTCATGATGTAGCGCCTGTCCAGCTCTCCAGGTTCTTGCTGCAACTCAACTCCTCTATGCTGGCCATGCTGAATTAATTTCACTTCCCTGAACTAACCCCATTCCCTCTCTTCCACACTTTAGCATTGCAGTTCCCTGTGCCTGCAGTGGACAGCTGATGACAGATGTGTCAGTAAGCAGCAGAGGGCCTCATTACCTTGGCTCCAAAATACTGTAACAGCTTGGGAAGAATATTGGCTGGGGTTCCTTGCTCATGTCAGAGTTCCACTGGCAACCTGTGAAGCAAATGGGCCCAGCAGCTTTGCAGATGAGTTTTTATTCCTAAGAATTGAAAGGAAACACAAAAACTGACAAGATTCCCAAATCCAAGATATAGATAACTCGAGCCTTAAGGACTGCTTCAAGTCTAGAAAAAGAAGGCAGGCAACCTATCCTAGATTTTTGACAAAACCCAAGACACCGTGGATGGAGATGGGAATAGAGCTCCAGGGGAAAGGCAGGAAAGGTGCTCTGTGAAGCTTGCCCATGTATTCTATCTCATTCTAACCTCACCTTTGCTCTGTATTGTTTTTTTGAATTTTATTTATTTTTTTTATACAGCAGGTTCTTATTAGTTATCCATTTTATTGCTCTGTATTTTTTAACACTTGTTCTTCCTGCGGGTTACATTCTTTGGACTGTGTTCATTAAATTAAATTCAATAAATGTTTATTTAGTAACATATGGAAATCATTATGCTAGGAAATTCATTCATTTAGTCCATAAATATGCATTCAGAGTCTTCTGTCAGGCTAAATGCTAGGTGCTAGGCATTGGAAATATGGAAACAATTAAAATATGTTTCCTGCCCACAAGTAGCTCATGGTGGTGAGTAAATTAGAGTCATGTATGGATAATTAAACCTCAATGTGTTAAGTGGAATAACAAGTACAAGGAACAATTCTGAAGATTGGGAGCAACTAACTTACTCCAGGGTTTCAGGAAAGGTTTTATCAAGAAAGAAACATTTAAAATGAGGTTTAAAGCTGAGTGGATGATCAACAGGGGAACAAAATCGAGGTAGGGATGGAAGTGTGGGCTTTTCATACAAGGAAGAGAGAATTAATGCATCTTATATGATGTGCATAGGAGTACGAAACAGCAGAGCATCTGTAGGGAATTGCAAAGAATCTAATGTAGCAAATGCTTCTTTACAGTATTTCAGCACAGTGCTTGGAACAGTTTAGATGTTTAATAAATTGTGACTGAGTAGGTAATAAAGGTAGTTAAGGGTCTAGAATGTCAAGTTAAAGAACTGTTAAAGAGTTTTTTTTCCTGAAAAAATAGGGAGTCACTACAGATTAAAAAAATCAAAGTACTTACTACAAGATTGGCTATGAGTTGATAAAAAATCAAAGCTGGGTGATGGGTACATGAGTGTTCACCATACTATTCTCTCTACTTTTGTGTATGTTTGAAACTTTTAATAATATAAAGTTTAAAAGGACATACTTACCAAAATTGTGTTTCAAAGATAAGAGATACATAATACTGAGTTCCTCCTCTTAAAACCATATAATCCAGTAGGGGATTCAAGAAAAGCAAATTAAAAAGCATATGAAAAAAATGTCGGGGCTTCTTCCCTGGTGGCGCAGTGGTTGAGAGTCCGCCTGCTGATGCAGGGGACACGGGTTCGTGCCCCGGTGCGGGAAGATCCCACATGCCGCAGAGCGGCTGGGCCCGTGAGCCATGGCCGCTGAGCCTGCGCGTCCGGAGCCTGTGCTCCGCAACGGGAGAGGCCACAACAGTGAGAGGCCCGCGTACCGCAAAAAAAAAAAAAAAAAAAAAAAAAGTCAAAATCATGAGAGAGAAGGGGTCCATGTGGAATCTAGTAATTCATAAAATTTACATTAAAAGTAAAAAGTAAAACTTTAAAAGATCGACTGTGAATTAAATAACAGCAAAGAAATTGTTTTGATAAAGGTAAAGAATTGAGTGGTTATCAATTGGAGGCAATTTTGCCCCACACTTGCTAAGAGTCATCTGGGAATATCTGGAGATATTTTGTGTTGTCACGACTGGGTGGGGGGGCGTTGCTACTCTCATCTCGTGAGTAGAGGACAGGGATGCTGGCAAACATCCCACAATGCACAGGACAGCACCTCAGAACAGAGAATGTAATCAGCCTCAAACGTCAATAGAGCCACTGCTGAGGCATCCTGAGCTACACATATAAGACTGCATTTTGCAGGTGGATTATTACCTGAAGTCCACAGCTTCAAGAGGTTCATAAACCCCTGAAAATGTATGCAAAATTTTGAGAGCCTGGTCTGGGGAAAGGTCCACAGTTTTCATCTGATTCTTTAGGGGTCCATGGCCAGAAGAGGCTTAAGAAGCACAGGAAAAACAAAAGTTTTCAGGGGCTGTGGCTGAATAATCTGAAGTGATTATTTCACTCAGAAAACTATTGCACGAGGAGGCGGGAATCTGTTTCCTAGAGCCAGATTATGGTCAACCTTGAAATCCAAGCAGAAATGGCTGAACATCAACCTGAAGTCTCTGTGGAGCTACTGAAAACTGTAAGGAACGTAACGACAGGACAACAGGATGGAAGTTGGGTCGTAATAGGAGTTGCTTCAGAGTGGTTCTACCCCGTGCCCAAATTCTCTTCAATCAGGCTACAAAACTTAGTATTCTCCCTTCATGGGTGCTGTCATTCATCCCTCTGTATCCAGCCAGGCACCAATCCGTGTGAATTTTTCCTTCAAAACTAGCCTTGTCTTCTCTTCTCAGACTCAACACCCTAGTCTAGGCCCAACTCACCTCATTCTTGAATAACTGCAGACCCCTCCTCCTTGTGAGCCCCTGGCTTATTCATCTTTGCAAACCCAGCACCCACATAACTTTCTGGTACGTGGCAGACATTCAGTAAAGAACACTCTCAGCTGGGGGTGAGAAGAGAGGGTCACAAGCTTACCCCATATTACAGTTAAAACAAATTAGAATTCTCTCAATAATCCCATTAAGGGGGGAGGTGCCTCACCTGTAGAGGTTCCCAATTAGGTCCCAGCAGTTTTGTCGATTGTTTGGAGGTGGGGTCGTGTGGTGGTGAAGCAGAAGTGGAGCTTCCCAGCTAGGGCTGGAGTAGATCCCACAAGCCAAGTTCCCAACGGAGAGTTTTCTCCACCCTCCCCCAACCCCAGGAGGGTAATCAGGGATAATCAGCCTGAGCAGGAGGGTCCGTGAGTTTGTCTGAAGTCCACAAAGCAGTCATTAGCTGATTCCAGCCTCATTTCTTTCCAGACTATCCCCAGGCTCTAACTTTCCTTAAATACCAAGTTTTGACCATCACTCTTCACACTGAAACCCTCAATAGGTCCCAAGTCTAAGCCTAAATTGCACAGCTTATCTTTTTTAAAACTGAACATACCGCACCTACGCACCTGGCTTATTTTCCAGGAACCTCCTCTTTTCCCACTACCTTCTCCTCTTTCCCACTGTGAAACTTCCACTCTCTTCTCCACCAGCCCTGCTCTGTTCCTTACCGAGTTTCTCGCAGTCACACAAACAAGAGATGCTGGTTACACCTTACCTTTTACCTTACCGTCTTCCTCCTCTCACTTTTGCCCACAAGACCTGTTTTCCATAATCTTCCAACACGGTAATTACAGCTCAGTTTAGTACTAGTTTTGGACACTTTCCACCTCATGTGTGTCAGCTGCCCCAGCACACCCACATTTAAGTACGTATCCAGGCGTTCTGCACCCAAAAGCAACGGAGGGGCACCCGAACACAGCCCGTCCTGATTACTTGCTGAATTTTAATTTGGATTTCTTGACACTCAAGTCGGTACCGTGATTCCCAAGTATTCTTTAGTTGTTTGCTGCGTATGTTTTGTGGTCCATGCCAAGTATTCAAGGCGATGTTTATAAATGGATACAAGGGAGGATAGGGAAAATTACTTTTAAAAACCGCATAATCCAACAATCTCTGTAAAGTGTTTAACACCTAAAAGCCACGCGAAAGTATGTTGCCCCCCCCAAACAATGTCGGCCCTGTACACTCCCCGCGTTACTGAACGTGCGCAAAGCTGAGTCGCCCCAGGTGGAGGTAGTCCATATAAAGTAGGCCTCCGGAAAGTCCCGCCCACTCCGCGCCGGGCGTGGAGTAAGGCTTGACTCCACCCCCTCCAAGAACGCAGCCCCGTGATTGGCCATGACGCATCCTAGAGCTGCCCAATTGCGTACGAGCAGCTACTCTCGCGTCTCTTTGTTTGCGGGAGGAACATGGCGGATCGGCTCACGCAGTTGCAGGACGCCGTGAACTCGGTGAGTAATTGCACGCGATTAATCTCCGTCGTCTTCTTTCCCGAGGGAAAGCAAGGCAGAAAAAGAGGTCCGAGAGACAAAACTCGGAAGTGGGGAGTGGACTGAGGCCGGGCTTCAGCATCAAGCGCTGGGGTTGGAGGGAGGCGGCGCCGCGGTCTGGAAGGTCTTAGGCCGGCGGCGGGGCGGTGCGGGAGCCAGCGGCCTCTTAGCCTGCGAAGTGGAGGATCTCACTCCACTCCGTGACAGGACTGCGTGGACTGTCACGCTTCACGGCCTTATCATGTTCTCTCGGAAAGGTTTTATTTGCTTGTCAGTGGTGCTTATGGGAGTGCTCCTCTTTGGCCGGGAGGGGAGAGGAAGCGGAAGCTTTTTTCCCCTTATCAATTTTAACCCACGGAGGGCAATTCTTGTTCTTAATGATTGGATTTTTGCCATTAGATGTTAGCCGAGAATATTCCTTCGCCAAAATTTTCAGGTTGGGGCGGGAGTGATAGTAAAGTGAAAAGTTTTGTTTCATCTTAGTTGGTTCCTGTAGACCAAGGGTTCCATCTCTTGGCCGCGCCCCCAGCATGTCAGTTTAGGGAAAACCGACGTCTTTATGATAGTCAATCTTCTGACCTTCGTATGTCTTTATTTAAGGTTTTTAAAATGCCTGCCAGTGGGTCTACTCCCTATGAAAAGTCAGGTGTTGTGAGTAGACCCCCTTACTTTGATCCTTCTGATTATTTTTCCTGTTATGTGTACGTAGAAAGTATATGCAAGCCAAAGAATTCATATACTTATTACCATTAAGAGCTAACTTGTTTACATTTCTGTTATTCTATTTATAATTTGATGTCCCAGGTGAGATGTTGACTGGAAAATCCAAGTACCTGGTCTCTTGCCAGTTTTTTCTCAGCGGAAGCTAATAAGTTGGTATTCCTGTTATTAGTCTGTGCACTTGAAGAGTGTGAATCTGCTCACAAGAAACTGATCTACTTTGTGTGTGAGGGCCAGCCCCTAAATGTTGATGAATTCACCAAGGTAAATTCTACCTTTGGTGACTTGCCTGGGCTGCCAACCAGTCTCCCTCAGGGAGATACTCCTTTGAGGCTTTACAAAATCAAATTGTAATGATGCAGCTGGATACAAATGTTATTTTAGGGGAAATGTTGTGTATTCATACATGTCTCAGCCAGAAGGATCGTAAGGAAAAGTGAATATGACCCTTAACTCCATGGTAGGCAGGCTGATCATTGGATTTTGGAGAAAAACCTCTAGGTTAACTGGTATGGGTGCCTGGTATCCATGATGGGTGCACCACCATGGTTACAGAGAAATACTCCTTGAGGAGTTTACAGTCTGATTAGAAAGATGTCATATACTCAAGAGACATTTAAATAATGCAAAGGCAGTATGTGGTTAGGAGTTGTAATGAATTGAGTGTTTTCAGCTGTAAGTGCTGACGTAACGTGAACTGTTGAGTGATATTAATTAAAATAGAGGGAATCTTATTAGCATTTATCTGAATTGTAATTATTTGTGAAGTTATTAAAATAAAATTTATTTTACCCACTGAGAACTCCATGAGAGCAGAAACTGTCTTGTTCACTGTATCAGTGTGTTTATACAGTTATATACAATGCTTGTCATAGAGTTGATTTTTGATAAGTATTTGTTGAATAAATGGATTTTGAGAGCTTCATAAGGACAGAGCAAATAGCCAGTGTGTTGAATATTTGTGTGTGTTTTCTGTCTTCTTCATAACAATGCTATAATGTGAGAATGTTCCCAATTTAAAAATTAAAAGAAACTTGAGTTACCAGAACCAGAATTAGAATCCACGTTTGTACAGCTTCAGAGCGGTAACTGCCACTCTATTACCTTTGCAAAATGTGAGCAAAAGCAGTGTAGTCAGGAATGAATTATCACCAGTCAGGCATATGTGAAGGAGGAGTAGATAATGAACAAGTAGCGTTGACTTAGATTATTGAAAGCTTTGAAATAGCCTGAAGACTTGGAGATTTATCTTGAAGACCATGCTGGGGCAAACTCAGAGTTTTTGAGCAGAGTAAAATAACATAGAAAATAATAAGAACTAGGAACTTCCCTGGTGGCACAGTGGTTAAGAATTTGCCTGCCAATGCAGGGGACACGGGTTCGATCCCTGGTCTGGGAAGGTCCCACATGCTGTGGAGCAGCTAAGCCTGTGTGTCACAACCCCTGAGCCTGTGCTCTAGAGACGGCGAGCCACAACTACTGAGCCCGTGAGCCACAACTACTGAAGCCCCTGCACCTAGAGCCTGTGCTCTGCAACAAGAGAAGCCACCCCAGTGAGAAGCCCGTGCACCACAACAAAGAGTAGCCCCCGCTCGCCACAACTAGAGAAAGCCGGCTTGCAGCAACAAAGACCCAAAGCAGCCAAAAATAAATAATTTAAAAAAAGAAAATAAGAACTAGAAATTAATAAGGAGTCTGTTGTAAACAATTCTTGTGTGAAGTTGAACTAACAGCAGCAGTGATGGTAGAAGGAAAAGGGAAAGATTTGTAGTAGTATTAGCAGGATTTGAAGATGAAAGTTGAGTCTGAAGTTAGACTGGTTCACTAGGAGATTCTCAATAGAAATTAGATATTAAACAAAGGAAACAGTTGACTTTGAGTTCTGTCATTCAAATAATGGCAGTGAATGTTAGTGGAAATGCTGATTCACTGATTGGAGGTAAGGAATTGAGGTTTGAGAGGTTGGGACTATGGAGAGAAGTTGGTGGGAAGACTAGGAATCTTAGGTTTGGAGATGGTAATGTTATGGAGCCAGGTTTGTTTGCTGGACTTGGAGCAGGCCAAACACTGAGACACTGAGTTTCGCAGCAGAGAAGGGGTTTATTTATTCAGGAGGCAGCGGAGTGAGGAGACAGGAGAACAAATCTCAGATTGCTTTCCAGAAGGCAAGAGGCTTGAGATTTTATGGGATAAAGAAGCAGGGTGTTCTCAGGCCTGGGGAAGGGTGGGTGGAGGTAGGGAAAAGGTGAGGTAATTGGTGTTGTGCACGGGACCAGTTTTAGGGTTGGTGGTCCCAACTATTCTTAGCTGGTCTGAACTGGGCAGGGGCCCACTCCAAATCTTCCAAATTTCTGGAAAACAACTTAAGCCCCTGTTACCACAGTGATGCACGCATCAGCAGCGTTATCTGTAGGGGTGGTAAGAAGTCTGGTGCGGTTTGACATGGGCTACGTGAAGCTTGGAGGGTGTGCAATTAGGGAAGGAAAAAAACCTAAAGCAGTCTTAATCATTAAAGGCAGGTTACAAGCAGAGGGGTTTCTAACAAGCTGTTCCCTTATCTGCTGTTCTGTAAGACGTACTCCAGTATTTTTGTTAGTGTGACAGCTTCCATTAACCCCATGGGACACGGTTTCAGTAAGGACTTGGTATTCTCAATCTTCAAAACTGATTAAGGAATACTTTCAGAGCCCTGGGAGTTCACAGCTTGAGTCCTGGAGAAAAACATTTCAGAATACTTAAGGTGCAGTCTTTTCCCCACTTTTATTCTTGTAACTACTCTAGTTTGAGAAAAGGGGTCACATTTTAAAATTTACCCTGGGGCCATTCTTAGATATTTGCCTATCACATTTGCTCTTTTCCACCACTACTTCCCCAAAAGTCTTTACTTGTGCTTGCAGTAAGTATTGGCATATATTTCTCTAGTCATTCTGTTACCTTGGGAAGAAAAGAAAGATTATTTTGTATTTCTTTGATTGAAACCAGACGTAGTTTCTTTGCATGATTAAAACATTTAATCATTGTTAGTAACTGGTTTATGTTATCCAGAATTACTCCTTTCTGTTTTATTTTCTTGCTCAGAGACCATTATAATAGGAACATTGTTGCTGCCGTCACCAATAAAATCGGTAAAACAGATAAATCCTTTCTAACTTTGCCACCTTTCCTTTGGCCTCAAGCTTGCAGATCAGTTTTGTAATGCCATTGGAGTGTTGCAGCAGTGTGGTCCTCCTGCCTCTTTTAGTAATATTCAGACAGCCATTAACAAAGATCAGCCAGCTAATCCTACAGAAGGTAAATAGATTTTCTTGGCTTCTCTTAGTTTGACTCTCACATTACCTGTAATCCCTTAAAATTAGATTTATTGAAAAATTCAACTTATTTATGGCTTTCTAAAAATGTTATTGTTTGAGAATATTACTACAAGTTTGTCATAAAAGAAATGAATTTGTTATAGTCAATTTATGTAACACCTCATAATTCTTTTCTTGTCAAATAACAGACGTTTTACTTGTTTAGAGGAGAATTGTATGAATTTAGCTGAATTTTACTTGAGGGACCTTAATAAGAAAGGCATCCCATTTATAGATTCCTTTATTCAAGTGACCACTGTATTGTCCTAGTAAATGAAATGATATACATTATGCTTACATTCCAATTTGAGTTAATATTAAAGCTAATTCTCAAACATAATAGAATTGATGTGTTAAAATTACACTTCAATCATTAGAAGCCTGCTACAGAAAAAGTTATGAAGTTTTCTGTTTTCATAAAGTTTAATTTCTCTTTCTGAAAACTTGAGATTCTCTGATATCCTAAATGAGTACCATCTTTCTCTAGAATATGCCCAGCTTTTTGCAGCGTTGATTGCACGAACAGCAAAAGACATTGATGTTTTGATAGATTCCTTACCCAGTGAAGAATCTACAGCTGCTTTACAGGTAAAAATATCTTTTCCTTTGAGAATTTTGTGAGTAGAGAATTTTGAATTAAAGAGGTAGATTTAGTGCCTTTTGTTACAATTTTCAAAGTTAATCTAAATTTTAAAGTGGGAATTTTACTGTAAACTACTGTAGTCTGTTAAAGACTGAGCTGAATGTGTATAATTGTCCAATTTTGAGCTTAAAGAACACTTGCCATTTTCCTCAGTTTGCTTCTTTTCCTTGCAAAGAGTGAGAGGAGGGGCACATTCTGGGTGTGGAGTAGAATAGTAGTGTCCAAAAGCAGTGTGGAAGGGAGTCTCATGTAGCCATCCAGAGATCTCCAATCGAAAAGTCGTCTTTTAAGTTAATTTATTCAGAGAAGACTCTGATCTTAGGATTTCTGCCACTGAAAGTTTTATCTGATCTTAGGATTTCTGCAACTGAAAACTCTATCACAATGGTTGGGTAGTCATCAGATTTAAAAGTAAATACTTTTACTGCAGGTTCTTTCCGCCTCAACTTTCATTAATCTCCAAGTTTTTCATTTCTCAGAACATTCATAAATTTGTGTCTTATAAAGGCTGCAAGCTTGTATAAGCTGGAAGAAGAAAATCACGAAGCTGCTACGTGTCTGGAGGATGTTGTTTATCGAGGGGACATGCTTCTGGAAAAGATACAGAGCGCACTTGCTGATATTGCACAGTCCCAGCTGAAGACAAGAAGCGGCACCCATAGCCAGTCTCTTCCAGACTCATAGCACAGTGTATATATACCATGCGTGCGGCTGAGAAAAGAACTGTTTCAATGCCATTGAGAATTCTGCATCAGATTTAGATGGAAGCCTTACCAACAGTTACAGAAACATTAAGCACTATGACACATGTTATCTTCTTAGCTATTTTAAATAGTCTTCTGTTTTCACTCTTAATAATAAGCTTGTAAAATCGTGATTGAACCAGCTTTAAACTGTCATTATGCCATTTTTTTTATTGTTATCTGGGTTAAATTATTGCAGATATTGCATTAATGGTCATAATATAATTAAACAGATGTACTGTAAAATTCTATTGTGATGTAATTTGTCTTTATTTTTGTCATATTTCTACAGTCTTTACAAATCAAAACATCCCTCAAGCCAGAGGAGAGGTGGTAAATGCAGAGATAGTGGACTTTTGAATTTAGGTTGATATCCTTCTGCCTCTTTTATTTATTTATTTATTTTTTTTGCGGTACGCGGGCCTCTCACTGTTGTGGCCTCTCCCGTTGTGGAGCACAGGCTCCGGACGCACAGGCTCAGCGGCCATGGCTCACGGGCCCAGCCGCTCCGCGGCATGTGGGATCCTCCCGGACCGGGGCACAAACCCATGTCCCCTGCATCAGCAGGCGGACGCTCAACCACTGCGCCACCAGGGAAGCCCCGGGAAGCCCCCAGAATTTTAACTAAGTTTCCGACTGGGATGTCTGTGGAAATTGACAAGTTATTTCTAAAATTTATATGGAAGTACAAAGTGTCAATAGAAATCAGTATTCTCATTAGAAAATATAGAATGACAGCTTGCTTTAATAAGACAGCATGTATTAGTGCAGGGATAGATAAATAGGCCAATGGAAGAGAATAGAGAGATCTAACAAATCCACGCAGATCGGAAAACTTGATTTGTGACGGAGATGATGTGAATCACTGGGGAAATAATAGAAATTGTGCTGGATATTGGTTATATATATGCTATATATTAAATTCAGTGCCTATGGGGTTTCTTTTTGGGGTGATGAAAATGTTCTGGAATTAGTGGATGTTGTTGCACAACTGAGTTTACTGAAAAACACTGAAATACATACTTTAAAAGGGTGACTTATGGTATGCTAATTATTTCCCAATAAAGCCGTTATAAAAAAGGAAAAAGAAAAAAAAAATTTCATGCCAGGTGAAGGGCAAATATCTAAAATTTTTAGAAGACATTCTTAGGAAAATATGCATAGCTTCAGGATAGGAAAGGCTTTTTTAAAGTAGATATAAAAATTTCACATCATAAAGGAAAAGAATTCAAAAATTACGATAAACAATACGTGTCAGACACTGCTTCAAACTTACATATATTAACTAATTTAGAAAAGGTTAATAAATTTAAATGCATTAAAATTTAGGTCTTCTGTTCATGAAAGTACTCCAAAAAGAGTAAAAATGCAAGCTCAGCCTTGCAGCAGGTATTTACAGTACTTGGAACTGGACAAAGGGTTAGTATCTAAAATATGTAAAACCCTTCTATGAATCAAAAAAAAAAGAAAAAAGCAACCCATTAGGAAAATCACAAAATAATCATTTCACAGCAGAGGAATGGCCAATAAAGGTGCACAAGTGCTCAGCCTCATTGGTAATCTGAGAAATTTGAATCTGGCTTTCTAGGTGTTCAAGAAGGTTCACTTTTCCAGGCAGGAGGACAAAACTTCTTATTTTTTTAATTAACACTTTGCTAGCTTGATTTATACATTTTATAATTTGGATATATGGTCCCTAGGCTTCCAAGTATTCTTGGCCAGGGCTGTATATGTTCAGGGCAGGCCTATACATGTATGTTTATATAACTTAAAAATAGATTCCAAAGACAAAATTCAGGGCACTGATTACCTCTCTGGTGGAAAGAAGGGGATGCTATTGGGAAGAGGGTCTTTTAAGGTAAGTGTAATAATATTCTTGAACAGGAAGGAATATATTTAATAAAACTCAATATTTCATGTAAACTGTGTTTAAGGGTCATGTTTTCAATGATAAGGTTTAAGGCAGCACATTTTAAAAAATTGTTGGAGTATAGTTGATTTACAATGTTGTGTTAGTTTCAGGTGTGCAGCAAAGTGAATCAGTTATACATTTACATATATCCACTCTTTTAGATTCTTTTCCCATATAGGCCATTACAGAGTATTGAGTGGAGTTCCCTGTGCTATATAGTAGGTTCTTATTAGTTATCTGTTTTATATATAGTAGTGTGTATATGTCAATCCTAATCTCCCAATTTATCCCTCTCCCCTTTCCCCCCGGTAACTGTAAGCTTGTTTTGTATGTATGTGGGTATATTTCTGTTTTGTATATAGATTCATTTGTATCATTTTTTAAAATTAATTTATTTATTTTTGGCTGCATTGGGTCTTCGTTGCTGCACGCAGGCTTTCTCTAGTTGTGGCGAGTGGGGGCTTCTCATTGTGGTGCGCAGGCTTATTGCGGTGGAGCATGGGCTCTAGGCGCGTGGGCTCCAGTAGTTGTGGCACATGGGCTGCTCAGTAGTTGTGGCTCGTGGGCTTTAGAGCACAGGCTCAGTAGTTGTGGCACACGGGCTTAGTTGCTCTGCAGCATGTGGGATCTTCCCGGACCAGGGATCAAATCCATGTACCCTGCATTGGCAGGCGGATTCTTAACCACTGCGCCACCAGGGAAGTCTCTATCATTTTTTAAAAAATTCCACATATAAGTGATGTCACACAATATTTGCCTCTCTCTGACTTCACTTAATATGATAATCTCTAGGTCCATCCACAAATGGCATTATTTTGTTCTTTTTATGGCTAACATTCCATTATATATATATATTTATTTATATTTATATTTATATATATAGGGTTGGCCAAAAAGTCCGTTTGGGTTTTTCCATAACATCTTAAATATATACCACAACTGCTTTATGTTTATCTGTCAATGGACATTTAGGTTGCTTCCATGTCTTGGCTATTGTAAATAGTAAGGCAACACATTTTTAAGCAGCATAATGCTTCACTTGTGTTTGATTTCGGCAGAACTGGTTTGCTGTTAGCCAGTTATAGATATTGGTGGAAGAGGCCTTTCGATCTTCCTCCACAGGACTGACTCCCACTGTCTCCCCAACTCCTCAGAAGTTCAACAGTGAGTAGAATTTAGGAAGATGAACTGCCTGCCGCCGTGTCCTTGCTCTGCATCCTTGTCCCTGCCTGTTGAGGGTTGCATTTTTTTTTCTTCCAATTGCCTGAGAAAGGCCTCAGATGGAGCGAAGGCACTGATGCTGCAGGTTGGGGCTTCTGAGACCAAACAAGTATCCATCTTTCACCACGAGAGGGCCGTTTGACCCTGAACTTTGGTTCCATTCAGGAAGTGGCTGTTCTGTGACCCAGAGGGGTATGTGGAGACTAGCTGTCATGCCAGGTTACGATTCCCCTGGAATCCACTCAAACTAGTGTTATGATTCTGATTTGAACTAGTGTCCTCCTGGAGCCAGTAACTTGATTCTGAGACCAAATGTCCACTCTCAGCTGAAAATAAAAGGACAGGCACACACCTTCATGGCTCTTCATACAGAGGTTGTTAAGTCCTAGCATGGGCCACAGAGGAAGCTCAATGAACACTTTCTCTGGATGGTAAATTATCTTTTACGTCCACCTTCACACATGTGGGTATGTGTTGGACAGGCCACACATCAGAAACCTGCCCTATGTGGAGAGAAGTGATTAATAGTATAGACGCATGTGCCACCCTGCTTGCACTGCCACTAATTAGCTGTATGACCTTGGGCAGGTTACCCATGTCTCAACACAACTGAAAAATAGCGGAAATATTACTCATTTCCTCATGGGGTTGTTATGAAGGGTAAATGAGTATACGTGTGCAGTAGTCTAGCATCATCCTCCTAGACATGTGTTTTGTTTTTTATTGAACGATAGTTATTTACAATGTTGTGTTCATTACTGTGGTACAGCAAAGTGAGTCAGTTATACATATATACATTCCTTTTTACAAAATATTCTTTTCCATTATGGTTTATCATAGGATATTGAATATAGTTCTCTGTGCTAGACAGTAGGACCTTGTTGTTTATCCATTCTATATATAAAAGCTTACATCTGCTAACCCCAACCTCCCACTCCAGCCCTCCCCCCAACCCCCTCCCCCTTGGCAACCACAAGTCTGTTCTCTATGTCTGTGATTCTGTTTCTGTTTCATAGATAGGTTCATATGCTGGACGTGTGTTTTTGTAGGGCCTAGACTATTGAATTAAGTAGGGCTGTGATGGTGATAATGGTGCCTGAATCTTTCGGGTCTTTAAGGGTGGCTTCAATCTCTGCCATAGTTCCAGGCAATAGTTTTTTCTTTACAGTATTTATAATAAAGTTTTATAAATTTGTTTTGAATTTTTACAGCATTTACAAATATTTGCAATATTTGTCTTTTATTTCCAATATTGCCAATGCAATATTGTTTTTTATTTACTATTTTGACCAAGGCAGAGTGGGAGGGACAGTTTCAGAGCTTCCACTTGCCTTTGTCCACTTCCATAGCTCTTATGCCAGGGGTTAAGTAACTCATGTGGAGTGGTTGCTAACTGTGAAGTTTAGGGGCTGGGGAAATGGTCACTGGGTAAGTCATGGAACCAGTGGACCTATTATGCGTGGGATCTTGGCCCAGGGCACCATTTATTGTTTATTATTACCTTCCCCAACAAAGGGGCCATGATAATGCTTTGGATTCTCATGTGTTAATGTCAAATCAGACCCTTTAGCTAACACTCCTCAAAATGCCTTGGTATTTCTCTTTTCCTTGTATACAGTTACCTGGGTAAACGGCCATGGGTCCCTTGGGAGTAGGCCTGGGAGAATTATCATAAACACTTGCTATGGTATTGTAGAGTCTTTCTTGTGGGGATCCTCATGAGAACAATGGGTTCTAAATCTGACAAGGGTCTCAGGATTGGAAATAGGGAAGAGATTGTGACTTTTCATTGGGACAGCGGCTCTCTGGTGTTTAACCATCATCCATCCTTGGTTTCATTGGATTGTATTGATTGAGCAGTACTGCCCATCTCTCCTGCCCTTGGGGACTCGTGTTCTCTTAACACATTCCATAGTTCTCTGAAGTCAGGGTCCCCATTGCTAGCCACTCTGACTTTGCTATTTATTACTATGATTGAGCCCATCTTGTGCATCTGATAAGCATTACCACCTGACCCCTATTTGGGATCCTTTCATTTCTACTACTATCAGGTAGCCCAATTTAATGCCAGCATCTTCTGCCATCGGCCTTAGCCAGTGGTGTGCTAGGGCAGGATGGCTCTTATCAGTTCTTACGAGACCCAGTAGTGACATTTTTAGGAATTTTATGAACTAGTTGTTAAACACAAGATGTTAAATGTTATATGACAAGAGAGTGGTCTGAAAAGTGGTCAGTAAAGTGTCCCTTGTCCAACTTTATTTTTTTGTCCCCTTGGTTCTGTACACTGGTGTCATGTCCTGCTCTTGCATATATTTTCTCAGCTCCTCCCATACGCCTTAGCTAGGTCCTGCAGCACCTTATCCTTCTCAGCAGACCCAGAACCTCCTCAGCTGTGTTAGACTGTGACTGATCCTAGTTTCTTATCTGGTAGCCAGGCTACGAGGTGGCGGTATATCCCGGCCAGAGGTGTGTGGGTATGGCATTCGTCTTGCAAAGCAGAGGATTCCGCATCATGTTCAAGGAAGTGAGTAGAGCTAGCCTTTAATGGGGAGGAGCTAGCCTTGTTCAGTCCCAGATGAATCTGGTGGTTCAAGATGTTTGAGTGCTGTCACCAAGAAGGCCCCATTCTAAGTCGGAGTGTCACACTCCTTCCCAGTCAATGCCCTGACGTTGGTGAAGCTGACTTGCCTGGGTTGAGAATCAAATATTTCTGGAGGCTCACTTCTCTTATAATTAAAGACTGAATGTGATCTTCAGCTTTTTCTGCCTTCAGGCTATAAGAGCTGAGTGTCTGCTGTCAAGGACACCTTCTGGCTTTCACACTTTGCCTTAAATTGGTGATTAATACCTCTAGTCTCTCATCCCCACCCCACCCCACCCCAATGCGTTGATTGTAGCACCTAACAATAACCATCATATTCCAGTCCTTTGTTTTTACAAATTTCTTCAGGTACAATTGATAACAATAAACTGCATGTGTGTTGGGGGGTGTAGTGTACAATTTGATAAGTCTGATGTACACATACACTCATGAAACCATTATCAAGGCCAAGATAACAAACATTTCCAAGAACCCCTAAGGTTTCCTCCTGCCCCTTCTTAATTTATCCCTCCGTCCACCCCCATCCTCAGGGAAATTCTGATCTGCTTTTTGTCACTATAGATTAGTTTGTATTTTCTAGAATTTTATATAAATGCAATCATAAAGTGTGTACTCTTTTTTTGTCTGGCTTCTTTCACTAAGGGTAATGATTTTGAGATTTACACATGTTATTGAGTTTATCAGTAATTTATTCCTTTTTATTATTGAAGAGTATTCCATTTAATGGATGTGCCAAATATGTTTATCCTTTCACCTGTTTATGGATAGTTGGGCTGTTTCCAGGTTTGGGATATTATGAATACAGCTATTCTATACAAGTCTTTTTATGAACTTGTTTTAATTTTTCTTTAATAAATATCTAGGCGTGGAACATCTGGGGTATTTATTAGTTATATATTTAACTTTTTAAGAAACTGCCAAACTCTTCTCCAAAGTTTACCGTTTTACTTTCTCATTGGCAGTGGATGAGAGTTCCAGTTGTTCCACACCTTCACCAACACTCATAACAGTCTGTTAACTTTAGCCACTCCAGGAGGTGTGTAGGGGTAACTCCCCAAAGTTTTCCTCATGTCCCTTTGAAATTCCTTCCTCCATCCCCTCCCTGCTCCTGCTTTCTGACCCCAGGCAACCACTAGCCTGCTTTTTGTCACTGTAGATTAGTTTGTATTTTCTAGAATTTTATATAAAAGGAATCATACGGTATGTACTTTGTGTGGTTTCTTTCGCTCAGCATAATGATTTTGAGGTTCATCCATGTTGCAGTATGTATGAATAGTTCATTCCTTTTTACTGCTGAGTCTTACTCCATTGTATGGATGTACCACAGTTTATCAATACACCTGTTGATGGCCATTTAGATTGTTTCCAATTTTTGTCCAACGCAAATAAAGTTCTTTATAAACATTTAGGTATAAGTGTTTATATGGACATATGCTTTTATTTCTCTTGGGATAGGAATAGAATCCCAAGGAATAGAATGATTGGACCTAGGAATAGAATGATTGGATCATATGATAGGTGTATATTTAACATTTTTTAAGAATCTGCAAAACTGTTTTCAAAGTGGTTGTATGGAAATAAGAATGAGAAACAAAATAAAGCACACACAGAAAAAACACATTTAATATGTCATTTCAAGAGAAGGGGAATATTTAACACTGAGTGAGAATATGTATCTTCAGTTTGAAAGAAACTCTTCTAATGTAAAAGACGTTTTGACAACAGGTGTTTGGAAATACTCCCATTATTACAGGATTTTTTTTGGCCAAAAATGATATTCATCCTCTATGAAGCTCTCCTATCTAAACACTTAAAATATCTCTGAAACAAAACTATCTGATCTGTTTTAAAATTTTCCAAAAAGTTAGTTTTGAACCAATTTGTTTAAAACATGGAAATGCAAAAACTTTCACTGTTTGGAAGAACAATTTATTGACATCTGGGAAGATGGAAATTTACTACTTAGATGTTAAAAAAAAGCTTTATATAACAGGTGGATGAACTGATTTAGTAAATGCAGCTAACATTTCGATTTGAATCCATAATTCTTTGCAGGATCTTTTTCAGCTGTGAGAGCCATTAACACCAAATATTGGAATAAACTAAACTTATAACCAGAACTTTGTATCACTTTATCCCATAGTACCAAGCCAAATTTTATAGAAACAAAACTCTTCAATTACATTTCTCTCACTAAAATTTCTTTGGCGAAGGCAAAGAAATGTCTTATAAAACATAAAATAAAATACTATATTGAAGAATAGTTTTAAATTTTTATCTCATCTTTTCAAAATTTCTGTCTTTGGAAGTATGACTTACAATAACTGAAATATATTAGTACAGCACTACGTATAGTTTGTAAAGAAATAAATACGCATGTATCAGGGATGTCAACTCAACATTTGTTGGGTTGGGGTGTGCAATAAAAAATTGGGGGATCATAAACCTCTATGATAACAAAGCAACCCATATACTCAATTAAATATCAGGTCATCTCAATAGAAACATTTAGAATATTTTTCTAGGGCCGTCTTTCAAGAAGAAAACCCTAGAAAGTGGTTTTAGAATATCCACATTTAAATCCAGGTATTGATGTGCTATGCTATAGAAAACAGTTCTTAAAGTATGGCTCATGGATACCCAGGTCTGTGAAGTCAAAAGTATTTTCATAATAATGCTGAGATATTACTTGCTTTTTCTGCTGTGTTGGCATTGTACTGATGGGACAAAAGCCATGGTGGGTACAACTTCTGGAGCCTTGCCATGAGTCAAGGCACTGGAAACAAACTCATCATAAACTGTCATTCTTTACTGTCATACACTCACATGGGGGAAAAAGCCTATTCATTTAAGAATGCCCCTGATGAAACAGTAAAAATTAATTTTATTAAATCTTGACCCTTGAATGTACATCTTTTTATTATCCTGTGTGACAAACTATGACGAATACATATAGCACTTCTGCTGCATATCCATGTATAACGGTTGTATGAAGGAGAAAGAACTTAGTTTTTTGACTTGTGAGCTACACTAGCTGCTTGTTTTCAGGGAACATCATTGACTAATGACTGAGAGACAAACTATTCGGACTCAGGTAACTTGGGAGATAATTGTCTCAGAAATATTATAAACCAGGTAATCTTGTCGCTTCAAGGAGCACAACTGACAGTATTTGTTGCCAACGATAAAATATGAGTTTTCAAGCAAAAATTAGAATTTTGGAAAACTTGTATCCTCCTCATGAGTTCAACAGCTTCCCAATACTTAAAGATTTTTCTGATATCTTTCTGATGAAATCAGTGATGAGGTTACCAATTGTGATTTTTAAAGTATTGTTTAATAATATGTGTCGATATAGGGAAGATCTAAATAGCTCAGCAAACCATTTCCCCCCAAATGGCCATTACTTGATGTTATAAAATAATTCACCAGTAAAATATCCATTTAAATGCAATGGATTTTACTGTAATGCAATAAGAAAGCTCACTGATAATGATTTTGGATTCCACACTGCAACTGACTTTCAGTAAACTGACTTGATTCTCAGGGCTGGATCAAAGAAGAATATCCACAATGATCTGAAAAGACTATTAAAATACGCTTCCCTGTTCAAATTGCACATCCATATTTTTTTCACATACTTCAATCAAAACAATATCATAATAGATTGAACACAGAAGCAGATATGATAATCCATTATTTGCAAAATCCTTCTGTTCTCACTAGTTTGTTTTGGAAAATATAATTAAATTCCATAAAAATCTACATTATTTATATTTACGTATATTGGGCTCATTATTTTATTGTAGAATATATTAATACAGGCATACCTCATTTTATTGTGCTTTGCTTTATTGCACTTCAGACACTGTTTTTTTTTTAACAAATTGAAGGTTTGTGGCAACCCTGCATCTAGTAAGTCTATCAGCACCATTTTTCCAATAGGATTTGCTCACTTCCTTTCTGTGTCACATTTTGGTACCTCTCGCAATATTTCAAAAAAAAATTTGTTAGTAATATATTTATTAAGGTGATCTATGATCAGTGATCTTTGGTGCTACTACTGTTGATCGTTTTGGGGCATCACAAACTGTGCACACCCAAGACAGCAAAGTTAATCTATAAAAGTTGTGTGTGTTCTGACTGCTCCCCTGAGCAGCCAGCCATTCCCTGTCTCTCCTCCTCTCCTTGGGCCTCCCTATTCCCTGAGTCACAATAATAGTATTGAAATCAGGCCAGCTAGTAACCTTACAATGGCTTCTGAGTGTTCACATGAAAGGAAGAGTTGCATGTCTCTCGCTTTAAATCAAAAGCTAGAAATGATTAAGCATAGTGAGGAAGGCATGTTGAAAGACAAGATAGGCTGAAAACTAGGCCTCTTGAGCCAAACAGTTAGCCAAGTTTTGAACACAAAGGAAGAGTTCTTGAAGAAAATTAAAAGTGCTACTCCAGTGAACACATAAGAGAGAGAAACAGCCTTATTGCTGATATGGTGAAAGTTGTAGCGGTCTGGATAGAAGATCAAACCAGCCACAACATTCCCTTAAGCCAAAGCCCCATCCACAGCAAGGCCCTAACTCTTTTTAATTCTGTGAAGGCTGAGAGAGGTAAGGAAACTGCAGAAGAAAAGTTTGAAGCTAGCAGAGGTTGGTTCATGAAGTTTAAGGAAAGAAGCCTTTTCCATAACATAAAAGTGCAAGGAGAAGCAGCAAGTGCTGATGTAGAAGCTGCAGCAAGTTATCCAGAAGATGTAGCTCAGATAATTCATGAAGGTGGCTACACTAAACAACAGATTGTCAAACAATTTGTAGATGAAACAGCCTTCTATTGGAAGCAGATGCCATCTAGGGCTTTCATAGCTAAAGAGGAGAAGTCAATGCCTGGCTTCAATGCCTCAAAGGACAGGCTGACTCTGTTGTTAGGGGCGAATGCAGCTGGCGAGTTTAAGTGGAAGCTAAGTTATTTACCATCCGGAAAATCCTAAGGCCCTTCAAAATTATGCTAAATCAACTCTGCCTGTGCTTTATAAATAGAACAACACAGCCTGGATGACACACAGCACATCTGTTTACAGCATGGTTTACTGAGGAATTTCAGCCCACTGTTGAGACATACTGCTCAGAAAAAAATGATTCAAACTATTACTGCTCATTGACAGTGCACCTGGTCACCCAAGACGTCTGATGCAGGTGTACAAAGAGATTAATGTTTTCATGCATGCTAATATGACATCGATTCTGCAGCCCATTGATCAAGGAGTAATTTTGAATTTCAAGTCTTATTCTTTAAGAAATAAATTTCGTAAGGCAATAGCTGCCATAGATAGTGATTTCTCTGATGGATTTGGGCAAAGTAAATTGAAATCTGGAAATAACTCACCATTCTAGATGCCAGTAAGAACACTTGAGATTCATGGGAAGAGGTCAAAATATCGACATTCGCAAGAGTTTGGAAGAAGTTGATTCCAGCCTCATGGATAATGTTAAAGGAGTTCAAGACTTCAGTGAAGGAAGTAACTGCAAATGTGGTAGAAACAGCAAGAGAACTAGAATTAGAAGTGGAGCCTGAAGAGGTGACTGAATTGCTGCAACTTCATGATAAAACTGGAATGGATGAGGGGTTGCTTCTTATGGATGATCCAAGAGAGCAGTTACTTGAGATGAAATCTACTCCTGTTGAAGATGTTGTGAAAATTATTGAAATGATAACAAAGGACAATTATATAAAGCAGCAGCAGGGTTTGAGAGGATTGACTCCAATTTTGAAAAGAGTTCTATGGGTAAAATGCTGTCAAAACAGCACTGCGTGCTACAGAGACATGTTTGTGAAAGGAAACTTCATTGTCTTATTTTAAGAAACTGCCACAGCCATCCTAACCTTCAGCAACCACCGTCCTGATCAGTCAGCAGCCATCAACACTGAGGCAAGAATCTCCACCAGCAAAAAGATTATGCCTCACTGAAGGCTCAGATGATGGTTAGCATTTTTTAGCAATAACGTATTTTTAAATTAAGGTGGGTACTTTTTTTTTAGACAAAATGCGACTACAGTGTAGTGTAAGCATAACTTTTATATGCAGTGGGAAACCAAAAAATTCACGTGACTTGCTTTATTGCAAGATTCGCTTTACGGTGATAGAACAGAAGCCACAAAATCTCTGAGGTATGCCTGAACTTGAACAATTTCCCATTTATTAGATATCATCCAACCCAAAATTCTTTGGAGTTCTTGATAATTTTTAAGAGTATAAAGGGGTCTTGAGACTAAAACCTTTGAGAACTGCTACCTCAAAATAAAATAAGACAGCATGGTACCTTTACTTTGCTAAGATTGTTTAAGGGTCTGGGTGAGAGGAGAAGACGCTTACATCAAATAGTGACACAGCAGATGTAACAATTAGTGGTTATATTTTTTTCTTCTTACTCTTTCCTCTTTGGCTGAGGTCTGTGACAGCTTGGTATTTTATCTTAGTTGTTTTGTTTTGGCAAGAAGAATTCTGACATTATGGAGGACGCTCATAAGTCACATAACCATGCTGAGCGTGACAATGAAGCATTTCCTTCTCAGTTATCCAGACTGTTTACATTGATCTTATTTATTTCTCAGGCCCAGGATTGGCTAAAGTTGGAAGAGTCCCCTGAAATTATACTTTTCTTCCGCCAGAGCTAAAATTTTAAGAAAATCCTTAGACACCAGGGTCATATCTGTGATCTTGAAATTATTGTTCTCAACCGACAGTGAAGAAATTGTTTATTAGAAACAAGTGCTTTTCAAAGAAAAAATCCAATAAGAGATTGAATATACACTTTAATTTTAGAAGAGTTAAGCTCCTTCCTGATGTAGTCTGCTCTCTCAGACAGCGGCTTTTTCTAAATGCTTCAGCAAATAACGCAAAACAGTACGGTAAATCCCTATCCTTCCTAAGAGCGCTGCTGGAAGAGATTTCTCCCTAACCCTGGCTAAGGCTCTCTTTATTTATTAGGGGGATTAAACCTAATTCCCTTGATTTGTACTTATTCTTCCTAACAATGGTTTATACATAGGAATTCAGAGAGGCTTTTTCAGATTTGAGATGCAAGTTCAATGTCAGCCTTTTTTTTTTTTTTTTCTGGTTTGGCTAAATCACAACAAAGGAATACTTGCCAATAAAGCATGCTATGCAGAATCCAGGACTTATATGGTGACTCAGCATTGTATTTTACTCCCATGATTTTGTTGGAAATTAGATGCAGCTACTGAGAATACCAGAAGCATTGGCTTCGGGTTCAGTAGATGTAAGCTGAGCTTATGAAAAATAGGATCTTACTATGCAGTCTCTTGATTACTGCTGAAAGAACTGTGCAGTCTCCTGATCATTGTTGCAAGAACTTCTTGATTGAATTGACACATCACCTTTGAACAACTTTTTACTATTTAGAAGGCATAAGACATAATGGTTTAGTACATAGGCTCTGGGTTTGAACCCTGGCCATACCACTTACAAGTCATGTGACCTTGATTAAGTCACATCACCGCTCTGTGTCTCAGATCCCGAATCTATAACATAAAAAGTATAATGACCTACCTCATTGGATTATGTGGTTGGTATGAACAATAAATGTCAAGTATTTAGTCTGTTATGAAGTGACCAATAAATGTTATTTATAGGGCTTCCGTGGTGGCGCAGTGGTTGAGAGTCCACCTGCCGATGCAGGGGACACGGGTTCGTGCCCCGGTCCAGGAAGATCCCACATGCCACGGAGCGTCTGGGCCCGTGAGCCATGGCCGCTGAGCCTGCGCGTCTGGAGCCTGTGCTCTGCAACGGGAGAGGCCACAGCAGTGAGAGGCCCGCGTACTGCAAAAAAAAAAAAAAAAAAAAGTTATTTATAATTGGTTTTCTTTTATTTCTTGAACCTCACATATCTCTGTGGTTATTGTGGGGTAGATATCACTATTTCCAAGGGTAAACTGAGGATCAACAGTTAATTGTCAATTGACCCAGAGCCTGCCTGTGGCAGGCCCTCTGATTCCAGTACTCCAGGGCACTTCCCAATGCTCCGTCCTAAATCTTGTAAGTACAGGAATCAGAATCATAAAAGCTTGATCTCTTACATAATCTTAGACCTCATTTAATAAATTCGGAGGATTTATAGAATTCAGATAAGTATATAAACTTGAACTTTGAACATTTGTGAACAAAGCATACGTTAATTATTGGATTTATTTAATTTTCTGTTGACTATATATTGTTTTATTACTTTCACATGAAACTAAGATCTATCTTTCTTCAGTAGATATTTATGGACCCAAACTTTAGGAACATTGGCTCACACTTGACATGGTAGTTTTTCAAAAAGAGCAGGGACCATCTTAACATTGTACAGGGTCCAGCACAGTGTCTTGAACAATTGAACATAGTAGGGGAGGTCAGTTACTTATTCATTCATGATGCAAATGGTTATTGCACCCGCACTGTGTGCAGGGACTGCCCTGGGATATAGCAATGAATAAGCCAGACCAGGTCTTTACTCTTTTTTTTTTTTTTTTTAATCAGGTCTTTATTCTTAAAGAGATCACAGGGCTTCCCTGGTGGTGCAGTGGTTAAGAATCCTCCTGCCAACGCAGGGGACATGGGTTTGATCCCTGTGGGATCTGGGAAGATCCCACATGCCGTGGAGCAGCTAAGCCCGTGTGCCACAACTACTGAGCCTGCTCTCTAGAGCCTGCGAGCCACATCTACTGAGCCCGTGTGCCACAACTACTGAAGCCCACGCGCCTAGAGCCTGAGCTCTGCAACTATAGAAGCCACTGCAATGAGAAGCCCGCGCACCGCAACAGAGTAGCCCCCGCTTGCTGCAACTAGAGAAAGCCCACGCATAGCAACAAAGACCCAGTGCAGCCACAAAAAAAAAAATGTTCATCCCAGGGATATCTTTAAAGAGATCACATAATGGAGGGAGGAGATGAACAATCAACAAATAAATACATCAAAATGGTAATTTCAGATAGCGTACATAGGACTTAAGAAGACAGTAAGACAGGGTAATGGGATGCAGGCTGATGGAGAGAGATGGTGAGGAGGGTGGAGAAGTCTCAGATAAAGTTGTCTGGGAAGACCTATCCGTGGGGGGCAGCAATTTGAGCTTAGACTTTGATCATTAAAGAGAACCAGCTGAGCAAAGAGCCAGGGCTCAGGTGGGGAACAAGCTTGGCCTGTTACAGGGATAGAAAGGACTCATTATGAATAATGAAACTCAAAATCCTTATGAGGTCTCTTTGGTCCATATAAGAAAAATACAGGCTTCAGATCACCAATTGCTTTAGTCACCTTCGTTTACCTTCTAGAAAAAAGAATATAGGAGTGGCTGAGGTACACCTTTCCTTTGAAGTACTTTGAAGGGCAAAATTGGTTTCAACTTGTTGACTCATTACAGTTCTGAAATGTGTATGGTTTTTCTTCAGCAGATATTTGAGAACCAAAACTTATACTTAGGAGCATTGGTTCATCTGTGAGGCGTTAGTTTCTCTTAGTAAACTTCACCAAGAACATGGAATTCTGTATCCCTATTTATAAATCTGATCTTTAAGCACACATGATTATTCACGCTCAAGAAAATATAAAATCTTACTTTGTCTCCACTTTTAATTCTTCCCATTTTTTCCCTCACTCACTGTAAATAGGCAAAGTACTTATTTATAGAAAAACAACAACCAGAAAACAGAAGAAAGGTAGAGAGGATTTGGGCTGTTTGCCTTTCCTAAACTATGTCACGCAGAATGCTGTAGTCATAAAAGATGTTGTGTTTGCTGTGGGGGGGGAAATTACTGTGTTTGTATCTTTCAGTGTCTAGTCAGAATGATAGAAACAACTTGGGTATTTTTCTTTTTAATAAATTTATTTATTTATTTTTGGCTGTGTTGGGTCTTTGTTGCTGCGTGCGGGCTCCCTCTAGTTTCAGTGAGCAGGGGCTACTCATTGTTGCGGTGCTCAGGTTTCTCGCTGCGGTGACTCCTCTTGCTGCGGAGCACCAGCTCCAGGCGCACGGGCTTTAGTAGTTGTGGCACACGGGCTCAGTAGTTGTGGCGCAAGGGCTTAGTTGCTCCATGGCATGTGGGATCTTCCCGGACCAGGGCTCGAACCCATGTCCCCTGCATTGGCAGGCAGATTCTTAACCACTGTGCCACCAGAGAAGTCCCACAATTTGGGCATTTCTAACCTTTAGCCTTTGATATAGAGAATTGTTTGCAAAAGTGTTAGAAGGGCTGAAGGGGCCAAAAGGTGAAAGGATGCTACTCAGATATCAGTAAGTCCAAGAAGCTGCCAAACTCTAAGGCGAGAGGAGAGAAAGGGAAAGGGTGCTGCCCAGGTCCCCCGAGTGCTGTGCTGCTGGGGCTTTGAGAGCACCGCTGCTGCACTGCCACTGTTGGAACCAGAGCAGATGCTGCTTCACAGGAAGCCAGAGGTCCCTGTGATGGTTCAGGATTCTGGAAGCCACAGTCCCGTTTTTGCTGAAAGATGTTGCTGTTGCTGGAGCTGCTAATTGTCTTCTGGCGCTGTTGCTATGACTGTGACACTATTACAGCAATCTGTGTGGCCTGTGATGGCCTGCCACCGCTGCTGCCCCAGCCAGAGCAGAAGAAGGAAAGTAAGGGCTCTTCTGCGCTTCCTGCTTTGTAACCTCTTGCCAGGACCTCCCGTGCCAGAACCTAATCAGATCCAGCAGATGAGAGAGTCTTGGAGATGTAGTTTTCAGGCTTCCGGCCCCTGAGATGCAAAAAAGAGGTGAAGGCCAATATGAAGTTGGAGGCCAATAGTCAGATAACTAGAACAATAGTCTAGTAAGAATGGTCAAAGCTGAGTTAAAATTAAACACATTTCTTTACTTCAAGATTTCCCCAAACCTTTAATATGCTACTGTGCTTTGAAAATTTTCAAAAGGGAGTTAGAGTTTGTAGTGCTTCTCAATGTTATATGGTAAGTTTCCCCCCATAGAACACAGTTTGAACATCTCATAGGACCTCAGACTAGGATAAAAACAGGGACAAACAAAAATGCTATTGCTGTTAGATTATAATGAGGACATAGGATGGTAGATTATATAAAAGATGCTTTCCTCGTATAAATTACAAAAACTGCAGAGGGACAGGTTAGAGTGGTAATGTAAGAATTCAAATATACCAACACCCTGAAAACTAATTATGTTAAAGGAATGACGCTGACAAATCCTTATATTTCTTGGATATTTTTGTAAAGGTCAGTTCTTGTTTTGGTAACCCAGTACATGGACACCTTCTTTGTTTGGGAGAATCACAAGGGGAGAAATAAGAAACAAAGAGCTCTGATTGACAGCATGGAAACTGAAAGGGAATGATAGTCTTTCTGGTTAATTAATAGTTGATTCTGGTAATGTCAGTCCAGTCACTGTATATATAGAGACACCGTTGAGTTCGGAGGCATGAGAGTAAATGTGCAGAGGGAGCAGATGCCAGCAGCACAGCTGTGACTCTCAAGCGGGGCCAGTGCCAGTAGGGCATCCTGCACAGATGGCTCTTTTGGCAGGATCTTGGCTGTGCTTTGTTCACCTATGTTCCTGCCCAAGTCTGTTTATCCAGACTTCTTGCCTATTGTGCAACTTTCAGCCCCTCCAAAAATCATTTTTCTCCTTAACCAAACTAGATTTATTTTCTTTGTTTGCAACCAAGACCTCTAACTGAAACATTCTTAGAAAGTAGAGAAAGTCAAAGGGAAACCCAATATTCTAATTTTTTCCCTACCAATAAGAAAGAAAAGACTGGTTATATGGGAAAAAAATTACTATGAAATAGTTACATCCTAACAGAATGGATAGGTTTAGAAAAGCAGATTTACAAAAATTCAGAGAAATACCATATGTAATAGGAAAAAAGGAGAACATTCTAAAATAGTATCTGACTTGGACTTCCCTGGTGGTCCAGTGGTAAAGAATCTGTCTTACAATGCAGGGGACACAGGTTCGATCCATGGTCGGCGAACCAAGATCCCACATGCCGCAGTGCAACTAAGCTCCTGGACCACAACTACTGAGCTCATGCGCCTCGACGAGAGAGTCTGCGTGCAGCAAACTACAGAGTCCAGGCCCCCTGGAGCCCACACCACAACTAGAGAGAAACCCGAGCAGACGGTGCCCTGTAACGAGAAAGGTCCCGCATGTCTCAACAAAGATCCCCTGTGCCGCAACTAAGACCCGACACAGCCAAAAAAGAAAAAAAAAAGAACAAAAATATCAGACTGCATAAATGTGAAAAATTCCAAAGGACAAAAAATTGGAGAAACATATGAAGACACTAGGATGGTTGCAAAGATTAAAGTCCAAAATAAATGTAAGTTTGTGAATATTCTTAATAAAAATGGAAAGACTTTCAAGGCATGATCTGAACAAGAACAAGAGAAGGGTAAGCCAGCATCCTGGGAAGGATGCTGTAAGGTTAGATGAGGGCAGAACTCATGGACCAGGTGATCTCCATGGTCCCGACCATACATAGAACTTTATGATAATCAGTTTACTCAATTTCTACCTTTGCTTCAGCTTCTCTAGCAAGAAGGATTGCCTTCAATGTCCAAACGTCAGGACAATTAGCCTAAATAAAAACGTTCATCTAATTAAGACAGGTGAGATAATGAGAGAACCCAGTCACATTTTAAAATGAAACCATTAATTTTAAAAAACTTATATATGCTCATTGTAAGAATGTGCGCCAAAACTGCCAGCAGCTATGTCATGTAAAAAATATCCTTCCTGGGCTTCCCTGGTGGCGCAGTGGTTGAGAGTCCGCCTGCCGATGCAGGGGACACGAGTTCGTGTCCCGGTCCGGGAAGATCCCACATGCCGCGGAGCGGCTGGGCCCGTGAGCCATGGCCGCTGGGCCTGCGTGTCCGGAGCCTGTGCTCCTCAAGGGGAGAGGCCACAACAGTGAGAGGCCCGCGTACGGCAAAAAAAAAAAAAAAAAAAATCCTTCCTGAAGTAGGATAGGATGAAGCCAAGAAGCCAAATAAATTGGAGATACGGACAAAGAGAGAGTCCTGGGGACTCAAGTCCATTAGATTACAACTCCATCCCTGCCCTTTTCAATCACATGAACACATAATTCCACTTTTTTTGCTTAACTGAGTTTCAGTTGTTTTTTTTTTCCTTTTTAGTAAAAAGGCCAGAATGATAATAAATTCATAGGTGATGATTCTGATGCTCGATCAGTCAAGTTACAAGCAGTAAGCAAGAGATCCAGGCTTCTGAGATCTCTCTGAGTCACAAACCTATTTCTCTTTCCATTTGCCTCTATTGATCAGTAGTTCTCAATCTATTCTTTACTGAAAGGTACCAGGGTCCTGCAGGAGAATCTCCCATGTAGAGTTTATTACTGCACCTAATTACTTGCTCCTCTCCCTGTAAGAAGGGCCTACACCTTTGTAGTGCTTCCCTGTGGAAGAGTAGACATTTGCCCCTACAATGCCCACCATGCGGTATTCTTAGGTTCAACTCAGCATTCAGACACACAAAACTACCATCGACCACTTTGGCATCGGAGTCACTCAGAAGAACACAGGAGAGGAACCACAGTTTGCCAGCAGGGCGCCATCAGGTGTTCCTCTTCTGTTGGGACATCAAGTCACACAGCTGCCTAGGGACAGCTCAAGTGCAAGAAGATGAGATCTACCTGGGGCAGGTGCAGGAACCACTCCTACCCCACAGGAGCCAATATGTCCTTTAATAGCTTCAGAGCCATAACTTCTAGCATCCCCACAAGGACACGCCCAGTGAAAACAGTCACCACACTCAGGAAAGCTAAAAGCTACACAGCCTCCACCAGGGGCCTATCGTGCATTTATAGTTCCTCCCAGTACAGATGCAACTTCCAATCCGAGATCATTTTTATTATAAGCAAAGCTGTTGAGGAACACTGTTAACATATTACTCTCAACTGGTTCCAGGGGAACAGAGTGAGATTAAAGGTTGAATTCTTACACAGCGGGGAAAAGATTTTGTTCACCCTTTATCCAAACTGCCCCATTGATAATGGGTTTGACCACTTGACTTTGCTTTTAGACACAAGTGGAGGTGATTTATGCCTCCTCCCAGCAGCCACTGTCTGGTTCCACTCTTACCCTCTTTCCTCTGCCAGGAGACAAGGAGAGGGGCATCCCACCTTTGGCCCAGGCCTCCAAATGAAGAAGATATTTGGAGCAGAGCCATGGAACAGAGCTGCAGCAGATCCTCGGCTACCAGGAAACCTCTAAGATAGGTAAATGTTCTAAGTCATTGCTAACTGGAGAGTTGCTTGTTATTGTAGAATAACCTGTTTGTGATTAATACAACCCCTTTGGAAAGATGTAGGTTGGGTTTATCGCTCTCCGACCAGGATTCCTTAAGGAGAGCTTGCCAGCTAAGCCAGCTAGTTTTTTGATTCTAATGTCTGAAGAATACCATGTATGTAGATTGTACCCTTTATTGTTCTACTTCATCTTCCTCTTTGTACCCGTCAGGGTCTAGTCAAGAGACAGAAACTACACAGTTATTTGACAAAGAGAATTTAACATAATGAACTGTCAATTAGGTATACGGCTGTCAACTTGGTAACCATAAAGGTATAAAGAGAAATCGAATGTATTGTCGAGGTAGCAACTACAGGAAACGGTTAATTACCTTCAGGATTGAGGAAACAATGTCAAGAGGTAAGAATTATTATTAAAATGTAGAAACTTAGAGGAGGGGCCCTGTGGAGCTGAAACTCAGACTTCTGAGGAAGAGGGTGCTGCTCAGGGGGCGCTGGTGTCTCTGGGTTTGGAGGAGGTGCCTCACTGAGCTGGGACCCACCTCTGAGGAAGGGTCTGGTGCCAGGTGTCCTTGAGGGGGCACGAGACAACTAGTCCTGCAAGTGCTGGGAGAACTGCACACAGGATTTAACTGCTGCTACGGGGAAGAAGTGTTAATGGAGTACCACTGGCAAGAACACAGCCACCAGGAGGGTCACAGGCAGGAGCAAGTCCCTTGTTCCTCCTCCAGCCCTTCGGGCTCCCTCTAGCGCCCCCTATTGTCAGAGCCTAACAAGGAGCCCACTAGCAAAGCCGAGATGTGTGGTCAGCACACGGGACTCCTGGCCGAGGGGGTGAGTGAGGGCAGAAGTCCAACCCGTGCTGTTCTTGACAAGCGCTTGTGTGAAGCTATGTCAGCCTGGGGAAGAGTAATCTTTTTCTAATTTGCATACAGGTGCCATGTCGACTAGTACACACATTGCTGATTCAAGCAACAGCAGTCAAATCTTCCTTCCATCTTCTAATTGGCTGTGAAAAGCATGTATCTCTTTTGTTTGTTTTGTTTTGTTTTTGCCAAACTAATTTTTAAATTGAAGTATAGTTGATTTACAATGTTGTGTTAATTTCTGCTGTACAGCAAAGTGATTCAGTTATACATATATATACATTCTTTTTTAAAATCTTCTTTTCCACTACGGTTTATCCTAGGATATTGAATATAGTTCCCTGTGCTATACAGTAGCACCTTGTTGTTTATCCATTCTGTATATGAAAGCTTACATCTACTAACCCCAACACCCCACTCCATCCCTCCCCCAATCCCCTTCCTCTTGGCACCAGTCTGTTCTCTATGTGCGTGATTCTGTGTGGTACATACATACAATGGAATACTACTCAGTCACAAAAAAGGACAAAATAATGCCATTTGCAGCAACATGGATGCAACTAGAGATTATCATACTAAGTGAAGTAAGTCAGAAAGAGAAAGACAAATATCATATGATATCACTTATATGTGGAATCTAAAATATGACACAAGTGAATCTATGAAACAGAAACAGAAAAGCATGTATTTTTATTGTAACATTCCAGGCATACTTAAACGGCATCAACATGCAACTTTTTGCAGTCATACAGATATATAGCCCTCCCTGGGATAATATCAAAGATTTGTGCAGATTTGTTTGAATTCAGTTCCCCGTTCTCACATCTTTTTTCACCGTGGGTACTGCTTTTGGTTGACAGTATAAGTTCAGTATAAGTTTTTTTTTTTTTTAACTGCTTTATTGGAGTATAATTGCCTTACAATGTTGTGTTAGTTTCTGCTGTATACCACAGTGAATCAGCTATACATATACATATATCCCCATATCCCCTCCCTCTTGCGCCTCCCTCCCACCCTCCCTATCCCACCCCTCTAGGTGGTCACAAAACACCGAGCTGATCTCCCTGTGCTATGCAGCTGCTTCCCACTAGCTATCTATTTTCCATTTTCCCTTCCCTTCTTTTAAGCTGGAGTTCCAGCTGTGCACCCAGAGCAAGTCATTACTGCATCCATAGGACTCTTTCTTATTTTTCTCTCTTTCTTATTTGTCTTTTCATTGGAGTTGTGTAGTGAGCTACTTTGTTCTTGTCCTTTCTCTTTTAGCCATCCTTACCATATCCTATAAATGGTTTGACATTTTAAATAAATGCTTTAAATGAAGGCTTAGAAGAAATTATTTTCAAATGTGTTGATCACACAAAAGTAGGAGGTTTAGCTAAAATGACAGATTATGAAATTAGGATTCCTAGTGATTTCTGTGGACGGAAATGCTGTGCTGATAGCAAAAAGATAAAATCTATGAGATAAAGGAAAAACCCAGCAGAATTTAAAATAAGGATAAGGGATAATTAGAGTAAGATAACAGAAATGAAGACAAACCTTTACTTAAAAAAAAAAAAAGAAAAGAACAACCAAATGAAAAGTAACCAAATATATTTGGAGTTTTAGGAAAATTTTGATGTAAGAAATATCTTCTTTACAATGATTCAAAATGCATAATAAAGCAATGATTGGAAATAAAAATTATCTAATATACTCCATTCAATGAAACCTAAGTGAGGAGTAATTTGATCTAGAGTCACAGATTTCCAAAGGGGGCAAAAAAGAATACATTTTGAATCTACTAAAGCAATATCTATGGAATAGGTTTGCAAATAAGAACCCATGAAGCATCTTTTTTTAATATACAGAAAATATTTCAAGAGGGTAATTCATTTGACAGAGAAGCAAAATGATGAAAAATTGCTGGAGATTTTTAAAACTCTTTTTTTCTCACTTAGATAATTTATGGGAATAGCCAGAGCGGGGGGCACTGTGTAAAATGTATCGCTTAGATGAGTGATGGTAAATATTTCCTCTCAGATGAGAAGGAATACTTTTGGTGGGGAAAGGGTCAAGATTAAATTTTCTTCTACTTACCTTTAGAATTAATAAATAGGCTGTTTGCTTGGCTTACAGCAATGCCATTATGAAAATAAATTAAATCTTGTGTTGTCAGTCCAGTCAAGTTTGGTCTTGATGTTGTTTTGGTTTGTTTCCTGTGAGAAACCTGGCTGTCCCTCTGGTCTTGGTGAGGTTCCTGCTGTTTGGGTTCTAAGACTGTGTTCTTTATTTTTCAGAAAGTGAACCTTATTTCATAATTATACCTCCATTAGTGTGATTACTTGATTAATATCTGAATGCCCCATTAGATGTTCAGCTCTATAAGAGCAGGGACTCTGTCTATCTGTGCTCACCATGATGTTCCCAGAGCCTAACCCAGGGAATGACACATAGTAAGGGCTCAATTAATACTTGTTGAATAAATACATAAATGGATGAAGGAAAAACATTAAATGTAAGTAATTAGAGTGTATTCCTGGGAGTAGCAGGGAGGAGGTGGCAGTAGAAAATTTTAGAGTTAAGTGTTTAGGCACTGTAAAAGAATATCTTTAAGATACTTCTTGTAGATGTAACAGCAGGAGATGAAAAGCCAATACATTTAAGGGAAACAGCATATCAGAAAAAAATATGAAAAACTCTCAGCTTTCCAGAAAATCTGATAAATTCCTTATATAGATTTTAATACTTTATATATATATAGTATTAAACTATATACATATAGTTTAATACTTTCTGCTCTGAGCTATATTTGAGTGTTGTTCTAAAACAGTGTTCCCTTTTTATATGGCATATAAAGGCTGTTTTCTTGAGTAAAATATTTTCCTAACCTAGTGTCACTGGTTAATAAACTGTCTTTATACTGTAGGATCTGGAATAGAAAGACTCATTCAAACTTTAAGTAAATAGAGAAATTAGACTACAAGAAAAGAGGCTTTCCCTTAATTTTTTTTTTAAACCTCTTTGTAGTTTTCTGGGATTTTCTACTGAATCTTGGTTGGTAGATTTTCTAAGTAAGATTTTTGACACCTTTTATTCAATACTTCTAAATAAGAAAAAAAATACTCCTTTTCCACCATCTTATAGCTCTGGGGAAAAATACTGTAAGATTTCCACTGTGGGTGAAGAAAATTTTTATTCACTCTAAAAAATCAGGGTTATCTTCTTTTCAGAACTTTTTTTTTCCTAAATCTGAGAACACATTCAAGGGAAACAAAGGTGGAAAGTTTTCAACAATCCAGTGGGGAATTCCTCTTAGAGACAAAAGAAGTAAAATAGCTAGAGAGGATGGTTGCATGGAATTAGCAAGATTGAAATAAATATTTCTAGCGGATGAAAGAAGTATGTGAATTAGTGGGTTAACAGTTGATTTAATGAGAGACAAATCGGTTTCTCAGTTTTGTGGGAGAACAAAGATCAACTGACTTCCCTCAAATTTAAATGTATTGATTTATCAGTTCTCCAACATACTGATTCACTGTGGCTTTTAGGTTTATGGTTCTTAGTATGAGAGAGAAAGGTAATTCCCTTTGTAGTTTTTTATTTTTATTTTTTAAAGAAGAAAAAAGCTGTAGTTGGCATTTTTGCAAGGATTTTACTGAAGAATCTGTTGAACACTTTAAAAGTTGATTAAAGGAAGAAATACAAGGGTCACAGATGAGTGGAAAAAAATTACAACTGAGCTTGAGGAGAAACAAAGTCACACTTCAAGAAGGGCAAAATCAGAAGTGTTGCAGTGCAATCTCCCTAATGCTAAGATGGTACATTTACACATTTTAAAAATTGAAGTATAGTTGATTTACAATGTTGTGTTAATTTCTGCTGTACAGCAAAGTGATTCAGTTATACATATATATGTGTACATTCTTTTTTGAATATTCTTTTCCGTATGGTTTATCACAGGATATTGAATATAGATCCCTGTGCTATACAGTAGGACCTTGTTGTTTATCCATTCTATATACAATAGCTTACAGCTGTTAACCTCAACCTCCCACTCCAGCCCTCCCTCCAACCCCCTCCCCCTTGGCAACCAGCAGTCTGTTCTCTATGTCTGTGATTCTTTTTAAAGTTTTTTTTTTTTTTTGCCACGCTGTATGGCATGCAGAACTTTCCAAACCAGGGATCGATCCCGTGCCCCCTGGAGTGGAAGGGTGGAATCTTAACCACTGGACCACCAGAGAGGTCCCTATGTCTGTGATTCTGTTTCTGTTTCTTAGATAGGTTCATTTGTGTCATATTTTAGATTCCACATATAAGTGATATCATATGGTATTTGTCCTTCTCTTTCTGACTTACTTCACTTAGTATGATAGTCTTTAGTTGCATCCATGTTTCTGCAAATGGCATTATTTCATTCTTTTTTATGGCTGAGTAGTATTCCATTGTATATATGTACCACATCCTCTTTATCCATTCATCTGTTGATGGACATATAGGTTGTTTCTATGTCTTGGCTATTGTGAATAGTGCTGCTATGAACATAGGGGTGCATGTATCTTTTTGAATTATAGTTTCATCTGGATATATGCCCGGAAATGGGATTGCTGGATCATATGGTAATTCTATTTTTAGTTTTCTGAGTTACCTCCATATTGCTTTGTATAGTTGCTGCAACAACTTACATTCCTACCAACAGTGTAGGAGGGTTTCCTTTTCTCCACACCCTCTCCAGCATTTGTTATTTGTAGACTTTTTAATGATGGCCATTCTAACCAGTGTGCGGTGTTACCTCATTGTAGTTTTGATTTGCATTTCTCTAATAATTAGCAACGTTTGAGCATCTTTTCATGTGTCTATCAGCCATCTGTATTTCTTCTTTGGAGAAATGTCTATTTAGATCTTCTGCTCATTTTTTGATTGGGTTGTTTGTTTTTTGTTGTTGTTGAGTTGTATGAGCTGTTTGTATATTTTGGGAATTAAGCTCTTATCAGTCTCATCATTTGCAAATATTTTCTCCTGTTCTGTAAGTTGTCTTTTCATTTTGTTTATGGTTTTCTTTGCTGTGCAAAAGCTTGTAAGTTTGATTAGGGCCCAAATGTTTATTTTTGTTTTTATTTCTATTGCCTTGGAATACTGACCTAAGAAAACATTGGTACAATTTATATCACAGAATGTTTTGCCTATGATCTCTTCTAAGAGTTTTATGGTGTCATGTCTTATGTTTAAGTCTTTAAGCCGTTTTTATTTTTGTGTATGGTGTGAGAGTGTGTTCTAACATCATTGATTTACATGTGGCTGTCCAACCTTCCCAGCACCACTTGTTGAAGAGACTGTCTTTTTCCCTTTGTACATTCTTTCCTCCTTTGTCAAAGATTAATTGACTGTGGGTATGTAGGTTTATTTCTGGGCTCCCTATTCTGTTCCATAAGATGGTATATTTAATTTTTCTCTCTGATTCTTGGAAAATGTATCCAGTTAAGTATTCATCTATCTTGACTCATAAGTAATGCTAGAAACTTTTTATTTCTGTTATTTGATAAACTCAGGAAACAACTAAAATTATTGTATTCACAGAATATCTACTTCAGTTCTCAAATTTAGTGTAATAAGTTGTTTTAAATGTTTGCTTACACAAAATAAACCAACATCAAACATTAATTATCCACAACTAAAGTAAGATAAAAGTGAGAACAAATGATTAAAAGATCCACACTAATAAATTCAAGATTGTTTAAAATACCTTTTAGTGTCTTAGCATATCTAAAAACAATGGGATAAAAAAAAAATCTTACTAAATTTGAGGTTTATGGGAATTCCCTGGCCGGCCAGTGGTTAGGACTCAGTGCTTTCACTGCTGGGGCCAGGGTTTGACCCCTGGTCAGGGAACTAAGATCCTGCAAGCCGTGTTGTGCTGCCAAAAAATAAAATAAATAAATAAATAAATAAATAAATGTCCAGTTTATGGAAGCTGTTACTGAATTAAATTAGAGGAATTTAATATATTTCTCCACTTTCCTTAGAGATTCCCATGGAGAGAAAATAAATTTCCACAATCATAAACTATATTTTTATTATTAATTTTTAGTTTCCCTTTATTAATAAGTAATTAAGATTCTTGGAGATAATTTAGATGATCCAGATTTTCAAAAAGAAGAAAATAAAAAAAATCCATCATTTCATCACCAAAAAATAACCATTACAAACATTTTGTTGTCTATCTGTTCAGACTCTTTTTGGCCTTTGTATATGATGCATATTGTTTCAATTAAAAAATGGAATCATAATACATATTATTTTTATGTAACCTACTTTTTTTCACTTAAACATATTGAAAATAGATTATGTCACTTAAATATCTGAAGTTTTAGCAATTTGTATATTGTTGGACATCTAGTTTGTTTATAATCTGTGATAAAGATATTTATTAGATACTTTATTTATATAAAAGGCATTAAAAATTACTAACAATTTCTTCTACTGGATTTATGGGATAGAAATCCTTCTGATTTTGGAGAGAAAAAGTAAAAATCAGGATTAAACTTTATTAGATAAAATTTTATTTAACAACACTCATATAATACCTACTCCTACTATTCTAAGTACTTTAGAAAGATTAAATCACTTAATCCTCCTAATAACTCTATGAGGTACATACTGTTACTATCCCCATTTTACAGATGGGAAAATGAAGCACAGAGAGCTTAGCCAACTTGCCCAATGTTATACAGGTAGTAAGTGGTAGAGCTAGCCTAGCATAAGGGTCCATGCTCTTAGCCATTCCCTTACAAGGCTTCTCTCTGTTGTTGTTTTCCTGGGGTATCTGAGAAATGGGATTTGAGATGTTAATGGGACAGCACGGGAGTATCCGAGAAAGAGAATTTGGTGAGCATGAGAAGGTTCTGGGAATGGAGAGGGTCTTGCGTAATCATTTTGAAATTAAGGGAACCTAGAACTTCTTAGATCAGGAACAGAAGGCCAGGCATCAATTATTTTATTAAGACCAAAAATGGAAAACCTTATCTGAAGAAATCTGTATCACCCTCTCTTCAAATCTTTTGTGATTTTATAACGCGGCTTTCCAAAACATAATTATTATGCAGAACGTAATTATTTCCTCTTCCTTTCTTCATTTTGCTGTGAAGTAAATTGAATTAATATAATTTACTTAATGAGAAAAGATTTTTAAACTGCATTTACAGATATAGGCTCTCTTAAATGCCCCAAAACTCTTATCTTGGCTTTAATATAATTAAATTTGGGAAATCCTGTTCTCATAAAGAAATGACAACATAATACTGCTAGTTTACCATCAAACTTAGTGAATATAAAGATTACTTTAAAAGCAGACTATCCTAAAAGCAACTTCTAAACAGGCAACTAAAACCAGCAAAAGACCTGGCTTACTGTGACAATGAAACATATTAGGAGCAAGTAAGGAAATGCTCCAAGAACAGAACTATTCAGAAGTCTCTGGAATTGCATGGAAGGCAAATTTAGCAAGGGAGATTAGTTGTTCTGAAGATGAACAAAGGCCCGTCGGATCCTCACTGAGGCTGTCCTTCTTTTGGGGAGGTTTGTGCAGCTCCTTTTCACTGTTACAGTTACTGGGCCTGGAGTTCTCATTAATGTTTAAAACTGTTGGTGCAACGTGTAAAATTTAATTCTGACCCAGTTAATAAGCCCTGCCAGTGGTGAGGTAAGAGGAAGAGAGGAATGTAACCAGACAATGGAACAAAAGGGAGGGAGCGCTAACGGAACAGACGACCCACGGGAGTAAGGCTTATCGCATTTCATCATCACATCGTATCATATTTTAGAGCTAGTTCAGACCACTTACGCTAAATCAGAGGTAACTACAGGAAAACTAAATTTGCTGAACTGAAAACATTATTTTGCTGGATTCCAGTGCAAGTTTTATTCCTTTGGAAAGACGTAGTTTCCATAATATCTCACAGCAACCCTTCTTTATCACCCAAGAGGATTGTTCTGGAGCTCACCATGCTGCTAACAGTGCCCCAGGGAGGTCTGATTCTCCACTGCACAGCTGAGAAGGGGAGGAGTCTGTGGTAGAACCAGAGAAAGTTCTACCACAAAAACTTGTCTCCAAAGACAATTTCTCCCTCTTGTAGTAGTCACCCCACCAGCAACATGGTTCAGGAAGCTTAACGTAAGGAACCAGACTCTTTCTACGTAGTCTAAAAGTCTAAAAGTGACAACAAAAATAACTCTAAATAAATCAGACTTAAGTTTGATCAGTGTAGCCTAAAGGGGCCAAAAGACATAGTTTGATCACATGGTAAACATGACAAAGATCCAAGCTTGGAGAAACTGTGGGATTGTTATTGCTTGGTTGCACTATTCGAGGATTCTGTCACTAAATTTAAGACAGTTGAAGCAACCTATTCTGAACATTGACCTAGATTTATTCTATAAGTGGCCTCAAAACTACAGGAAACTCTGGGAACTGGCAAACTGAAATCAAGGTATGGGAAGATACTCAAGAACAGCTCCAGGCAAATATTTTCAAATATGCTGTTACTTTGTTTCAGAAAAAGTAAAATTATCCTTCCATCAATTCATTCATTCAACCAATCATTCAGCAAGTATTTATTAAGTGGTACCAGGAGCATCCAGAGGTGAGTGAGGCAGGTCCCAGCCTTGTGGTCTTTAGAGTCCATTGGGGGAAGCCCAATTCCATCAGAGACATGCCCTTCCTGTGTGACCATTTGTATTATGCAGGGCTTGGGTTCTGACTTCTTTTTTATTTTTGCGGCACGCGGGCCTCTCACTGTTGTGGCCTCTCCCATTGCAGAGCACAGGCTCCGGATGCGCAGGGTCAGTGGCCATGGCTCACAGGCCTAGCCGCTCCGCGGCATGTGGGATCTTCCCGGACCGGGGCACGAACCCGTGTCCCCTGCATCGGCAGGCGGACTGTCAACCACTGCGCCACCAGGGAAGCCCCTGACTTCTATTTTTAACTTAGGCTTTCAATAACTGGACTTGGAGTCAACAGAATACAGTAGCAGCTACCATTTATTACTACTTACTAGGTGCCTTACATATGTGATCTCATTTAAATCCTGACAACAGGCAGGCCTGAAGTAGCCTATAGGGGGCCTTGTGCAAATTAGAAATAGGTACTGCAGCATGGTAGATGCTACCCAGGGATCTGAGCCCAAGTGGGATGTCAGCCCCTTCTTACCTCCTCCACTAGGTACGTTTGTGCAGTTCACAGGCTGCACACCTGTACTTGGCAGGCCTCTCAAGAAGCTAGTTAAAGTATCATCAACCTTGTTTCACAGAGAAGGACACTGAGGTTACGAGAAATTAAATAGCTTTCCCAAAGTCATACACTTAGTAAGTGGCAGAGCCTTGATTCAGAGCCACATTTATCTGGTTCTGAAAGCCTGCTGGCCTTCTGCTACTTCGATTTGCCTTCTTGTTCTTTCCCTAAGGCTTACCAAATCTCCCACTGTGGAGGCAACATAACAAAATTCTCAAGAGCCTATTAACTTCCCATGCATGTTCTCCATATGGTCTTGGAAGTCTTTCCCTTTGATTCTCTCTTACTAACAATGTTAATGGTAATAGCGAAATAATTTTCATTATTGATGGTGTAATTTAAATCCAGGACACTTAAACAAACAATACAAATATTATTTTTAAGCACTATATAAAGCTTGTGGGTAGGGGTAATATACATTTAAAAGTTAACATGTGAATGTATACAAAGACAATTTCATGATTTTTTTTAAGTGGCCTGACCTTTGAGAGGATTTACCTGCACCTCTGTCTTTCAAGGCCACCCCTGAATGGGAATTATCAGTCCGTTATCAACCCGAACTAACTTCACCCAGCTCATCCGTCTGTGAACCAAGCTTGGGTTTTTCTTCCTCTGCTGGCTGGTCGTTGGGAAACCACCATGAGGCCATAGGCGTGAACTGAGGAAGTGATGTCAGTCAGGGCAACGGCAGGGTGATCCCAGGGGTTGGGGTCATTTTCCATGCAGTTTATTTGGGCCTCTGTGCCTATTCAAGCACTGTCTCCAGGGTACCACTTATCTCTTTCAGCAGCACATTGCTGCTGGGTCCACCTAACTTAGAACCTGGGGATCTGAGAGCATCCAGCTCATGAGGACCAATTCTGGACACAGGGTCACATGATGTCCCATGGTGAGGTACTCAGACTATATATCAGGGCCTGGTAGTCTGCCAGGAGCTGCATTTTGAATGAGGCATAGTTCTCTGCAGCAAATGGCATGGCATCATTTGAGAGCCCTAGAGGTCTGTGTTGTGATCCTCCTACTGGGAGTTGCCAAAGAACTCACATGGCATCTTTTCTTCCACTGGTACTCCTGCTACCATGGGATCTGCGGGGTATATGACCCAAGCCGCAAGGTTGCTTTTATTACTGGACCTGCTACAAAGCCTTCTCTTGCTCTGGGCTCCACTTCAAAGCTAGCAACCTTCCTATAAATGGATTGAAAGAGTGTATCTCAGTGTGGAATAGCCTGCAAGCAAATGATAAACAGGCCTGACAAGGGACTTCCCTGGTGGTCCAGTGGGTGAGACTCTGCTTTCCCAATGCAGGGTCCCAGGTTCAATCCCTGGTTGGGGATCTAGATCCCACATGCATGCTGTAACTAAAATATCCCGCGTGCCACAACTAAGACCCGGAGCAGCCAGAATAAAAAAATAAATTAAAAAAAAAAGAAGCCTGACAAGTGGTGTCCTTTTTTATAGATTGGATGTGAAAGATGCAGTAACCTACCTTGTACTTGGGAGGGGATAGCCCTGCATGACCGATGCTAATCTGGCAGGCCTCTGGATCTTTCTAGGGTTGGCTTCTCACCCTCTGGAATTCTGTATGTCTCATCAAGGCATCAGGGGAACATGGCACATTTTGCTCATTAACATGTTTCCTCAAAATGATGGACCAATGTAATTTTTGTGAAATGTCCAAATAGTATGGATCCTTATAAGAGAAAATGGGAGAATTAACATAGTGCCTGGGCAATCCTGTGAATATATACTGTTGTCATTCCATGCCAATGAAAACTGTTTTCAGTCCTTCTTTTTGAATGATATGGAAAATAATATGCTTACCAGATCAAATGAACACTACATACTTGAGGCTCTGTTAGTCTTCTTTAGTAAAGGTCCCACATCCAGCCCAGCATCTGCAATTGGGGCTACTCCTTTGTTACAGTTAAGTAATGCATGATCATCCACCATCTGGTTTTCATAGATGCCAGAATAAGTAAATGGGAGCTACCATCCCTGCATCCTTTAAAGCTTTGAAGATGGCTCTAATCTCTTCCATGCTCCTCTGAGATATGACTTGGTTTTTTTATTTACTATCTTGGCTGGATGGGGAGGTGGGTAGTTTCAGAGGATCCCACTTGACTTTTTCTTCTACAATGAGGCTCTTACTCTAAAAGAAACACAAGATAAGACGTGCGTCTCATCACATTCTAATTAAGAAGAGAGTCATGACTGGAAGAACAAGGCATTTCAATCCCTAAACCTTCACAAAGCTATACATATGGTGTACCTCTCATGCCCTAAGGCTCATTCTCTCGTTTCATCTCGTTTACCTCAGTTACACTCTGGCACCTCACTTTAGCTGCCCTTCATAGCTCTGGCTTTCTGTCCAGAGGTGTCTCTGCTCTGCAGTGGGTCACCTGCAGCAACCTTCTTAGCTTTTCTGTCAAATGTGCCAACCTGGAAACAGGAGGGGCTTAACCCCCTTGACCAGTGGGGAAGGGACCACAGAGAAGTCCTCCTGTCTTATGTCCCTCAGGCAGACAACGGGGAGGTCCATTCCATCTGACTCTTTAGAGAGAGTTCTAGAGAGAACACCTCAGTTGCCCACAGTGGTGATCAGCTTTATACCACATCATACCCTTGATTTCACTTTCCTTCCATCCGGTTTCACTCTGGCACATTCCCACTCCTGCTCCCTATAGGATCGCTGACCAAGACAGCATCACTGTGTGCAAGCTCTTGTTTCAGGATCTACTATGTGAGCTCAGTGTGGCACTATGAAACATAAGATTTATTCATGTTGAGATTGGTTCAAGATGGCGAACTAGAAGGACATGCTCTCACTCCCTCTTGCGAGAGCACCAGAATCACAACTAACTGCTGAACAATCATCAAAAGGAGGAAACTGAAACTCACCAAAAAAGATACCCCACATCCAAAGACAAAGGAGAAGCCACAATGAGATGGTAGGAGGGGTGCAATCACAATAAAATAAAATCCCACAACTGCTGGGTGGGTGACTCACAAACTGGAGAGCACTTATATCACAGAAATCCACCCACTGGAATGAAGGTCCTGAGCCCCATATCAAGCTTCTCAACTTGGGGGTCCAGCAATGGGAGGAGGAATTCCTAGAGAATCCGACTTTGAAGGCTAGCGGGATGTGATTGGAGGACTTCAACAGGACTGGGGGACACAGAGACTCTACCCTTAGAGGGCACACACAAAGCAGTGTGCACATTGGGACCCACGGGAAGGAGCAGTGACCCCATAGGAGACTGGACCAGACCTACCTGCTAGTGTTGGAGGATCTCCTGCAGAGGCGGGGGGTGGCTGTGTCTCACTGTGAGGACAAGGACATTGGCAGCAGAAGTTCTGGGAAGTGCTCCTTGGCGTGAGCCCTCCCGGAGTCCACCATTAGCCACAGCAAAGAACCCGGGTAGGCCCCAGTGTTGGGTTGCCTCAGGCCAAACAACCAACAGGGAAGGAACTCAGCCCAACCCATCAGCAGACAAGCAGATTAAAGTTTCACTGAGATCTACCCACCAGAGAAACAGCCAGCACTACCCACCACAGGTCCCTCCCATCAGGAAACTTGCACAAGCCTCTTAGATAGTCTCATCCACCAGAGGGCAGACCGCAGAAGCAGGAAGAACTACAATCCTGCAGCCTGTGGAACAAAAACCACATTCACAGAAGGATAGACAAGATGTAAAGGCAGAGTGCTATGTACCAGATGAAGGAACAAGATAAAACCTCAGAAAAACAACTAAATGAACTGGAGATAGGCTACCTTCCAGAAAAAGAATTCAGAATAATGACAGTGACGATGATCCAGGACCTCGGAAAAAGAATGGAGGCAAAGATAGAGAAGATGCAACAAATGTTTAACAAAGACCTAGAAGAATTAAAGAGCAAACAAACAGAGATGAACAATAAAATAACTGAAATGAAAACTACACTAGAAGGAATGAATAGCAGAATAACTGAGGCAGAAGAACGGATAAGTGACCTGTAAGACAGAGTGGTGGAATTCACTGCTGCGGGACAGAATAAAGAAAAAAGAATGAAAAGAAATGAAGAGAGCCTAAGAGACCTCTGGGACAACATTAAACACAACAACATTTGCATTATAGCAGTCCCAGAGGAGAAGAGACAGAGAAAGGACCTGAGAAAAGATTTGAAGAGATTATAGTTGAAAACTTCCCTAACATGGAAAAGGAAATAGCCACCCAAGTCCAGGAAGTGCAGAGAGTCCCAGGCAGGATAAACCCAAGGAGAAGCATGCTGAGACACACAGTAATCAAATTGGCAAAAATTAAAGACAAAGAAAAATTATTGAAAGCAGCAAGGGAAAAACAACAAATAACATACAAGGGAACTCCCATAAGGTTAACAGCTGATTTCTCAGCAGAAACTCTACAGGCCAGAAAGGAGTGGCATGACATATTTAAAATGATGAAAGGGAAGAACCTACAACCAAGATTACTCTAGCCGGCAAGGATCTCATTCAGATTCGATGGAGGTATCAAAAGCTTTACAGAGAAGCAAAAGATAAGAGAATTCAGCACCACCAAACCAGCTCTACAACAAACGCTAAAGGAACTTCTCTAAGTGGGAAACACAAGAGAAGAAAAGAACCTACAAAAACAAACCCAAAGCAATAAAGAAAATGGTCATAGGAACATACATATCGATAATTACCTTAAATGTGAATGGATTAAATGCTCCAACCAAAAGACACAGGCTCACAGAATGGATACAAAAACAAGACCTGTATATATGCTGTCTACAAGAGACCTACTTCAGACCTAGGGACACATTCAGACTGAAAGTGAGGGCATGGAAAAAGATATTGCATGCAAATGGAAATCAAAATAAAGTTGGAGTAGCAATTTTCACATCATAAAAAATAGATTTTGAAATAAAGACTATTACAAGAGACAAAGAAGGACACTACATAATGATCAGGGGATCAATCCAAGAAGAAGATATGACAATTATAAATATATATGCACCCAACATAGGAACACCTCAACACATAAGGCAACTGCTAACAGCTATAAAAGAGGAAATCAACAGTAGCACAGTAATAGTGGGGGACTTTAACACCTCACTTACACCAATGGACAGATCATCCAAACAGAAAATTAATACGGAAGCAGAAGCTTTAAATGACACAATAGACCAGATAGATTTAATTGATATTTACAGGACATTCCATCCAAAAACAGCAGATTACACGTTCTTCTCAAGTGCACACGGAACATTCTCCAGGATAGATCACATCTTGGGTCACAAATCAAGCCTCAGTAAATATAAGAAAATTGAAATCATACAAGCATCATTTCTGACCACAATGCTATAAGATTAGAAATCAATTACAGGGAAAAAAACGTAAACAACACAAACACATGGAGGCTAAACAACACGTTACTAAATAACCAAGAGATCACTGAAGAAATCAAAGAGGAAATCAAAAACTACCTAGAGACAAATGACAATCAAAACACGACAATCCAAAACCAATGGGTTGTGGCAAAAGCAGTACTAAGAGGGAAGTTTATAGCAATACAAGCCTACCTCAAGAAAGAAGAAAAATCTCAAATAAACAATCTAACCTTACACCTAAAAGAATTAGAGAAAGAAGAACAAACAAAACCCAAAGTGAGCAGAAGGAAAGAAATCATAAAGATCAGAGCAGAAATAAATGAAATAGAAACAAAGAAAACAAGAGCAAAGATCAATAAAACTAAAACCTGGTTCTTTGAGAAGACAAAACAAATTCATAAACCATTAACCAGAATCGTCAAGAAAAAGAGGGAGAGGACTCAAATCAATAAAATTAGAAATGAAAAAGGAGAGGTTACAACAGACACCAAAGAAATACAAAGCATCCTAAGAGACTACTACAAGCAACTTGATGCCAATAAAATGGACAACCTGGAAGAAATGGACAAATCCTTAGAAAGGTATAACCTTCCAAGACTGAACCAGGAAGAAATAGAAAATATGAAGAGACCAATCACAAGTAATGAAATTACAACTGTCATTAAAAATCTTCCAACAAACAAAAGTCCAGGACCAGATGGCTTCACAGGTGAATTCTATCAAACATTTAGAGAAGAGCTAACACCCATTCTTCTCAAACTCTTCCAAAAAATTGCAGAGGAAGGAACACTCCCAAACTCATTGTATGAGGCCACCATCACCCTGATACCAAAACCAGACAAAGATACTACAACAAAAGAAAATTACAGACCAATATCACTGATGAATATAGATACAAAAATCCTCAACAAAATACTAGCACACAGAATCCAACTACACATTAAAAGGATCATACACCATAATGAAGTGGGATTTATCCCAGAGATGCAAAGATTCTTCAATATATGCAAATCAATCAAGGTGATACACCATTTTAACAAATTGAAGAATAAAAACCATATGATCATCTCAATAGATGCAGAAAAAGCTTTTGACAAAATTCAACACCCATTTATGATAAAAACTCTCCAGAAAGTAGGCATATAGGGAACCTCTCTCAACATAATGAAGGCCAAATATGGCAAACCCACAGGAAACATCATTCTCAATGGTGAAAAACTGAAAGCATTTCCTCTAAGATCAGGAGCAATACAAGGTTGCCCACTCTCACCACTATTATTCAACATAGTTTTGGAAGTGCTAGACATGGCAATCAGAGAAGAAAAAGAAATAAAAGGAATACAAATTGGAAAAGAAGTAGAACTGTCACTGTTTGCAGATGACATGGTACTATACATAGAGAATCCTAAAGATACCACCAAAAACTACTAGAGCTAATTGATGAATTTGGTAAAGTAGCAGGATACAAAATTAATGCACAGAAATCTCTGGCATTCCTATACACAATTAAGGAAACACTCCCAATTACCATTGCAACAAAAAGAATAAAATACCTAGGAATAAACCTACCTAGGGAGACAAAAGACCTGTATACAGAAAACTAAAGGACACTGGTGAAAGAAATTAAAGATGCTACAAACAGATGGAGAGATATACCATGTTCTTGGATTGGAAGAATCAATATTGTGAAAATGACTATACTACCCAAAGTAATTTACAGATTCAATGCAATCCCTATCAAATTACCAATGGCATTTTTTATGGACTAGAACAAAAAATCTTAAAATTTGTATGGAGACACAAAAGACCCCGAATAGCAAAAGCAGTCTTGAGGGAAAAAAACGGAGCTGGAGGAATCAGACTCCCTGACTTCAGACTATACTACAAAGCTACAGTAATCAAGACAATATGGCACTGGCACAAAAATAGAAATATAGATCAATGAAACAAGATAGAAAGCCCAGAGGTGAACCCACATACCTATGGTCAACTAATCTATGACAAAGGAGGCAAGGATATACAATGGAGAAAAGACAGTCTCTTCAACAAGTGGTGTTGGGAAAACTGGACAGCTACATGTAGAAGAATGAAATTAGAGCACTCCCTAACACCATACACAAAAATAAACTCAAAATGGATTAGAGACCTAAATGTAAGACCAGACACTATAAAACTCTTAGAGGAAAACATAGGAAGAACTCTCTTTGACATAAATCACAGCAAGATCTTTTTTGATCCACCTCCTAGAGTAATGGAAATAAAACCAAAAATAAACAAACCGGACCTAATGAAACTTAAGAGCTTTTGCATAGCAAAGGAGGCTACAAACAAGATGAAAAGAAAACCCTCAGAATGGGATAAAATATTTGCAAACGAATCAACAGACAAAGGATCAATCTCCAAAATATATAAACAGCTCATGCAGCTTAATATTAAAAACCAAACAACCCAATCCAAAAATGGGCAGGAGACCTAAATAGACATTTCTCCAAAGAAGACATACAGATGACCAAGAAGCACATGAAAAGCTGCTCAGCATACTAATTATTAGAGGAATGCAAATCAAAACTACAATGAGGTATCACCTCCCACCAGTTAAAATGAGCATCATCAGAAAATCTACAAACAACAAATGCTGGAGAGGGTGTGGAGTAAAGGGAACCCTCTTGCACTGTTGGTGTGAATGTAAATTGATACAGCTACTATGGAGGACAGTATGGGGGTTCCTTAGAAAACTAAAAATAGATTTACCATATGACCCAGCAATCCCACTACTGGGCATATACCCAGAGAAAACCATAATTCAAAAAGACATATGCACCCCAATGTTCATTGCAACACTATTTACAATAGCCATTTCATGGAATCAACCTAAATGCCCATCGACAGACAAATGGATAAAGAAGATGTGGTACATGTATACAATGGAATATTACTCAGCCATAAAAAAACGAAATTGTGTCATTTGTAGAGATGTGGATGAATCTGGAGACTGTCATACAGAGTGAAGTAAGTCAGAAAGGGAAAAACAAATATCATATATTAACTCATATATGTGGAACCTAGAAAAATGGTACAGATTAACCAGTTTCCAGAGCAGAAATTGAGACACAGATGTAGAGAACAGAAGTATGGACACAAAGGCAGGAAAGTGGGGCAGGGTGGTGGTGGTGGGATGAATTTGGAGATTGGTGTTGACATATATACAGTAATATATATAAAATGGATAACTAGTAAGAAACTGCTGTATAAATAAATTAAATTAAATTAAAAAATTAAAAAAACCCGCAGTGTGATACCACATTATACCTGTTAGAATGGCTAAAATTTAAAAGACTGACCATGTTATGTGTTGGGGGAAGTTTTGGAGGAAATGAAACTCATATGGGCTGCTGGGAATGTACAATGATAAAACAACTTTGAAAATAGTTTGGCAGTTTCTCAAAAAGTTGAAGAAACAGCTGCCATATGACCCAGTCATTCCATTCCTAGGTATTTATCCAAAAGAAAAGAAAGCATATGTTCATGGAAAGACTTGTACATGAATGTTAATGGAAGGTTTATTTTGAATAGCCTCAAATTTGAAACAACCTTAATGTCTATCAAAAAATGAATGGTTAAACTGTGATGAATATGTTCATTATCTTGATGATGGTGATGCTTTCCGGTTGTACACATATGCCAAGACTTGTCAAATTGTACATTTTAAATATGTGCAGTTTATTGCATACCAATTGTATATCAGTAAAGTTCTTTAAAAAGAAAATGATTAATTCATGTTATTATAGAAAGTCAAAACATACATGTAGACACTTAGAAGAAAAACTCATGCAAGACCTACTACCCAAGCGTAAGCTTTCTAGATTGTTGTTTATGCATATACTTTTTTGAAAAATGGGACAAGATTTTTTTAACTTATTCTCATTCTATGTATTGCAATCATTTTTTGTGTGCCTGCTCATGCATGGTATTCTATCACACAGTGTGACTGCAACTAATTCAACATTGTCTCACATTTGGACTTCAAATTTGTTTCCCAGCTCTGTGATTCTAAAGCAGTGCTATGATTTACATCCTTGAAGCTATTTAAGAAGCAGCAATAGGTATGGTATCACTTATACGTGGAATCTTAAAAAAACAAAAAGCCAATTTCATAGAAACAGAAAATAGAATGGTGGTTGCCAGGGGTTGAGGGGAGGGGGGAAATGGGGAGATATAGGTCAAAGGGCACAAACTTTCAGTTATAGAAGAACAAGTTCTGAGTATCTAATGTACAGCATGGCAACTACAGCTAATAATAAGGTATTGTATACCTAAAGTTGCTGAGAATAGATCTTAAGCATCATCACCACACACACAGAGTTAACTATGTGAGGTGATGTATGTGTTAATTATCTTGATCTTGGTAATTATTTCATTATATTTATAAAATAAAATATTTATATATATAAAATCATCACGTCATACACTTTAAATATACATGACTATTTTTGTCAATTATTCCTCAGTAAAGTTTGGAAAAGCAAGATCACTAGAAAGAGACCATACCTTTGGAAATTAAGAGGTCTATAGGTCAAAGAAGAAACAGAGAAAAAAAAAGTAGCAGTATATCATAGTGGTTGAAATTTTGTACAAGCTTAGAACTCAAGCTGATTGATTTAAATCCGGGTACTCTATTAGTTATATAATTTTTAAAAAATATGAATAGTAAAATTTATTTTAAAAATTAAAAAGGTGTGATATACACAGAGATATGCATACGGTATATGCATAATGAAAGAGGTACCCAACACATGTTCCCAGGAGTTGGACCTGGGAAGGCTGTTATGTAAAGAGGAACTTTCACTTCTTTAGGTTAGGAGAAACTTTCATTTATTTTCCTAGACATATAGCTTTCTTTAAACTTTTTTTGTGCAAACTACTTGTACTACAAAATAAATCACAGAAACATAATGTACAACACAGGGACTATAGTCAATAATATAATAATTTTGTGTGATGTGTAATCTAGAAAAATATTGAATCATTATGTAATACACCTGAAACTAGTATTACATTGTAAGTCAAATATGCTTCAATTAAAAAAATTAAATTTTTCTTGTAAAACATAACATAGATAAATAAAAATGAACAAACCTTGAAGTAGAGGTGGATTTAATCTCAAACCAACCTTAAGTACCACCACTTAAATCAAGAAATACAAAATTGCTAAACTCTGTAATCTCCCCCTGTTCTCCCTCTTCCTTACTACTCCTCTCTGTTGCAAAGTTAAAAACTATCATGACTTTTATTGTCACTACATTCATGCTTTTCTGTAGAGTTTGCCACCCATGCATGAATTTTCACACGTTGTAGTATTGTCCTGCCTGTTTGTGAACTTCATATAAATAGAATAACCCAATATGAATTCTGTTGTGCTGACTTCTTTTCTTCAATGTAAAATTCATCCATGTTGCAGGATGTGGAAATTTTTTTAAATTTACCTTTTTTTTTTTTTTGGTGAGAACATTTAAGTTCTACTCTCTCAGCAAATCTCAATTATATAGTACAGTGTTATCAACTATAGTCACTGTGTTATACGTTAGATCCTCAGACTGTTACCAAACCAAACTTGGGTCTCCTCATCTGATGAGCAGCAAAGCCAATCTACTGCAACAGATTTTGGTGAGGGAAAGTACAGTGTTTATTGCAGGGCCAAGCAAGGAGAATGGGAAGCTCATGTTCTAAAGGCCCAAACTCCCTGATGGCTTTCAGGGAAGGTTTTTTTTTTTTTTTTTAACATCTTTATTGGAGTATAATAAAGTATAATAACATTGCTTTACAATGTTGTGTTAGTTTCTGCTGTATAAAAAAGTGAATTAGCTATACGTATACATATATCCCCATATCCCTTCCCTCTTGCATCTCCCTCCCACCCTCCCTATCCCACCCCTCTAGGTGGTCACGAAGCCCAGAGATGATCTCCCTGTGCTGTGTGGCTGCTTCCCACTAGCTATCTATTTTACATTTGGTAGTGTATATATGTCAATGCCACTCTCTCACTTCGTCCCATCTTACCCTTCCCCATCCCTGTGTCCTCAAGTCCATTCTCTACGTCTGAGTCTTTATTCCTCTCCTACCCCTAGGTTCTTCAGAACCTTTTTTTTTTGTTTTTAGATTCCATATATATGTGTTAGCATATGGTACTTGTTTTTCTCTTTCTGACTTACTTCACTCTTTATGACAGTCTCTACATCCATCCACGTCTCAACAAATGACCGAATTTCATTTCTTTTTATGGCTGAGTAATATTCCATTGTAAATATGTACCACACCTTCTTTATCCATTTGTCTGTTGATGGGCGTTTAGGTTGCTTCCATGACCTGGCTATTGTAAGTAGTGCTGCAATTAACATTGTGGTACATGTTTCTTTTTGAATTATGGTTTTCTCAGGGTATATGCCCAGTAGTGGGATTGCTGGTCATATGGTAGTTCTATTTTTAGTTTTTTAAGGAACATCCATACTGTTCTCCATAGTGGCTGTATCAATTTACCTTCCCACAAATAGCGCAAAAAGGTTCCCTTTTCTCCACACCCTCTCCAACATTTATTGTTTGTAGATTTTTTGATGATGGCCATTCTGACTGGTGTGAGGAGATACCTCATGGTAGTTTTAATTTGCATTTCTCTAATGATTAGTGATGGTAGGCATCCTTTCATGTGTTTGTTGGGCATCTGTATGTCTTCTTTGGAGAAATGTCTCTTTAGGTCTTCTGCCCAGTTTTGGATTTGGTTGTTCATTTTTTTGGTATTGAGCTGCATGAGCTGCTTGTACATTTTTGAGATTAATCCTTTGTCAGTTGATTCATTTGCAGAAATTTTCTCCCATTCTGAGGGTTGTCTTTTCATCTTCTTTATGGTTTCCTTTGCTGTGCAAAAGCTTGTGGGGTTCATTAGGTCCCATTTGTTTATTTTTGTTTTTATTTCCATTTCTGTAGGAGGTGGGTCTAAAAAGATCTTGCTATGATTTATGTCATAGAGTGTTCTGCCTATGTTTTCCTCTAAGAGTTTTATAGTGTCTGGCCTCACGCTTAGGTCTTTAATCCATTTTGAGTTTATTTCTGTATACAATGTTAGGGAGTGTTCTAATTTCATTTTCTTACGTGTAGCTGTCCAGTTGCCCCAGCACCACTTATTGAAGAGACTGTCTTTTCTCCATTGTATACTCTTGCCTCCTTTATCAAAGGTAAGGTGGGGGCTTCCCTGGTGGAGCAGTGGTTGAGAGTCAGCCTGCCAATGCAGGGGACACAGACTCGTGCCCTGTTCCAGGAAGATCCCACATGCCGCGGAGTGGCTAGGCCCGTGAGCCATGGCCGCTGAGACTGTGCGTCTGGAGCTTGTGCTCTGCAGTGGGAGAGGCCACAACAGTGAGAGGCCTGCGTACTGCAAAAAAAAAAAAATAAGATAAGGTGCATGGGATAAGGGATAAGGATATGTGCATGGGTTTATCCTGTTCCATTGATCTATATTTCTGCTTTTGTGCCAGTACCATACTGTCTTGATTACTATAGCTTTGTATTATAGTCTGAAGTCAGGGAGGCTGATTCCTCCAGCTCTGTTTTTCTTTCTCAAGATTGCTTTGGCTATTCAGGGTATTTTGTGTTTCCATACAAATTCTGAAAATTTTTGTTCTAGTTCTGTGAAAAATGCCATTGGTAGTTTGATAGGGATTGCACTGAATCTGTAGATTGCTTTGGGTAGTAGAGTCATTTTCACAATGTTGATTCTTCCAATCCAAGAACATGGTATATCTCTCCATCTGTTTGTAGCATCTTTAATTTCTTTCATCAGTGTCCTTTAGTTTTCTGCATACAGGTTTTTTGTCTCCTTAAGTAGGTTTATTCCTAGGTATTTTATTCTTTTTGTTGCAATGGTAAACGGGAGTGTTTCCTTAATTTCTCTTCCAGATTTTGCATCGTTAGTGTATAGGAATGCCAGAGATTTCTGTGCATTAATTTTGTATCCTGCTACTTTACCAAATTCATTGATTAGCTCTAGTAGTTTTCTGGTAGCATCTTTAGGACTCTCTACGTATAGTATCATGTCATCTGCAAACAATGACAGTTTTACTTCTTCTTTTCTGATTTGGATTCCTTTTATTTCTTTTTCTTCTCTGATTGATGTCACCAAAATTCTCAAAACTATGTTGAATAATAGTGGCGAGAGCGGGCAACCTTGTCTTGTTCCTGATCTTAGTGGAAATGGTTTCAGTTTTTCACCATTGAGGACGATGTTGGATGTGGGTTTGCCATATTTGGCCTTCATTATGTTGAGAGAGGTTCCCTATATGCCTACTTTCTGGAGAGTTTTTATCATAAATGGGTGTTGAATTTTGTCAAAAGCTTTTTCTGCATCTATTGAGATGATCATATGGTTTTTATTCTTCAATTTGTTAATATGGTGTATCACATTTATTGATTTGCATATATATGGAAGAATCCTTGCATTCCTGGGATAAACCCCACTTGATCATGATGTTTCATCCTTTTAATGTGCTGTTGGATTCTGTTTGCTAGTATTTTGTTGAGGATTTTTAAATCTATGTTCATCAGAGATATTGGCCTGTAATTTTCTTTTTTTGTGATGTCTTTGTCTGGGTTTGGTATCAGGGTGATGGTGGCCTCGTAGAATGAGTTTGGGAGTGTTCTTCCCTCTTCTATATTTTGGAAGAGTTTGAGAAGGATAGGTGTTTTTTCTTCTCTAAATATTGGATAGAATTGATAGAATTCTCCTGTGAAGCCATCTAGTCCTGGCCTTTTGTGTGTTGTAAGATTTTTAATCACAGTTTGAATTTCAGTGCTTGTGATTGATCTGTTCATATTTTCTGTTTCTTCCTGGTTCAGTCTCAAAGGGTTGTGCTTTTCTAAGAATTTGTCCATTTCTTCCAGGTTGTCCATTTTCTTGGCATATAGTTGCTTGTAGTAAACTCTCATGATCCTTTGTATTTCTGCAGTGTCAGTTGTAATCTCTCCTTTTTCATTTCTAATTCTACCAATTTGAGTCTTCTCCCTTTTTTTCATGAGTCTGGCTAATGGTTTATCAATTTTATTTATCTTCTCAAAGAACCAGCTTTTAGTTTTATTGATATTTGCTATTGTTTCCTTAATTTCTTTTTCATTCATTTCTGATCTGATCTTTGTTATTTCTTTCCTTCTGCTAACTTGGGCGGTTTTTTGTTCTTCTTTCTCTAATTGCTTTAGGTGTAAGGTTAGGTTGTTTATTTGAGAGTTTTCTTGTTTCTTGAGGTAGGATTATATTGCTATAAACTTCCGTCTTAGAACTGCTTTTGCTGCATCCCATAGGTTTTGGGTCATCGTGTTTTCATTATCATTTGTTTTTAGGTATTTTTTTTATTTCCTCTTTGGTTTCTTCAGTGATCTCTTGGTTATTTAGTTGCGTATTGTTTAGCCTCCATGTGTTTGTATTTTTTACAGTTTTTTTCCTGTAATTTATATCCAGTCTCATAACATCATGGTTGGAAAAGATATTTGGTATGATTTCAATTTTCTTAAATTTATCAAGGCTTGATTTGTGACCCAAGATATGATCTATCCTGGAGAATATTCCATGAGCACTTGAGAAGAAAGTGTATTCTGTTGTTTTTGGATGGAGCGTCCTATAAATATTAATTAAGTCCATCTTGTTTAATGTGTCATTTAAAGCTTGTGTTTCCTTATTTATTTTCATTTTGGATGATCTGTCCATTGGTGAAAGTGGGGTGTTAAAGTCCCCTACTATGATTGTGTTACTGTCGATTTCCCCTTTTATGGCTGTTAGAACTTGCCTTATGTTTTGAGGTGCTCCTATGTTGGGCGCATAAATATTTGCAGTTGTTATATTTTCTTCTTGGTTTGATCCCTTGATCATTATGTGGTGTCCTTCTTTGTCTCTTGTAATAGTCTTTATTTTAAAGTCTGTTTTGTCTCATATGAGAATTGCTATTCCAGCTTTCTTTTGATTTCCATTTGCATGCAATATCTTTTTCCATCCCCTCACTTTCAGTCTGTATGTGTCCCTAGGTCTGAAGTGGGTCTCTTGTAGACAGCATATATACAGGTCTTGTTTTTGTATCCATTCTGCCAGTGTATGTCTTTTAGTTGCAGCATTTAATCCATTTACACTTAAGGTAATTATCGATATGTATGTTCCTATTCCCATTTTCTTAATTGTTTTGGGTTTGTTATTGGAGGTCTTTTCCTTCTCTTGTGTTTCATGCCTAGAGAAGTTCCTTTAGCAATTGTTGTAAAGCTGGTTTGGTGGTGTTGAATTGTCTTAGCTTTCGCTTGTCTGTGAAAGTTTTAATTTCTCCATCAAATCTGAATGAGATCCTTACTGGGTAGAGTAATCTTGGTTGTAGGTTTTTCTCTTTCATCACTTTAAATATGTCCTGCCACTCCCTTCTGGCTTGCAGAGTTTCTGCTGAAAGATCAGCTGTTAACCTTATGGGGATTCCCTTGTATGTTATTTGTTGTTTTTCCCTTGCTGCTTTTAATGTTTTTTCTTTGTATTTAATTTTTGATAGCTTGATTAATATGTGTCTTGGCATGTTTCTCCTTGGATTTATCCTGTATGGGACTCTCTTTGCTTCCTGGACTTGATTGACTATTTCCTTTCCCATATTAGGGAAGTTTTGAACTGTAATCTCTTCAAATATTTTCTCAGACACTTTCTTTTTCTCTTCTTCTTCTGGGATCCCTATAATTGGAATGTTTGTGCATTTAATGTTGTTCCAGATGTCTCTGAGACTGTCTTCAATTCTTTTCATTCTGTTTCCTTTATTGTGTTCTGCAGCAGTGAACTCCACCATTCTGTCTTCCAGGTCATTTATCCGTTCTTCTGCCTCAGTTATTCTGCTATTGCTTCCTTCTAGAGAATTTTTAATTTCGTCTATTGTGTTGTTCATCCTTGTTTGTTTGCTTTTTAGTTCTTCTAGGTCCTTGCTAAACATTTCTTGTATTTTCTCCATTCTATTTCCAAGATTTTGGATCATCTTTACTATCATTACTCTGAATTCTTTTTCAGGTAGACTGCCTATTTCCTCTTCATTTGTTTGGTCTGGTTGCTGCTTCATCTGCTGCATATTTCTCTGTCTTCTCATTTTGCTTAGCTTACTGTGTTTTGGGTCTCCTTTTTGCTGGCTGCAGGTTCATAGTTCCCATTGTTTTTGGTGTCTGCCCCCAGTGGGTGAGGTTGGTTCAGTGGATTGTGTAGGCTTCCTGGTGGAGGGGACAGGTGCCTGTGTTCTGGTGGATGAGGCTGGATCTTGTCTTTCTGGTGGGCAGGACCACGTCTGGTGGTGTGTTTTTGGGTGTCTGTGAACTTATTGTGATTTTAGGCAGCCTCTCTGCTAGTGGGTGGGTTTGTGTTCCTGTCTTGCTAGTTTTGGGCATGGGGTGTCTATCACTGGAGCTAGCTGGTCGTGAGTGGAGCTGGGTCTTAGTGTTGAGGTGGAGATCTCTGGGAGAGCTCTCGCCAATTGATATTACATGGGGTCCAGTGTCCTGAACTTGGCTCTCCCACCTCAGAGGCTCTGGCCTGACACCTGGCTGGAGCACCAAGACCCTGTCAGCCACACAGCTCAGAAGAAAAGGGAGAAAAAAAAGAAAGAAAAAACAATAAATAAAGTTATTAAAATAAAAAAATAGAAAAATATTATTAAAATAAAAAAATATTTTAAAAAAGAGAGCAACCAAACAAATCCACCAATGATAACAAGCACTAAAAACTATACTACGATAAACATAAAAAGCAGAAACTAGTCTGTCGCATACAGCAAACCCCAAGTATACAGTTGTTTCCAAAGTCTACCACCTTGATTTTGAGATAATTCCTTGTCTATTCAGGTATTCCAGAGATGCAGGGTACATCAAGTTAACTGTGTAGATTTAATCCACTGCTCCTGAGGCTGCTGGGAGAGATTTCCCTTTCTCTTCTTTGTTGGAATAGCTCCTGGGGTTCAGCCTTGGATTTGGCCCCGCCTCTGTCCGTAGGTCGCCTGAGGGCGTCTGTTCCCGCCCAGACAGGACGGGGTTAAAGGAGCAGCTGATTAAGGGGCTCTGGCTCACTCAGGCCGGGGGGACGGAGGGGCACGGAGTGCAGGGCGAGCCTGCGGCGGCAGAGGCCGGCGTGACGTTGCACTAGCCTGAGGTGCGCCGTGCGTTCTCCCGGGGAAGTTGTCCCTGGATCCCGGGACCCTGGCAGTGGCGGCCTGCACAGGCTCCCGGGAGGGGAGGTGTGGAGAGTGGCCTGTGCTCGCACACAGGCTTCTTGGTGGCTGCAGCAGCAGCCTTAGCGTCTCATGCCCGTCTCTGGGGTCCGCGCTGATAGCCGCGGCTCATGCCCATCTCTGGAGCTCGTTTAGGTGGTGCTCTGAATCCCCTGTCCTTGCACACCCCAAAGCAATGGTCTCTTGCCCCTTCGGCAGCTCCAGACTTTTTCCCGGACTCCCTCCCATCTAGCTGTGGCGCACTAGCCCCTTCAGGCTGTGTTCACGCCGCCAACCCCAGTCCTCTCCCTGGGATCCGACCTCCGAAGCCCGAGCCTCAGCTCCCAGCCCCCGCCCGCCCCGGCGGGTGAGCAGACAAGCCTCTCGGGCTGGTGAGTGCCGGTCGGCACTCTGTGCGGGAACCTCTCCGCTTTGCCCTCCGCACCCGTTGCTGCGCTCTCCTCCGTGGCTCCGAAGCTTCCCCCTCCGCCACCCGCAGTCTCCGCCTGTGAAGGGGCTTCTAGTGTGTGGAGACCTTTCCTCCTTCACGTCTCCTTCCCACTGGTGCAGGTCCCGTCCCTATTCTTTTGTCTCTGTTTATTCTTTTTTCTTTTGCCCTACCCAAGTACGTGGGGAGTTTCTTGCCTTTTGGGAGGTCTGAGGTCTTCTGCCAGTGTTCAGTAGGTGTTCTGTAGGAGTTGTTCCACATGTAGATTTTTTGTGTGTGTGTGTGGTCCGCGGGCCTCTCACTGTTGTGGCCTCTCCCGTTGCGGAGCACAGGCTCCGGACGTGCAGGCTCAGCGGCCATGGCTCACGGGCCCAGCTGCTCCGTGGCATGTGGGATCCTCCCGGACCGGGGCACGAACCCGTGTCCCCTGCATCGGCAGGCGGACTCCCAATCACCGCGCCACCAGGGAAGCCCTAAGTATACTTTTCATGTATTTGTGGGGAGGAAGCTGATGTCTACGTCTTACTCCTCCACCATCTTGAAGGTCCTCCATTATATAATTTTTTACAAGTTGCTCAACTTCTCTAAGCCTCAGTCTCCTTGTGTAAAAGTGTAATAATAATAGTAGGTAATAATAATAATGTCATACATAATAGGATTGCTATAAGCATTCTAAATTAATTTGTGCAAAGCACTTAGAAGAGTGCCTGGTGCATAATAATTGTTCAGTAACATTTAGCCATTATTATTGATTATTTCATTAGTATTAATTCCTAGGAGTAGAATTGTTTTTTCAAAAGGTATGCATTTTTGAGGTTTTGTTATAAATTGCCAAATTTAAGCTTAGAATTAATATTCACAAATCAACATTCATACTGTCATTAACATCAATGATATTTTGGGAATTCCCTGGTGGACCAGTGGTTAGGGCTCCACGCTCTCACTGCTGAGGGCCTGGCTTCAATCCCTGTTTGGGGAACTAAGATCCCACGAGCCGCATGGCCCCCCCCCAAAAAAAAAATCAGTGGTATTTCCATGGGTGCAAATATGTGTATTGTTTTTAATACAAGAGGCTAAATTTAAATATTCTTTAAAATATTTTTTATTTGGAAATAATGCCAGGAGTCATCTGGTTCCATTTTTTATCAGCAAGGATAGGGCAGTTTATGTTGTGGTAACAAGCAATCCCATAATCTCAGTAATTTAAAACAACACAGATTATTTCTCACTCATGCTACAAGTCCAACGTTAGTGTAGTGAGGTAGGAGGGAGGGTGTCTAATCCTTGTATGTCATGGACTCTGGCTCACAGGGGTGCCATGATGCTTCCATGATCTATAAGGCGGGAAAAAGAGAAAGTAGCAATACATGCACTGGCTCTTAAAGCTCCTGCCTGATGTGATGCACGTTAGTTCTGCTCATATTTTCTTCTTCAAGTAAGACATGTAGTCACACCTAACTTCAGCAGGCATAGAGAGTTACGGTTCTACTCTGCACGCAGGAGAAGAGTATCAGGCTATTCGTGAGCAACTTAATGACTAGCACAGACTTCCCTGTTTTCAAATTTATTTTCATTTTTTAAATGTAAATGTTATTTATTTTTAGAAATAGGTGATACATTCACAGGGTTCAAAATTCAAAAGCTATAAAATGTTATAGAGTGAAAAAGTCTATATCCTTCGATCTTTCTCGTTCCCTGGGAGCCAACCAGTGTTAACAATTTTCTTGGGTTTCTTCCAGAAATATTCTCTATATATACCTTATTAGCAAATACTTGTGTGTGTGTGTATTCTCTGTTTGCCCTCAGATTCATTATCTACCTTTCATGGATCTGCTCTGTGGTCAGGGAGTTGACCTGTAGGCAAATAGCACCCAGGTTGCCTTATCCTCTGACTTAGAGCTGAGTTTGGTCAATGTGAGGCATCAGTAGATTGAAGGGCAGGAGAGGAAAAAGGTTGGGTTATTCCCCACGACCACCACCACTGACCTTTTCTTCTTCTGAGCTACTGTTGGGGCAGTGGCTGAATCCCTCTACCGTTGCGGCTCTTGCTGGGAGTGCCTCCTCTGGGTCTTTATCTCACACAGGCTCTGATAACACCCTTCCGTCTTCTTGCCCCATGAGACTTAGGGATGATGGTGGCTTCCTGCCACTGATGGTCCCTGGGGGCCTCAGCATCCTTCTCTTTTTTAAAAACAGCTTTGTTGAGGTGTAATTCACATACGATACAATTCACTCACTTAAAGTGTAAAATTCTTATTTTGGATATTCACAGATTCGTCAGCCTCTCTTTGTGTTTCCTTAACCTTGATCACACCCTTCAATAAATTTTCTTCAGATTTTTTTCTCTATTTTTTTTTGCGGGGGTGGCTGTGTCAGGTCGTTGAAGCATGCAGGATCTTTCGTTCCAGTGCTCAAGCTTCTGTGACTTGCACGCTCCAGAGCGCATGGGGTCTGTAGCTTGTGGCACACGGGATGTCTCGTTGAGGCGTGTGAGCTCAATAGTTGTGGTGCGTGGGCTTAGTTGCTCTGCGGCATGTGGGATCTTAGTTCCCCGACCAGGGATCGAACCCGTGTCCCCTGCATTGGAAGACGGATTCTTTACTACTGGACCACCAGGGAAGTCCCAAATTTTCTTCAGATTTTCATCTAAGTGTGTTTTCTGTTTCCCTGTGGAAACTATCTAATTGTATACCTGGTGGTATGCTGGTGCCAGCTCATACCAACTCATCAGAGCCGATTGTTAAATTTTCAGGAGTTTTGTGTGCTGGCTATCAAACACAGCCACTATTTTAAAATAAATAAAAGAAACTTACAATTAAATAAATTATAACAGATAATACATACTAAAATTTCATCACTTCCTAATTATTTTACTACATTTCTCTATTATATGTGTGTTGTGAGATTATTTGCACCTACTGTATCTGAAAGGTGTAAATGCTGTATAATGACGTTCATGCAGGTGCGTGCATCTCTTTGCAACTCTGTATTCAGTGATGTCACATTTGTAGCTTGAAATTGGCCATAGTGGGAGTATTTCCACCACAGAAATCAGAATATGATACAATCAGTACTTAATTTTTTGTTTCAGTGATTGTCTAGACTTAAGAAAATGATGGTAAATATGTTAATAATACAAATTAAACCTAAATGTTTGTCACTGTGAATATAATAAAAAATTAAAGAAATATTCTTCCAATATTTGAAATTATTATCCAGTCCGGCAAAGAAGTCACTCACAGCACTGAGGAACCAGTGAAGCCCCAGAATACACCTTCATTGTTTCCCTTTCACTTTACTTGTCAACCATCATTCATGGAACTACACTTGGGGAGCTGGTAGTTGAACATTTACCAGCACACCATGGTATAAACACACACACACACCCCAACTATCATTCCATATCACTAACAGAGCTTCTTCAGTCTTTTTAGGTTTACATTGTATATACCTTGTTGATGGATAGTTAGGCTGTAGTATTTCACTGTTACAAAACAAAGCTGCAGTGAATCACCTATGAATCATCTGTAAATGCATTTGTAATTTCAATAGTTATTTCAAAATTGCTGTCTATGAAAATCACCATCCATTGCTACGCCTACCAGTAACACACAAGAATGTCTGTTTTCCCACACCCTCAGCAGTACAGTGTGCTGTCAAATGCTTTGTATTTTGCTGTACCATTATTATTATTGCTTATTAATAATCCATCTAAGATTTTTTTAAACGCAGTTTTTAGCTAATACCATGCATCAATTATTGCATTTAATAATAATTGCAATTCTATTTTAAATGATAGCCTTGAAGTGATTTGTTTGAGAACTGGTAACATTTATTCTTAGAGATACAATTCAATATTTTGACTCTTCCACTTCAAAAGGGATATGGGAGTATTTTTCTAGTAGACACAGGAAAAAGTGAAAGAGAAATGTCACTTTACAAAAGAAATGTCCATATAAATGAAGTGATTGCATGGCAGTGCTTGACCATCTTGTACTACAGTCCCCTGGGCTCCAAGCTGCAGAGCTCCCCTGGGGCAGTGGAGGAGAGAGCCAGGCAAAGGTGGAATTGTTTCTGCTAAGGTGAAATCAGACCCACTGTCAAGGTCCTAAGGGATTTTGAGCACAGCCTCCACTTATCCACACACAGTTATAAGCTAGGTTTGAGCAGGAAAATGTGCATTCATATACTTTCACTTCCTCGGCATCTCTCCCTTTCCTATCCCCTTTTCCACTTCAAAAAGAAAGTCTTCTGAACCTGTAACTGATAAAGCCTGGGCTGGAAGAAAGTGCATAAAGTTTGAGACCTGACCGACAATGTTTCCTTGTTCACATGGCTTATGGGTCATCATCCTTCCCTTCATAAACAGGTGCTAGTAACTGACATCAAAAGTCTCTTTCTATCCCCTAAATTTGCTGGAGTCAGGTTCAGTCTTTGACTCCCAGCTGACTGTGCAGTAGCTCTGTAACACTTGGAAGTTACTTGACCTTTTGGCCTTCAGTTTCCTCATCTTTAAAATGGAGATAATAACAGTTCCCCTCATATGGTTACTGTGAGGAAATGAGACAATCCATATAAGATACACAGCCAGGGCTTTACATATACATGCTATTGCTTAATACATGTTATCCGTTATTTTATAGAAACATATACATTGTATGCACCCTTATTAAGCAGTAGAAATTCAGTCATTCACAGATTTTTTCTGTTGCCTTTATGAAATCCTGAGCTAAAGAACTTAACTAGATATTCCTATACAGAGATCATTGTTGAAGTAGATCTTGACTGAATGGAGCAGATGAAAGCAGAAAAACTGTGCTCTTCACAACCATTATCATGAGCTTTATTTCTGTCTGGATTGGCTACATGATACATTTGAGTTGATCCAGTCTTAATCTTAAGCAACCATTTATTTTGCTGAACAAAATTAGAGCTTATGTGCATTTATTATAACATATATCCAGGCCCTATTTAATCTCCTAGGAGAAGAAATTTACCAAATGATACCCTGGTGTTCTAGAAGGGCTTACTCAACTTAATGGAGGATGCCCTTTATTCACACAGAGTAGATTAGACATGTTCGTTCTTTCTGATGATTCTGCATTGGAATTTAGCTGACCTGGGAGTTGGTTGTGCATAAAAAAGCATGGAACACACCTTTCTTTTGGCCACAGTTAAATTATATACAGAGAGTGTGGAAAAGAGTTTTGCCAAGAAAGTCCAATGTGGCCTAACATACATTGAGTGCGTGGCAGAGTTTGTGTCTCTCTCTCTTCTGTTGCAAGTAGCAAAGCAACTGACCTGATTATAAGACTGATTTTTGAAAAATAGATTCAGTTCAAACGGAGAAGTATTTCTTGAGAATGTAATTATCTTCAAGGCACTGTGCTGGGTGGTGTGAATAATAATAAAACAAAGAAGGTAATATCTCTGCTCTCAAGAAATCACCATCTACAGGAACAGACAAATAAGTGTGGAACAGACAGTAACAAAATGTGGTAAGAGCTCCACTAGTAGTATGCAAAAATGTTACATGGTAAGGAAGCCACTAATTCCACTGGGGTGGCAGGGAGGAAGCTGCTAAGGAAGACTTTGTAGAAGTGGCACTTGAATGGGATCTTAGAGGATCTATAAGATTTTTGGAGGCAGCGGGTAGAGAAACAGAGAAGCAACATGACCCGAGGCAGAGAAGCTCCATGGTGGGAGATGAAGGTCAGAAGATTTGCTAATCCAGGTAATAAAGGAGGCAACAGTCTTCCTAGAGTGTGTGGACTCTATCCTGAAAGCAACAGCAAAAATGGAAGGTTCTCAGTTGCGGCAGTGACCTGTCCAGGTTTGGTCTGGAGAAGGTTGTTGCAGAAGCAGTGATTGAGATCAGGGAAGAGGGGAGATGAGTTAGCCAAGGGGGCCTGTGGTCAGAGAGGAGGCTGGAATGATAGCTCTGGAGAACATCTAAGGGTGAGCTGTAGAAGAGAAACAAGTGAAGAAGCCTTGGAAGAAGTGATCTTCAGAATCAAGAGAATCATGAGACATATAAGGAAGCAAAGAAAGGGGCGAGGAAGAAGAGTTGATCCACGTGTCAACCACAGCGCACAGTTCCAGTGGGAAGGAAACTTAAAAGAATCCACTGGATGGGGCAACTAGACTATTTTTAGCAACCCTTCTGAGACCAGTTTCAACAGAATGAGCAGAGTGGAAACCAGATACTGTGCCAGACATGGAAAAAATATTTATATCATACAGGAAATTTAAAGATAGGCAGGAGCTGATGTTGCCTCCCTCAAGGAGGGGTGAGTTTAAGAGCAACCGATGGAAATCATGAGACATAGGAGCCCCAGAAGTCCCAAGCCCAAAACCAGACAGACAAGAAACATTTGCAGAATGAAGTCAGCCTCCCTCCTCGGATGATATCACTTTGTTCCTCAGATGTTTCACCCAGACGGCATGAGTCAACCTCTTTATTTGGGCATAGGAGAGCTACCTTTTGTGCTATGTGCCAATTCAGAAGTGTGTGCTAGTCTGGTTTAACTCTGCCAAATTATTTTCAGCTATGACCTCACCACCAGTCCATGGTAGGTAATCTGTTTAGTATCTCACAGCTTGAATTCCAGGACACTCAATTTTATGTAATGTAATCTTCATTGGGTTTTCCCCCCTTGCATTTGGAAGACACCAGGTTTATTTTTTACAAGTACATTCATAGCCAATGTAAAAAAAGCAAAAGTAGAAATGTCAGAAGCCACCATAAATAGATCCAAGAGATTATGTAGATTACTGGACATGACTAGAATAATAGGAGTAGCTTCCACGAATTCAGTGCCTATTATTTGCCAGACAGTTTTCATAGATTGTTTCTAGTTCTCACTATAGTCCAAAAATATAGCTATGATTTTCAGCTGAAAAAAATTAAGGAACTTGCCTATGTTCACTCAGGCAGCAAATGGAAGAATAGGGACTCAAAACTACACCTGACCCCGAAACCCTGCTCTTCCATCACACTCCAAAATGTCATGGTGTCCATAATTGTAAAAGAAAAGTGAGCCACGTCAGATCAGGTATGTTCACAAGTGATGGCTTAGACATTGATTTCTAGAAGCTCTTATAAGATAGATGTAAACTGCCCATCTAACTTTTATTCAGACAAAAGTATTACAAGTTGCCTGTAGTTGACCAAACTTAATAGTGAGTGACTCTCTATCTTGGATGGGGGATCAGAGGAGAAGGCAAGAAGGGAGAGAAGACAAGAGGATTACATAACAGGAACTATGCCTGGAGGGAAATTCAACATTAAAGAAAAGCTGGAGATGGGTTCTCTTAAGATCTTGAGAAGGTATAACTTTTCTGAAATTCTAAACTACAGTGATTCTTTCTTTGGCTAAATTATAGTGAGATCACTCATCAGAATTTTATTTGTTTTATACTAAACTCATTGCTGTGACCAACAAGCAAACCTGTGATATTTATTTAGGAAGGAAAAGGGAACTAACATTTGGTCAGTGCCTGGTGCAGAGTAGTTGTAAATGTGAATGAATGTCTACTTTGCTTTGGACACTGTGCCATGTGTCTTTGTGCCATGGGGGTTAAATCGAAATGAACGAGAGGGACATTGATTTGGGTTTTTCAGGCTGGAATGCTGAGTGATCAAGTGTTTGGTATTTGATACTATTACAGGGCTATTTCCAAATGAAGCACACAAAAAGGAATTGTTTGGGGAAGGTCATAGGGACATCAATGTCTTATAGATTTGTTGTGTCTAAAGATTCCACGGAACAGTGAAGGAGAAGCTAAAGGAAGGGGAGCAGGGAGGATGCTGCTTCTGGACGCTGGTACCTAGCACAGCGCCTGGCACGTGTGAGGCAATCAACAAACGTTTGTTGTGCTGTACCTCACTTTATAATCAGTGTAAGTCATGCCCTCAATTCAGCTTCCTGGGGTCACATTTTCCTTTGTATCCAAATAACACCATCTTTCAAATTCTCACCCTCCTTGATGACAGTGAATTTCTCAAGAGGAGGGACCAGCTTCCTGTTGCTGAGCATTTTTCCCAACACCAGCAAGGTACTTGGCATATGGCAGGTATTTGAGGAATGTTGTTGGCTGGGTGAATGAAGCCTGCATCATTAAATATTTTGTCAGCAGACATTTCTGAGGACAGCCGGGTAGTCCTGGTTTTCGTTGTCATCTCAGGTCGAGACTGCTGATCAACCCGCTGTGTGGCAGTTGCCTCTCTGGGCTGCTGTGATCTCCTCAACCACTTTGCTTAATCATGGACTCAACTACTCTGAGCCACCTCCTGAAACAACTCCTAAGAGGCTTTGGAGGTTTAACAAATTTAACTCAATTCTTTTTAAACCATTTTACTGAAATATAGTTGACCTATAAATAGCTGTACTTATTTAATGTATACAAGTCAGTGAGTTTGGGGTTAAGTACGCACGCATGAAGTCACCACGATGAAGGCCGTAAACATACACATCACCTCCCAAAGCTGCCTCCTTACTCCTTTAACTTTAGCAGAAAGTCAGCCCTCTGCTTGGAATACAGGGGGTACCCAGGAACAAATTTAGTGTGTTCAGTAAAGATAAAAGGCTGCTCAAGTCGATGGAAACAGCAACTGAAAGGGACAACTCAGGTTGTCACATAGTGATCAGATGCAATGTCTAACAGTTACATGAGTAGAAAAATTCACTTAAGTGCCGTTTGCTAGACCGTCTTTGGGGAGGGGATAAAGCCTTCCATACTGAACAGCCTGTGAGTAAACACTTGATCCATTTTCTTGGAAACTGGCAATACCTTCTACTTCCATTGGCATCAGGGACTCTTTGCCTTGTTTTAGCTAGATCTTTCCCAATTCTGTCTTCAGAAGAGTTAGTTACTAAAAGATCCCTAACCATCACTTTTTTCAGGTGACTGAAGAGAGCGGGAACACTTGTGTTCATAATAACAAAATAGTCGTTGCCCTTCCACGTGTTCATAGGGCGCCCCTTTGCAGAATAGGTCCTCAGCAGTGTGAGAGGGGCTCTTTTCCATCTAGCTTTGGCCAAGACATATGACCTGGGGGGCCACAAAATACTCCACATCTCGACGGGAGTTTTGTAGCAGTTCTTTGGCACAGTTGCCTTCTGCCACATTGTCGGATCTTAAGCACAGACATCCATCCTCCAGGACTGACTGCACGGGCTCCACCCCGTCCGTGTCCACGGCGCAGAGCCTGTAGGCGAACGCGATGGCTTTCTCTGGCCGTGCTGCGGCCTCTCGGCTGCCACAGTCCGCAAGCGCTAGCGGCTCCAGGATCTGGCCCACCTCCCTGGGTGGGGGGGGAGGGCGGGGATAAGGCGGAGGGTGTGGGTCACGTGTGGTGCCCACACCACCTCCCGCCGCCCTTCAGCACCCGCCTAGACGCTCTGGCCTCTACCCGGGGACCCGCCTTGGAGGTGAAGCCCCGGCACCCGCCCACCGAGGCCCGAAGACCCACCCACACCTAACTCAATTCTTGAGGATGACAGAAGGGATTGATGACACTGGAAGCAAAGTTAAAATTATATACTAAATAACATTGTTCCAAGACTCTGCAGACCATGCTTCTCAGGCGGTCCCGGCAGTTTTCCTTCTTCTTTAGTCCCTGGATGACATCAAGTTACTGGGGTACGTTTCCTCCCACTGATAACAGTTCCAGCTGACTCCGCTGTGGGTTGAATATTTTCCCCTCCTCCGCAATTCATGTCTACCCAGAACCTGTGAATATGACATTATTTGGAGTAGGGTTTTGCAGATGTGATCAATTTAAGATGAGGTCCTGGGCTTCCCTGGTGGCGCAGTGGTTGAGAGTCCGCCTGCTGATGCAGGGGCACGGGTTCGTGCCCCGGTCCGGGAAGATCCCACATGCCGCGGAGCGGCTGGGCCCGTGAGCCATGGCCGCTGAGCCTGCGCCTCTGGAGCCTGTGCTCCGCAACGGGAGAGGCCACAACAGTGAGAGGCCAGCGTACTGCAAAAACAAACAAACAAACAAAGACAAACAAAAAAAGATGAGGTCCTATTGGGTTAGGGTAGGGCCTCCTAAATCCAATGACCAGTATCTATAAAAAGAGGGAAATTTTTATTAAAAATATTTATTTTTTAGTAAAAACAGACACAGAGGAGATACAGGGGAGAAGGCTATGTGAAAACTGTGGCAGAGATTAAAGTCATGCTGCCGCAAGCCAAGGGGAACACCAAGGATTGCTGGCAACCACCAAAAGCTATGAAGAAGCAAAGAAGAATCCTTCCCTACAGTCTTTGGAGGGAACATGGCCCTGCTAACAACTTGATTTTGGACTTCTAGCCTTCAGAACTGTGAGAGACTAAATTTCCGTTGTTCCAGCTTGTCGTAATTTATGATGGCAGCCTTAGGAAACAAATACACTGTGTCTGCTTCCTGAAATCCAGGACTCTGACATCTGTCCTGGCTCCAGTCAGAAGTGGGCAGAGAAGAAAAAAACCAGTTCACATCAAAGAATCTCCCTAAGATTACTTCCCATCCCCACTGTCACTGAGAAAGTTTTTAGTGTATTTCATAGGGAAGTTCAGCTAGTTTTTCTCAATCCCTCCTTGTCAGACCAGGCTGGGAGTGAGGGGTGGCTTACCTTTGTAGGCCCCCTGCTCAGAGAGCCTTCCCTTGGCATCAAATCTGAAGTAGCCCCCCCTGCTGCCACACTCTCTAGCACATTACTGGGCTATATATTCTTCATAGCAATACCTGAAATTATCTTATTCACTCAATTTTTTAATTGACTGAAATCATACCCCTCCCCCAGAAATTTAACGTCTATGAGAACAGACCTCGTGTCTTTGTCTCAAGGCCAAATCTGAAGTTCTCAGAACAATGCCTGAAACATAGCAAGTGTTCAAAAAAATTTATTGACTGACTGAATGAATAACATTGCCAAATGCATAATAATGTCAATTCCCAACTTAGAGATCTTCACTCAAGAGAGGAACTCTACATGTCTCCTAGAAGGTGGATAGTAATAAAGGGTGGGGGTCATTTATGTTAATAGGCTATAAAAGGAAGACTAGGAGAGATGGTTTATTACAAACACATGAATAGAGCGGATTCTAAAGAATCTCCTTCCTCCTAAAAGTGAAGAGTGGGCCTACAGACATCCGAATGTATCTTGGCTTTAAGGCAAAAGGATGCTGCGTTCTGTAGCAGGCACGTGAAAGTCGTCAAATGATGTGCTAAATATATGCAAATAATTAAAGTGAATTATTAACATTCAGACCTTACATGATGTTGAATTTACTATTGTCCAGGATTTTTTCTTCTTTTTCTTGCAGGTCAGAATTTTTAAAGCAGTTCTGAAGAGAGGGGAGTTTTTATCCTACTGGAGCCTTACAGCATGGAATATCTTATCAGCTCTTAGAGCTATGTATGCTGGAGTGCTTCAAAGAGACGGAAATAAGATGGCTAGCACTTTTAGTTGACAAGGCTGGATGCATTAGACAGATGACCTTTCATAAGAAGTCCATTCCTTGAGTTAGAAAACACAGCCAATCCCCACCCAACCTGAATAAGATATGTTGGTCAGAGGCACATGAGCACAAGCATGCCTTTATATTTCACTTTAATAAATTCCTGCTTATTGCACCAAAAGGCAACCTGATATGTTTTTGCACAAGTCTTTGAAAAAGTGTATCTTCCTAATGAAAAGTGATTATTGTATCGCTGAAAACTGGGAAACCACATACACCAAATATGTGTATTTTTCCACAGCATTTTATGATGTTGAGAAATCATCCTAACTAATCACCCAGGCATATTATCAAAAATTGAGCAAGGGAAAATCGAAATATGAAGTTAAGCGAAAGAAAGCAATACGATTAACAAAGGAGGAAAAGTCAGTCAAAGACCGATTTCAGTCAATTCACTGGCCGTGTCTGTGGTGGTAGATTTCAATGGATAAGTTGAACAGACAGATTTGTGTGTCTGAGGCTTTAGGGGGGTATCGGTTTGGGAGACTTGGCATTCAGGTATCTGTTACAACTGTAAGAGTGTGTGAGGTCTGCCAGGGAGGACGCGTAGAGCAAAAAGAGAAGAGAGCTAGTGGGAAAATGAGAGAATATCAAGACCTATGGAGTGGGCAGTGGTTAGGAAGGTGGCCAAGAAGAAAGGATTAGAAGGGCTTAAGAAGCCTCAGGAAAATATGGTGTCACCAAAGCCAAGGGTTGAGAATTTTAAGGAAGAAGTAGTCTCCAGCAATACATTCAGCAGAAAGATCCACTAAAATAAGGACAAATGTAATCAATGGATTTCTCAATAGAAAGTCACTGACTGCTCTTGAAAATCATGTTTTAGCGGAATGGTTGGGACAGAGCTATGATGCAACTGTGAACTGAAGGGGAGGCTGAGGAAGTGAAGCCTTCCAGTAAGTGTAGACAACTTTCAAAAGTCTGATGGGTAGAGGAGAAAAGAGATGGCAGAAGAGGTAGGGGCAGGTGGAGGGGTAAAGGAATCTTTGGGGATTTTTAATAGAAAAAGATCATTTTCCCTTCCATTCTGAGCAAAGAAACTCAAGCAACACTATCTAAGGCAGTGCCTCTTTTAACTGTTCCAGTTGCATTGTTTTCTTTCTGTTAAAAATCCTTCTGGTAAACTAAACAAAAAAATAACAAACACACAAAATAGAGTCTTTCTTTCATTGGATCCCATTTGACAGGTAAGGAAAGCAAATATTCTGATTGTGTTCTATTACTGAAAGATGTGTATAAATAGGTGTACTAATTCAGCAAGTCTTCGTACAACTATTGAGTATCCTCAGGTTTTTAACTTAGGATTTGTTTTCCTGATTCTAAAAGCTATAGGCGCTCATTGGAAACACACACACACACACTCACACACACTCACACACACTCACACACACTCACACACACACACACACTCCAGAAAAGAAGTAAGAAGGAAAACACTGCTTTTTAAAAACTGTAAATGTGAAACTCTGCTAGAAATTCCAATTGTCTGTTCAGGCGGAAATTTCAGTTGTCTGTTCAGGAAAGGTAGATGTACTTACGATCTGACATGTGCATGTTTATGACTGTTGGAGTCTTTCTGTTTGTTTTTGAGTCTTAGTTTTTAATGTAAACAAGATAATACTCAGAATGGGTATAAGTTTGGTGGAAATATAAACTGTTATTACCTTTCTGTATCAGGACCTTTAAAAATTACTATCCTTTAACCCAGTAATTCTAAGAATTTAGCTAGTGAAATGATTAGAAGTTGTCATAAATGTTTAAGTACAAGACTCATAATTGAATCTTGGAAAAACAATCTAAAATCCAATAATGTAAAATCATTAATAAGTATGGTAAATCCATGTGATACAACCAGTAAACTCAGATTTTTTTCAAGAATATTTAATGACCTGGGAGAATGTTTGTGGTACAATACAAATTCAGGTTGTAGTTTTTCGGTATGTTCTGAATGTTGTAAAAAGAAAACACACACACATTAGTATATAAATGTTTAAAAATTGTCTTGAAATAAAATATATTAAAAAATTCAGTAAGATGCTAATAGTTCTGTATCCAGGTGGTTCTGTTATGGCTGACTTGTATTTTCCTATTATACACTTTTCTGCAGTCCTAAATTTTCTACAATGACATGCACTGTTTTTAATAATCAGGAAAAAATTAATAATAAAAATGACGTATCTGGGGTTGAATTTGTGAATTCTAATAACTGTGTACCAAAACCCATTAGGTTCAATGTCACTCAAACCAAGTGTACTTGAAGCTTTCTAAAAAACTTGGAGTTCTGAAATGATACAATGTCATTCTGTGAATGATGCTTTCCTTGGGAGCAAATCAGCAATACTCCCAGTGTTTGGCAAGCAGCCTTTATAGGGAACAACTTTAGGAAATTTAGATAGTCCTGCTGAAAATGGTAGTGTAGGGACTTCCCTGGTGGTGCAGCGTTTAAGAATCTGCCTGCCAATGCAGGGTACATGGATTTGATCCCTGGTCTGGGAAGATCCCACATGCCGCGGAGCAACTAAGCCCGTGCGCCACAACTACTGAGTCTGCACCCTAGAGCCCGTGTGCCTAGAGCCCGTGCTCTGCAACAAGGGAGAAGCCCGCACACTGCAACGAAGAGTAGCTCCTGCTCGCCGCAACTAGAGAAAGCCCACACGCAGCAGCGAAGACCCAACGTAGCCAAAAATAATAACTTAATTAATTAATTTAATTTAATTCCAAAAAAGGTAGTGTATTGGTATTTAAATTAGTCACACAATGGTTGATTAAAATGAAATTATTACGGAATATGTTTGCAGTTACCCCAGAGCCAGCGATAAATCAGGCACAGTGGTAACTTGTTCTTGCTAATGCTGACATTTTTTCCTTCTATGGGCAGAATGCTCATGAGTCTGGATATGCATGAAAAACAGCATGAATTTCCTTAGAATCAGAACCACTCCCTATGTGTCATTACTTTCTTTAATCCTTTAAGTTTGGGTAGAAATTTTTTCCCCAGGGCTTTGTTTAGAAATCTAGAAAGAGAATGTATTTGTATGTCTTTGTGTTTCTTGTTTTTGAGCCACACTGTCCAGGAGAAAACAAAGGACAGTTTTACTGGAGCCCCTTTATGTACAAGGCACGGTCCTGGGTGCCAAGCCAAGGTGCCATTCCTCACCCCCAAAGCCTGGGATCCAATCTCACCTGGTGCAGGTGTGTCAGTCCTTAACCTTAAAGAAAGCCTGGGCAGCGCACAACTTGCTTTGATTCAACATACCTTTTCATGGTGGGAAACCAGTTCCTGACATTTCTGGAAGCACCGCCTTCTATGAGCTGGTTAGAAATTACATCCATCCCAAGCTTGAGGCTACTTCTTAGCACTTTCTCACAGACTGTCCTACCCTTGAGGACGTCCAGGGACTTTCACCACCTCACCAATTCTACATCACCCGCGCCAGTAGCTGCCATGCTGCCCTATTCTATCAGTTTCCTATGGCTGCTGTAACAAATTCCAACCAACTTGAGAGCTTAAAAACAGCACAGATTTATTCTCTCATAGTTCTGGAGGCCAGAGGTCCAAAATTGGTTTCAGTGGGCTAAGCCAAGGTGTCAGCAGGGCTGTTCATTTCTGGAGGCTCTTGGGGAGAATCTGTTTCCTTGCCTTTTCCAGCTCCTAGAGCTGTATCCTTTTTTTTTTGGCTGCTTTGGGTCTTTTTTTTTTAATTGATTGTGTTTTTTTAATTTATTTAATTTTTATTTATTTTTATTTTTGGCTCCATTGGGTCTTCATTGCTGCGCGCAGGCTTTCTCTAGTTGCGGCTTCTCATTGTGATGGCTTCTCTTGTTGTGGAGCACAGGTTCTAGGTGTGTGGGCTTCAGTAGTTGCAGCATGTGGGCTCAGTAGTTGTGGCACACGGGCTTAGTTGCTCCATGGCATGTGGGAATCTTCCCGGACCAGGGCTCGAACCCGTGTCCCCTGCATTGGCAGGCAGGTTCTTAACCACTGTGCCACCAGGGAAGCCCCCGCATTGGGTCTTAGTTGCAGCACATGGGATCTTCATTGAGGCATGTGGGATCTTTCCTTGTGGCGTGGTCTCTTCGTTGAGGCAGTTGGGTTTCTCTCTAGTTGTGGTGCACGGGGTTTTCTCTTCCCTAATTGTGGTGCATGGGCTCCAGGGCGCGTGGGCCCTGTAGTTTGCGGCACGCGGGCTCTCTTATTGAAGTGTGCGAGCTCAGTAGTTGTGGCGCGCAGGCTTAGTTGCCCCGCGGCATGTGGGATCTTAGTTCCCCGACCAGGGATCAAACGTGCGTCCCCTGCATTGGAAGGCGGATCCTTTATCACTGGACCATCAGGCAAGTCCCTTCTTGCATTTCTTGGCTCATGGACCTTTCCTTCATCTTCAAAGCCAGCAGCATAGCATCTTTATTTTTTTAAAAAAGATTTTTTTGATGTGGACCATTTTTAAAGTCTTTATTGAATTTATTACAATATTGCTTCTGTTTTCTGTTTTGGTTTTTTGGCCGCAAGGCATGTGGGATCTTAGCTCCCCAAGCAGGGATCGAACATGCACCCACTGCATTGGAAGGCAAAGTCTTAACCACTGGATCGCCAGGGAAGTCCCAGCATAGCATCTTTTTAAAAATTTATTTATTTTTTTTATTTTGCTGTCGCTTTGTACCAGTTTTTTTTTTACATCTTTATTGGAGTATAATTGCTTTACAATGGTGTGTCGGTTTCTGCTTTATGACAAAGTGAATCAGTCATACATATACATATGTTCCCATATCTCTTCCCTCTTGCGTCTGCCTCCCGCCCACCCTCCCCATCCCACCCCTCCAGGCGGTCACAAAGCACCGAGCTGATCTCCCGTTGCCATGCGGCTGCCTCCCACCAGCTATCTACCTTACGTTTGGTAGTGTACATATGTCCATGCCTCTCTCTCGCTTTGTCACAGCTTACCCTTCCCCCTCCCCACATCCTCAAGTCCATTCTCTAGTAGGTCTGTGTCTTTATTCCTGTCTTACCCCTAGGTTCTTCATGACATTTTTTTTCTTAAATTCCATATATATGTGTTAGCATACGGTATTTGTCTCTCTTTCTGACTTACTTCACTCTGTATGACAGACTCTAGGTCTATCCACCTCATTACAAATAGCTCAATTTCATTTCTTTTTATGCTAGCATAGCATCTTTAAATCTCAATCTTCCTCTACTTCCATCTTCACATTGCCTTCAGGCATTGCCTTCACTTGGATAATCCAGGACAATCTCCCCATCTCAAGATCCCCAGTCTCATCACATCTGCAAAATCCCTTTAGCCATATAATGCAGCAGCCATAGGTTCCAGAGATTAGGACATGGACATCCTAATGGTCCTGGGGAGGAGGCAGTGGGGACAGAAGGGCACCGTTCAGCCCCCCACACCATTTGATGCTGGCCAGCTGCTACTACCTTAGGCACCCTGAATTAAACATACCGGTGCTCCTCAGGAGTGCCTTGTCATATGTAACACCTATGTGAGGTGGCATTTTTATCCTATGTTAAGAGGGCATGAGAGCTGAGTGTCAAACTGTTTAGCAGGCTCTAGAGTCAGACTGGATTTCAATCCTGGTCTCTGTCCGTTAACCGCTTACAAGCTATGTGACCCTGGGAGAGTTCCTTGACTTCTTTAAATCTCAGTTTCCTTGTCTGTAAAATGACATCTGTCTTCTGGGTTATTGTGACATTTAAAGGAGACAGTCCTTGTAAAATAATTAGTACAGGGTCCAGCATAGAGAAAAATATTCAATAATTATTCGTTCTTATTAGTATTATTAGTCTATCTTCCTTACTTTACAGATAAAAATAAGAGGCTTAGAAATATTAAGTGATTTTTTTTTTTTTTTTTTGCAGTATGCGGGCCTCTCACTGTTGTGGCCTCTCCCGTTGCGGAGCACAGCCTCCGGACACGCAGGCTCAGCGGCCATGGCTCACGGGCCCAGCAGCTCCGCGGCATGTGGGATCCTCCTGGACTGGGGCACGAACCCATGTCCCCTGCATCGGCAGGGGTACTCCCAACCACTACACCACCAGGGAAGCCCTAAGTGATTTATTTTTGCCTCACAGCCTCAGTCTCAGAATCTATAGACAGGGTGAAAACAAATGTGACACTGGAGTTATTTGTACCCAGTTGAGAAATCCCCTTCCCTTACCTGCCCGAATACTGCCACTGTCACCTGGCTGACGCCGTGCCTGACACCACTGCACGAGGGCTTCTGAACTGCTGGCCACCATTTCACCTTCGGTTCTCCTTGCCTGCGAGGTGGTTCCTATTTTATCCTGCTGCTGTCCCCACACAGGCCCTCGAACCTGTCGTGGAAATACTTGCTGTAGTCACTATTTTTATTAATGTTCCGCTATAAAATCTCATTGCTACTGCCTGCTGAATTTGGATGTCTAATTTGTATTTCAAAATTAACATGTCCAAGACCAAAATTTTTTATTGAAGCATAGTTGATTTACAATATTGTGTTAGTTTCAGGTGTACAGCAAAGTGATTCAGTTATATATATGTTTTTTTCAGATTATTTTCCATTGTAAGATGTTGAATGTAGCTCCCTGTGCTATACAGTAAATCCTTGCTGCTTATCTATTTTATGTATAGTAATTGTATCTGTTAATCCCATACTCCTAATTTATCCCTCCCCCCACCTTTGTTTGTTATCTATGTCTGTGAGTATGTTTCTGTTTTGTATATAGATTCATTTGTATTATTTTTTAGATTCCACATATAAGTGATATCACGTGATATTTGTCTTTCTCTGTCCGACTTACTTCACTTAGTATGACAATCTCTAGGTCCATCCATGTTGTTGCAAATAGCATTATTTCTTTCTTTTTTACGACTGAGTAATATTCCATTACATATATATATATATATATATATATATATATATATATATATCTCACATCTTCTTAACCAGTCAAGACCAAACTTTTCAACACCTCCCCTCCCCCAATGGCTCCTTCCTGAATGACGCTCACCTCAGTGAATGGTGATACCATTCTCCCAAGTTGCTCAGAACAAATACTTCCATGCTTCCTCTTTCTCTCACACCTTGTGACCAACCTGACAACAAGGCTATTATAACGTCTCCCTTCAAATACAGTGTCTTCTTACTACCCAGGCTAAGGCACCATCATCTCATATCTAGATGATTGTCACCCAGCAACTCTCCATGCTCTCATTCTCACCCTCGCAATCCTTCTACACATAAGTCAGATAATGTCACTTCACCGTTCAACTCTCTCCAGTGGCTTATGGCTAATCTTAAACAAAATCCAAAGTCCTCATCACGCCTACCAGACTCTGTATGATCCGGCCCCTGCCTACTTCTCTGATCTCATTTCCTACCCTTTTTCCTTACACCTCTTGAGTCACACTTGCCTTCCTGCTCTCTTGGGAGCTCCCCAAGCATGTGCCTGCCTCAGGACATTTGCATATGCTATTTCCTTTGCCTAGAATACTCTTCTCCCTAGATAGCCACACTATTTGTGTCCTCGCTCCATTCAGATCTTTGTCAAATACCATCTCCTCATAAAGGCCTTTCCTTACTATCCTATGTAAAAAAAGCATCCCATCACTTCATTTTCTTTAGAGTGCTTATTATTACATGCCACTGTATTATATACTGTGTTGCTTATTGGTTTATTACCTGTCACTCCACTAGAATAGAAGCTGCATGTTCACTTGGTTTGTTTGTTTTTTCCCTCCTCCCTCTTAGAATCATGCTTGAAACCCTTTTTTTTTTTTAACTTTCTATGAAAATATGGGTCAAAGAATCACACATTCCAGATATGCTCCTGTTATCTCTTTGCTTCATGGGTCAGTTTATTTTTTTTTCAGACACCGAGTCCTTTTAGAGGTGATGATGTCATCACTCAGTTTTTTCTGCAAACAGTTTATGTTCTTTGCTATTTCTTAGGACTATTTACAATTTCCTGTTGGATAGGATTTTGTCCTGTTGGAATTCTATTTACAATGATTTTCCCGTTAGTTTAAAATCTCACATAGACACACACAGAGTCTTTCTTTCCCACCATTCACCCATTTTTCGGCTATTTATTAGCTTCGGTTTCAGAGGCATTGTAGAGTGTATGACCTTCTAGCTCTGTCTCACTGATTGCGATGCTTATGCTACAAAGAAAAAAAGCCCTAAAAGGTCAAGTAACCACAGGAGAGCAGTACTTCAGTGTATATGGTATGGGAAGTCAGGCGCTCAGAACAAAGGTGGCTGCTGTGCTGGGTTGCGGTGGGCAGGGCTCCCTCTGTCTCTAGGATGGCTCTCCCGAGGTTGCAGTTTGCTGCAGCTGCATTTTGGGAGAGTGGAAGTCAGGAGTAGGCAGGATGGGGGCAGTAACTGGGAGGTGGGCCATCAGCAATCCCTATCCTGTCCTGGTGCAAGTGGTACTAGGGTATCTTAATTTCTTCTTTTTCTTTTCTTCTTCTTTTTTTCTTAAGCCTACAACCTAGATATCTGTTTGTTTTCTTTCTTTTTTTTTTTTTTTTTGCGGTACACGGGCCTCTCACTGTTGTGGCCTCTCCCGTTGCGGAGCACAGGCTCTGGACGCGCAGGCTCAGCGGCCATGGCTCATGGGCCCAGCCGCTCCGCAGCATGTGGGATCTTCCCGGACCGGGGCTCGAACCCATGTCCCCTGCATCAGCAGGCGGACTCTCAACCACTGCGCCACCAGGGAAGCCCATCTGTTTGTTTATTAATTCAACATGTGGCTCTTGAGCAATATCTTTCAGTCAGGCACATCGATGAATGTCTTGTTTCCCAAAACCATATAAGAGTACTCTAGGACCCCATGTATTTAATTACATCTTCCTGCATTCATCCTATAGTTGAAAAAACTTTGTGTACAAGATTGTATTTATTAAGTAACAATGTTTCTGTTTTCCATTGTTACAAATCACTTTCATATAGAATTCTCAAATGATACCTCTAATTGGCATGATATACCCAGAGAGATTAACTTAGTTGATATAATTTAAATCAAACGCTAAGCAAATTGATACTTTCGTCTCAGCAGTCTTTCAGTTGGAGATTTTGTGATTTTATTTGTCTCTTGAAACATGGAAAATAGCTCAGAGATTTCCAATTTGCTTCTCCTTAGCAATTTCTCCCTTTTCTTTCTCTCTTTCCTCTCTCTGCTCCTCGCCTTTCCTCTCCTTGAAACTCATACTGTCTTACTAGCTCTCTTCTGTAAAGTAGAAGAAAATGCTGGCATGAGAATACATTCTTTAAAGAGCAAAGTGTATAACTGCAACAGAAAATCTGGGGCTGCTCAGGAAAAAAGGGGCAGTGTGGCCAGGGTGCCTCATTTGTTTGTTTTGTTTTATTTTATTTTTTTATTGAAGTATAGTTGATTTACAGTGCTGTGCCGGTCTCTACAGTACAGCAAAATGACTCACTTATATTGGTTTGGCCAAAAAGTTCGTTCGGGTTTTTCTGTAACATCTTACATCTTCCGGAAAAACCCGAACGAACTTTTTGGCTAACCCAAAACATAGATATATATATACATTCTGGGCTGCCTCGTTGAGCTTTACTCTGCAAGGCTGGCCATGACTAGTCTCCTTCCTTCTTCTCAATGCCAGTCTGACCATTGCAAGGACATAAGAGGTGGAGGGGGTGAGAAATACTGCCGGGATGTAAGTCTGCCAAGTCTCAGAGTCTGTCTCTGCTTTCCCAAGCCTCTTCTGTAGAGAGGCCCTGGTTCTTTCTTTTACTCATATTCTGTGCCTACTATGTGCCAAGTATTGGTGCTGTGCAAACAGTGATAATAAAAATAAAAACAGGAAGAAACACAAGTCATTGAAGGAATTGCAAGTGTCATGAGCGTTACCCCAAAGCATATTGCGGATACCATGGAAGCACACAGTGAGGGGCTGATCTGCTTCCCTTTACCTGTAGGTTCAGCCCTGCCTACAATATGAGCCCTTGCCCATCAGTTGGTGAACCTTCAGGATTAGAAAATGACCTAGAAAACCAGGCGCCTTGGACATCCATGTGGACCCACCAGATGTCAGCCTTCCCCAGTCATCTGCCAGGTCAGCCCAGTAAGTTTGGGCGGATCTCCATTCCACTGTCCTGCAGTCTAGTACTTTGCTGGTGTTTGGATCCTTTCACCTTCTTAGCTCTTTCCAGATCCCTCTCCTATAAGACTAAATCCTTTCTCTCATATCTTCAGCCACTGACTAGGTTCTGCTAGGACTGGAATGTTCTCCATCCACCTGACTTTGATTCTAGCCTGTCACTGGGACTCACGCTGTCATTCCCTCCCCTCCAGACTGGGCCAACTTGCCCAAACTCAACCCAAGCTGGCCCTGAACCACAGATGGTTTCCAGAGCTGGTTTGGTTGTCCCCTCTGTCCTTATTCTTCTGACTCCTTGTTTCTCTCTCAATCCTGTTTCATTTTGCTGTGACCCAACAGGCTCTGTGGCTAAGTCTGAGCTGGGACATTATTACCCAGAGTGCCCTGGGTTGGTTGATAATTGAACACCTATTGATTTGTCCTTTCTCCCTTGTATGCTGTGTAAGTATTGACCATTCATTCAACAAAAATTTTCTGAGAGTCCACCATCCACCAAGAACTATTCTGAGCACTGAGGAAACGCCAGTGAATTAAACAAGATCCCTGTCCTTCTAACCATGTCCATCCTGTATGTGCTCTCTGCGAACATCGATCTTTAAAATCAAACACACTCTGACATGAGATCAGTGGGTCTTCCACTTAATGACAAGGCACACTGTACTTCCAACCCCCCCCAGTTTTCCCAGATGATGGAGCCAAGTATTGCCTTAATTCCATGCCTCTCCCTTCCTCCGTCGAAAATGAATTCCCGGGACTTCCCTGGTGGTCCAGTGGCTAAGACTTTGCACTTCCACTTCAGGGGGCATGGGTTTGATCCCAGGCTGGGGAGCTAAGATCCTGCATGCCATGCAGCGTGGCCAAAAAAAAAAAGAAAATGAATTCCCATTTGGACCATTTCCAAACCACCCTGCTGTAAGCATGACATCAGCTCACAAATCGCTACACCAAGTTTATAAACTACCACTGATAAACGAGGATAAGACTTGGAAATCAAATAATTGCCCTTTGAGACCTGCAGACTAGACAACACAAATTGCTCATTGCTGACAAAGAGATTGCAAGCTAATACATCTCATTTTGGAGGCTTTAACCATGCTATTTAAGGGAACACAAATTGACTTTTGCTCGGATTAAAATCTATTATAATAACATGGATCATGTTTGATAAATATTCCCTTATTTCTCCTTCTAATAGGAATAGTAATTTGATGATACACACACACACACACACACACACACACACACACACACACGTTCTATATGGGGTGTGTATAGCCGTGAATGTATGTGTAATTGTCTATGCAGTTTCTTTAGCTGTTTTCTTCTATGCTTTTCTCTCTTCCCAGCTTCAGAGTTTTCCTATTGACTATAATAATTACTGAACAAACAAAAATATTACTTATCTATCAAGAGCAATTACTACTAAGAAAAACTTTTAAAATCATGCCCTAGGACTGAACACTTTCCTTGAGCCTTGAGACAAATGTTGCCCCACATGCTGGCCAGGTAGCAAACCAGATGAGGTCAGGATGGTTGTCCTGATTCTTCCAGCAAGCAGAGGATGTGCCAGTGATGTGAGGCAGAGCAGGGCAGGCATCAGATGGGTGGAGTGGGTAAGTGGCCATGTGGTGTGATGTGAGAGATTCCCACAAAAGGTACTGGATTGAGAAAGTCCTTCTCTTCTACAGGCAGAGCTGTGATTATTAGAATTCATGTGGGGTGAGCCTCACCATTCTTACTCTTCTTGTATCTGCCAACATAGTCTTCAAACAGGAGATAAATCCAAGGAGGAGGCCTCTGTCCTCAGGTCCCTGGCCACTGGTTTGGAGCTAAGCATTGTCATAACCTGTTCTGGATCCCAGACAACTGTCCCTGGCCTCCATAGATAGAATCCCTCTTCATTCTTCCATTCTTGCTTTCACAAACATTTAGCATTGCCTTCTAAGAGCAAGGCACCACATGAGACTCTGAAAACACAAAACCAAATAACGTAGATGTCCCTTCGCTCAAGGATCTGATGAGAATTTTTAAAAAAGAAAGAAACATGTAAAAAGAGTTGGAAATAGGGAGCTCTTTGTGGTGATGGAATAGTTCTGTGTCTTGATTGCAGTGGTGGGTCCACAAACACACACAGGTGATAAAATGGTATAGAGCTACACACATTGTTCCCACGTCAATTTCCTGGTTTTAACATTGTACTATAGTTATATAAAATGTAACCATTGGGGGAAGCTGGGCGAAGGGCACAGGGGACATCTCTGTACTGTCTTTGCAACTTTCTGTGAATCCATACTTATTTCAAAAAAATTTTTAAAGGATATAAGAGATAGGTATCTCATTTTCATATTACACTCAAGAACATAGGTTAAGGGGAGTTTAATGAGTTGGCAAAAGTGATAGATTTGAGTGTGTGCATTAAGCAAATGCATATTTAGGTCTGGAGTTCAGCAGAGAAATCTGAGCTGTTTCTGTAGATGTAGAAGTCATCTCCCTTAGCATGGCGATAGAGGTGTGGAAGTGGATGAGAACACTGGTGGAGAGCGTTGAAGAGCTGAGGACAGCGTCATTTAAGAGATGAATAAAGACACTGAAGGGGGACTTCCCTGGTGGCGCAGTAGTTAAGAATCCGCCTGCCAATGCAGGGGACGTGGGTTCAATCCCTGATCTGGGAAGATCCCACATGCCGCGGAGCAACTAAGCCTGTGCGCCACAACTAGTGAGCCCACGCACCTAGAGCCCTACTGAGCCTGCACACCTAGAGCCCGTGCTCCGCAACAAGAGAAGCCCCCGCTCACCACAACTAGAGAAAGCCTGCACACAGCAGTGAAGACCCAACCCAGCCAAAAATAAATAAATTAAATAAATAAATTTAAAAAACCAAAGAATGACACCCTTAAAAAAAAAAAAAAAGACACTGAATGGATATGAACAGAGAGAAAGGAGCAAGACCAAAAGAATTAGATATCTTGGAAGCCCAGGGAGAAACTAATCTGCAGAGTCAAATGCTGCTGAGATGGCAACAGAGATAAGGACTGGCATCCTCTGACTTTTGTCACAAGAAGGCCATTTGTGACCCTGGCGAGAGCAGTTACTATGGAGCAGGAAGAAGTGGAAGGGAGGAGAGAGACTGGAGGTCACATGAATAAGATGCTCTTTCAATAAATCTGGTGTGAAGAGGAGGAAAGAGACAGGACCGTAGATGGAATGGGAGGTGAATTCTAGGGAAGGGTGTTTGCCTTCCCTAGATGGGAGGGAGGAGGCAAGGGAGACAGAGTTTGGAGACTCATGAGAGAGAAAAAGCAATCAATTGAGGAGAGTCACCAAGAAGACGAAGGGAACATTAAGAACAGGCAGAAAAGGAAGCAGCTGCATAGCACAGGGAGATCAGCTCTGTGCTCTGTGACCACCTAGAGGGGTGGGATAGGGAGGGTGGGAGGGAGACGCAAGAGGGAGGGGATATGGGGATGTTTGTATACGTATAGCTGATTCACTTTGTTATACAGCAGAAACTAACACACCATTGTAAAGCAATTATACTCCAATGAAGATGTTAAAAAAAAAAAAAAGAACAGGCAGAGATGTTGGCCTTTGATGGGGGAGAGATGCCTCTTATTAAAGAGGAGAGAAGAGACGTGATGGGTGTAGACGTAGATGGAGTGGTAGAATTGTCAACAGAAATTTGATGAGTTCTTTCTGATAACTTCAATGTTTCTCTGTGAACTAGAAGGCAAGGTCATCTGCTGAGAGCGAAGGGACAACAAACAGCGTCAGAGGTTTGAAGTGACAAGGAATCTTGAAATGGTTGTAGGGAGGGAAGATGAAGGGGAGTAAGGTATCAGGGCAAAGATGCGGGCCACACTGAGGCCGCAGCATATGCGTGGTGACCCACCAACATCCCCTGACACTCACGGTTCTGGTGCACACGTGCTGATAACTTTCTACCACAAACACCTACAACTCTGCCCGAGGGTGTTCTCTGGCTAGGAGCTTGCGTGACCTGTTCATGAGGCCGCCTGGAATGAGAGGGACTTCATGCCCCTGAGAGCAGTCCTCAACCAAAGGCAGAGAGGAAGGAGTGGCTCTACACAGTCTCTTGGAGTTCCCGGTGGAACTGAGCTTCAGTTGCCCATGGTGGTAATCTGCTCATTAACATGCCCTGTGTTGGGCCCTCTCCCCCAGCCCCACTTCTCTCTCTCTCTCTCTCTATTTCTATCCTTCTCTCCCTCTTTCTCTCCTCTTCTTGCTCCCCACTTCATTCCTCTACTTGGGATTATCTCCAAATAAACCATTTGCATCCAAATCTTTGATTCAGGCTCTGCCTTTGTGGGAACTGAACTCATGACAAGGGCCCAGCTGAAATTAGTGAATCAATGAATAGTGATACCTGCCTTCCAGGGTGTGATACTCTGGTGTTACTTGGTAGCCAGGGTATGAAAAAAACAACAAGAACAGATAATCCAAACCACAAAGGGCAGGAGATTTTGCAGCAGGTATGGGGAGAATAATGAGGTAAAGGACTTTAAAATATGGGCAAGAGAATGTTTGAAATGATCAATCATTAAGTCTACAATGACTAGAGGGGTGGCTAGAAGATCTGAAGCAAAAGAAAAACAAATGTATCACGAGAATCGAGCAGGCTAGTTGAGACGAAAAGAGGGTGTGGTCAGAGAGAGGGATGCCTGATTTAGTAATTTTAGAGATGGGGTAATTTGTGCAGACCATGGCCAAGAAAGTAGGTGACGACAGAGTAACATCTACTGTATTGTATTGTAAATGAGGAATTCAAGAATTCCTGAGACTGGAAAGGGTATGGGTTGTCAATACAGATATTTAAGTCACCTTGGATGACAGTCAATTGGAAGACGATGAGCTAAGTGCCGAAGTCTATGATTAATAAGGGGAGATTTATCGGAAACTGCTGATATAGATTTACATCATTCTTTATAGTTTTCATAAATTTATTTATTTATTTTTGGCTGTGTTGGGTCTTCGTTGCTGCGTGTGGGCTTTCTCTAGTTGCGGCGAACGGGGGCTACTCTTCGTTGCTGTGCACGGGCTTCTCATTGTGGCGGCTTCTCTTGTTGCAGAGCACAGGCTCTAGGCGCGTGGGCTTCAGCAGTTGTGGCTCACAGGCTTTAGAGTGAAGGCTCAGTAGCTGTGGCACATGGGCTTAGTTGCTGCACGGCATGTGGGATCTTCCCGGGCCAGGGCTTGAACCAGTGTCCCCTGCATTGGCAGGCAGATTCTTAACCACTGCATCACCAGGGAAGTCCCAGATTTACATCATTCTTTTTAAGAGCTATAGAGTAGTCCAGGGATGCATGTAACCACAACTACTTAAATAGCCCCTACGGAGGAACATTAAAGTTGTTTCTCATTTTTCAAAATGGTAAAGTCTGAATACATCTTTTCAAATGTGTGTAATAATCTCTTTGGATTAAAGTCCCACATGCAGAATTGTTGCATCAAAGAGTATATACATCTTATTCTTTGATACTTCTTGTCAGATTGCCCTCTGGGAAAGTTGTACTATTTTACATGCCCACAAAAAAAAAGCACGAAGTACACGTTTCTTCCAACCTCGTCAATTTGTGAGTTTCAGCAATTAAAAATTTGCCAATCTAACAGTGAAAATTATCTTGTTATTGTTTCAACTTGCCTTTTTTTTTTTTTTTGCGGTACGCGGGCCTCTCACTGTTGTGGCCTCTCCCGTTGCCGAGCACAGGCTCCGGATGCGCAGGCTCAGCGGCCATGGCTCACGGGCCCAGCCGCTCCGTGGCATGTGGGATCTTCCCGGCACGAACCCGTGTCCCCTGCATCGGCAGGCAGACTCTCAACCACTGCGCCACCAGGGAAGCCCTCAACTTGCCTTTTTGAATATTAGTGAAGTTGAACATTTTTTCATATATTTATTGTCCATTTGCATTTTAATTACCTGTTTGTGACTTTTGCCCATTTTTTTCTGTTGAAGTTTTAATTTTTCGTGCTTTGTATGAGCTCTTTTAATATTATGAATAGAAAGCCTTTGCCTCACATTACCCTTATTATTTTCCTGATTGTCACTTATGTTTCAAACTTATATGTGATTTAAAAATTTTTGCCACACAGAAGTTTCCAATTGTTTGTACTCAACATTATTTACTTATTGTTTTTCCTATTTTAAAGTTATTTTTATGTTTAAAATGTTTACATTAAATCTTTGGCCTGTCTGTATTTATTTAGATGCAGTGGAGTAATGAGCTAGTATCTTTACCCCTAATTACAAGTCAATTTACCCAACATTTTAAAACGATCCGTTCTTGGGACTTCCCTGGCAGTCCAGTGGTTAAGACTCCATGCTTCCAATGCAGCGGACGCAGGTTCCATCCCTGGTCAGGGAACTAGGATCCCACATGCCTCGCAGCATGGCCAAAAAATAAAATGATCCATTATTTTCTTCAATGGTTTGAATATCACTTTTTGTCACATACTCACATAACTAGGGCCCAGTTCCTTCCCATCTCCCTGCCCCCTGTGGCTCTGTGCTAGCGTCAGAGTATGAGACCCAGCCCAGCCCCTAATTCATACACAGACTTGGTGACTGGCATCTCAGATGGAGTCCAGGAAGTGGGGGAAGAGGGTGGAATGGAGGCGGCGTTGCAGCAACGCTTGGAGAACAAGACTCTGACTCATGCAGTGACTGGAAAATTGATGGGCGGCTCCTTCGAAAGACAAAAATAAATGGGGCTCTAACAGCACAGTGGCAGACTGCCTGGGCACTTATTCTCTGGACTGCAGTGCTGGGATGATGGCTCCTCTATTCTGGCCGTTGCTTCAGGCACTGGCCCGATGCCCATTTGCAGCAGAACTGCACCGTGATCGCCCAGGTTCATGGTGCTCAGGACCTCCAGGTTGAATGCCGATCTCCAACTGGTATCAGAAGGCACACCCAGATTCTGGTGTCCCCTACACCCAGACCCTGACCTTGATCATTTTCCCTCCCTCTCTTTCTGCTTCAGGGTGCCAGTGGCTGTCTTTTGCACACCCACCTTAAATGGACTGACTGCTCCCTCTTTGGGGACGATGGGGGTGTGACTTCTCTTTGAAGAGGGGCTACCCTACAACTTTGAGTACAACCTTATATTGGGTTGGCCAAAAAGTTCGTTCGAGTTCTTTAAGCTGTTACAGGAAAAGCCGAACGAACTTTTTGGCCAACCCAATTAAAAAACGGCATTCTTAAATCCTCACATTACCTCCTCTAAGTATAGCTTCCTTAAATCCTTACACAAGCACCCCCTTCAAAGGGGAGTTATTCTTCATGTTTCAAAGGTAAAAATAAAGAAGCCAAAAATGCTTTTTAACATTTATTTTATTGAAGTATAGTTGATTTACAATGTTGTGTTCATTTCTGCTGTCCAGCAAAGTGATTCAGTTATTCATGAATAACTTTTTTTTCATATTCTTTTCCATTATGGTTTATCATAGGATTTTTTTTTTTTTTTTTTTTTTTTTTTGCGGTCCATGGGCCTCTCACTGTTGTGGCCTCTTCCGTTGCGGAGCACAGGCTCCGGACGCACAGGCTCAGTGGCCATGGCTCACTGGCCCAGCCGCTCTGCGGCATGTGGGATCTTCCCGGACCGGAGCACGAACCCGTGTCCCCTGCATCGGCAGGCGAACTCTCAACCACTGCGCCACCAGGGAAGCCCTATCATAGGATATTGAATATAGGTCCCTGTTCTGTACAGTAGGACCTTGTTTTCTATCCATTCTCTATATAATAGTTTGCATCTGCTCATCCCACACTCCCAGTCCATCCCTCCCCTCCCCCCTCCCCCTTGGCAACCACAGGTCTGTTCTCTATGTCTGTGAGTCTGTTTTTGTTTTGTAGATAAGCTCATTTGTGTCACATTTTAGCTTCCACATATAAGTGATATCATATGGTATTTGAAGGAGATAAAAAAGTTTCATCTCTGTCAAGGCATTCTGCTGTGTAAATTCTTGATTAATTAATTGATTAATTAATTAATTCTTGATTTTTTTCAAGTATGTTTATTGATAGATACAAGTATCTATCAATGTTTATTGATAGATACAAGTATATAAAATCAGGACATGAACATGACTTGATAAATTAAGTAGGACCAATTCAAATTCTCACCATTTGTTTCACACCCACAAAGACCACTTCAAGGGCATTTACGATCTCTCAAAACTGATCAGTTTTGTACAAGTAAACCATGTTTCTTTTTAAAAGACTTGTGCACTTGCCCAGGCTCAAGGATATTAAAATCTAGCATATAAAGCTCATTACTAGAGGTAGAAATACAGGCAATATACTATTATGGCAACAACCATCAATTACAGTTAAGAATTTTTCTGTAACAACAAAATGGATAATCAAATATTGCAACAACTCAAGTATTACTGAGCAAAGTGCATTTCTACAGTATTCAGTTTTGCTATTCAGTTTTCTAACTTAAAACAGCCTACGATAACTGGCAGCAAAGAAGGTCCTTGCAATAGACTGCCTCTGCTTGAGAACTGATGATGTAATTATTACATGCTGCTAATATGCAATAATTACATCTTTGTAAGTGGGAGAGACAGCATGCACAGACCCTCATCATTGCTGCTCCTTGAATCACTCCAGGAGCCTCAGAAGCTAATGCTGCTTTTGCTGTTGCTCCGCCCATGGAGTTTGCTGCTGGCCTCTCCGCTCCCAGAGATGTCCCTATGGCTCCGGTACCGGAAGTGGGCTGTCCATCCCTAGAGTCCTTTGAATTCAGCCATTGTTGCCATTCCTGCTACTGTCTTCCATCACCAAGCCCAAGCTACCACTGAGCCTTCACTTTTACTGATGCTGGAAGTCTCGCTTTTGGAGAAGGGATAGCCTGCCTACCTCACCTCCTTCTGGGTGGGCCAGGGCTGCCAGAGATGCTCGTGCAGGTGGGACCCTGCCCAACGGTGCCTGGCTGAGGGGTACGTGGAAGCTGAAATTCAACACTCAACACAGGAGTCCTGGCAGGGTGCTAGGGAGGTGGGTGGGCGCTGGGTCTCCCTCGACAAAGGTGTGCCTTTCTGATTTAGACAAAGACACTGCATGGGCTGGCAGCAGTCCTGGTCAGGGATTGGAGAAAGCTTAAGGCAGTCCGTAGTTACAGTCTTTCATATTAGGAAAACAGACCAGACCCCTCCCAGTATGCTCCATTTCAGGTGCTACACATGTTAGGTGCTTCTTGTCAGTTTCTCTCAAAGCCCTTTGATGGGAAGCCTACTGTCACTGACTATAGTTAAACATTTCACCTCTCCCTGCCTTTAGCTGAGGCTACTATGATGAAAGTCTCTTCTCTGAGGTCAAGTATCCAGGGTGAGTCTCTTCACTAGCCCTGTTTTGTCTTTCCAGAATCTTAGGGATTTGTTTGTAAATAGGACAGCGCATGCCCTCAAAAAAAAGCAAAGAACATTGATGGAGTTGTTAACCCAATAACCTTCCAGCCCCCTTCTCCTAGGATCTGTCTCTCCTCCACCCTCTCTTCCTCTTTACCCTCATGGCTAGGTCAAGAGTATCATTTTCTTATATGACACATCTCCTGTTAGGTTTGATCCAATCTGGGCCCAAAGAATTTCCCTGGGGTTTTTCTAACTAAAATTGAGACACTGTCCCTCTTTAGGAATAGAGCTGTAAGATTTGAAAGAGAGGGGAAAAAGGAGATGTGTAAGGTTAGGTTTCCTCCTGGTAGAGTAGATTGATCTACTGAGATTGAGGGTAGCATGTGGAGAGAAGCAGAGATTCCAAATGGAGAAGGAGAGAGTTCTGGTAGCTTTCCAGTCCCTGGTTTCATTGTTTCAGAAGCTCTGCTGCATCCCATTTTCCCCCATCATTTGGTTATTTACCTCCTTGGATTTTGTGAACCAGCAACCCCTGCTGCCCATCCCCTTCTCTTAGGCAAATTCAAGCTGTGTTTCTATCGTCTTGCAACCAATACCTTTATTTGTTAGTTTCTACTGGGTCTGAACTATAAATATTACTTCACACAGATGAAAACCAGAGGCCTATTGGATCACCTGTCACTTGGATTGCTAAATGGGATTCATTATCTGCTGAAGTTTAACAGTAAAGAGTTAAGAAAATAAAGTCCAGAAGGGTGTTCCAGTTCACAATAATGTTAATTTCCTGAGAACATTGCTTGACCCCAGACAAGCCATTTACTTTTTCAAGAGAATTGTTTTGTCTTGTGTTTTTTTTAAACAACAGAGCGCTATTGTATAGTAGGCATTCTTGAGATGACTTCCTTTTTGTACACATATATGAACAAATGAAACAGAGATATAAGCAGAAAAAACAGGATTGAAAACGTGTATGCATGAAGCATAGTATGAAGAATCTCTGCTGAGGGTTTGCCCATGGTTTCATAAGATCAGTGTATTGTAAACCTATTTTTCATGTTTGTCTTAGTGACATTCATTCAATCGCCATTTATCAATACCTGATTTGGGAAAACTCCATGGATGCTGCAGGGTTGGACAAAAGGTTCCTTACCACAGGGTGTTGATAACCCGAGTCTGGAAGTACACTCATGAAAAGAAATTAATGCAAGGGCAATTGAAATAGATGTTGTGACAGAGAGAATGAAGTATTCTGGAGGCTTTGGGGGAGGAGAGACTAACTCCCGCTGGGGTGGACACAAATGGCAGGTTCCTATTATCCAAGTTCAGAGGAAATTATCTACGAATCTAAAATGTCAGGTCATTATCTTTCAGTGATAATTAGACACTTTCTAGACATTTTGGCTGTAGATGAATTTCCTACAGGGCCCTTAGCTGACACCTGACACTTACCGAACTGAGATTCTATTTTATGATGAATATTCCTCTTCACAATTCTAATGCTTGCAGATTTTATAAGGTGAGAGGGAAAACAGTGAGTGGTTTAATGGATTAAGTCCAAAGGGCACATCTCTTTTCTTACTAAAAATGGATAAGGATTAGCAAGACTTTTTAAGTAAAGGGCCAGATAATAAATATTTTCAGCTTTGCAGGCTTTATATTTCTGTCACAACTACCTAACACTGTTGTTTTAGAGTGAAAGCAGCCATAGACAGTACATAAATGACAAACATGACTGTGTCCCAATAAAACTTTATTTACAAAAACAGGTAGAGGGCTGAATTTAGCTCACAGGCTGTCGTTTGCTAACATTTGAACTAAAAGAAAGAGGAAAGGTTATGAGCATTTAATAAAAAGAATCTACTAACACTGTGCTGTGCATTGTGGAGAAATATGAAAATGCAAAATGTACAGTCTCAAGTTCGTACCGTGGAGAGAATCTGTAAGCAGATAAACAGAATACGATGTGAAATGCGGTGTCCTCAGTGAGGACCAAATATTTCTGGCTTAGAAAGGCTGGAAGGTATAGGATCAGCTGATCTGGAAAGAGGGAAAGGGATTGTAGGCAGGAGGAGCCATGTGAGAAAATGAACAGAGACAGGGAGCACAAGGGGGGAAGAGGGGACACCGAGAAGTAAAGTCTGATACGTAGCTGTGGGCCTCACCTCGTTTCCTGTCTTTGCCTTTCTCAGAGCTGCACAGCTGGGTGCCTACTCTAGGATTAGTCTCCCTCAGCACATAGCTTAGCAACTGTAGTCTCACCAAGGTGGCTTGGGATAAAGTCATGCTCCTGGGACCCAGCGTCTGGTGGTATCAGCACTGGTCTCCTGCAGTCGTGCCCTCTGAGATTCCTTCACCACAGCATTTTCCATGCCTTGTGTTTTCTTTTTCTTTCATAGACATTCAGTTTTGTCTAGTTTCTCCTCCTCCCTGACTGGTACCCAAGTGCCTCTTTAGGACTAGGACCTTGGTACACAGACAAGTACCTCCCAGCCTTTCCTTCCAGGAGCTGGATCTCGCTCCCCAAACTCTGCTCAGAGCTGTTAAGTCTGCTGTATCAGGGCAGATATCCAGATAATTGACCAGTGTCCCATCTGACTTCCCAGTTATACTAGCCCAGTCTCTGCTCATGAGGTCATCGTATCCAAGCTGGGTTTGCCCACTGAATATTGAACTTTTCTTTCTTTTTTTTTTTTTTTTGCAGTACGCGGGCATCTCACTGTTGTGGCCTCTCCAGTTGCGGACCACAGACAGGCTCTGGACGCAGAGGCCCAGCGGCCGTGGCTCACGGGCCCAGCTGCTCCACGGCACGTGGGATCCTCCCGGACCGGGGCACGAACCCGTGTCCCCTGCGTTGGCAGGCGGACTCTCAACCACTGCGCCACCAGGGAAACCCTGCTCTTTTCTTTAGCCAAGTCTTTCCCTGGCCTCTCTGTCCAGGCCAAAGAAGCCAGTCTTCATCCGTTCTGGCTTATTGTGTTTTCTTGTGGGCCTTCTGTTGCAGGGACTTCCCTTACCCTGTGCCTGAGCCCACCTGAGCTAGTGCACTGTCACAAGCCTCAGCTTGAAATGGGCCGTGCTGAGACAACGGCAGCTTTCGAGCCATCCTTTGATCCCCTTGTTGCCAGTCCGCAGTCAAGATTCCCATTTGTCCAGTTAAAAAAGATAAAAAGTCTCCATTGATGGGATGCAAGCAGATTTTATCTATAGTTATTGGTAGAGGCCCTCTGGAGCTGTTTTGAGAAGGACTGTGGGGATGCATTTGGCCTTGATGAGAAGAAGTAACATGATTAATTAGCAATAAATCCAGTTTACCTACCTGAGATCCAGTCCCCATCGAAGAACTACCTGGAGAGAAACTATAGGGTTGTCAGCCTCTGCTTTAAGACCTTTGTCACCAGATCTCGTGGAAGGATGGCAACAGGCATGGATACCTGAGAGATGTTCCTAGATGAAGAGGAAAGTGCCCATCTCTGTTCACTTGGATCCTATCCACTGTCATGCTCTTGCCAACTCCAAATACCCACCATCTACCTGCTCTGCTAGATATTTGACAGATGTCGGATATTTGGAGTACTGTGTTCTGGAGCATTTAGAGACCACATTCAGACTTTTCAGAAAAGGCCACCATGATGGATTAGCAATGTCTGCCATGGGCCGGGAGGAAGGATGGGGAGAATAATGGCATGCAGGCCACATATTTCCATCCCTGATCTAGACCAAGAGGGTGGTACCCTGAGTTGCATATGTTGGGAGAGGGGCAGGATGCTGCAGCAGGGCCTCAGGGAGCGCTGGCAGCATCCGCTGTGTGGTCTCAGGACCTCTGTGTGAATCACGAGCACCTCAACCAGACCATAAGAGTATTTACCTCCTGAGAGCCTGCAGAAGGTCCCTGGGATTATCGGTTGAGATCATCTTGAAAAATAGTCTAGGGAGATCAATTCTAATAACAAGATTAATCCTCCTCTCTTAACACTTTTATTCCAGGTGGGCCTAAATGCCTTTTGTAGCCTAGCATAACCAGCCTGAAAAGACTCTGGATTGATATTCTCCCAATGTCACCTACATCTCATAGGTATCCTTGCTTAGGTGACTACCTTGAAATCTCAAAACTGCTAAAGCAAAGGGGTACAATGTGAAAAACCCAGTCATCACTGAGCGAGGCCATAGTCCACAGGATGGTCCAGGGCAGCGGTCCCCAACCTTTTTGGCACCAAGGACTGGTTTCATGGAAGAAAATTTTTCCACTGACCCGGAGTGGGGGTGGGATGAGGGGATGGTTTCAGGATGATTCAAGGGCATTATATTTATTGCGCACTTTATTTCTATTATTATTACATTGTAATATATAATGAAATAATTATACAACTCACCATAATGCAGAATCAGTGGGAGCCCTGAGCTTGTTTTCAGTTGCCACTCACTGATAGGGTTTTTTTTTTTTTTACATTAATATTTGTATTTTTTATTTTGTTCAGAAGTCTATTCAAAATTATTAATTATTTAGAAAATCACATCACCAGTGACAATTGTATGTGGTATCAGTCTGTATTTATAGTTGTCATATTCATGGTGATCCATGTATAGGTCCAAACATTTTGACTGCTTCAAGTAGCCATGCTCCAGTTACATTAACATTTTTATATCCTGTGGAACACTAGGCTTTTTTTTTTTTACATCTTTATTGGAGTATAATTGCTTTACAATGGTGTGTTAGTTTCTGCTGTATAACAAAGTGAATCAGTTATACATATACATATATTCCCATATCTCTTCCCTCCTGCATCTCCCTCCCTCCCACCCTCCCTATCCCACCCCTCTAGGTGGTCACAAAGCACCGAGCTGATCTCCCCGTGCTATACGGCTGCTTCCCACTAGCTATCTATTTTACGTTTGGTAGTGTATATATGTCCATGCCACTCTCTCACTTCCTATCTTTTTAATCAAAATAGCCATGAAGAAAGTAACTCTTTAAGCTTGGTAGTTTATAGTGGAGTAGATGGATTCTGATCCTTGCAGGTGAGACGTTTCTAAAGAATGAAAATGTTAGCTTTCAGGTGGACAGAAAGGAAGGAAGTCTGTAAAAAGAAAAATGTGGCAGTTGGTGGGCAACAAACATAACCTTTGCCTAGTTCATTGATTACTAGGGTCCACTCTGTTGGTCACTGTTGCTGATTAATTGTAACGGCTCTCTTGCTAAGCCATCCTGTTTATTCCAAGAAGATAAAATCCCGTGTGTAATGTGAGCAATCTCCCCTTCACATTTCAATTTTCAGTGAAATAATTCAATCACAGGATTAAAAATAATCAAATAATAATGGTTTATATTGAAAGGCAATAGCTCCCTGCCCCACTCCACCAAAACCCAAGAGGAACCTTTTAAAATAATATATACTTATATTTAACTATTTGTAATTTATCAATGTTAAACATGGTATGTTGACATCCTATTACAATGGATGATGAAACAGCTCACTTCCCCATACCTTCCTCTATTTCCCCTCTGCTTTCCTTTTAATATAATTACATCACCATTTTTGTTCCTATACTTGTTACCTTAAAATTAATTATTAAAACCCAGAGTTAGGTACTATAAAAGCAGTGAGGTAGAAGACATTTTACATAGGGAGGTGGACCCAAAGATTTAGGCTATAAAATTAATGTGACTGGGCTTCCCTGGTGGCGCAGTGGTTGAGAGTCCGCCTGCCGATGCAGGGGACACGGGTTCGTGCCCCGGTCCGGGAGGATCCCACATGCTGCGGAGTGGCTAGGCCCGTGAGCCATGGCCACTGAGCCTGCGCGTCCGGAGCCTGTGCTCCACAATGGGAGAGGCCGCAACAGTGAGAGGCCTGCGTACCGCAAAAAAAAAAAAAAAATTAATGTGACAAATTATATTAGCATTCAATTATCTTTAACATCCAGTTTGAGCTAAATGCCTCTCTTTGTATTCACCTCTCAAGGGAAACTTCAAATACACAATGGAATTTATTGTACTGCTAAAAATAAAATCATTTTAATATTAGAATTGTAGTAGATGAGGAACCCTAGGAAAACTAAAACTGGCTAGTTACTCTAGGGAACAGGGAGAGGAAACATGGGTTAAAAACTGGGGGATTAAGCAACAGAAGAAAACAGAAGGCTCAACATGGCAGCGACTCTGCTCATAGACTGCTCTGCTTCCGATTAGATGCCCGTGTTGTTGGGTATGACAACGTGTCCTGTCAAATAAAAATGTTAAGCTTGCCAGCCTAACAAATTAAAAATTCTCAGTTAATTTTGTATTTCAGATAAACAATGAATAATTTCTCAGTATAAGAATGTCCCATGCAGTACTTTATATGGCAATCCTGAGAAGTATATTTACCAACCTCCCTTGTAGATAGCGGTGGTCAATGAGATGTCAGAAGCCCTTGGGTGAAGCATCTACAGAAGTTCTTAAAAGTGGACTGACTTACCTACAGGCACACACTTCTTTTCTCTCCCTCTTTCTTTCTGCCTGGAATGTTAATTTTTATATTTTTTATTTTTACAGCTACTGTCTAGTAATCAGGAGGAAACCTTGAGTGTGGAATCCACCACTGTGGACAGGATTACAGAATGGGAAAGGAGACTGGTGAACATTGACGAGGTCACAGAACAACTCTACAGCCTGGATTTATTTTACATGGGGAAAAAAATATTTCTTACTTGTGTAAGCTAATTATTTTAGTTTTCTATTTTACATAAATGAACCTAATACTAAGCCAAACATTTTATGGTCATGTTCTATTAGCAAAAGGTCAGAACCATTGTCAAAGCAGCCATCTCTACCCAAGCCATGTAGAAGAAGGGATGAGCAGAGGACAGAGTTGCAGATAATTAACAAAGACCCATATGGATAAGTAACTGGCATCAGAGAGGTCTAGAAACAGGCACGAAAGACCTGGTCAAAAAGGCTGGAATTCAGAGCAAGAAAACTTAACTCTTGTGGAAAATGGGGTGGAAGGCAAAGACTTCCTCCTAGAGGGACGTGATTGTGAAGTCAGATCAATTTTGTTTGTTTGTTTGTTTTTGCAGTACGCGGGCTTCTCACTGTGTGGCCCCTCCCGTTGCGGAGCACAGGCTCCGGATGCGCAGGCTCAGCGGCCATGGCTCACGGGCCCAGCCGCTCCACGGCATGTGGGATCTTCCCGGACCGGGGCACGAACCCGCTTCCCCTGCATCGGCAGGCGGACTCTCAACCACTGCGCCACCAGGGAAGCCTCACATCGATTTTGACTCAAGCCTACCTTGAGTGACATGCTGACTTCTATTGTCCTTACCAGAGACCAGGTCTGGCTTCTGCGGGGAGAAAAACAGGTAAATTGGTCTCAGCTGCACAGGTCAGTGAACAAAGTTGCAGCCAATGTTTCTATTAGCTAATGAGGGCTTATGATATGACAGGCAGTGTTCTAAATGTCTTTTGTGTCTTGGATTACGTAGTTGTCATAACAGTGCTATGAAGAAAGCACTTTAATTGTAAGAGTTCATTTATAACTGAAAGTCCAACAGTGTTCCATCACAGTTCAGAGAACCAAACACTGGATACTTTGCTGCCTTATATCCCCAAATCCCCACCCCCAGTGCTCTTTTTTTTTTCTTCTTTAATCATATATCTGCCCACATTTTTTTTTCTCATTTTTTGACAATCTAAAGCAGTTCTTTTTTTTTTCTCCTTTCCCTTTTTCCTTCTTTCCGCGGTACGCGGGCCTCTCACCGCTGTGGCCCCTCCCGCCGCGGAGCACAGGCTCCGGACGCGCAGGCTCAGCGGCCATGGCTCCCAGTGCTCTTTTTGACTTGCCTTTCTCTGGAAAACTCCATGGTGGTCCTCGATTTCAGTTATTCCACTTTCAACTAACCCACTCTCAGTGTTAGTCAGCCAGCTACCCAGGTAAGAATCTGTAAGTGGAACAAAACATGAACTCCCCCCTACCCCAGCCGGAGATTTGGTGCTGGTAAACCTAGATTTTTACATGCATCTCCCTATATAAGTGGAGAAATTGAAGTTAGTCCAACTCTTTTTTCTTGTTTTTTTTAAAATTTATTTATTTGGCTGAGCTGGGTCTTAGTTGTGGCATGTGGAATCTTCATTGCAGCATGAGGAATCTTTTTAGCTGCGGTATGAGGGATCTTTATTTGCGACGTGTGAACTCTTAGTTGCGGCATGTGGGATCTAGTTCCCTGACCAGGGATTGAACCTGGGTCCCCTGCACTGGGAGCGCAGAGTCTTAGCCACTGGACCACTAGGGAAGCCCCAGTCCAACTCTTATTTTAATGCATAAAATAATCCATTAGTTTGATTTTGAACATGTAAGAGGAAAATTTATTATTAATAATCCTTCACTGACTCCTAATGAAAATGGATCCACATTAACTAGAGGATCAATCTAAGAGCTTTTGACATACTAGGAGGCGGGAGTAGTAGTAACAAATGGTTGTTGTGCAAATTTGGAACAAGAGGCTGGGGCAGAGCTTAAGTGTTTGGTGAAAGAGAGAGTTGGGGGGGGTGGGGGAAGATCCAAGACCCCAGGGATAGCTCCAGTTTAATGCTAGAGGGAGAAAGTGGTTTCAAGCCAAATACAGAGATTTGGAAGAAGAGATATAGCTAGTGGACTCTCTCCCTCCCTCCCTCCCTTTCTTCCTTCTCTCCTTCCTTTTTTTTTTCTTTTTGTGGGAAGCTGTGCACTATTCCGCAGTGGAATTTTCAGAAAAAATTGAGTCACTAACATTATTGTTAAATGGAGTCTTGTTCAGGGGAAACAAAGAAGAGGATGAGTGTGCTGTGTTGGCATAAGGGTTGGAGACATGAAGAAAAAGCAGCTTTGCCGAAAATCAGCTTATCCGTTTAATCACACACACACACAGAAGTTAAGGAAATATTCTTAAGAGATTGGTTTGAAGAGACACCAAATGAGAAGCTTCTCTTGCGCCCACAGAAACCTTAATACAACCCAGGCAGTACTTCTTGTACATTCCTCTGTAACAGTTGCGCACTAAATATGTCTGAGGATTTTATTGGTGGTACTGAGTTTGATGGCATTGTTATTTCTGTTAAACAGTAGTGTGTGTAATTTTTAGGATAGTTTAATGGCATCTTGTCCTTAACATTTGATAAAAGTGAGTAGAAAGCAGAAAAATTAGTGCTGATAACTTGTAAAAAGTATAAAGCCATCAACTGAATACAATTGAGAAATGAGATCTAGGAAATAGAGACCTAACATAAGAAAATAACAAAATAAAGTTCATGGATGTCATCCTGTGCCCAAAAACCAGTCAGAATTGGAGCTGAGATTAGGGGAGGGCTTTAGGGAAAAATGGATTTGATTGAATAAACTGATGTGTCTGGCATTGGGAAAATTATCATTGCCACACGTACAACAAATTGATAGAAAAAATTAAGGATTATAAATATTGGAAATTAAGCATATGAACAAATGAGGCAGTGGTTAACTGTAGGAAAAATAAAAAGATAGAACCCCCCCCAAAAGAACATTGCTTATTTCAATAGTCAACAATTACATAGTTATAATAATACTATCGAGTTATCCTGAAATTGTGACCAAACTCTATAGAGTGAATGAGAGTAGGGAAAGTAGAGTTAAAGTTTTATCCTCCATCAAAAGAAGTTAGTAGATTTCTGAAATTAGTCAAGAAATATAATAATAACATTATAATGTAAGCATATTATTTAGAAACACACCAGAAGAAATAGAGAAAAAGCGAAGAGTGGCCTGTTATGACAGGTACTGGGGATTGGCGAATGGTGGAGCAGGAACTGCTGTTTTCGTTGCAAGCCTTTTGTTCACTATTTGCTTTAAGTGCACCTGTGTTGTTCTGATAAGATTTAATTAATTCATTAAACAGATTTTTTTAGAGGACTGCACATTACTGTTTCTTCTACATCTTTTATTTACGTTTTGAGAAGTTACAACTATCCTATACTGGTTTGCTCCCCTTTGACATGTAAAATACATGATATTGACAGGTACCTTGATTGAGCACCTAAAGATGTTTCAACTGTGGGGAGTCAGATAGTAAATATTTCAAGACCTACCTGTGGAGGGCTCTGCAGTCGAGCAGCCCACCCGTCGCTAGCTAACTTTAATTTCTGCAACTGCCTGAGGATGTGTGCCCTTGTGTTCTGACTCTAGCTGTTCAGTTTGGATACTTCTGTTAGATCCAAAGTCCAGTATTTCTTCAGTTCTGAGTACTTTGCCTTGGTTCTGTGAAAGACTGTATCCTTCTTTGCTCTGTCAAAGCTAAGTTTACCTTCTCATCTTTCTGGAAACCTGTTCTATTCAATTTTTTTTTCAAACTCTGCTTTTCAAAAGACATAATTTATTAATGCGTCCAGGAAGCATTTTTAAAGCCACTACTATAGGTCCAATCTTACGCTGCAACCTGGAGACCTAGAAGAAGGGTATCTGGTTCCATCTAGCAGAAGACATGAAGTTTCTTAGGTTGCAGTTTGGATTCCTTTATTTCTTTTTTTATTGAAATATAGTTGATTTACAATGTTGCATTAGTTTCTGGTATACAGCAAAGTGATTCAGATATATATATGTATATATATATATATTCTTTTGGGTTTGGATTTCTTTTAGGGGATTAGGGTGCCACTAACGCTCTTCTCTTCTAGGAACACAAGTGAAAAGATCACTAGGCAAGAGAAAAGGATAGACCACTCTCTTAATCCAGGCAGCAGCCACACATGCCCCCAGATGCAAGGCTGTGATGAACTGCAGCGTCAGAGACTGAAGTTTGAGTCCGGCTGAAGCTGTACTGAGGTTTCCTCCTTTGCACACTACTAGCAGACTCGCTACCTGAGTGTTCAGGCACGTGGCTGGGAAACACAGGCAGGGCCTTCAGAACAGCCCCTGGGTCACTTACCCAAATGGCAGACAAACAGCAAGGACCACAAGTTCCTTTTTAAGAGGTAGGCTCCAGGCCCTGCCCACGTGTGCTTGCCACTCCGACAGAAAGTCAAGTCAGATCTGGGCTCAGAAGCAAATGAAAGGACAGGGCAGTCATGAGCACTGACCTTTAGCCTTGAAAACAGGTCCCCCACCAGTGAAACTAGCCCAACGAGTGTTCCCAACTCTGACCAATCATCTCAGTCACTCCCATGAGGAGAAACAAAGAAAGGAGTGAAGCGAGAGAGGACAGAAGTGTAGTGAGTTTCCTTCTCCTCTGGGATAAGGCAAACACATGAGGTGAAAGGAGGTCCCTCCCTCTTCAACAGTTTTCCTTACCTGTGTGTCTTCTATTCTTAGAAATAATTAGAAGCACAAAGATCTACAAGTGTCTCAGGGTTCAATTCGATCATAATTAAACACGTTTCCTGAAATGTGAAAATACCAGTGAAGCATGTTTCCTTCATAATAAATACATAAATGTGGCCACCCACAAAATGGGTGAATGGCCCTCAGAGTATTCTGGGTCCCAGTTTTCTGGGTCCCATAGTCACATCACAAAGTACCATTGGGTTGGTACAAGGATTGAATGAGTTAAAATGTATAAAGTTTGTAAACAGTGCCTGACATAACAGACAGCGTTAGTTATTATTATTACTATTAATTTATGTTTTATATCATATTACAGTCATTATCTCATGTGATTTTCACAACACCCTGTGAAAAAGGTTAAGACAAGCCATATTACCACCTTTGCCGATGAAGTTATTCAGTACACGAGGTCTGCAATTCAGATTTTCTGCTACCAAGGCACAGGTGGCTGCCTGGTTTTCCTTATTCAGAAATTCGAAGGTTGCATATCTTGCCTTGTCATTGGGAACTGTCAGATGATGACAAGGTAGAACTTTGGAATTCTCCTACTCCACTAGGAAAAGAGTTGCTTGGCTTAAATTATGTGCAGCATTTCGCTTTGCAGTTTCCTGGGTAAATCAATATGGGTATTACACAATTGATAAACATTTGCTTGCTGTCTTGCACACAAAATATTTCGTATGCTGATTGTTTTTTGTTTTTGTTTTGCAGTACGCGGGCCTCTCACTGTTGTGGCCTCTCCCATTGCGGAGCACAGGCTCTGGACGCACAGGCTCAGCGGCCGTGGCTCACGGGCCCAGCTGCTTCGCGGCACGTGGGATTTTCCCGGACCGGGGCACGAACCCATGTCCCCTGCATCGGCAGGCGGACTCTCAACCACTGCACCACCAGGGAGCCCTACTGATTGTTTTATTCCTCATGACTTAAACTGTTACAGGAGAATGTGAGGGTAAACCTATGTCACTCCCGATCCCCTCACTGAAGGAGGCTGATTTAGCTCATTTGGCTGGATAGGTGGGTATCACCATGCCCCTCCTCTTCTTAAGCACATATTTTAGATTTATATAGATAAAATGTGTGTATAAAAGATATCTGCATGTGTGCATGTTAAAAATGTGTATATAAAGGACATCTGCACATTTGCATGTATGTACACACACACAGCTAATGAGGACCACGCTCCATACATGCTCTGTAACCTACTGGTGTGGCTTAACAACATGGTTAATATCAAGACCATTTCCTATGTCCTATGAATTAGCTAGATTTGCATTCCACTGTAAAGCCTGCATATCAAGTCTTAAACAAGTAAGGGGGTTATTTGTGACACAAAATAAGAAACCCAGAGATACACAGTCCAAGGCTGGTATGATCCCTTCACAACGCCTTCTAGGACCCAGGCTCTTTCCAGCTTTCTACTCTGCCATCCTTAGTATGTGGTTTTAGACCTTGGGCTTGTTACCTCATTGTCACAAGATAGCTGCTCCACCCTTTAAAATGTTTCTGTAACCCAGGCAAAAAGAAGAGAAAAAGCAAAGAGCAAAAGGTGTGTGTCAGTTGAAACTGCTTCTGACGACAGTACTTTTCTAGACTCCCACCTAGCCACTTCCACTTACATCTCACTGGTCAGAACTGTGTCATGTGTCTGCCCAAAGCCACAGAGGAAGCTGGCTGTCACCAGTTATGTTCTTCAGGAAGTATCAATAGATGCTGAGATAGTGAGGAGTGAGAAAGGTTTAATGGGGAGTGACACTGTGAAAGAAGCAGGAAGCCAAACTGGGCAGGGGGAGCCAGCATTCACTGATGCAACCCTGACAGTCTCTGCCAGCCCAGTGAGAGTAAGGGTTGCCCGCTAGGGGAATCCTGTGTTGGGTGGAAATGGCTAGGTCTTTGTATTACCATCTTACTTAGTTATTGGCTGGGGGCTGCCTTGAGGAGAGCAGGATCTCAGCTTGAAAGTTGACAGGAGCTAATAACTGGAGACAGTCAGCTAACCACACTCTTTGACATGGGTAGCAAATCCTTTCCAGAAGCAAGGGGATTTGACTGGTACATCCCCACGTATGCCACTCTGGAAAATGGAGGTTTCCAGCTGGACATGTTGCCCTCCTAAAGAAATTTGGAGTTCTGTTAATAAGAAAGAAGAAAGCACATTGTATAGGCCACTGTTGTATCAGATATACTTTGTTAAGTTTCCTTCTCGAGTGACAAGAACAACTTTACCAGATAAAGCGGACTCTATGTTGAACAAACTTCTACGAGTAAGTGTATCCCACGGTGGAAGGTACCAGGAAACAGAAATGTCATCTTAATAGGGAGCATCCTGTAGGTCATCTTCCAGTGGCATCAAGCTGCCTCTGGTTTGGTAATTCAAAAGGAAATGGGGTTAGCTTCCAGGTGAAATGATGGACTCGGGTAATGGTAGAAATCAGTGAACATGAGTGTTGCTTTTTGTCCTTACTCCTAACTTTGTGCTTTTCTAAAAGTCACTGACATAATTACAATTTTCCCTTTAGGCTTATAAAGATTTGGCTCATTGATATTTCGTTGGTAAACTGGGGAGAGACCAATTATTCGATCCTCTCTCCAGGGGTTGGATAACGTAGAGGCTCTTTGGTTGATGCCAAGTCTCATTCATAAAGGGAATTCTCCAGGAGAAACTGAAACAAATGAGTAAGTGAGCTTCAGGAGCTAAGGTTTGTTCATTTAGGGTGTTTATTGCTCTCTGTTTTACTGAAGTAGTTTCCCCTAATCTGAATATTTCTAATACGATCAAGAAAAAGTCCTGGTCTCTAGCAGTAGGAAATACATTTCACTTTCTTCAGATACATTCAGGAGTAATTGTAAAGTTTAGAAAGGAACCCTGAGTCTCTCTCTGTGTAGATATCTGGGACTGTGCTTTGAGTATGGAGCTGGCTGGTTGATTAATTCTGAAAGACTTAGTGGTGTGCCTGCAAAAAAAGCCTCAAAATATGGAAATGTGACACAATGGAGAATACATTTGGGTCTTAGCTAATCTTAGAAAACTGGTGAATTGACTGTAGAAAATAGAGAGAAAAGTATGGGAATGATTAAAATTACTCCTAATATCACCAACTAGAAGTAATCAATGTCATCTATTCTTTCAATCTTTCAAAACATTTACACAATATGTTTTTTTTTAGATAAAATGTGTACCTGTGTAAAAATGTGTATAAGTTGGGACACTGTGCCCTGTTGTTATGCTTAACAACACACCATGAACACTTTGTCACGTCATTTTCTTCAACAACACACTTTTCAAAGGCTGCATCGTGTTCCTTTGGATACATGTATCATAATTTATTCAACTAATCCCTTATTATTGAATATTTCCATTCTTTCCGGTTTCGCGTTATTATAAATAATTCTGTCGTGAATAACCTTGTAACTCTCTCACACCCCTGATTAATTCCTAAGGGTAAATACATAGAAGAATAAGAACTTTGGGTATAGATGTCCCTTATTTCTGCCTGTGCAGAATTCTTTCCCCTTTTCAGATGACAGAACTGATCTCACACTCTACTTATAAACTGCCTTTCAGGAATTGCTTCTCCCTGACCTGGTGGAACTTTCTGTCACATGGCTGGGATTAATCAGAGTGTCCTGTTTCCGACCACTCCGGACACAGTGACTGGCCCAGGAGTGGTATAAAAGATCTAAGCAGGGTCAATTAGGGGGAATTTTTCCAAGTCTGCTAATGATACTTGGATAAAAACATCTCTTTTCTTCTGAAATTATGGGCACCAAGGACTGTTTAAGATTGAAACTAACAAAAGTCAACTTTGCCACAATGATGCCAGCACAGAAGAAAGCAGAGCTGAGAGGTAGAGAGAGAAGGGAGATTCCTGATGATATCATTTGAGTTCCTCGTTCCAGCCATGCCAGAAGCAAGATGCTGCCCGAGACTTTTCCAATTACTTGACCTAATAACTTCCCCTTTTTTCTTAAAATAGTTTGAGCTTTCTGTCTTTAGGCAACCAAGACTTTTGCCTAATATGGATAGTCTAAGATTTCGGTGCATGTTTCCAAAATACCTCCCAGAACGGTATTGCCGAATATACTTGTGGAATATGTGGAATTTTGAATTGAATTATAGTTGATATTGCTACAGTGGGTCAGGGTAGAATTATAGTATGAAACAGTCTTGTCTCTTCTTTTCATACCCCCACCCCATCCTGACTAAAGGAGAGCATCCCAGTCAAACCATCACACTTGTATGAGTAAAGGTGGGGACTGTAGTGAGTACAGATCAAGCTAGGGTTATATGATGCCCATACATCAGACTGAGTAAAAATTCTTACTGTCAGGTCCATGTACTCCTTAGCCAAGTACATAGTGAGTCTCTAACACTTTTACTTTCTTTCCACCCTCAGAAGTGAAAGTGAAGAGAGGTATTAAAATGTGGCCGTTCCAAGAAAGGAGTTAAATTATTCAGGAGCTCAATTTCAAGTCAGCAAGTCAAGGACGAGTATTTTCGGCTTCCCTGGTGGCGCAGTAGTTGAGAGTCCGCCTGCCGATGCAGGGGACACGGGTTCGTGCCCCGGTCCGGGAGGATCCCACATGCCGCGGAGCAGCTGCGCCCGTGAGCCATGGCCGCTAGTGAGAGGCCCGTGTACCGCAAAAAAAAAAAAAAAAAAAATATTTTAAGGAGCAACTATGTGACTGGACTAGGTCACAGAGTTTCAGAGCCAGATTAAAGAGGCAGGCCAGTGGGCAGCTGTGGAAGGAGGTGGGTGGGGAAGGGTGATTTTAAAAGGATGTTAAAATAACATTGGCAAAAACAAATCAACTCCAACATTTCACTGGAATGAACTGGAAAGCAGTGTCCTTTAATGCTGGCTTATCTATCAACTCCTTATATAGCTAAGAAAATGAAAATTGGTTCCAGTCTCACTGAGGTAGACACTCCCCTCAAAAGGAGACGAAAACAGCACTGTTTATTAGTAGCAGTCCATCTAACTTGGATATTTTTGAGATGCATGTGTGCACTAGTGGTCAGCTGAAATTCCTGAATCAGTTAATGTACGACCTAGGGCTATTTTTTGAGAGTGGGTGGTTTGTTTTACTAACCCTTTCATATGCCTCTCAAAATGTTTTCTGGTTCATAGAATTACAAACAAACAAAACTCAAGAGAGAAGAGAGCTTCAGAAAAATAGGAAGTGACTGTTAAAATTTTTTTTAGAACATTTCCTGTTCTTCAGCTAGTGGAAGTGAATTGGTAGTAAATATGTTTCTAAATACATTTTTTTTTACTGATTAAAAAAAGTTTATCCATATCCTGACCAAATCAATGTTGAACAAACGTTTGTAAATATTTGCTTGTAGGGGCTACTTGACTTGGCCCAGGACTTCCAGGAGGTTGGGAGAGAGGAGTAAGATAAAACAGCAAAGGTATATATATATTTTTTAAGTTCTGAGGTTGCTCCACTAAGGAGCTGTCTCTCTGGAGACTAGCTGGGTAGCCAGGGTTGCAAAAGAGCGAACCTGAGGACCAGACAGTTCCACATTAGAAATTTTGGAAGCATTGTACAAGGTCCTGAGAACAAGATGGTATCTCCAGCCATCCATGGCTGTTTGGGCAAAGAAAGCACTTAGGGGAAACAATAGCCAAAAATCAGACAAAATATCTGAAAAATTGGTGAAGTAAGTATCTTATTCACCCACTATTTCATCCCTTCGCTATCCTTCCAAGTGACTTGACCTAAACACAAGCTTCATCTGAATTGCAGCTCTGCTCAATCCAGTCTGGGGAATCAGGGAAAACTGTGTCTGCCCACAAACCCTTTCCCCCAACTCTGCTGCTCCACTGGAAGTAACTGAAACAAAACACAGGTGTAACAAAACTTAAAAGAGCATAAGTGGTCTATGTAGAAAGTCTGAAAGAATAGAGAAAAAAATCTTCTGGAACTAATAAGCTATTATAGCAAGGTTGTTGGATATAAGGTTAATATACAAAAGTCAGTCAACTTCCTATCCCAGGAATAAGCAAGTAAAAATTGAAATAAAATACACAATACTATTTCCACTAGTACTCCCCAAAAGAAATACTAAAGAAATACTTGGGTATAAATCTAACAACATATATACAATATCTATTTGAGGAAAACTACAAAACTCTGATGAAATAAATCAAAGAAGAAATAAATAAAGGGGGAGGTATTCTATGTTCATGGATAGGAAGACCAAATCTGGTCAAGATGTCAGTTCTTCCCAACTTGATCTGTAGATTCAAGGCAATCTCAAAAATCCCAGCAAGTTACTTTGACAAAGAAGCAAAGGCAATATGATGGAGGAAATATAGCTTTTTCAAGAGACGGTACTGGAACAACTGGACATTCAGATGCAAACAATGAATCTAGACACTGACCTTACACCCTTCACAAAAATTAACTCAAAGTGGTTCACAGATAATTGTAAAATGCAAAACTATAAAACTCCTAGAAGATACCATAGGAGGAGAAATTGAGATGACCTTGGGTGTGGAAATGACTTTTTAAATACAATACCAAAGGCGTTATCCGTGAAAGAAATAATTGATGTTAGACTTCATTAAAATTAAAAACCTCTGCTCTGTGAAAGACACTGTCAAGATAGTGAGAAGACAGGGCTTTCCTGGTGGCACAGTGGTTAAGAATCCACCTGCCAATGCAGGGGACACAGGTTCGAGCCCTGGTCCAGGAAGATCCCACATGCCATGGAGCAACTAAGTCTGTGCGCCACAACTACTGAGCCTGCACTCTAGAGCCCACGAGCCACAACTACTGAGCCTGCACGCCAGAACTACTGAAGCCCACGCACCTAGAGCCTGCGCTCTGCAACAAGAGAAGCCACCGCAATGAGAAGCCCATGCACCGCAATGAAGACCCAACGCAGCCAAAAATAAATAAAATATTTAAAAAAGGAAATGCATGGTGTTAAAAAAATTTTTTTTAAAAGATAATGAGAAGACATAAGATGGGAGAAAATATTTGCAAAAGACATATCTGAGAAAGGACTTGTACAAAATATACAAAGAACTCAACAATAAGAAAAACTCAACAGTAAAAAATAAACAACCTGAATTAAAAAATCAATGAAAGACTTGAACAGACACTTTACCAAAGAAGATATACAGATGGAAAATAAGCATATGAAAGAATGCTCAACATCATATGTCATTAAGAAAGGAAGCAACCAAGATGTTCTTCGGTCAGTGAATGGATAAATAAACTGTGGTACATCCAGACAATGAATGTTATTTGTTGCTAAAAAGAAATGGTCTATTAAGCCAAAAAAGATGTGGAGAAACCTCAAATGCATATGACTAAGAAGCCAATCTGAAAAGACTACAAACTGTATGATTCCTACAATATGACATTCTGGACATATAAAAAGATCAGTGGTTGCCAGGGGTTACAGGGTAGGGATAGATGAATAGGCAGAGCATAGATGAATTTTAGGGCAGTGAAACTATTTTGTATGATACCGTAATGGTGGATTACGTTCATCATTCATTGTTTTAAAACCCAAAGAACATGCAATACCAAGAGCGAACTCTAGTGTAAACTAGAGACCTGGGTAATAATGATGTGTCAATTAAGTTCATCAATTGTAACAAATGTACCACTCTGGTGCTGGATGTTGAAAGTGATGGGGGTTGTGTCTGTGAGGGGAACTCTTTGTACCTCCACTCAGTTTTGCTGTGACCCTAAAACTGCTCTAAAAAATAAAGTTCATTTTTGAAAGACTATAAGTGATGAGTCAGTGAGAGGGATAATAGTGTTGAGTAGCAGAGGCTAGTTTTCTCTGACACTGCTGAGGAAAGTTTGCTTTCTTCCCTGACATCCTGTATTCCCCCACTCCATCCCTACCTTCACCCATTTAAGGATTCAGTCACTTTGTCTTTCCTCCATGTGCCCATTTTATCAGTCTGATCGAATATTAATATTCCTATGTTTCAGGGTGGGTACACTTTACAGCCTAAGCCATAGGTAGACTGTGCTAAGTCTCCGGATGACGGACTCATCTTTAGCTGAGCACAGTCCTATGTGTCGGATTCCTACCTGTTTGTTCCCAAACTTTCCTGTTCCCTCCCATCCTTGCTTCTATCTCTAGCTCCCTGGTGCTCTGGATCCAGAACCCTTGGGCCCACAGTACAGCAGATATGCTGGTCTAGACTGGCCTGGCCTGGCCATTGCCAGCCCCCAGCTTCTGAGTTTCTTTTGCCTTCACAAACACCCAGACATCTAAGCTTGGCCATTTGGGTAGGAGTGGGGCTACAAGGGAGATATCTAATACTTTTTTTTTCCTGCCAACTACTTGCACTTCAGAGGGCTTTACCGACTCCTTAGGTGAGCTGATCTGTAGAGTTTCCCAGTGGACATGCCACAGGTTACAGGTGAGATGTTGATGGTTTTTAATTTTTATAGTCTTTAAAAATTTTAAACCATTTAAGTATTAAAAATTTTACAGCATTTGAAATTATTTTTGCATTTTTGTAGATAATAATGGTATCAGACAAAGAAAATATAGTGTTTTCACCAAGCCTCATAGAGTATATTTCCAGTCCCCTCCAGTTTATGGATGGTGTCTGATGAGTTGAATTCCTAGCCTGGAAGTCAACACACCTGAGTTTAATCTCAGTCACTCAGTTACTTCATACCTTAGCTTCCTCATATATAAAAAGAAAGGAGGGGGACTAGATGATGTCAAGTCTCTTCCAGCTTTAAAATTTTATGATTTCTGTACTTTAAATACAAATAGAGTTGGTGATGGTTTAAGCCAGCACGGTTTTCTCCTGTATCATATTTCTCTCCAAGTGAAACCTAAAAGCCTGAAAAAGTTTCCTGTAAATGGCCACATTTCAGAATTCATCAACTCCCAAAGTAAATTGTCTATGGATCAGAAATTCTCATCTTGAAAAGGGGCAAGTCCTAACTTGTCCACATGTTCTTTCCACTCAAATGCAGACACTGTTTTTGTGGAAATAGTAGGGAAATTTGGCCAGCCAGAGGCCCCAGTCCACGGGGATTGAAAGGTCTCCCGAGGCAACCACTCCCAAAGGCGGGTTGAGTTTCTGGGTACCGTTTCCTGTCTGAACAAACAGCCCCTCCCAAGCCCTTGAGGCTGAGCTGGTTCAGGGACTACCATTTGGGATCAAGTCCACTATAGGGGCCAGTGAGCCTTGGACAAAAATAAGTGTGAAGAAAGTGGTTCCTGGGTTTGACTCCATGGCAGACCCAGGAATAATGTGGTTTTTCAGTCTGTTGATAAATAACCTGTACCTGTGCCAAACCTGGAACTCGTGCCAAACCTGGAACTCATGCGCAGGTCTATCTTGGTTCTAACATGTCAATGTGACACAGCCAGGACTGGCCATGGGGAAACAGGAGCCAGGACTCTGTTGGTTGAAGTCTGGCTCTTGGCCACATGGGGAGGTTGTTTGTCTTGGAGTTCTCCACGTTAGTTGCCTTTTAAACTATCCCTTCACCTCCCTTTCTGAAGCTGTTTACTCTCCTGGCAGGTGGAGCCCTCTGGCCATCACAGCAGCCCACCGTGCTGCCTCTGTGTTCAGACAGCAACCAAGGTTGGAAAGGATTCGATTGATTCAAAAACGTTTGCAGCAAATGAGAATTTAAGATGTCATTCCTCTCAAGAGAAATTTTACTGAACGGGGGACTCTAAAAGATTGTAAAGCCTTGGACAAAATTTCTGATAACGGAATTTCATACCTGTAGGAGGGAGAAATTCGGGTGGAGCAATTTTCTATTGCCCTCTAATCATACTCCGTTTGTAATTTAAGGAAACACTAATTTAATGCCAACTATGTGCAGATACTGTTCTATGTACGTTACAAATGTCAACTCATTTACGCCTTACAGCCATATGAGGTAGGTACTTTTATTATCCCCATTTTCTAGGTAAGGAAACTGAAGAACAGGGGTAATATAATTTTCCAAAGGTCCCACAGTTGATAAATGGCAAAGCTGGGATTCAAATTCAGGCAGTCTCCTTCTAGAAGCCGTGCTTCTAACCACGGTGCTATTCTGCTTCCTCTGTCTCACGCTTCCCCCAAATCCATCCTAAAATCTGAAAGTCAATGACAATTATTTCTATTTTTGTGTTGAGTTAAATATCTTTCAGTGGAAAGGCACATGATGTGCCATGATTACCTTTATTTTCTTCTACCACCTTTTCCCCCTATAGTTTCAAATTACCTTCCATTTTTTTTCTCTCATTCTTTGGCTTGATCCTTAACATTTTCCATTATTTCAATCACACCATCAAGCCCATGAAATCCTCCTTTTCCTATATTCCTCCGTTGTCCTGCTCCGTTCATCCTCTTGCTCTAAACCCTTCAATGACTTATGGGCACAGTGAACAGGGCAGAGAAGGCCCTTGTGATCTAGCCCCTGCTTACCCCTCTCACATCATCTACCACACCTTGTGTCACTCCCACCATTGTGGCTACAGTTACCTTCTTACCACTCTTCAAACACACAAAGCTCATTTCTACCTCTGGGGCCTTGCACTTCCTGTTTCTTCTTCCTGAAGTAATTTTCCCCCAGCTTTTCCTATGACCCAGTTCTTCATTTCTTTCAAGCCTCCCCTTAAGTGCCACCCCTCAGAGGGGCTTTCCTTGTCCACCTTGCCTGAATGAGCAACACCTCTTCTTTCCCTGCTTTCTTTTTCATCATAGCATTGATCACTTCCTAAAATTAGCTTATATACATATTTGTTTACCTCTTTTGTCTCCCGTGTCCGAACGGAAGCATTATGATGACTTTGTTGATCACTGATGAATTCCCAGCACGTAGAAGAGTGCCTAGGAGATAGTAGGTGCATAGTCAGTATTGGCTGGATAAATGAAGGAGTTTCTGTCTTAAACCTGCTAAACAGATGCCATGCTGGTACTTGCCTTCATCACTTTCCTTGATTGGTCCTATGGATCTCTGCTTCCATTTTGCTGGAGACAGTATTCAAATACTTCCTAAGAAAGGATGCATTGGGAGTAAAATTTCCAAACTCTTACATATTTGTAAAGTCTGTATTTGGTCTTCAGCCAAACTGGTAGTTAGGCTGGATATAGAATTCTAGGTGGAAACTCTTTTTCTCTTAGAATTTTGACAGCACTACCTCTGTTGAGAAGTCTGAGGCATGCCTTTCATGACAGGTGTGTGTGTGTGTGTGTGTGTGTGTGTGTGTGTGTGTGAAATTTCTTTCTAGAAGCTTTTAAGATTTTATCTTTATACATTCCCAGTGATGTATCTGGGTTTTTACTTTTTCTTTTTGTTTTTTTCCTACTCATCCTGCTCTGCAATCAATGGGCTTTTGCAATGTGAAGACATTTTGTTTCTCCATTTAGCTTTTCTATTATGTTGTTGTTCTTTCCTTCTGAAACGCTTTGTAGTCAGTTGAGACTTTCTGGAATGATCTCTCATTTCTTGACTTTCTCTCCTATTTTTTACCTTAATGTCTTTTTTATTCTATATTCTAAATGTATTTGCCAAATCTCCTTGTTTTATCTTCCAAGTTTTTAAATGTTTTTGGCAGTTGTATTTTCAAATCCCAAGAGTGAGGTTTGTTCCCTTACTTTTCCTTTTCTATGGCATCTTCTTCATATTTTAGGAATACATCACTTCTGTTTCTCCGAGGATTTTATCTGCATTTTTTCAAAGTTCTATCCTACTCCCTGCATTAGCTGTTTTGTCCAGGGCCACTCTTTCTATTTACTTGTCTTGATCTTTCCCTTTAATGTTGTAAGCTTTCATTAAATGCTTAGTTATCTCTTCAGATGTAAGAATGAGACAACAGAAACTTGAACTGTGCATCTGGGTGGGTTTTGCTGGCGGGCTGATTTCACCTCAGGAGCCAGACTTTACATGGATCCCTCAACTTCCTGAATGCAAAGGGAGACACTGGGGAAGCCTAATGCCCACACTGGCTGCACGTGGTTTTCTTTTAGGCAAGAATCCTCCATATTGCGGCTAATGGTAAGATCGCCAGATTTAACAAAAACAAAAAATAGTTTGACCTGGATGGCTTAGCTGGGTAGTTGCGTGTTTCTCACTTGAATTCTCTTATGCAGTTGCAGTCGGATTGTATCTAGGGCTGCAGCTGGGGCTGGATGTCTGGTGGCTTGATGATTTTCCATGTGTCATCTGATCCCCATGGCCTACTCTCTTTAGCAGGGTATCCTAGACCTCTTACCTGAGGGCTCAGAGCTCCAAGAGGGAGGACGCAGAAGCTGCTGAGCCTTCCTAATGCCTGAGTTCAGAAGCCCCAGAACATCACTTCCTCTGCATTCTATTGATGAAAGCAGTCTAGGCCCAGCCAGATTCAAGGGGAGAGATCAGAAGCTCTACCTCTTGATGGGAGAAGCAGCTTGAGTATATAGGGAATGGTGCAATTGTTTGGAAGCATCTTCAGACCAGCTACCACAGCAACATTCCAAAACCAAATTCATCCCCCTATTCTGTTTGTTTGTTTGGTTTTTTAATATACGTAGCTAAAACTGTCATTCACTAATTCATCCAGGCCCAAGAACATAATTCTTTGCTTCCTTCCCTGACCTTGCCCATAGCTAATCTACTATAAAGATCTTTTCTTCAAAACCTCTCCTGAATATATCTGTTTTATGGTGGGATCACAAACAAATAAAATATCTCTCTTGTCTGTCCTTGCTTTTCTTTTTTCAAGGCCACCCTCATGTTCTTGCCTTTTTGACTTGGACCAGTGCCCTGGCCTTTTAACTAATCTCTGTGTCTTCCCTTCCCTCATTCAACTAATGCATCCATTCTTTGCCACTAGACTAATCTCCCAGAAGAATTTCTTTGATTTCTATCATCTCCCAATTCAAACCTTTACTGCCTTCCTTTTGCCTAGAACACCAAGTTAAAAATCCTTACTCTGATGTTCAAGCCTCTTAAAACTTACTTTTCTAGCTTTATATTCTAAATTCTCCTTCCTGGGACTTCTAGTCCAGTCACTATTCTGTGAACACATTGTTCCTGCTTCCGCACATTTGTCCACATTGTTTTCCCTGTCTCTGAATATCCAATCCTTTACTTTCTCCAAATCCTTTAAGATTCAGCCAGAAGATTTTTTTATTCACTGATGTACTCAGTCAGCCTTTCAAAAACCATTTCTTTTTGGCCTTTTATTTACCAAGCATCATGGCAGCTAGTGGAGATGTGATGGTGAATGAAATAAAGTTTCTACCTTTAAGGACATTGTTGCCTAGTGGCAGAAAAAGAGAAGAAAAGGCAGTTTAAAAGCCTCCATACTATGAGAGTGATACCATAAGAGGAACATATAACCCAATCTTAGGTCATCAGGCCAGGGTTCCTGGAGAAGGTGAATCTAAGCTAAGACCTCACCTACTCTAGTCTAGGTCACAGTGATCTTGCAGTCTCCTCCAAGTTTACTGTCCTTATCATTCATTTGACTTTTACTTATGTGGAGCTTTGTACTATTGTACTGAACACAAGGCCTTTTTAAACTTTTAGTCATAGCTCCCTAAAATAAGGTCAATCTTCTTAATGACAGAAGGCTAATCTTACATTCTTTGTCCTCATACCCTTCCTCCCAATTAAGAACAATGTCTTACCCATTGTCCAGTTAGCACCTGTGTGTTTAGAAGAACAACTTTTCAGCAGACTATTTATTTACCCTTGCCTGAATGCTTTTCTTTCTCCAAGTCTTTTCTTCAAGAAATATTTACTGAACATTCATTATATATCCATAATCAGTGCAGATGCTCGGAATGTTGCAAATGCTGCGGTAAAATGTGAACAGGATACACCGGTGTAAATGAGGGAATGTTTTCTTCTTCGTATGCTTTCTTCTTGTTCCATTTATTTTTCATTTTTAAGGGATAGTTACGTGAATTAATTACAGGTAATTTAATTGCTATACACAGTAGCCATACCCATGGCTATACGCATGGCTGTTTTCTTCATTTTAGTCACCTTTTTAACCTCATCTTTCCTTATATGTAAAATATGAATAAACTGAAAGTCTATACAGTACCAGTTTGTAGTGGGGTGATGTTGACGCTGATGACGGTGATGACGATGCTAGCTAGGGTCAAGACCCAGTGTTACCATAGGAAGCCATCGTTAACATACTTCTTGGTTCTATTTTGCCAAAGTCTGTTATTCCTCACAACCTCTCAGAGTTCTATTGATGCGTTTTTTGATTTTATGTTTTTCCTAGTCAACCTTCCTATTATGAAGCTTCAAGCCCCTTAAAACTTTAATAACTTCTGTTTCTCAGTGCTATGAATTTTAAGATTGGGCTCACAAGAGGCAAGAAGCAATATGAAATTCTGTTTTTTACCACTATTTATATAGTCAGTTCCTCAAAAAAATGTCAACATAAAATATTTGGTGGAGAAGGCAAAAGCCCATGTAAGTTGACCCAGGTCTCACTTCTTTAATAGAACAAAATGAGAGTTTAAATTTATGGGACCACAAGGCCAGTCCATAATTTATTAACTAGCGGGGTCTCTGACTTTTATAGTCAATTTTCATTCATTTACCTTGAAAAAAAGCAAAAGTTTTACTTAGAGTGACCAATGGTTCTGCTTTGCCTAATATCGAGGGAGTTCCTCGGACACAAGATTTTCACTGCTGGAACCAAGAAAGTCCCTGGCAAACTGGGATGAGTTGGTTATCATATTTATATAGATATAAATAAAGGGCATTAGGTCTATGTGATAAACATTGTTTTCCATTAATTTTATATCCCATATAGGCATCTAAATATATATATACATTTATATGTATATGTATGTATATATGCACCCATCTATCTATCGCCTTTTAATTTTTCTTTAGTTGAATCAGCTTTGAAGTGAGGAGAATAATATGCAGTGTGCTCACAGGAGTGTTTGATTGTTTAAGTAATACCTGTAAATTGCTTTGGGATCCTTTGATGAAAGCACTAAGTAACTGTAAAGCTTTGTAACAATATTATTCTTATTTTATTCAGAGGGACTCAGCAGGATTCAAAGCACCTTACTGATTGAGCTTAGAGGGATTCTTTTACCATTATTTACATACTATAATTCCCATGGAGGTTCACTAACAATATTTACATAATATGGAACTAGTTCACAACAAATTGTTCTTTTAAAAACTATCAAAGAAGGAAGGTAAATGATACAGGGCCTTTGGACCTAAGGAACATAGGCAGGAAGGAGGTAGTTGCACCAATCTAAAATAAATAAAGCCACCTGGCTTTTGTAAAAAAAACTATAAGAAAGGGCCCTTTTAGAAAATAGGATCTATTCTTCTTATATGCATTCTAGGTAAATGTATTTGTGTGAGATGTAATTAGTCCTAGTTACTGAAAATGTCATGTTCTCCATTGACAGATACAGTAGTTTTTCCCAGGGCAAAATTGGGACTATTTGAGATAAAAATAAATGGTATTGTTCAAATGGAACATTTTACCATTTTATGCTTAAATATTCCTGTGTGTATTTCTTAGGAGAAAGATATTCTCTTATATAACCACAGAATGATTATCAAAATCAGAAATTTACATTGACTTTATCTAATTTACCGACCTTAATCATATTTTCGTCAGCTGTCCCAATAATGGCCTTTACGGTAAATAATGCAATTCTGGTCAAGGATCTAACTGGGGATTAAATGTTGCATTTAGCCATCTTATTTCTTTAGTTTTTAAAAATCTGGAACAATTTCTCAGTCCGCCTTTTTTTATGACATTTATATTTTGAAGAGCATAGGCCATTTATTTTGTATAATATCTCTGACTTTTTGTTTGTTTGATGTTCTTCATGATTAATTTGAGGGTAAGCAGGGTAAGACAGAAGTGATGTGACCTCAGTAAATCATATCAGAAGGCAAAGTAGAACATTTTTAAAGAGCAGTATTTTACTGGTACATGCAATAAACAGGCCTAGGACCAAGGATCAAGGCCAGGACTCCAGGGGGGCTGGTAGTGGATGCTGTGGGGTACCATCAAACCCACAGCTGCTGGGAGCCCTGGCTTCTGACAGCCCAGAGACATGTCCCTCTTCAGTTATTCCCTCAGCCAAGAGGCTGCCTCTCCCACATTCAACAGCTGGCTGCAGTTGGGGTACAAAGGCCTGGCTACTTGTCTCAACTGGGACAACTCGGAAAAGTCATCACCACTCCAGAGCTCCCTGCAGGTTAGGCTGAGGCCTCCTTTTCACCTGCATCTGAGTTCAACTTCTTCCTCTGCCTCATCCTACTGTCTTCTCTCACTCACCTGAGTTGTTCCAGAGACCACTCCCCAGTAAATCTCTTGCATGTTAATCTGAGAGTTTTAGGGTCTTTTCCCCAGGAAACCTGACCTATGACTGGGCCATTTTACATATGTGAGTGAGTCTTTTCATAATCATTTCAAACATTAAAACAGGCTCATTTTAAACATATTAAAACCATTAAAATAGTCTGCATATTAATCCTCTTAACAAGAATTTTACTCCAGTGATATTCTACCATAGACTGTTGTAGTCAGAGAACATGCGTGCTAAGAAGTCAACGAGAGACTGTCTCTGTTGCTCAGGATAGAGCTTGATCCTTAGCTTTTTATGGCCAGAAATTTAACTTTGTCAGAGGTGATAAAACTCAGAGAAACTAATACGGAGTAATGGTAATCTAACTCAGAAAAGAACATGTAGCAGTTTATAATGAGAAATGTAATTGCCTAGCAAACCAAAAACTTCTATTGGTTAATTGGCACACCCTTAATTTATAAGAAAATCTAAATGAGAAGCCAAGTCAGAAATTTACGTGATGACTAAGATGATTTCTCTGATGTTCATTTATCTGATTTATCATATCTGATCATATTTGCACTCTTCAGCCCTGGTAGGACACACCTACAAGTAGACCAGACATTTATTTCTGCTTACCGTGGCATTCTTGCCCCAAACTGTTTACAATATACAATTTAATATTGATACTTATGAGACCAGTTCTCTATACGAGCATCAGAGTACTTTTCAAATGCCTATTTGACACATCACCCCTCTGCCTAAAACCCTTTAATAGCTTCCAGTTGCTATTAAGTGAAGATAAATCTCCTTAACCTTGTCCACAAGGCCCCGTGTGGCTGAATGAGAAAAAAGATCAATTTTTTGAAAGTCCTATTTGGGTTACTTACTCCGGGAAACCAAGTCAGCATAAAATGCATGAGGCCAACCGTCTGAAAACAACCTGACTCACAGAAGGGTTGGAAAGCATAGCAGAATGAGAGGCAGGTCCAGTAACTTCTCCCCTACAATCCCTGTCTTCAGATTCATAAAATTATCTGGCAAAGAGAAATTATCAACACAGCAACAACCAACACTACCCCAGACCGTACTTGAATCCTCTTTGTTTAAACAAGCCACAGGTTTTGTCACTTACTTCCTTACACTGTCTTGTTCCCAACCTTAGCTCCAGAGCTGAAAGGAAGAAGAGATATTCTGATGGAGTTCCTATGCGGTGGTGGTCAGTTCATGTACCTTATCTAATTTAGTTCTCACAACTCTATTAGATGGAGGGAGGGGGTCCTCCTTATTCATTCTCTGAGTCTCCACTGTTATAAAATTGTTCGAGGGAATCATCAAAACATGAAAATAATTACTAACCAACTGACCAATTACAAAATGAGTCTCCGTACAAATTCCCCTTCTGCTGAACATTAGGGTTTATCTCTAATATCATGCCAAGGTCTTACTCTCTCTCTTTTTTTTTTTAACCATTAAAAAAAATTGAAGTATAGTTAATTTACATGTGTTAGATTCAGGTGTACGGTGAAGTGATTCAGATATATATATATATATATATAATATATTTGTATATATTCATATATATGTATATATTCTTTTTCAGATTATTTTCCATAATAGGTTATTACAAGATATTGAATATAGTTCCCTGTGCTATACAGTAGGTCCTTGTTGGTTATCTATTTTATGTATAGTAGTGTGTATCTGCTAATCCTAAACTCCTAATTTACCTCTCCCCTCCCCCCGCTATCCCCTTTGGTAGCCATAAGTTTATGTTCTATGACTGTAAGTCTCTCTTTCTCTGTTAACATTAAAAGTCTGGACAAAGCCTACTGTGAACAGCATGTGGGGAAATGGGGATTTTCTTGTACTGCTTGCTGGTAACAGCGGAAATTAGTGCAACCTCTGGATGGTAGTTTGGCAATCGGTGTGGGAAAAATAAAATGTGCATTCTCTTTGACCCACTTCTAGGAATTCACCCTAAAGTCGACACTCTCTAGTAGGAAGAGATAACTGAGAAGGAAGTTCAATTGTTTTAACTGTTTTCACAAAGTGGAAACTGTTACAAACAATGGTTTAAAATAGAAAAATGTGAACATCAAAAGATCTCAGAAAACATTTTTTTTAAGAGCAGTCCTCTATATGATTGTGATGTGATTCAGCCTTTGTTCAGTCTAAGTACTGCATGGCTACAACTGCAACCTGAAATTTCTTTCCAATTACTTTTATTTTGGTAAAATACATATAACATAAATCTTCTTCCATAGTTTCTATAAAATACTGGCCCTCGGACTTCCCTGGTGGCACAGTGGTTGGGAATCCGCCTGCCAATGCAGGGGACACCTGTTCGATCCCTGGTCCGGGAAGATCCCACATGCCATGGAGCAACTAAGCCTGTGTGCCACAACTACTGAGCCTGCGCTCTACAGCCCGCCAACCACAACTGCTGAGCCCGCGTGCCTAGAGCCCGTGCTCCACAACAAGACAAGCCACCACAGTGAGAAGCCTGCGCACCGCAACGAAGAGTAGCTCCCCACTCGACGCAACTAGAGAAAGCCTGCGTGCAGCAACGAAGACTCAATGCAACCAAAAAAAAAAAAAAAAAAATACTGGCCCTCCCTCTGATATTTACTTTTTTTTTTTTTTTTCCGGTAGCAATTATCCTCTGATAATGAGAACATCCTACATTTTCCATATTATGGATGAGTAGATTGAGGTTTAGAGAGTTTAAGTGCCCAAGGCCACAACACTAAGGACTCAGCCCTTAGTCCAAATGTGGACCTCAGATGTGGTCCTCCCTCCATTGCACAGTGTGACACATTTGGGACCCTCTGTCCTGCCTGACTGTTTGATTAGTCCTGTCCTCCATCTCTGAGCACAGGCCGTTTACTTCAAACCGTGGAAAAGAGATCTGATTGTTGCCCCTATGTCCGACTGTCCCTCCAGGCTCAGACTATAGAACTATAGAAACATCTACTAGCACTCGGGCAACTACAGGGGTATGAGTTAGAGACATGCTCCATCTGGCCTGTTCCTCCATTCCCAGGAATTTCAACATCTAGAAAATAAAAATAAAAAATAAAGAAAGTAGATTGAAAGTAGAATGTAGTAGTTGAGGAGTAGCAGCTGTACTTAGAGTCACTGAATAACATGGCTGTAAGAAAAGGAAAGAGTCCCCACCCCAGCAGATGGGAGTTGTAAAAAAGAAACCCCCTCTAAACCCTCTTAGTTTATAGATTTTCTGAGACCTGACATCATCTCTAAAGAGTTCATTATAAAAACTTAAATAGATTTTGAAGCAGAGTCATAATCACTTATAAAGAGATCAACTTAAAAAAATATATTCTATATAAATGGGCTAATAAGTTATAGAAGAAGAACCAAATAAAGTATAGGACCTCTGGTGCAGATCCCAAAACCAAATAGGTTATTTATTTATTTATAATAAATAATGATAATTAAAATAAATAATAATAATTAAAATAAATAAATAATATTTAAAATAAATGAATAAAAAACTGGAGAGTAGCTGCATTTTAAAGGTATAATAATTTTAAGTACTAGAATCACAGAATATGAATAGACACTCTACAACAAAGTGACTATAATAACTTCCTAGAATGTATTCAAATTATTTTAGCTTTCTTCAGCTGCCTACATTAAACATGAATGGGTTTTTTAATAAGTTGAATTCTACTATTGTGATGAAAAACAGTCTTTGGGGCGGGGTATTCTTTTTCTTACTTGAGGAAATAAAATTTTTAGGACTCAATCCTAAAATTAGGAATGAGAAAGGCAGTGAGATTTAAAGGAAAAAAACCCCCACCTTTTAGTTTTAAAAAGAAGGTCTTTTAAAAACTTAATATTACGCAATGTTAGTGAATTTCTAATGTCAATGAACGTCACTTTTAGGAGACTAAAAACACCAAGAAGAAATTTACTTTCTTCTGTTTTAATTTGCTATTCTAAAATTTTAAACCATTCAAATATAGCATATATTATCACAAAATATTATATAGTGTCTTGCATTTTTCTTTTGTAAAGAGCTTAACTATCAGTTTTTCTTTAAGAAGTAGAGAAAGGGAATAATGTACCATCTAGCATTCGGACAGTGTTTTTCACATATACAATATGCGGTGGTCATTAGTACTATTGCCAAATATTCCTGGTTTTTGCTCCTTCCTGGAATATTAAAAGATTGTACCTCCTGGCTTTCTTTTATTTGTATGGGGCCATCCAACCACTTCTGGCCAATGAATGGGTTGTGAGCAAAAGTCTCTACTTGAGACTCTCTAGTCTTTTTTTTTTTTTTTTTTTTTTTGCGATACGTGGGCCTCTCACTGATGTGGCCTCTCCCGTTGCGGGGCGCAGGCTCAGCGGCCATGGCTCACGGGTCCAGCCGCCCCGCGGCACGCGGGATCCTCCCAGACCGGGGCACGAACCTGCACCTGCGTCCCCCGCATCGGCAGGCGGACTCCCAACCACTGCGCCACCAGGGAAGCCCGAGACTCTCCAATCTTGTCTTTGCCTTCTGGCATGAAGATCAGCAATGTGCAAGATGATATCTGCTCCATTGGTCTGGAACCCTGAGTGACCCTGATGAGCAAGCACTATTGCTGACCTGCAAAGGACATAAAACACTAGCAATAAATAAGTCCTCAACATTTTAAGCCACTAAAATTCTGTGATTGTTATCACAGCATCACTTATCCTCATCTTACTTATGCACTGTATTTCCTATTTCACAGATAGAAAATCCACTGTATCTCTGTTAGTATCAGGAATCTGTAAAAATTTATAGAGTAGACAAGAATCAAAGCAAGAAAGGTCTGACAGGGACTTTCTCTCTTCATGGATGTAAACAGCACCAAAAATCTTCTGCAGATGCAGAGAATCCATTTAATTTGCAGCTGACAAAAGTAAAAGGGTTTCATTCTGAAACATGCGTTTTTGTTATATCACTAATTATTAGTATTAGTGATGATAATAATAATAATAGCTACCTTGAATTGAGTGTGAATATATTCTGAGTCCTATACTAGGTGTTTATTTATATTATCTCATTTAATTTCATTTAATCCTAAGAGGTAGCTATTTTTCAAACTGAGATCTTTCTATCTTCAGTGTTCTTTCCATTATGGCAGTGATGTTGTATGGTTCACAGAGTCCTTTCATCAAAAAAGATTTCATCTTTGCAGGACCTATCATGTTGATATTCTCCCATCTTACAAATGAGGAAATAAGACTTCACAGAACTTTTTTGATCTGTGCAAGGTCGTACAGTAGTAAAAGAACCAGGTCTTTGGAATACAAATCCCGTGTGGTTCTTTGTTACACTTTGCAGAGCAATAAATATAATGCAAAGAGATAGTTAGACATAATATATTTTCACCTTTCCTTAATGCTTCTCTTCAGGTTTCTGGTTTACAAAGGTGCTTTTAACTTTGGAGGATTTATAGCCTAAACCTGGAATGCTTTACACCCTAGGTGATAAACAGTGTGCACTTTAGTCAAGCCAGTTAAAAATTAAAACATGAATCAATTAGAAGTCATTGTTTCCAGGTTTATAAAGTGTTCTGCAGAAGGCAGTCTGGTGAGAGTTCTGAATGGATTGTCATGTGTTTGATTAAATGGTCCAATGAAAGTCCCCTGAAGCTTGTAGAGAAGAACCTTTATTTTCAAACAAACAAACTCAGTTGCATTTAGCCTGTCTGGGCAAGAGCCCCTTTGAAAGTCTTGGCTATGAGAAAAGGAGCCAGGGGTCAAGCACTCTTCATGTCAAACTGGAAAGGTCCATTCAACTTTCTTTGTATCCCATCAACTTTCTATTTGTCCACAATAAAAAAATTAATGGTTTTCCATCGGACAGTCTTCCAAGAGAACTGAAAAGCACCTATTCTCTCTCTCCTCAAAAATTAATTGGCATAACATTATAGATCATTAACTTTTTTCCATAATCACAACATTGAACGTTTTTATTTTACTGTTTTTCTTTTTAGTCTTTAAATACAGATGTGGAATGTGTATATTATGAATACATAGATATATTATTTTTCAAATAATTTGTATACCAAAGCTATTACACTGTTGGTAACGTGCTTTAGAAGAACTCGCAAACCTAACAGTATATTCTGAACATCTTTCTATGTCATTAACCATTTATCTACATATGATTTTTAACACACATATGCTATTACACTGTATGGATCCACCATAATTTATTACACCAATCCCTATCTTTAGATATTTAGATTAGTTCCAACTTTTTACAGTTATGGATAAATAATGCTGAGATAAACATCTTTGTATGTGACTTTCTGTCCATATCTCTGCATGTTTGCAGTTGTAGTATTCTTAATCCCATTTAAAGGATGGGGATTATCATAATAATAGTACTCGAGGCTAACATTCATCGAGCATATTGTAAACAGGTAAGTACTTCAAACTAGTTTCCCTGTCTCCAAATTCCGTTTTGTACTTTTGCTCAGTAGTACTTCTTTTATCTACTGTTAGGAATCTGGGTTGCCGGCTTTGCCACTTGCTATTGGGTGATCTTAGGTAAGTCACTACAGCTCTTTGAGCCTCAGTTTCATCACCTATAAACTGGTGACAATAATACCTAACTCACTGGCTTATTGTAAAGATTAAATGAGACAGTACAAGCAAAGAGCACAATGCTTGGCACACAGAAAGAACTCAGTAAATATTAGCTACTCTTCTTGGTCTATCCATGGAGCTAATCAGGAATTAGCATTGCTCATACTCACACAGCTTGTCTTGATAGCCTCTCTCTTTTTAATTATAATTTTGTAATGCTTAAAAAAAACTCCATATCTGCAGTTACATCTCTATTAACATTCTTGCTAGTTGTGTCTCCCCCCACCCCCTTCCCCCCGGCCACTGCTCACCTCCAATTAGTCTTGCCAAAGTTTTTTCTATTTCTTTCAGTTTTCAAAGAATCATCTTATTTGTCAATTTCAGACTTGTTTATAACTCCCTGTTACATTAATTTCTGCCTTTATATTTCAGAACTGTATTTGAACTTGTTAATCATAACAGAATTTATGTCCATTTGAAAAATAGAGTTATATATGGGAGTGATTATGTATTTGATCTATAATGCTTGGTACACATAAGGGCCAGGACATCTGGAAGGGATCCTGCTCTAATCTTTATATCCTTCTATTTTCTTTGGATTTATTTTGTTTCCTTTTTCAGGTTTCCTGAATTGAGAGCTTGGTTCATTTGTTTTTACATTTTTGTGTTTTCTGTTAAATGCATTTAAAGCAGTAAGTTGTTCTCTAAAAGCTGCTTTGACCATATCCCACAGTTGCAAAGCTGCATATATACGAAAGCAACTTTTCTATGTTTCTGTGTTTTCTATATGGAAGAGTTTTATTGATAGTTTCCTTCTGTGATCGTTTATTACCATCATTTGGCATTCTTTGGTTATTTACTATGTGGTAGGCCTAGAGGAGTAAAAGTAATACTAAATTGCACACACTGAAAACAAAAATCAGATGAATTCTGGGTGCTGAAGAGATTTTCATCATGATTTTTCTCTCTCTCTGGCCTACAATTTTAGCTTGTCTACCTACACTTAGCATAGATTTGGAGAAGAGGGAACAAGGGAAAGGGGATAAAAATTCATATTCAACTGTAGGTTAATACAGTTTGCAATGGCCATGGTTACCTGGGTTTATTTAATTCCAATTGATAATAAGACAGTTGATAATAAGAGTTTTGGAAAGCCCTAGCAAAAAATCTATTATCTAGACTAAGTGTTCTTAATCTGGGTCTGTAATAATATATATGCATAAATGTATTTTTCACTAAGCCCTACCTAGTTGAAAATTAGCATTTCTTTCATTATGAAGGTAGTCAGCAAACCACAGTAATATTAGCAACCAGTGACTTTGCCCCCGATAGAACTCATACATATTTTCTACCACGTTAAAGTTGGTGCAGATATCTCAAAATATTGTTTATGTGCATCATTACTGCAAAATTACTGTAGGTATTGATCTTGTAATTTAATGCATTAATAAAGAAGCAAGTATATAACTATTAGTTATCTATGGCTGTATAATAAATTAACTGTCACCCCAAATTCGTGGCTTAAAAAATAAATACATATTATTTCACAGTGTCTGGGGGCCAGGAATCTGGCAAGGCTTAGCTGGGTCTGTTGGCTCAGGGTCCTTCACCAGGCTCAGTCAAGGTGTCAGCTGGGGCTGCAGTCATCTCGAGGTTCCACTGGGACGGAGTCTGCTTCCAGGCTCACTCATGTGGTTGTGGGCAGGATTCAGTTCCTCATGAGTTGTTGGACTGGGTGCCTCAATTCCTCAGTGGCGGTTGACTGGAGACCTTGCTCTGTTCTGTACCACGTGGGCCTCTCCATAAGACAGGGCACAGCCTGACAGCAGGCTTTCATCAGAGTGAGTAAGAAGTGGAGCAAGAGAAGATGAACTAGATGGAAGCCAGAGTCTTTTTTTTTTTTTTTTTTTTTTTTTTTTGCGGTACGCGGGCCTCTCACTGTTGTGGCCTCTCCCGTTGTGGAGCACAGGCTCCGGATGCGCAGGCTCAGCGGCCATGGCTCACGGGCCCAGCCGCTCCGCGGCATGTGGGATCTTCCCGGACCGGGGCACGAACCCGTGTCCCCTGCATCGGCAGGCAGACTCTCAACCACTGCGCCACCAGGGAAGCCCCCAGAGTCTTTTGTAACCTAATCATGGAAGTGACACCCCATCACTTTTGCCAGATTCTCTTTTTCAAAACCAAGTCACAGGGACTTCCCTGGTGGTCCAGTGGTGAACACTTCGTCTTCCAATGCAGGGGATGCAGGTTCGATCCCTGGTCGGGCAGCTAAGATCCCACTTGCCTCGCAGCCAAAAAGCCAAAACATAAAACAGAAGCAATATTGTAACAAATTCAATAAAGACAAATGGTCCACGTCAGAAAAACTTAAAAACAAACAAAAAAACCCAAACCAAGTCACTAGGTTCAGCCCACACTCAAGAGGAGGGGATTGCGCAAGACAGAAATACCAGAAGGTGAGGATTATTGGGAATCATCTTAGAAGCTGCCTACTACAGAACTATATCAAAACCTCATTTTTTACTATTTTAATAATTGTGTATTAATATAATCAATTTCCTTTATAGCCCTAGGTAGTTTATTTTATGCCTTTAAAAACACTGTTCTGAAAAAGGGTCCATAGATTTCACCAAACTTCCAAAAGAGCAGTTGGATCTAATTTGATTCAGTTCAGGTACCTTCAACAACCAGGGGGAATTTATTTGGAATGGCCTCAATTAAGAAACTAAAAGTCGAAGCTTTAGCCTGCCTCATGTTATCCTAGTCTGACACCCTAGACAAGTCCCTATTACTCTAGCTCCATGAAAATAGCACGGCGCATTTGAAAACATAAATTTGCTATATAATACTCCATAAACTGTTCTTAATCCTACCCACTTGAAGTAGTATGTGCATGGTGGAGGGAGAGAGGTGTACAGGCCTCTGTCGAGCATGTTTGATCACAATTAAACCTCATGCTCGCATATGGCAATTGTCATTTGAGCCTCAAAATGACCATATGATATAGAATGAACTGATTTCCCCAAGAATACACTAATTACCAGACTACATAGTGCTTTTTCTGCTATCAAGCTATGCATGAAAAAGCACAGAGTGAAAAAAAAAATAGAAGTGATGTTAGGATTCTTCCCTAAGTCTTTCGTACATGTCACCTGCTCTTGGTGAAACTTAAAGATAATGATTGGCATCTCTGAATTATATTTTCTGCAAGCACAGTACTAGCTTTGTATACTGTCTTAACAGACTACAAGTAAATGGTATTTAATAAAATCTCCACTATTCAGATAGAAGATAATTTGTCAACAATAATTGGGAACTATTCTCTTGTTTGGCTTGCCCAATAAAAACTCAAACGCATCATTTTCCCAAAGCCATCCTTTCTGAGTCATGCTACAGGCAGGTGATTTTCCTCTTAGTTCTCTGATCCTAAATAAGCAGCCCAGTATTGTCAGTTATTTTAGATTTTCCAAGATAACCCAAGCAAGTTTTTCATGAATACCGCGGAGTTATTTTGGTAGCTCGTCCAAATGTGAATCCCTCTCTAGTCTCTACAGTTGAGTCATGATGAAAAGGAAAAGGATCAAGGAAGCTGGGTGGCTTCTGGACTCCACAGCTACTACCTAGGCAACTAGGTCAGTCAATCCATTTTTGTTGATCACATTTTCCTACTCTGCTCTACAGTTATGTTCCAAAAAAATAATTGAAATGATCTCTAAACCCCTTTCCTCCTCTAACATTCACATTGCATTGTGAAGCATCAAGAAAAACTCTGGCGACATTTAGGACACGTGACTAATGTGGCAACACACTGGGCCACTCTCAAGAGTGGCCTGAACTAGCTTTGAGCAGAGAAGAGGGAAGTGAGGTGAGGCTGATGAGGGAGGGAAACGGTGACTCTTCAAACAGCCCCTCCAGTGTCAGTCACGAATTCACTAGGTGCAGGTGGGAGGGGCGGTAGGGGTGCTGGCTGCGTTGACGACAGAAGGCTACTGCCGGCTATGGTGCGTATGACGTCAGGACCGAGCCAGACCGGCCCAGCCACCTAGAAGCGGAGCAGGGAGGCCTCGCGAGAGTTCAGGGAGGCCGCTCCGAGATTCCGGCGCGGCGGCGGGTCCCACCTCTCGGGGGCGGGACGAGGGCGGAGCGGGCAGAAGGGAGCGGACTGGCGGCGGGTCGGTTGCGGCCCGTGCGGAGGCTGAGCCGGCCGCTGGAGCGACCGGAGGCAGGTGAGTGCGCGGATGCGGCGCTCCGCGGCGGAGGGGGCTGGGGCGCTCGGCTCGCCGCGCCGGCCCCAACTCTGAGAGCGGGAGCGGTAGACGATCTTAGGTGTCTTTGGCTGTTCAGAGAAAGCCGGGCTAATTTCGGGGCTGGAAATGTCTCCGGTGAAGCTCCGGCGACGGCCTTGGCCCTCTTGTTTCCCGGGGTGGTACTGGCACCGGGTGCCCGGAGAGGTGGCCTCGAGCCCCGGGAGGCATCTTTGTCCTTCCCTGCTCCTTTCGCCTTCCACTCCTCGGCCCCCGAGCACCACGCTCCCGGTCCCTGCCTGGGCTTCATAAACAATAACAAATGTCGCGGATCCTGTCCTGCATCCCCCGCTCTCCCTTCCCTTGCCCTCAGCCGATGCCACCGAGGGGGAGGATTCTGGGCATGGCTCTTAGATTGTGGGGGCTGTTTGTGTACCATTCCTAAAAACTGATGCGTCAGATTGCTAAACATTTCTCAGATAGACACAGTAAAGCTGCCCAGCTCCCAGAAGACACGGAGTGTTCAAAACCGGTCTCAAAATCCGTCCCTACCACTGGAACCCTAGACCCTTCTTTTCAACATCATTTTCTCCCACTCCCTTTTTTCACATTTACTATCGGGGGCAAATGAGTGGTTGTTTGGTATGGGAATAGGGAAGGTTGTGCCCGATTGAGGAGGAGACGTTTCACCTTTAAAAAGTTGTCAGGTTGATAGCAAAAGAACAAACTTTATTTTCAAAACCAGTGGACTCCCGTTTACTGATACTTTTGTTTCGTGGGACCACTTTTCAGACTGTAAATTTGGAGGAAAGACATAAAAAAAAAAAAAAATGGGGAGGGGGGCTGGGAGAGCTGGTGGTGCTGGGAGTAGTGGCTTCTCCAAAAAGTGTGATGCTGTTGTTATTCACTTGATAAAATGCAAAACCAACGCTCCTGTCTATTTCATGCAACTTGTGGTAAGTTTTGATAGAAGCCGATTGCTCGGAGAAGGTGGCCTGAGTATTAGCTTTATTACTACTAAAGTCTGAGGAAACAACTTACAAGTGTTTTAATTATGCCTCCTAGCTGTAAGAAGGGAGTGAGACTTAGTCTTTTGGGGGGTGTGAGTGGGTTGGGGGCTTAAACTTGTCAGGTCTCCCTACTTAAAGGCAGGGTTTATTGTGGTTTAAGCCCAGTTTTGCTTACTGAGGGCAGGTTTTTGAAAGTTCTTTGTCTCAATCATAAATGTATATAAGATACTGGAAACCTCTTTGTGTTTGTGTAGCCTTTCTTTGTATGCCTCAGGATATACAAAACAATTAAGTTTATTATACTCTCTACCCAGTAGCTGAGAGGTATTGTATGTGAATTGGCCATTCTTGTGACTATTTGAGGGGAGAGAAATTAGTCCAAAATAGGATGTTAAATTATGATGACATTTGTTCATTGCACAGGTACGTCAGAGTACCTTTATGTAAAAAAGTCCTAATCTCAAAGGAGGTACAATGGATAAAAATTTTTTTTTTTGGTTTGATCTTTGGTTTGGTTTTAGCTTTGTGGTGTTCTCCTTGTTAAGATGGCTGATAACATTCCCCATTTGGTTGGGTTATGTTTAGAATGAGAAACAAATTGGGTGTAGTTTGTGTAATCCTTTGAAAGGCCGTGCCACTGGGGAATGAAAAAATTAGACTTAGAAAACCCACATTAAATGAGTGCAATTCTTCTTTAGCCTTTTGTTTTTGAGTTTGTTTTAAAATAAATCAAAGAGTAGAGGCCAGGAATATTTGTGCAACTAAGAAGGTGTCCTCAGCGGTTTTTATGCCAGAAAAAAATTAATTTCAATAGGTAAGACGCTATAAAAACAAAGGAAGAATTGTACTTTGTAGAAAGCGGTAACAAAGCAAGAGACTCAATTCAGCCATTTGTTTTCAGAAAAGTTCTGTCCTCTCAAAGTAAGGGCAACATCATTATGTTAGCGAAGTAGGATAACACTTTAGAAAGTGTTTTCCCAGTGATCTGGGATAAGTTGGAAGCTTTTTTGTATGTGTGTGGCACTTTTTTGTGAGAGAAAAGAGGGCACAAATCAAAGCCAGAAAGATCGGCATCTCAAAGTAATGTTAAAATCAGCAGATGGTCAAGTTATGATTAAGTAGACTTGACATATGCAGAAATTATGCTACTGTATTTTTATATTAAAAGCACCATAGACTTTTTGAATGAAAAAATGAGAATAAGCTTTTAAAGCATAAGAAATTTTTAAAAATTAATTTAAGAACATAACCTTGGTCATTAGTTATAAAAATATTAAGTGAATCCTTCTTCCCCCCCACTCCAACCTCTCAAATGTTTGTTTAAGTCTTAAGAGAACATTTAGCAAGGTATGCCCAGTACTTAAGTGTGCTGATTATGTAAAGCTCCTTTCTCCACCTAAAGGTCTGCTAATTGACAGGATATTGTTGTTCAGAACGTTTAGAGAGAGGAAACTGAAGGGCAGCAATGAACAGTATTTGCTGTCCTGTACACTCAGATGAACTGTGGTCTCTGTCTCCAACCTCATGGGAGGGAAATATACCCAATAACTATAGTACACAATGCATTTTGTGGAGAAGCCAAGGAGGGAGGGGTTAAATTCTACTAGACCAATTAAGGAAGGCTTTCAGTAGAGAAAGGCATTTGTGTAGATGATTTGGATGAGCTCGTCATATGATAAGTCATCATAAGCAAACACTTTATATAGTGCTGCTTGCCTCTAAACCCTTACAGTACTAACCTACCTGGGTTTAATCCTTACAGCAACTATATGGAGTAGGTGTTTTTATTCCCATTTTGCAGACAGGGTAACTGAGGTACCTAGAAAATGGTAAAACAAGGATTCCAACCCAGGCATTCTGGCTTATACTTGCATCCCTGTGCTTAACCACTCTACTTATTTTATCTCCCGCTTTTGTTTTTTTTTTGTTTGTTCGTTTTTTTGTTTTTTTTGCGGTACGCGGGCCTCTCACTGTTGTGGCCTCTCCCGTTGTGGAGCACAGGCTCCGGACGCTCAGGCCCAGCGGCCATGGCTCACGGGCCCAGCCGCTCCGCGGCATGTGGGATCTTCCCGGACCGGGGCACGAACCCGTGTCCCCTGCATCGGCAGGCGGACTCTCAACCACTGCGCCACCAGGGAAGCCCCATAGGCTAGTTTTGTCTCCATTGAAAGTCCACTGAGACAGGTAGCCTCCCTGAGACCTTAGCAGGTACAGGTCAGATAGTGAGCCGACCATTCAGGTTGATGTGTAAATTCAGAAAGGCCTCGAACTTTGGCAATTTGTCTGTGGCTTACGATAGTAGTACTTGTACTGTGCTCAACTTTTAAATTCTTAAACAAGCTCCTTGTCTTCCCCTGAAGTAACACCAGACCAGCTGACAACCCAAATTGGTGCTGATTCTCTGGGCACACATATGGAAGGTTTCCTGTCTTCCTTGTCTTTTGCTGATTCTTATTGATTCCACGGGTGTGTAAGTCACTGAGCCCATGTGCAAAAGCAGCATCCATTGCTCTTTCACCTTTTACAGTTATTTGCTGTCTCTACATCAGCCTCAGGAGGGGATTCTATTCCTCTTCTTCCTAATTTTGGGGCACTTTTACTGCTTTTGCAATTACCAAATATGATGGAGTTAATAATGGTTAACACCTCAAAATCAACCGCAGATACAACCACTTCCCCAGAATAAAGAACAAGATGGCAGAAACTTAAATGACTCTGCATGATGCTAATACCATCTATTTTGGGCAAGCAGAGTTGCTGTGTCTTTGCTATGGAGCTTCGCTTTCATTCTGTCTATGAATATTTAGAAAATCGAAAGTTCGGAATCAGAGACGCCTCTGTACACATCAATAAGCACCTTTGATTTTTCTTGGTCTTGTTCTTCTGTACAGTCAACGCTCTTCAGCTTTTATGACTCGGAGATTTTGGCTATGCTTCTCTAGATCCTTCTGCCGTCCTGGAGGCACAGGAAGTAATTTGTGCATTTAATATGAAAAACGCTCTGTGTAATCTGTATTTCTCACACACTGTCTCCTAACAGTGGTATGTAGACTTAGCTCTCTGTATATCATCTTCCCCACTGACATGTTCTTGGCTCCTTTTTCTTTCTGAATGTCACCAGTTAGGGTGCAGGTCTAGTAATAATTTTTTTTTTTTTTCGGTATGCGGGCCTCTCACTGTTGTGGCCTCTCCCGTTGCAGAGCACAGGCTCCGGATGCGCAGGCTCAGCAGCCATGGCTCACGGGCCCAGCTGCTCCTCAGCATGTGGGATCTTCCTGGACCGGGGCACGAACCCGTGTCCCCTGCATTGGCAGGCGGACTCTCAACCACTGCGCCACCAGGGAAGCCCCTAGTAATAATTTTATCAACAACAGTAATCATTTACTTAACACTTACCATGCACCAGATATAGTGCTAAATACTCTATATAAATATTATCCCATTTAATCCCCACAGCAGCTCTCTGAGTTATTATCTCTACTACTTACAAACAAGGAAACTGAAGCCTAGTGGGGTGAAGGGACCAGGGCCTCATGAGTAGATAGTTAAGTGGCAGAGTTAGAAACTGATTCCTAAGAGCCAGGTTTGCTTTCTCTTATATTGCTTTATTTTATTACAAAAACTTCTCCTTTGCTATTTAATTTACCTCCTTCTTCTAGTCCCACCTGAATTTTCTTTCTTCCCTGTCCTCCCTCCTTTTTTAGGAGTTATTTACATTTTTGATGTAGAGCATAAATTCTCTTGCGAAAAGTATACAGAAATATTTCAGCTCTCTTCTGATTTCCTATAGAGGGGGATTTACTCTTGGAGAGAGCTTATTGTAAGAATTATACTAGTAACACCTTACATTCGTATTGTTCTTTAGAGTTTTATAAAGCATTTTTACACATTTTCTCGCTTAATCCTCAAAGCAAACTTAAATTCGGGTCTTTAGATTAAAAGCTGCTACAGGTAGTTTGCTAAGGCTTCTGTAAAGTTAGTTGATGAGACAGTTCTTGCCATAAGCAGTTTTAATGTTGAAATAAATGATATGATCGAATGTTCTGACTTCATTCAAGCCAAATGGGAGCAGATATATATCATTGTAGCCCAGCGTTTTCTTAAAAGGTCTTATAGTTTTGAGCTTTGAACTTCTTTTTTGGTCAAAATTGAGAAGTTGGAGCTTTAGTTCTGCATTTTAAATCATAAAATGTTTTAAATTCTCAATTCTTGTGATTCAGGTGAATGATAGTTAAATTGCTGTCTACCTCATCCTGCACACAACTGTTGGATTTAACTAGAACAATTATGATGAAGGAATGGGGTGGAGGGAGGACAGATATTTTTTCAAAAGTGAAATTAGGACTTCCCTGGTGGCACAGTGGTGGTTAAGAATCCGCCTGCCAATGCAGGGCGCAGGGGTTCGAGCCCTGGTCCAGGAAGATCCCACATGCTGTGGAGCAACTAAGCCCGTGTGCCACAACTACTGAGCCTGCGCTCTAGAGCCCGCAAGCCACAGCTCCTGGAGCCCACAAGCTGCAGCTACTGAGTCCCGTGTGCCTAGAGCCTGTGCTCCGCAACAAGAGAAGCCACTGCAAAGAGAAGCCACCGCAATGAGGCCCGCGCACCGCAACGAAGAGTAGACCCCGCTCACCGCAACTAGAGAAAGCCCACGTGCAGCAACGAAACCCAAGGCAGCCAAAAAATACAATACAATACAATACAGTACAGTACAATACAATACAATAAAATGTTAGCTTAAAAAGAAAAGTGAAATTAAAGAATTGGGGATCCTAACAAGGGCTTGATGGGGTATCTTACAGTAGCACTGTTGTAGGAAATTGGTTATAAATTTTAAAGAATGGATAAGCTGCAAGTATTCACCTCTGGAAGGTTGTGTTATTTGAGAGATCAGAGAGCTTATTTAATGAACCATTTTTGAAATATTATCTTGTGCCAGTATCTTATTTTATTAAATTTAGTTTTTATTCAGTTGTGGACATTTTTACTTAGCTGAGCATTTGTCCATTGACTTGCCCCCATTATGGAAATACCACACCTTCTTAATTTTTCTGTATTTGTCAGCAGGGGCTAATTGTCTGGCTTTGAAGACTAGGGAGTTGCCTTTTGTTGTCTTTTTACAATAGAGATCCATTTCATTTGGACACATCTTTCAAATCTGGTTGAGAATATTCTCCATATGTCCACTATTACCTCGCCAAACAGAATAGACTTTCTATTTTTGTGGCTAGAGTGGAAAAATTTCAGTCTTGAATTGTATGTATTTGACCCACTGATAGTCTTAATACTGGCAAATCCTAAATTAATCACAGACTCAATATTTTAGTGAGGTTAATCATCACACTTCAACATTTATCAACTATTTTCTGGGCACTGTATTAGGTACCATGGCAAAATAGAGACAAGTAAAATGTATTGCCCTTCTATTTAGAAAGTTTCAATCCAGTAAGAGACAAAATGTATGGGTACAAATAACTGTAATTCAAGCAGAAAGTGATAAGCAAGTAACAGGGCCCTGTGGGAGCAGAGGAAGGAGAGATTGTTTCTGGCTGGAGAGATTAGGAAGGCTTCTTATATAAAGTGAAATAGGAATTGACCATTTATGAGTGAAGGACATGCTAGGCAGAGGGATTAGCATGAGTTGGTAACATCCGTACAACACCTGATAAATTATATGTTAATTATTTATTTCTCTGCCCTATTGGACTTGAGCCCATTCAGTTTAGGGAACAGGTGTTTTTTCAGCTTTTCATTCTCTGCATCATCAACTGCTCAACCTGGTATATTTAATTAAAGTATTATCAGTACTTGAGTAATGTTACAGAGGCAAGAGTATACAGAACGGATTCAAGGGAAGAGGGGCCGGAAATGGGAAGACCAATGAAGAGACTAATTTAAATAATCTAGGAGATAGATAATGAAGTTCTAAACCAGGTGGGATTGGAAAGGAGAGACTTGGATGGATGGGTGATGCCCCTTCATGTTGAGACCTAGGGAGTTCTTGGACTCTGTGAATTACCTATGAGGTACGTGTCGAGTACCAGGAAATGCAGTGATGAAAAGACATGGTGCGCACTCAAAGCAGGCAGGCACCTGCAGGGCTGCTTAGAGGTTTAGAAATAATTGCAGTGTCGTGTAGCTGCTGTAATGATGGAGCACTCAGGGGAGCACCTAAGGAAAGGGAGCATCTATCTGGGAGAATCAAAGAAGGTTTCCAGGGAGGTGGTAGTGTTTGAGCTTAGACTTGAAGGGTGAGTAGGAGTTTTTCAGGCCAAAAAGCAGCAGGAAAACATTATAGCATAGAATGTAAGAGGCTGTTGAGGGATTATTTTAGTGTTGGGGCAAGAGGCTGGATAAGATAAACGAACTTGTCCTAATAAAATAACTTTATTTTTGCTGTGTTTTTCTATATTTATTTTATTCAGCTTTAGCACTCTGAGCTTTTGTAAGGAAGTGTTTCTGTTGCCTCTTACAGCCTCGTGGAAGCACCTCTGCTGTGTTTCGCACTCAGCCTGCTGCCAGGGATAAATGTCTCTTGCTTCCATTTTGTGAAATTAAATAGAAAAGGTAATGCCACCATTAGCCAGAGAGATAGAGGAGAAGAAATCCACTAAAACCTTTTTCTCTGATGAGTGCCCGGAGCAAGTAGGGTTGACGTATAAGGAGAATGCGGCATCAGAGCATGGCTTCAGGAGCACGTGACTTGAGGGAGAGGGGATTGTGGTAGGAACATAATTATTTACCTTTCCCATCAAGTTTTATGGCGCCCTAAAAGTTTCCCAGAATTGTAGTATCTAGTGCTAAAGTCCTTTTATTCTGGATATAGCCTTTTTTTTTTTTAATCTTCTCTATGCTAGCGCTTATTATATTGTAATTACTTAGCATGACTCTAAACTTCAAATGGTATCAGCCATTGTCTCTAGTTTGCCCTGCTTCCACCTTTTTTGGTCATTTAGAAACCTGCATCTGCAAGTCATGATTCTGAGTCTCGACGTTAGACTGCCAGAGCTAAAAAGCACTCAAGGTTTCTTTTCACAAAGGTTTACTTTCTGCAGCCATTTGTTTTTTCTGTCCTGTGAGTTGGGCCACTGACACAGAATATAGTCAAATTGTTTTCTAAGGACAACTGAAAAGTTCATTGTAGACGTCAGTTAGGTGTATATCAGTTGCATTTCTGGCGGGGGGGGGGGCGGCGGTGTTGACAGCTGTGTTAGCTTTAGTGCCATTAGTGGTAATAAAATCTATGGCCACTACCAGGAGGAAAGCGAAAGGCAGGACAGGGGAAGAAAACGAAGGCTTGCCAAGGGGCGGGAGAGGCATCTTCGGGGGGCGGGAGAAAAGGGGCATATGGTTGACGGAGGTCAAGCACCTCTAACACCCGTTCCAGGTGCCACTTGGTGGGGCCAGTGCCATATTTTAAGGTTAAGTTGAGCCGCAAGTAGTGTTGTCTAAAAATACCCTTGGTGTATTGTGCCAAAAATGACAGTTTGTTTTCATCAAACATTTCTGGATTTAAGTTTAAAAACTTGTTTATGTACCTGTTTCTCTCTGTTTTTAGAATTGAGCAGAAATGGAAAGAGAAACCAACACACTTTAAATATTAGTGAAAGTTATAGCTACCTGTCTGAAATGTTAAGACTTAAAACCATAGATTATGTATAGTCCCAGTCAGGTACAAGGTGACAGAAAGGGAAAGGAAGAATAAGTAGGCACATGTGTTTGGATAAAACTGCATCCTGATACCAGCCATATAACTGGACGCATAGACCGGAAAGTAGGATAAGAAATTAGCTCTAGAGCCTGTGTTTTCCTTTCTAGGTCAACACAGGTCCTCCTTCCCTTTATGAAAACATTATCAAATAAGAAACTTGTTCTTCAAAATGTTTTTTCATCATTGGACAAACAAAGCCAAAGAATAAAAATAGGTATGATTTTAGTTTTTCTGTTAACAGTGATAAAAAGTTTTCTCAGATTGTAAGAAATACTGGATTGAATTAAAGTCTTTGACTCAGAGTTGAAAGATGCTGTAGAGTTGAAAGATGCTGTAGAGGTCAAATAGTCCAGTTCTCTACTGTGAATTCCCTCTAATCCCTGGTAAGTGGGTGTTTAGTCTTTGCCTAAAGATTTCAGTTCCTCGCCTAAAGATAAGAAACTTAACAGATCACAGCATTGCTGACTTTCATTCTCTTCAGTGGTTGGTGTTCTCCAGCCTTCTGTCTCCAATCCTCTTCTCACTCCACACACTCTGGGGTCTGGATGATCTCATAAGCTCCGATATCTTCTTCATTGACAACCCTGTGATGATGACTTCCAAATCAGACCCTTTTCTGAGCTTGAGACTCCATGGTCCATCTCTTTCCTAGATATCACCACCTGGGTGTTTTCCGCAAGAGTCAATGTTATCTTCTCCTTTCCCAGAGTCTTTCTCATGCTTCTTACCTCCTCCAATGCATGATGTTATTCTCTCTTTGGTTGCCCCAGCCATAAACCTGGAAATCATCCTTGACTCCTCTTCTTGTTTATCCCTCACATCCAGTTATTTATTAAGTCCTCCTTACTACCTCTTGAATTCTGTCCATCTCGGCCCTTTTTCAGTGTCAGTATCTTCACGTGGACTCCAAATTACTAAAATAGCCATCTCTCTGCTACCAGTCTTGCTGTCTTCCGTTTTCTATGTGGCTGCCAAAAGGATTCTCCTAAAATGTAAATCTGATTATGTAACTCCTACAGTTAAAATTTCCAATGATTCCCCATCGCCACCTCCAGATTCCTTAACATGGCATGCGAGCCTGAGTCCCTTTAAGAAGTGGTGCCCTTTTGCTTTTCTAGCCTTATCTTTCATTACTCCCTCTACACACCTCTGCAGCTGTACTGAACCTCTAGCTTTCTCTGACCTTGGGTCTTACATGCTACTTTCTGGAATGCCCTCTCCCATACTCTTCTGGGTAACTCCTGTGCTTTCTTTAGTACTCTGCTTAGGCATCTCCACTTTCAGGGATGCCTGCCTTGACCTCTCACCTCTTGTTCAGGGTTAGGTGCTCCTCCTTTGCTTTCCCACAGCATCTTGTGCATATCTCTCTCATGACACTTTTTATATCTTAAAACCCAATCATAGCTAACATTGTGAACATTTATCGTGTGCCAAAACTTACTGAGCTTTTTCTATGTGCCAGGCATGGAACAGTGTAAATTGCAAAGTTCTTCCTTATGCAGCTTTCAACTGGTTGTCATCACAGAATTAGAGATAATTTTGTATCACTGTAAGAGTGATGTTTGAGGACAGCTGTCTTATGCCTTCTCTGTTTCAGGCTAAGTGTGCTCATTTAATTTGTTCAAATATCATGGATTCCAGACTTCTTACCATCCTGGCCACTCTCCTCCATGTGTGTTACATTTCATTAGTTTTCTCTCTTAAAATGTGTGGTTCAGTTTTAGATAAATTACAGTTGTCATAAAGAGAAGCAGAACTTCACAGGTGTGTAGTATCTGGATATATAGATTGTCATATTTAAGATATAGATCTCACTTTTCCACGTACATAGATGTGAATTTGTGTGTTTGTGTGTGTGTGTGTGTGTCCAGAAATACTCAGGATTCTAGAATTTACTTACATTTAGCAAGTGACCAGGAGACTGACATAGAAACAAAAATGTCAACTAATGAATTTGTTAATATCACCGTGAGTAGAACGGAAGCTTGCATCATTTGGCAGCGCACTGTCACCTCAGTAGAACAATCTACGTAGGAAGTGGTCATTCTAATCAAAATGGGTCATCCTCATGAGGAGTGTCACTAAGCCAGAATAGCTGATGGAGCCTCTCTTTTATAAGGATGCACCTGCCCAGCACTGCTCTGGATATGGTCAGCCATCTCCACCTCAGACAATGTTAGGGGAATGCAGGCAAAACCTTGCTTGTTAAACTCCTGCTTCCCCCCCCCCACTAGATTAATGTAACTCTTAATTAATGTAACTCTTCTATTAACACAGTCTTTCCTTTAGCCAGAAGAAAAGCAATTGACAAGGTTTCAGCTTTCTTAATTCACATTCTAATCCTGCCTCCCAGAAAGTACACCCGGCTCACTTTTGATTGCATTGGGATATTCTCAAATATTTTCAATTACACATTTTCTTGGAATTACTATCTAATTGATTTGTTTCATGCTGTTATTACTCCCAGAGAGGACTTAATTTTCAAATTACGAGAACATTTTACTTTGTCCCTTCATACTGTCTATAGGGCATTGCCGACTATTGAAAACTTCTCCAGGTATGAGCCCAACATTACAGCAAAGAGTATGGTATTCACCTTGCTTCTTCCTAACCTATGTCTATTAACTCAGCCTAAGATTAAGGTCATGTAAGTTTTGGGGGCAGTCATTCCACACTTTTAATTTATGGCAAGCTTTATTCAACAAAAACTTTAGTTGTTCTTTATGTATATAACAGTTTATCACAATTTATACTTAGCCTTTGATTGCTTTTGAATCCAAATATAATTTTTCCCTTCTCTCTATTCAATTTCACTTGTTAAAGTTAACCTTCTGTAAAAATTAGTTTGGATTCTGACTCTGCTGCTCCACTTTTGATTATTCTCTAGGATCTATTCATCCTCATGTTTTGATAAGGATGTCGTCAAAAGCTTTATCTGGTTCATTGGTAATATAACTGTCTAAGCCCAGTGAATCTTGCAGAACTTTCATATGAGCATTCTGGGTTTTGTTGCTTAATCAGTTATCAACACATCTATTACTCAGCCCATTTTTCTTCATCTTTCTCCCTTATCCCCCTAGAAAGAATTGGAGAGTGGAGCTTGTTAAGTACCTTTCAGAGAGTCACATAGATTGTTTGCCTTGTAGATTTGCCAAGAAAAGAAATAAAGTTACTGGGCAAGACTTGTTCCTCCTGAATCCTTGCTGATTTTTAGCGATCACCCACCTTTGTCTGTGCTGTGTGACCACCTAGAGGGGTGGGATAGGGCGAGTGGGAGGGAGGCTCCAGAGGGAGGGGATATATGTATACATATAGCTGATTCACTTTGTTGTACAGCAGAAACTAACACAACATTGTAAAGAAATTATACTCCAATAAAGATGTTTAAAAAAATTAATCAAGGCTAGTTTAACTAGAGTTCTGTTCTTGAGAACTTGCTGAAACATATGACATATCTTACCTTTTATAGTCTCAAGCAGGATTTACTTTTCTCTGAACTTTTTGTAATTTTTGTTCCCTAGTTACGTCCCACATTCCCATCCCCAGCCATTGTAACCAACTTCAGAATTACTCTGAGGTTTCCCAATTAATCGTTGCCATTTAATCGGCTAATTCCTTCCTAGTGGTTGCATTCATATCCAGAATGTTTCTTTCCCTATGTGAGAGATGGAAGGCTAAGCGAGGCATTTATCAGATGCCTTGATTTTTAGCTGTGGGAGAATTCTAGCAGATATCCCAAATGTCGAAGTCCCCATTACAGCTCAGTTTATCTCTATGTCAGCTTCAGTCTCTAACATATTCCAAACCAGCAGTTCTTTTTTTTTTTTTTTTAACATCTTTATTGGAGTATAATTGCTTTACAATGGTGTGTTAGTTTCTGCTTTATAACAAAGTGGATCAGCTATACATATACATATATCCCCATATCTCTTCCTTATTGCATCTCCCTCCCTCCCACCCTCCCTATCCCACCCCTCTAGGTGGTCACAAAGCACTGAGCTGATCTCCCTGTGCGATGCGGCTGCTTCCCACTAGCTATCGACTTTACATTTGGTGGTGTATATATGTCCATGCCACTCTCTCACTTTGTCACAGCTTACCCTTCCCCCTCCCCGTGTCCTCAAGTCTTTTCTCTAGTAGGTCTGCATCTTTATTCCTGTCCTGCCCCTAGGTTCTTCAAAACCATTTTTTTTTAAGATTTCATATATTATGTGTTAGCATATGGTATTTGTTTTTCTCTTTCTGACTTACTTCACTCTGTATGACAGACTCTGGGTCCATCCACCTCACTACAAATAACTCAATTTCGTTTCTTTTTATGGCTGAGTAGTATTCCATTGTATATATGTGCCACATCTTCTTTATCCATTCATCTGTCGATGGACACGTAGGTTGCTTCCATATCCCGGCTATTGTAAATAGAGCTGCAATGAACATTGTGGTACATGACTCTTTTTGAATTATGGTTTTCTCAGGGTATATGCCCAGTAGTGGGATTGCTGGGTCGTATGGTAATTCTATTTTTAGTTTTTTAAGGAACCTCCATACTGTTCTCCATAGTGGCTGTATCAGTTTACATTCCCACCAACAGTGCAAGAGCAAACCAGCAGTTCTTTATGCTTCTCCTTTTCCACCATCGCTCTATTCCAGTTCAGAGTCCCATACCATCAACTCTCAGTGACGCTTAGTGGTATTATATTAACTTGTTTTTAAAATGTCAGTTTTCTTTATTTAATACCATATTCTGGACATGGGTTTGCAGGGACCTAAGACCACATTGTTGCTCACACCCTTCCCATTTCTTTTTCTGCAGTAAATAATTTGTTAGACCCTACGCATTATTGTCATTTTTTCTTTAAGAGCATGACCAGCTTCTTTCGTAGTTACGGTAATATCTGGACTCTTTCTACTGCTGCTTCCATTTTAAGCTTAAAGTCCACTTGATCAGTGAGTCAAAATTACATAGTAACTTCTGGGAATATATTCAAAGGAAACAAAAACACTAACTGGAAAAGATATCTGCACCTCCATGTTCAAGCAGCATTATATACACTAGCCAAGATGTGGATATGACCTAAGTGCCCATCCGTGGATGAAAAGGTGAAGAACTTATACACACACACACACACACACACACACACACACACACACACACACACCACACACTAGACAAGTTCTGAAAAGTGAAATATAAATGAGGTTGGAGAAATCAAGAAAAGCTTTGTAGAAGAGGGAATATTCATTAGGTTCTTTAAATATAAGTAGAGGGGAAAGGAAGGGCCATTTTTATGTTTAGATATATCAGGGCTTGGTGGTAAGATTGATTATGGCATGTCTGTTGGTTGATGAGCGATGAGACCGGAAAATAATGGAAAATAAAGTTAAGTAGTAAGGGTGGAGCCAAATTATGGGGTTTAATAAAAGCCAGGCAAAGAAGTTTAGATTGGAATGGAAAAAAGGGGGTGGCTTTAAAAGTTTTTGAGCCTAGGAATGACATCATCCAAATTCTGTATAAGGTGCTGTGATTTAGCAAAGGGAGAGAATGGCATCAGGAAAACCCACTTGAATACTGGTACAGTCATGTTACTGACTGAGTGCAGTCAGGGCCTGGACTGCATGGTGATGGAAGTAAGAATGACGAGTAAGATGGGATGGGAGAGAGATTTCAACAGGTTTTATTAATGAACCTGAAATGGGAAAGGGAGCGATGAATTAAGGCTGCTTTCTAAGCTATCTGATTGGGAGAAAGGTTAGTGCCATGGCTAGAAATGGGGCTGTTAGAAGATGGGCTGTGGGGGAAGAGTTATGTATTTACTTTCAGACATAATTAAATATGAGTTACCTGTAAGGTGTTTAAGTTGAAATGATAGCAAGAAATATGAGACTGCCAGTAGGATGAAGAGATAAGAGGGTGTGTTACTCAGGTGTATTGCTTATCCTTGTAGAGTATGGCTTAAAGGCATAGGGAAGGGTGACTCCTCTCCCTGAGAGTTCAAAGACAAAGTCAAGGACTGGCATTCATGGATAACTTCTTACAGATAAATCTGAAGAGAGTCTAGTATTTGTATTGATTGAAATTACTTTAAAAGTAATTTTTTTTCCCTTGGTGATGAAAGGCATGTAGTGATATTTCAGGAAATTAGAAAATTTGAAAAGTTATAAAGGAAAAAAATATAATTATTAACAGTACTTTGGTGACTTTCTTTCTGGTCTTTTTCTTATGCATACAAAGAAATAGGAAATATATACATCTATGTATATATGCATGTGATACATATATGTACATATGATCATATACTACATATACTTTCTTTTTTTATTAAAAAATTTTTTTATACATTCTTTTTTTAATATTCTTTACCATTATGGATTATCATAGAATACTGAATATAGTTCCCTGTGCTATACGGTAGGACCTTGTGGTTTATCCATTCTATATACAAAAACTACATCTGCTAACCCCAACCTCCCACTCCATCCCTCCCCTAACACCCTAGGCTCAGGTTTTTGTTTTTTTTTTAATACAGCAGGTTCTTATTAGTCATTAATTTTATACACATCAGTGCATACATGTCAACCCCAATCTCCCAATTTATCACACCATCACCACCCCCGCCCCCCCCACGGCTTTCCCTCCCTGGTGTCCATGCGTTTGTTCTCTACATCCGTGTCTCAATTTCTGCCCTGAAAACTGGTTCATCTGTACCATTTTTCTAGATTCCCCATATATGCGTTAGTATACGTATTTGTTTAACTCTTCCTGACTTACTTCACTCTGAATGACAGTCTGTACATCCATCCACGTCTCAACAAATGACCCAGTTTAGTTCCTTTTTATGGCTGACTAATATTCCATTGTATATATGTACCACATCTTCTTTATCCATTCATCTGTCGATGGGCATTTAGGTTGCTTCCATGTCCTGCCTATTGTAAACAGTGCTGCAATGAATACTGGGGTGCATGTGTCTTTTTGAATTATGGTTTTCTCTGGGTATATGCCCAGTAGTGGGATTGCTGCATCATATGGTGACTCTACTTTTAGTTTTTTAACGAACCTCCATACTGCTCTCCATAGTGGCTGTATCAGTTTACATTCCCACCAACAGCACAAGAGGGTTCCCTTTCCTCCATACCCTCTCCAGCATTTGTTGTTCGTAGATTTTCTGATGAAGCCCATTCTAACTGGTGTGACGTGATACCTCATTGTAGTTTTGATTTGCATTTCTCTAATAATTAGTGATGTTGAGCAGCTTTTCATGTGCTTCTTGGCCATCAGTATGTCTTCTTTGGAGAAATGTCTATTTAGGTCTTCTGCCCATTTTTGGACTGGGTTGTTTGTTTTTTTAATATCGAGCTGTATGAGCTGTTTATATATTTTGGAGATTAATCCTTTGTCCATTGATTCGTTTACAAATATTTTCTCCCATTCTGAGGGTTGTCTTCTCGTCTTGTTTATGGTTTCCTTTGCTGTGCAAAAGCTTTTAAGGTTCATTAGGTCCCATTTGTTTATTTTTGTTTTTATTTCCATTACTCTAGGAGGTGGATCAAAAAAGATCTTGCTGTGATTTATGTCAAAGAGAGTTCTTCCTATGTTTTCCTCTAAGAGTTTTATAGTGTCCAGTCTTACATTTAGGTCTCTAATCCATTTTGAGTTTATTTTTGTGTATGGTGGTACGGAATGTTCTAATTTCATTCTTTTACGTGTAGCTGTCCAGTTTTCCCAGCACCACTTATTGAAGAGACTGTCTTTTCTCCATTGTATATCATTGCCTCCTTTGTCATAGATTAGTTGACCATAGGTGCGTGGGTTTATCTGTGGGCTTTCTACCTTGTTCCATTGATCTGTGTTTCTCTTTTTGTGCCAGTACCATATTGTCTCTACTACTGTAGCTTTGTAGTATAGTGTGAAGTCAGGGAGTCTGATTCCTCCAGCTCCGTTTTTTCCCTCAAGACTGCTTTGGCTATTTGGGGTCTTTTGTGTCTCCATACAAATTTTAAGATTTTTTGTTCTAGTTCCGTAAAAAATGCCATTGGTAATTTGATAGGGATTGCATTGAATCTGTAGATTGCTTTGGGTAGTATAATCATTTTCACAATATTGATTCTTCCAATCCAAGAACATGGTATATCTCTCCATCTGTTGGTATTATCTTTAATTTCTTTCATCAGTGTCTTATGGTTTTCTGCATACAGGTCTTTTGCCTGCCTAGGTAGGTTTATTCCTAGGTATTTTATTCTTCTTGTTGCAGTGGTAAATGGGAGTGTTTCCTTAATTTCTCTTTCAGATATTTCATCATCAGTATATAGGAATGCAAGAGATTTCTGTGCATTAATTTTGTATTCTGCAACTTTATCATATTCGTTGATTAGCTCTAGTAGTTTTCTGGTGGCATCTTTAGGATTCTCTATGTATAGTATCCTGTCATCTGCAAACAGTGACAGTTTTACTTCTTTTCCAATTTGTATTCCTTTTATTTCTTTTTCTTCTTTGATTGCAAAGGCTAGGACTTCCAAAACTATGTTGAATAATAGTGGTGAGAGTGGACATCCTTGTCTTTTTCCTGATCTTACAGGAAATGCTTTCAGTTTTTCACCATTGAGAATGATGTTTGTTGTGGGTTTGTCATATATAGCCTTTATTATGTTGAGGTAGGTTCCCTCTATGCCCACTTTCTGGAGAGTTTTTATCATAAATGGGTGTTGAAGTTTGTCAAAAGCTTTTTCTGCATCTATTGAGATGATCATATGGTTTTTATTCTTCAATTTGTTAATATGGTGTATCACATTGATTGATTTGCATATATTGAAGAATCCTTGCATCCGTGGGATAAATCCCACTTGATCATGGTGTATGATCCTTTTAATGTGTTGTTGGATTCTGCTTGCTAGTATTTTGTTGAGGATTTTTGCATCTATATTCATCAGTGGTATTGGTCTGTAATTTTCTTTTTTTGTAGTATCTTTGTCTGGTTTTGGTATCAGGGTGATGGTGGCCTCATAGAATGAATTTGGGAGTGTTCCTTCATCCGCAATTTTTTGGAAGAGTTTGAGAAGGATGGGTGTTAGCTGTTCTCTAAATGTTTCATAGAATTCACCTATGAAGGCATCTGGTCCTGGACTTATTTTTGTTGGAAGATTTTTAATGACAGTTGTAATTTCATTACTTGTGATTGGTCTCTTCATATTTTCTATTTCTTCCTGGTTCAGTCTTGGAAGGTTATACCTTTCTAAGGATTTGTCCATTTCTTCCAGTTTGTCCATTTTATTGCCATAGAGTTGCTTGTAGTAGTCTCTTAGGATGCTTTGTATTTCTGCGGTGTCTGTTGTAACTTCTCCTTTATCATTTCTAATTTTATTGATTTGAGTCCTCTCCCTCTTTTTCTTGATGAGTCTGGCTAATGTCTATCAATTTTGTTTATCTTCTCAAACAACCAGATTTTAGTTTTATTGTTTTGCTATTGTTTTGTTTGTTTCTATTTCATTTATTTCTGCTCTGATCTTTATGATTTCTTTCCTTCTGATAACTTTGGGTTTTGTTTGCTCTTCTTTCTGTAATTCCTTTAGATGTAAGGTTAGATTATTTATTTTGAGATTTTTCTTGTTTCTTGAGGTAGGGTTGTATAGCTATAAACTTCCCTCTTAGAACTGCTTTTGCTGCATCCCATAGGTTTTGGATTGTCGTGTTTTCATTGTCATTTGTCTCTAGGTATTTTTTGATGTCCTCTTTGATTTCTTTAGTGATCTCTTGATTATTTGGTAACGTAGTGTTTAACCTCCATGTGTTTGTGTTTTTTACATTGTTTCCCCTGTAATTCACTTCTAATCTCATAGCGTTGTGGTCAGAAAAGATGCTTGTATGATTTCAGTTTTCTTAAATTTACTGAACCTTGATTTGTGACCCAAGATGCAATCTGTCCTGGAGAATGTTCCGTGCACACTTGAGAAGAAAGTGTAATGTGCTGTTTTTGGATGGAATGTCCTATAAATATCAATTAAATCTATCTGGTCTGTTGTGTCATTTAAAGCTTCTGTTTCCTTATTTATTTTCATTTTGGGTGATTTGTCCATTGGTGTAAGCAAGGTGTTAAAGTCCCCCACTATTATTGTGTTACTGTCAATTTCCTCTTTTACAAATGTTAGCAGTTGCCTTATGTATTGAGGTTCTCCTATGTTGGGTGCATATATATTTATAATTGTTATATCTTCTTCTTGGATTAATCCCTTGATCATTATGTAGTGTCCTTCCTTGTCTCTTGTAACATTCTTTTTTTTAAAGTCTATTTTATCTGATATGAGTATTGCTAATCCAGCTTTCTTTTGATTTCCATTTGCATGGAATATCTTTTTCCATCCCCTTGCTTTCAGTCTGTATGTGTCCATAGGTCTGAAGTGGGTCTCTTGTAGACAGCATATATATGGGTCTTGTTTTTGTATCCATTCAGCAAGCATGTATCTTTTGGTTGGAGCATTTAATCCATTCACATTTAAGGTAATTAATGATATATATGTTCCTATGAGCATTTTCTTAATTGTTTTGAGTTTGTTTTTGTAGGTTCTTTTCCTCTCTTGTGTTTCCCACTTAGAGAAGTTCCTTTAGCGTTTGTTGTAGTGCTGGTTTGGTGGTGCTGAATTCTCTTAGCTTTTGCTTGTCTGTAAAGCTTTTGATTTCTCCATCGAATCTGAATGAGATCCTTGCCGGCTAGAGTAATCTTGGCTGTAGGTTCTTCCCTTTCATCACTTTAAGTATATCATGCCACTCCCTTCTGCCTTGTAGAATTTCTGCTGAGAAATCAGCTGTTAACCTTATAGGATTTCCCTTGTATGTTATTTGTTGTTTTTCCCTTGCTGCTTTGAATAATTTTTCTTTGTCTTTAATTTTTGCCAGTTTGATTACTATGTGTCTTGGTGTGTTTCTTATCCTGCCTGGGACTCGCTGTGCTTCCTGGACTTGCTTGGCTATTTCCTTTCCCACGTTAGGGAAGTTTTCAACTATAATCTCTTCAGATATTTTCTCAGGTCCTTTTTCTCTCTCTTCTCCTTCTGGGACCCCTATAATGCAAATGTTGTTGCGTTTAATGTTGTACCAGAGGTCTCTTAGGCTGTCTTCATTTCTTTTCATTCTTTTTTCTTTATTCTGTTCCTCAGCAGTGAATTCCACCATTCTGTCTTCCAGGTCACTTATCCGTTCTTCTGCCTCAGTTATTCTGCTGTTGATTCCTTCTAGTGTAGTTTTCATTTCGGTTACTGTATTGTTCATCTCTGTTTCTTTGTTGTTTAATTCTTATACATCTTTATTAAACATTTGTTGCATCTTCTGGATCTTTGCCTCCATTGATTTTCCGAGGTCCTGGATCATCTTCACTATCATTATTCTGAATTCTTTTTCTGGAAGGTTGCCTATCTTCACTTCATTTAGTTGTTTTTCTGGGGTTTTATCTTGTTCCTTCATCTGGTACATAACCCTCTGCCTTTCATCTTGTCTCTCTTTCTGTGAATGTGGTTTTTGTTCCACAGGCTGCAGGATTGTAGTTCTTCTTGCTTCTGCTGTCTGTCCTCTGGTGGATGAGGGTATCTAAGAGGCTTGTGCAGGTTTCCTGTACATATACTTTCATAGCTTGCTTTTTTCATGTTATGTTGCACCATGATCATTTTTCCATGTCATGAATTACTGCTTAAAAGTACTTTTCTTTAAAAACTGCATTTTTTCATCATTTAGATTTATCATTATTTAATTGCAACTTTATTGTTGGACGTTTAGATTGCTTCCATTTTTTTTTGCTCTTATTAATAATATTACAGCAAACGTCAGTGAAATATATACTCTTCAGCTCTTACTTAAATTTGAGCTCTCTGAAAGCAGAGACCTCTGTATCCCTAGGACCTGGAAGAATGCCTGGACATAGAAGTTGCTTAATTAAAAACAGAACAGAACAACCTCAACAATAAAAAACACAACAACAGTTATTGCCAGGGTGACAGAAGACCATTAAATACTCAATTCCTCTTATTTCCGTAATTCTGATTCCATGTGTACTCAGGAACCCTGTTATTGTGATTTGGCTGTCAGTATCAATCTGGCTGTAATGAAATAATTGGCCATGTACAGCCACAAACAGGCATTCTTCCTTCTGTCACAGTCATATTTGTCGTTCTATGTTAATAGGTTTGTATTCTGATTCCTGTTGAAGTTTGATTTATTTTTGTTTGCTCCTAAGAGAAGGAGATACCTGATGCTGGTAAAAACAAATTTCTGAATTTGTGAGGCTGTAGATTGGGCCTGGGTTGCAGTAAATCGTCAAGTAACAATGCCATCTGTCAAGAGCCCTCTGAAGAAGCCCGTCTGCCATCTTTACAGAAACCTGTGGCAGGACCACATTTTCCAGTTTGAATCCCTGTGCTACCCTGGAAAGACAGATGCTTGATTCTCTTCAAATAATATTTTAACACATTTGAGGTACAAAGACATTGTGTCTGACAACTTTTTCCTTAAAAATACAGAAGTTAGTTTCCAAGGGAAATAAGTGTTTGCAAAAGTATATGTTAGTGGTCTAATCATAAAGAAGTTTTAAAAATAAATGTGCAGAGTTTATATTTTCTTTTGAAGAGCATTATCATCTTATTTTCCTATGGTAATAAAAGCACATTAGGAAGAATTGGCAGATCCAGTTCACAGATTCTTTGTACCTAGGGAAAACTTTAGTAGAAAACTAGAGAATTTCTAATTGTATTAGGAGAAGCCTAGTGGAAAAACCTTTCAACTGAGAGATATGATTTGAAACAGATTTTTGTGCTGGAGGCTTCTATTGAACTCTACCTAAGCCACATAAGACCCTCTGTCTGTTAGTCTACCATGACCCTAAAAGCCGTAGTAATGTTTCTTTATATACCACCCAGATCTTTTCTGTTGCACCTTCTGCTTATATCATGTTTTGCCCCCAAGGGAGGCACATAAAGCTGTCTCCATGTTCATGCAACACCTCAAATGACTGTTCCCTTAGTTACTAAAGTATTGTAATTGGTTATGGGTTTTGATCCCAACTGCCAGGGTTTGGCTTGGACTGATCAGCTACTGAAGACTTAGATATCTGAGTACCTTTTATCAGAGTATCTCCTGCTCTCTTTCTAGTATGGCCTCTGTGTCATAAAATGTTCCCCAATTTGTGTTATAGGAAACATGAATCCTAAGAGAATCACTATGTAATTCACCATGTTAAAAGATTCCAGAGTTAAGCAGTTTGGGAAATTCTGTTTCCTCCTTAGGAGATTTACTTGTTTAACCCATTAGTCCTCAAATTTATTTCACTCCTGGTACCCATTTTCCCTCAGACATCTAAGAAAAAAATATCTTGTAGAACATGCTTGGACAAATGATGCTTTGGGTCATTACTGCGTTGTTTTTCTGCTTGTGAATTAGTTTGGTTCAATTTTAAAGTTTTAGGATTTTGTTTCTATTGCAGATTTTAAGGTTTTCTTTATTTTAAAGTAGTTACTTTTCTACTCTGCAGTGTATACATTGTTTCAATGATGGATTCATTATGTAGACTTGCCTACAAAGGAATGAATACATGTTAAATTGTTTTTTAAGATTTTTGAAGTGTGTCACATATTAGCATATAAAATGTATCTGTACAGAGTAAGAAAAAATAATGAAACAGACAACAAAGAATCTTCCAGGGAGCTTAAGAAATAGAACTTTACCAGTATCCCCAAAGCTCCTCATATGCCCTTCCTCCTCCTGGTGGTAACTGCTGTCTTTAATTTTATGGTAAGCACTTCCTTGCTTATACTTATAGTTTCATCACCTAGGAATACATCCCACTGAGTCAATATTATTTTTTAGGTTTGCTTCTTTTTGAACTTTATATAAATGGAAACATACAGTACATATTCTTCTATTACTCACTTCCTTTTTTTTAACTTCATGTGTCTGAGATTTGTCCATGTAGTGGTCCTTTGTTCATTTTAACTGCTGTGTAGTTTTCAGTTAGATGAATATACCAGACTATTTTTTTTTAATTCCACTTCTGTTGATGGTCATTTGTTTCATCCTTTTTTTTGTCCGTGGTAACAATGTCCAGTGAATGTTGTTAGCTACTGCCCATGTGCAGGAGTATCTTTACTGTGTATACCTAGGAATAGGATTGCTTGGTCATTGGCTGTTCGTTTTTACTGAGTAATATCCAACTCTTCTCCACAGCGGTTATACCAATTTAGACCTTTACCAGCAGTGGATAAGAGTTCTCATTGTTCTACTTCCTCAATAGGACTAGATGCTGACAGCCTTTTCAGTGTTTGCAAATCTAGGGTATGAACTGATACCTCATCAGGGCTTTTTCATTTCCCTGATTAGAATTGTAGTTGAGCATCTTTCATTATGTCTATGGGCCATTTGTGTTTTCTCTTCTGTGAAATTCCTATTTGGGATTTTTGCTCATTTAAAAATTTTGTTGTTTGTGTTTTTCTTATTGATTCATAGGAATTCTTCATGTATTTAAGATACGTGTATATTGTTTAGAACAGTACCTGATACATAGTAAGAACTATATAAGAATAGCTATTAATACTGTATTACCATTGTATTTAGTTCTTTGTTTTTATGTGTTGCAAATATCTTATGCTAGTTTATGGCTTATTTTTCATTCTGTGATGCTAATGTGTTTTTTCTACCATAGTATTTTCATATGTATAAATTAAGTTTTATATAAAATCTTGAATTACATATTTATCACCATGGCAAATTCATGGTGCAAATGTTATAGTTCATAACCTATAACTTTTCAATCTGCAGTACCATTTTTTTTTTGCTGCTGCTGTTTTTTCCCTAACCCCAGGAAAATTTAACCTATTTAATTTCCTGTTCAAATTACTGTAGTTTAATTCTCTATATTGTACCCTACTTATAGGTACATCCTTCTCTCCAAATGTACTGTGATTGTTTTGAAGACGAAACATTTTTGGCTTCATGATTTCAAAAGTTGAATACTCATAACTTAGGGCCTTCCTGAAGTCTGTAACAGTTGCCCATAAGAGATTCAAATGAATCCTAAACTAGTATTATAGTTGAGTTGTTGAGTCCTTATGGTGTTAAATCACAGACTTAAGTTCTTTGGAATATGTAACTTGCTGACCAAGCTGTTAATGTATTATTTTCTTTAGCTTAGTGGTAATTCAGAGATCTAGTTATCTCTTGATAGATTCTTCCATATATTGGAAGGATGGTAAAAGGGACAAGTTAACAGATTGTCAAGTTAACAACAGTGATGATAGATAGCAATGATAATGGTAATGATAGTTTCTTCAGACAGACCACTTACCATGTGCTAGGTACTGTCCTAAAGGCATTACATGTAGTAACTGGCAAGAATTTCCTTGATCAGTGAGAAAACCAAGGCTCAGACAGGTGAATTAACTTCTGTAAAATCACAAAGCTAGCAAGAGTGGAATCAGGGATTCAAATCCAGGGAGTCTAGTTGCAGTCTTAGAAGTAGATCCCTAAGATAGTTATCAGCTTGGTATCTGAAGAAGTATTACTTCATTTAGTGTTTTTTTTTTGGCGGTACGCAGGCCTTTCACTGTTGTGGCCTTTCCCGTTGTGCAGCACAGGCTTCGGACGCGCAGGCTCAGCGGCCATGGCTCATGCACCTAGCCGCTCCGTGGCATGTGGGATCTTCCCGGACCAGGGCATGAACCCGTGTCCCCTGCATTGGCAGGTGGACTCTCAACCATTGCGCCACCAGGAAGCCCTTCATTTAGTTTTAAAAGAATTTGCCTAAAACTCTGTATTGTTTTTTTAATGTGATGGTGAAAGAGTGGAAAACACATTTTCAGCGTGGTAGATGGGATCAGGTACTTTTAAGGTAGGAGCAAAGCTTGGAGCTGGAGTTGCCTGATGTGTCAGGCTTCCATTATGAACACTTTGGATCTATGTGAGTGGACGATGGCCTGTGAAAGATGTCAGGAAATCCATAACCTTTAATTCAGTCCCCTGTATGCCATTTTCAACTATATGGAAAGGGAAAAGTGGGAAAATGGCTTTAGAAATACCACAGAGGTCTCCCACTGATTTTAGAGCTTGGTTGGAACCCTCCCAAAAGATTTAGTAGGGGAATCTTATACAACTATTTGGGAGTAAACATATTTGAAAAGGGTCCGCTCATTAACCTTAGGTTAAGAGAATTCCCCCCCTCATAGTCTTTGTTTTGGATTTAAAACATTCTCATTGGTTCATGAGGCAATTTTTTTTTTTTTTTTTTTTTTGCGGTACGCGGGCCTCTCACTGTGGTGGCCTCTCCCGTTGCGGAGCACAGGCTCCGGACGCTCAGGCCCAGCGGCCATGGCTTACGGGCCCAGCCGCTCCGCGGCATGTGGGATCCTCCCAGACCGGGGCATGAACCCGTGTCCCCTGCATCGGCAGGCGGACTCCCAACCACTGCGCCACCAGGGAAGCCCGAGGCAATTTTTTTATGTTGCTATTACTGCTTTGGCTATTGGCTATTTTCAGATATAATTTTCACTGAGTTGTGGTTTCTTTATTCATTTAGCTATAGATTAAGTACTTAAGTGGATTAAGGTCAGTGCATTTACTCTAAAAATTATAGGGTTAAATGACTAAGTGAAAAGAATGAAACAAGTTATAGCTTCTTACCCATTCTGTTTTGAGTCAATTAGCAGAGTTGGAAGACCATGTATAGGAAAGGTAGTTAGTACTGAGGTGAGCCACTGTAGGGTATTATGCTGATGACTCAGCTAGGGTGTGTATCTTAATGGAAAACTTCTAAAACTTGGCTGTGGGATTTAAATATTATGCTTTTTCCTCTATTGCTTCCGCCTCAAGGAAGGACTAGGAAGGTAGCTCTTTTCCCTTCCTTGTATGGTCATAATGAAGGATTGCAAATTAATTAGCTGTGTTCAAAGCATCACACAGATTGAATTCCATATTTGTCTTGGAGGGAAGTCCAGACTTCTGTTTGGGGTGATTGAATCTGTGCTTTGTGAGACTGGGTGCAACTTCCTTGTATTCAAGGGCGGGATCATCTTGTCAACACCCAAATGCCTTATGAGATGTAAGTCACTTAAAAGAAATGAACCCCACCACGTGTGGTTTGTTTTCAGTGTTTCTCTCTGCCCTCTTTCACCCCTCCTGTCCTTCTGCTCCCCCTGCCCCACACCCGCCCAGTGCATTGGAGAAATATTGCACCTGCTTGTTACTTGGCAGTAGGTTCTATGAGCATTAATTGTATACATTGTTTTCTCTGTGGGTTGGGGACATAAAATTGCTCTTTAACCTTTTCCCAAGTCCTTGATAAATACTGAAAACTTTGACAATTGAATGTGGACTGTAAAAGAAACACATAAATAAATATTGGGAAAGCAAAAATAAATGCACAGTTAGAAATCTGAAAAGCATTATTTTCGAAATTAGCTCCTTTTATGATCTGAGTTAAAAAGTGACTTTGATGCATCAAAAAGAAATCTTACTGGCTTTTTTTTTTTTTAAGAACCTCATGACCTTTATGCTATGTTGACAAAGCCATTTGTGTTTGATTTTATTTTTTTGAAACAGGGTGGGGTTTTATACTTTGCTGATTCCTGTGGGGTGGTTATGATTTTGTCATGGAACAGATCCAGTATTAGAGGTAGAGTGGTAGAGGCCCTGAACCAGGAGCCTAATGCTGGCTCTATTTCTAAATGTGTGACCTTCGACAAGTTTTGCCAACTTCCTGAGCCTCAGGTTTTTTATCCTTAAATAGGGGTATTACCTGCCCCCCTACCTGACATGGTTTGGGAGAGACAGTACTGAAGAGTGATGAAGAGTTCTGGGCTACTGAGTCTGACAGGCTTGTTTTGGTTATTTAAAATCAGATATGATACACATCTCCGGGCCCCATTTTTTCCTACTTCAGAATGGCAGTAACTTTATATACTACTTCTTAGGGTTAATGTGAGGATCAAAATCAAATGAGACAGTGTATATAAAGTGTTAAGCTTTATTACCTGGCACATAATTAATATTCAGTTAATTATTATTAATTATATATTGTCATTATTGTCAATAACATGTCAATAACATTTGGGGTGATATTAACATTTTATAAAGTTATGAGTTTGGAATAGAGTGACCAGATTTCTACATTTCATTGTTTGGTACCACAGGCTTACTGCTGAGAAAATCTTAAAGTATAAGAAAGTAGTACTTAACAGATGGGCAGAATTTTCTAATTTCAGACTAATAGCCATTAACAGCAAGACATTGTCTAGATGACCTACCTTCCTGTGCTTTACTTTTTATCTTTATTCAAATAAAGATAACGGCTTTTGAGGGAAAAAGTATTGCTTTTGTTTTATAAAAGTTGAAACAGAAGTCCATGTGGTTTGCAACACCTAGGACTGACTGAGCACTTCTGATTCTTCTCTCAGAGGTGCCCCTTTGGGGGCTCAGGTTAAAGGTACAATGTAATTTATAAGGAAAAAAATATCTTCTGTAATGCTCTACATGTGGGGTGTAGTCTAACTCAAATAACAAGAACTTAGCTGTCCACTCCATTGTGTGAGGATTATTGCTGATATGGTCTAAAAATCTGAAGGGGATGAGGGGTTATGGGAAGGGTTTCAGAGGGGCGTAAAAATCACCTGAAAAAGAATTTTCATCTTTCCTTACTTGTGCTCTTGATCAAATCATTGCTAATATGGCTGGTGAGCAGGGAGTTAACCACCTGTACCACGTGGCACTGTTTCATTAGTTATTAAAACTCATCACGTTCAACACCTAACCCATATTTATTAAGCACCTAATATGTGTGGCACTGTGCTTGAAGCTGGTCCCCCACCGGTGGTTAAGAGATACTGTTGTCTCATGCCATAGTTTCTATGGTATCTTCAAAGACGGGGGTAGAAATAGAGTACCTAAAATGTGCATTTCTAAGATCTTTGTTTACCTTTACTTTGGAGAAGGAACTGATTACCTTTACTGTGCATTAACAACTCCTTATATAATTTAGTATGCTTTCTATTCCCTACTCCAAGCCTCAAGATGCTGCTAGAACAGTATCTCAGTAATCTCCAGTAATACTACCTCAATTCAAGGCCTCATCATATCCTGCTGGACCATTTTAGTTATCTCTTAAATACTAGGTTTAACTTCCTTCCTTTTTACTCTCCTCTGTTCCTCAGACACCACCAGTCACCACCAAATCTATATTCCTGTTCCAGCAATTCATCTAAAATGTAAATTGGACCACATCATTTCTGGCTTAGAAATCTTTAAAATACCTTCTTTATCGCTTTTCAACATACTGTCCAAATTCTTTGGCATAACGTACAGGGCTCTTCTCAGTCTGGTCCCTACTTTCTTGTCCAGTCTCATCTTCTGCCACTTACTTTCTCTTTCCCTCTGCATATAAAATTATTTACAGTTCCTTGCTTTCTCACGCTAGGAAGGCCTTCTACTATTTTCACCTCCATCACCACTCTTATCATATACTTACATCGTATTGTTTATACATCTGTCTTCCACCATTAGGTTGGATCTTGAAGGCAGAGATTCTGCATCATTTAACTTTGTATCCTACCCACATGTGATACTGCCAGGCACATAGTGCACATTCCCTAAATGTTTGTCAAATAAATAAATAAGTGAGGGATTAAAGATGCTCCTATGTGACCATAGTATATTATTAATAACATGTGCAGTTCTCAACTGTATTATGCAGTAACTAAGTCAGTTTTATAAATCCAGTAATCATGTTATAGCTAAAAGGGAACTTAAGACATCATCTCATCCAGCCCTTTTCATTTTTTCAAATGGATCAACTCAAAACCAAAGAGACTGAGTACCTAAGGCCAGAGCACACAGCTGAGGAGTGATAGTGTCAGAATTAACTCTGGTCTGACTGCTGATCTCCTTGTCGTGAATAGGTCTAATAAGTGGGAATGGGGCAAGGCTTTTAATGTGATAATAGTTAAACAGTTTATTTTAGTTTGGGGATACTTTTTGAACACTTTATTGCGGGATAATTTTAATATACACAGAAGTACACAGGAGAGTGTAATATATTCCCATGTACCATCACCAGCTTCCACAGTTACCAAATCATGATAAGTCTTATTTCATCTATACCCACACCCATTCCTTCCATATTATTTTGCAGCAGATTCTTGATGATGTTACATTATTTCATCTGGGAATACTTTAGTATGTATGGGATACGTTTTTAATCTTTTAAATATAGATCTCTCTGGTGTTCTGGGAAGTCTTGATACTTCAGACAAAATAATGCAGCCTCACTGAAGACACGGTTCCAGAAATCTGCGGCCTTTCCCACTGGGCGGTGGTCTTTGTACCTGTGCTCTCCCCTTCCCCTCCCCAGCTGTTCCAGGACTATCACCTCCACTGAGCCCATCTCCCTGAGCTTCCTTTGTTCACATGCCCTAGAGAGAGTTGTGCTTTTTTTACGTAGACTCTGTTAGATGGAGGTGTAAAGAAGAAAAGAAATGGTGACGATATTAATAAGGAAAATAGATAGTTGTTAGTAGGAAACAATCTACTCTATTTATATACAGTATAAGGTTAAATAGCTTTAAAAAGGTTTGTCTGCAAGAAACCTTTTAAAAGTCCTTGGAATGTTTGTCATTTTTATTTTCTCAAGATTACATTAGAAACTTAGAGTTGACTTTTTATTATGAATTTTTATAAAGTTATAGAGAAAAATGTAAGGAACATTCGTGTACCTGCTGCACAAATCTTAACTTTTTGCTCTGTTTGTCTTGGATTTTACTGAAGTAGCAAAACATTACAGATAGAGTTTGAGATGCCTTTGCAGTCCTTCCCTTCCTTCTCTCCCCGAAAATAACGGTTATCCTGGATGTAGAAGTTTTATTGTCTAAACCATGTAGAGTGTTTATTTCACTTCTAAAAACGTACAACCCACCAAATTAACCCAGTTTCACTTAATAAAAGCTACAGGATATGAGGAGATGTTTTATGATTTACAGTGTATCTCATTAGGAATTGAGTTCTGAGGCTTGTGTGTGAAAGCTCTTCACAGCCTGCTAGGTTCTCTGCTTAAAGTACTAATAATTACCTTTAAAAAGTATAAACAGTGTCATGGGATTGGGAAGGAACCGCAGAAGATTAAATAGTCTTAACTTCCTCATTTTAGTGAAACTGTCTTAAAACTAACTCACAGGTAAGTTTTCTACTCATTTTCAAAGCAAATACCCTCCCTAAGTAATGCTTACTGACATGTCAGGTTGGTAAAGAAGTCACTGAGACGTCTTGCTTTGCATTATCTATTAATGTTTTAAAATTAATAACTCTAGAGGTTGCATATGATTTCAGGTTTTGAGAAGTTCCACCCCAATTCCTCCCAACCAGTTTTCCCAGCTATGTTTAGCACTATTTTTTTGCTCCTTGGAAGGAGATACAGTGCTCATCCTGTTTATTCAACTAAAAAAATTCTTTTTTCCTTTTTTTTTTTTTTTTTGAACAAATCTAGTGCTGGTAAAAATTTCTGACTCAGTACTTTTGGAAAGAGCTACCTCTTTCCACGAATAGATGAGCCCACATACTAGGTCTTCTGAGTGAACTAGTGAATTTCCATGATGTCAGGAAACTGGGTGGAGTTTTTGTGGATACAAGTCCTCTGGAAAAGGGACTTTTCAGGTTGAGTATAGGGGAGTAGGGTCAGGTTCTGGTACTGAATAGCCCTCAGGCCACAGAGTATTTGGGGATTTCCCATTGTGTTAATCCGGTTCCGGCCACAGTTTCTGCATGTCGTCTGGAGTAGCTGCTGCAGGAACAGAGAGAGATGCTTGCTTATAGGCTCTCTGCCCTTTTATCAGGCTGCTGGAAGTTTGGCTCAGTCATGATTTATAAACCAAGTTGAGCTCATCACTGTTTTTCTTCACATGGGCTTCTAAATAGCTGTCATTAAATTTTGGTTACCACATTCGGGTAAGCTAGAGTTGAGTGTACCCAATTTATTTGTGTTTATTGGGCACTGCAGCCCACACTGATCTTTCCCTGTTCTGAAGCCCTGCTTATATCAGAAAGGCCCACACAGGCATATTTGTCATATGCATTGATTGTTTTTGTGGGTTAGTCTTGCTTCTTTGAACAGATTATGGGATTTTAAGTGCTCGTGTCATCTCTCTTACTATTTGGGTCTCTTCCTGCTAGCAAAGTGTCTGTTCTATAATGGGTGCTTTTGATGCCAATTATTTGATCAGCTCCTTGCTTCTATTTCTCTATCTTTAGGCATCCTGAAGGCCTGCCTTGCAAACACCACCTGATAGGTTTATTGAATATTTAATTTTTTTCTGTAATCAGTAACAGACACTGTAAATTTGGATGCAGATTTTTAAAAGGGATTTTAAAACCTTAACCTTCAATTTGGATATTTGTCTCCCAGGTGGCAGAAATACCTTGGCAAAGGAACCAAAGTCAAATTGGTAATTTTAATCCTGGGGCTGAAGCTGGATTTGCTTGAACCATGCTTTTTTCCCTCTTTTAAAAAACTGATACCCAATCAATATTTTTAATTGAACTTTACAAGCAGAGTCTAATGTTTAGGTGAAAGAGTGTGTAAAAATCTGGGGGTGGGGGAAAGCAAAGCAAAAAGGGGAGAGGCTTACCCAACCAGATGTCAAAATGTATTTTACAGCTCTGGAAATAGCTTAGTTTAAGTATGAGAATAAATAAATAAGTAGGTGGATGGAACAGAGTAGAATTTCAAAGTGGACTGTTACCAGATGGTTATCTAGTGCAAAAGTTCTATGCTTGCTGAAACTCAGGCTCCTAAATCTTGGCACACGTATTTTTTTTCTTAGTTTTTTAAGATATTTGCTGCCTTCTTAAGTACGACTCTCTTTAGTTTTGTCAAACCTTGGGGTTGTTATATTGCACAAATTTTGTATTGGAAAGAGATGAGGAAAATAAAATTACTTATAAAGAACTTGGTGCTTTTAGGAACAAAATGCTCTATAAACAGAGGCTTTTACCCATTTAAAAATAAAGGTCAGATGAGAGACGATGCAGCCGAATGGGTTATAAGCTTAGCCTCTGGTATGAGGCAGACCCGGTTCCATTTACTAGTTGCATGGCTTTGGGATGGCGACTTAACTAAGCCTCAGTTTCCTTATTTTTAAACGTGGGAAACATCTACTTCATGGAATTATTGTGAAGATGAAAGAACGTCATACATGTTAAACGTTTAGCACTGTACTTGACACAGAAGCCTTTGATAAAAGTTACCTGTGGTTTGATTTTTGTTAGTAAAGACTGTAAAAGCACTGTGAAGGGCTTTTGTTTTTGAAATTCTCAGTTAGGTACTAGTCATGAAGATTTATAAATAAAGTAACTTTATTTTCAAACCAATTTCACAGTTTTCTTGAGAGAGACAAGCAATTCTTCCATTAGCAAAAAGGACTGAAAATTAAGAACTTTTGATTATGCAATGAAGAGAATCAAAGAAAATCAGTGCTGATTCCAGCTACCTTTTTTAAAGATTTGCTGTGAGAATTTGAGCAAGTTAATTGCTGCAGTAAAGTTCTTTCTTTTTATGGAGAATTTGAGAAAAAGAAATAGGTTTGAATTTCAGTGGGAGAGATTTAGGTTAGATGTAAGAACTCGCTGACTGTAAGGCTGCCAAGCAGATAAGAAGGACTCCTTTGTCACCATAGGAGACCTTTCTGTCCCCTGAGGTTATTTCAGGGCTCCTGCAAACCCATCTAGATACAGCTTAAACCTGGACTTCAACCCGAATGATGGTATCTTTGCCAAGATTCTGGCTACCTCTCAATGTTGATTAATCCTCCAGCTCATACAGCAAAGCATTCTGATACTTTTTCCCTATTTAGACAAGTAAATGAGGACGACAAAGATTATAAATCTCTTTTAAACAACTTATAGAGCTGTTTGGGTGAGAAGGCAAGTTGAGTGGGAAGAAGGTTAGCACAGCCTTGTTTCTGGTAGAAGGATGGGCAAGTCCATCCTTTTAAGTTTCTTTAAAACTAGGAATTATACAGCAACTTAAGATTTGTCAAGAATAAGTAAGGTGATCATGTAAGAAAAGACCAGTCATTCTCTGGAGTTGCTTTTTGAAAGTCATAGATTTATTTTTGGCTTTGGCTTCAACTGCTTGAGTCTGGTCATAAAGGGTAGGCACCTCACTGGAACAATAGAACAGGGTCTGGAGTCATACAGGGTTGAAATCCCAGCTCTGCTACTTTCTAGTTAAGAGGCCTCTGGCAAGTGACTTAACCTCTCTGAACTTCAGTTTCGCATTTGGAAAATGCGAAAATAGTACCTCACGTGGCCATTGGGCAGATTAAACGAGATGAGGCACACAGTACTGTCTGGCCCATCACGATGGCTGTGACGATGGCAGTGATGATCATGATAACAGTAAAGACATTGATTAGTTGCTTTCCAGAGATTTGTGGTCTAAGCTGGGAAGTTTTCTGCTAAAGAATAAGTTGGCATTATTAAAAAAATTTATATATGCTAGTCCAAATAAATAGGGTCTAAGCAACAGGGTCTTAATGTCACATCTGTATCACAGAAAATTGTACTTGGTTTGGAAAGTCATATTCTACATATATTATCAACCTTTGCATTTTGTGACAGTAGTTTTGATTTGATCCTATTGATTTACAGGAAAGTACCCTGCTGCTAATGTAATAACTATAGTTCCCGCATGAACTAAAGCATGCTCTGATTTTTCTCTTAAATTGTATAAATTGAAATTATTTAAATATTGGCATTATGGTATGATTTAAGCTGGGCAAAGAACTTAAATCAGGCAGCTTATAAAAGAAGAAATAATTACTTAAAATATATGAAAATATGCTTATCTCATTACAATCAAAGAAATGCATAAACAAAACTAAGATGTCCTGTTTAACCTATTGGGCTGGCAAAGATTAAAACGATGGGCAGTGACCAGTGTTGGCTCTGTCATATAACTATGATGGATCGATTGGTTCTGTATCTCTGGAAAGCAATCTTGCAGTGTGTATCAGAATTTTAAATGTGAATTTTTTTTGACTCAGCAATTGCACATATGGAAGAATATAGTAAGGAAATAGGAGAAAGAATGCACAACCTGTGACCTAATATGTTCACGGCAACATTGCTAAAAATCTCACACACACACCCGCACAATGGAAACCATCCAAACATCTGTTAGGGGACATTAGTTACAAAGTACAGCACTGTAGAAAATGGAGTGTGCACGGTCCCTCAGTTGCAGAGGAACCCAGGTTCACATCTTGGTTCCACCATGTTTAGCTGTATGATCTTGGGCAAATTACTTAATCCAGCTAAGTCTCACCTCCCTCTTCTCTAATAGGAATAATAATGGCACATGCATTTTAGGGGTCTTATGAGGATTAAGTGAGATGATACACAAAGTACAGGGTCTAACACAAAACAATTCATTATACGTTAGAAAATATTCTTACTGTGTGTTGCTTACAAAGGATAAAGTGGATCTGTTGGTATTAACATTGAAGGATGTCTGCAAGATAGTAAGGGAAAAAGCAAGATACAGAACAGTTTATATAAACCCATTTATGTTAAAACTGTATGTGTGTGTGTTTATATGGGCATTAAAGTTTTGGAAGGATATAACAACAGTTAGCACTTAATGAGCCCTCGACTAACTCTCAGGCACTATTCTAAGTGCCTTAACCATTTAGTGGATCAATCAACTACCTTATTAAAATTGGTTAATATGTTTTAAGTGCTTAGAACAATACCTACACTTTGTAAAGTACTTAATCAACGCTAGTTAATAATTCTCACATGCTGTCATTATCTCTGTTTTGTAGATAAGGACACTGACACCCTGAGAGGTCTTACAGTTCATAAGTGGCAGGCCCAGAATTTAATCCAGGCAGTCTAACTCCAGTCTGTCACCCAACAGTTAAAACCGGATATTATGGGTGGTAGGATGGTGAACTCACTTTCACTTGGCAGTTTATATACTTCTGGATATTTTCACATTTTTACATGACAGATATTTTACTTTCATAAATAGAAAAGAAGATATTTCCAGTTTGGAAAAAAAATGTACTTTTATGTTTTAGAAACCTTATTTCATCTGTTATAGAATACCTATGGCAAATTCCAGAGACCTGAATATTTGTACATTTAGGTTTGCCCTCGTGCCCATGTGTCTTAGACAAGGAGTACACAGGACCCTGTTACAGTATGTATGATTTTGAGAACCTCACTTTGGGGCATAATTTTATAAGGAAATAATTATAGATAGAGGTAGAGTCCCAAGCTAAATCTAGATCACTTAATGGTGACTAACTTCTGTAATCGTGGTACTAATAGCCTTTAAGAAGACTTTAGTCACAATACTTTGGCTTCCAGGAAGTTTGGGGTAAAAATGTCATTCTTCGGTCATCTGAAAAGCAGGCAGAAACCAGTTATTTGATCCACACACCCGTAATCCTAAGATAGGAAGCAGTGTCAGTGTCAGACATGGACATCAATGACAGAGCTGGTAGGCACCATTGTGGTCCGGGACTGACCTAGCTGTCAGTGTTCTGAAGGGCAGCGTCTCTGCAGGGGCCACACAGTGTCCTAGAGCTGCCACTGCACTGTGGACTCTCCAGCTGGACTGGGGGCTTCCCCTAAAGGTTGAGTGGCCTGTTCTAGTCCAGGCTTTTGCCCCAGATAGCCAAGTGACTGTGGGCCTCACGTCTGTAAAATGAGGGAGATGGACTAGATAATAGAGTTTCTGTTTTCGAGTTCTGTGATTCTAACAGTCTTGCCTGGTGGCGAGCTAAATTTGTGACCCGAGACCTTTAGTGGAGTCTAGAAAAATGCTGAACAGAATTGAGCTCATAAAGTGATTTATGGAAGGGTTTGCCAGAATGTTTACTTGAATTGCAGGCTATCCCTGATGACAAAAAACTGTATTGGTTACTTTTTATTCCATTTTAGGCATTTTTTCTCCTCTCTTTGTTTTCCAAATAAACCAGAATTGTGTTCAATAAAGTGGTATGGCCCTGTTTGATACTTAGATAATAAGCTGTTCGGGTATTAATTATAAAGGTCACTAGCACTAAAAATATTTTTTTCTGCCTTAAAGTTTTCTGTTCTCTGGTGTCTTACTGAGGTGGATACCTCCTGGATTTTCTCATGATTGCAGAAGTCAAGTATTCTGTGTGTTAAACACAATATCTGAGTCTCATGAGTCATATGGTATGTCTGCTTTTAGCTGGGAGCAGTTTTCGTTGGTCAGTTGTAATGGTCAAAAGTCTATTGGGAGAGTTTAAATCACTCAAAATAACTAAAGGTAACTCATGATATCATGTTTTAATTTTAGTCTAATCCAATCTTTGCCCTCAAAAAGGACTTCTGCTTCTGGCTCTTATGTTGTTAAATTAGTCTGATCTCTTTCAGCGAGTGGTTTTCATTTAAAAAGAAACAACAAACAAAAAGCAACCCAGTAATTTTAAAACTAAGAAATATAAAAGAAATTGATATAATGGAGGAATCTACCTAAGTCTCTCCTGAAGCTATTTAGTGATGTAGAAGCTTTGAATATTTTGAATGAATGGGGAAATTAAAATAGGAGTTCATATATATATATACATATATATATATATATATGTATATATATATATATATTTTTTTTTTGTGGTACGCAGGCCTCTCACTGTTGTGGCCTCTCCCGTTGCGGGGCACAGGCTCCAGACGCGCAGGCCCAGCGGCCATGACTCACGGGCCCAGCCGCTCCGCGGCATGTGGGATCTTCCTGGACCGGGGCACGAACCCGCGTCCCCTGCATCGGCAGGCGGACTCTCAACCACTGCCCCACCAGGGGAGCCCCTGTATTTTTAATTAAAGTCATTTAATGAAATTTATATTTTACAGCCTCAATTAAACTCAGGTCTGTTTTCAAGTTTTATTGTGTGTGTGAAGGTTGGTCTGTTTCTCTCTCTTTCTCTCTCTGTCTCTCCTCTTAGAAGCTTACTTTTAGGAAAGTGAAACGTAATAGTGCAGAGATGACCAGACTTTTTATAACTGGGCTGCTGAGGGATTTGTGTGTTCAGGCTGCTTCCCAAAACTCCTCCCCGTTCCTTTACCAGCAAGTCACACCACCTCTCACAACTCACCATTTTCCTGCCTTGCCCATTCATTGGTTGTTCTATGTTACACCAAACCTTCACCTTTTAGCACAAAATAGGCAATTTTGGTTGTACTGGTGCTTTGAATCATGCATTATTATCTCCTTTAAAACAGGCAAAGAAGGAGTAAAGGGGAGTGGGGATCTTCTTTAAAGCTAGAGCAATCATTTTGTCTCTTATGATTTTGGAGAAGTAGTTCCCTTACCTTAAGTAAGACTTGAAGTTCATTTAGCTGAGATTTGTGCTGCCTTGCTTTTTGATTTCGGTATGGGCCTTTTGAGTCACCAGTAGAAAAGCTATATGAGAAGAGAGTGACAGTTTGAGCCCTTGTAAATATGCACAGGTATAAGCCACTAAAACAATGTTTCCCTAAAAAGAAGTGTATGACTGAAAAACTTTGCAGAATTCCCATTAGTCTTCTGGTTGCCTTTAGTTTTATGCTGGGACCTCAGACTCTTTTTGGTATTCTTCACAATCCTCCACTAAACCAAAACTAAGAATTTGGTTCATAGAGAAAAAATTCAAGTACCGTGGTACCTGGAAAACCACCTCTGTGGGCTGAAAAGTGCAAGTTGATTCCTTTTTACTGTTCCTACCTGCACCCTCACATACTCTTAAATATTTTTTTTCTTATAAAAATGGTTGTTTTCCCATTATGGAAAAATTAAAAAATTCAAAAAATGATAAAGGACAAAATTTAAATCATCCATAATTTCACATCATATTTCACCCTAATTTACCCCCCTTTCCCCCCATATAGTTGAGTTTATATTTTACCTGAAGATAGAACATTGTATCCTGTTTACTTAACATTATTTTTCATGTTGTTAAATTTTGGGGGGAAAATTTTCTTCAGTATTATTTCTATGATATTTCATGCTATCACCATTCCATCAGTCATTTCACTTACTTTTAAACATTTGTTTTTTTTTTGCTGTTTTAAATAATGCTTTGATTTAAAAAAAAAAACAACTTCGAATCGTTGCTGCAATTTTGACTCTTTTCTTAGCATAGATTCCTGAAGGTGAAATTATTTATGTCAAAAGATAAAAAAACAACTTTAAGGTTCTTGATATAAATTGCCACGTTCCCTGTCAGAAATGATTAATCCCGACCAGTTAACATAAGCACAGGGAAAGTTATCATCAAGATGGTGACATAAGTCATTGCCAGCTTCAGTCCCCCTCACAAGAGGACCAATTATTGATTATCTATGGACCAGACACCATTGTAAAAATCCCAGAACCCAGGGGTGAGGTTGACGCACCCCTCGGGACTGCAGAGACTGAGAACGACCACATTAAAAGGGGGAAAGGAGCAGCCACCCTCTGAATGCATTGCTGCTCCCCCGGGCCAGCACAGTGCCACACCAAGAGGGTCCCCCTGAGTCTGTGGTTTTTCTAGTGGGAAAAAGAGCCCAAGTTGGACATCCGGCTCCCCCAGTGATGCGGGACACTTCCTGGGAAGCCCGCTTGGGTTTCACCTCACAGGAATCACTGGGGAAATCTGTAGGACTCAACCACTGGGAGACACTAGAGACAGAGAAGGTAGGTGGGGTTCACAGCAACCAGTGCTCAGATCTTGGTGGACCACATTCCTGCTTACAGTGGTGCCTGAGCAGAGATCCCAGTCAGTGGCTCTGTCCATCTGCAGAGGCAGGCTGGTGGCCCTGTCTGGCCAGGGAGCTCAGTTAGCAACTTGGCCTGATTTAGGTCTCCAGCCAATGAGCAAACTGGGCGTGGAGCCTATTCCACAGGCCTACCCAGGCAGAGAAGCACGTTCACAGTCCTGCCTAACTGCTGAGCATAGCCTGTAGTCCTGTCTGACCAGGAAACCGTGGTGACAGCTGTGGAGCCACCCTACTGCTCTGGTCTGCAGCAGAGCCCAGCCTAGGGCCCTGCCCAACTGTTGAACACAACCTGTGGCCTTGCCTAGGCAGGGAGTCCAGCAACTGACCCTGCCCAACTGCAGAGCATAGCCTGCAGCCCCACCTGTTGAGGGAGCCTGGACAGTGACCCTGGCCATCTGAAAAGCACATCCAACTGCAGGATACAGCCTCTCCCAACCAGTGAACCTGGCCGGTGACCTTGTCCAACAGTAGGGCACAGCCAAATAACCTGCCCAATTGCGAAGCCCAGCCTGGGCCCCCCCCCCCTTAACATGGAGTCCAGCCAGGAGCACCATCTGGTTAGGAGGCACAACCTGAGACCCCACCCAACCAGGAGCAACCGCAGAGGCCAGGCCACAGACCTTCCCATTCATGGAGTCCAACCTGCAGAACCTGTGTTCCCTGCCAGGGAACACAGCCTGCCACCTCACCCCGCCAGAGGTGGTTGCGGAATCCAGCTGACCATGGGTACAGCCAGCAGTCCCACCGTGTGAGGGGGCCTTCCCAGCAGCTCTGCTTGGATGTAGAGTCCAGCCAGCAGTCTCACCCAACCACAGAGCCCAGCCAGCAGCACCGCCACATACCGCAGAATATGGGCAGTAGCCTCAGCTAGCATGTGTAAGCCTGCATACAAGGGAGCTCTCATACGACTGTAAGTCGATTTCTTAATAGAAACTTTGCAGTTCAGGAGAGAGTGGGAGGATGATTTTCAAAATATTGAATGAAAAAAGTTGTCAACCAAGAATACTATACCCAGTAAAGCTGTTTTTCACAAATGAAGGAAAGAAAAAGATTTCCCGAACAAACAAAAGCTGAGGGATTTCATCATCCCTAGACCTAACTTACAAGAAATGCTAAAGGGTGTTTTTCAAGCAGAAATTGAAGGATGCTAATTAACATCATAAAAACATCTGAATGTGTAAAACTTACTGGTAATGGTAAATATATGGTCAAAATCTGGTTCTTTGAAATTGTGACCCTAGTTTAAAAGTTAAAAAACAGGGCTTCCCTGGTGGCGCATTGGTTGAGTCCACCTGCCGATGCAGGGGACATGGGTTCGTGCCCCGGTCTGGGAGGATCCCGCATGCCGCGTAGCGGCTGGGCCTGTGAGCCATGGCCGCTGAGCCTGTGCGTCCGGAGCCTGTGCTCCGCAACGGGAGAGGCCACAACAGTGAGAGGCCCGCGTACCACAAAAAAAAAAAAAAAGAGTTAAAAACCAAACGTATTAAATATAGCCATAACTACAGTAATTTGTTATTGGATACACAATATTGAAAAGATGTAAATTGTAACAGCAATAACCTAAAATGTGAGGGACAGAGGATTAAATGTATAAATTTCCTATATGCTATTGAAGTTAAGTTGTTATCAGCTTAAAATAGGATGTTTTATGTAAGCCTTATGGTAACCATGAAGGAAAAACTTTCTGTGGTAGGTTCACAAAAGACTAGAGTAAAGGAGTCAAAGCACACTGCCACAAAAAGTCATCATTCACAAAATAAGGTAGCAAGAGAGGAAGCAAAGAACAAAGGATCTACAAAGCAGTCAGAAAACAATAAAAAGGCAATAGTAAGTCTTAACCTATCAATAATTACTTTAAGCGTCATTGGATTAAATTCTTAATCAGAAGGCATAGAAAGGCTGAATGGATAAAAAAAGAAGATCCAATAATGTGCTGCCTACAAGACACTCACTTTAAGAAAACACATAGACTGGGAGTGAAGGGATGGAAAAAGTTATTTCAAGCAAATGGTAATGAAAAGAAAGCAGGGGGAGCTATAGTTATATCAGACGAAATAAACTTTAAGCTTAAAATAGTCAAGAGAGACAAGAAGGTCATTATATAATGATAAAGGGGTCAATTCATCAAGAAGATAGAACAATTGTAAATAGTTGTGCATCCAACATCAGAGCACCAAAATATATAAAGCAAATACTAACAGTGAAAAGGGGAAATAAACAGCCATACAATAATAACTGAGGACTTGAATACCCCCCTCACTAATGGATAGATCATTCAGACAGAGAATCAATAAGGAAACAGCAGATTTAAATTAGACCAAATAGATCTAACAGGCAAAATCGGAACATTCCATCCCATTGAGGCAGAATGCGTATATTATTCTTAAGTGAACATGGAACATTTTCTAGGAGAGATCATGTGTTAGGCTACAAGACAAGTCTCAACAAATTCAAGAAGATAAGGATTATATCAAGTATCTTTTCTGACCACAACAGTATGAAACCAGAAATAATAACAGGAGGAAAGCTGGAAAATTTACAAATACATGAAATTAAATAACACAGTCATGAACAACTAATGAATCAAAGAAGAAATCAAAAGAGAAAATTTAAAAATGTGAAACAATTGAATATGAAAACACAGCAAACCAAAACTTGCAGGATGTAGCAAAAGCTTCTAAGAGGGAAGTTTATAGTGATAAATGTAAAGCATACATTAAGAAAAAGGAAAGCTCTCAAATAAGCAACATAACTTTACACCTCAAGGAACTAGAAAAAGAACAAGCTAAGCCCAGAGTTAGTAGAAGGAAGCAAATAATAAAGATCAAAGCAGAAATGAGTGAAATGGAGAATAGAAAACAGTAGAAAAGATGAACAACACTAAGAATTGATTCTTTGAAAAAACAAAATTGAGAAAGCTTTAGCCAAACTAACCAAGAAAAAAAGAGGACCCAAATAAATAAAATTATAAATGAAAGAGGAGATATTACCCTGATACCACAGAAATACAAAGGATCATAAGAGACTACTATGAACAATTACATGCCAACAAATTAGGCAACCTAGAAGAAATCAATTCCTAGAAACATACAACCTACCAAGAATGAATCCTGAAGAAACAGAAAATCTGAACAAACCAGTAATGAGCAAGGAGATTGAATCAGTAATCAAAAATCTCCCCAATTAATATCCAAAATACACAAGGGACTCATACAGCTCAGTAGCAAATTAACAATCCAATAAAAAAATGGGCAAAGGATCTGAAAAAACATTTTTCCAAAGAAGATATTCAGGTGGCCAACAGTTACATGAAAAGGTGCTCAGCATCACAAATCATCAGAGAAATGCAAATCAAAACGAGATATCACTCTATACTGGTTATAAAGGGTATTATCAAAAAGACAAGAGATAAGTGTTATTGAGGATGTGGACAAATGGGAACTCTTGTACACTACTGGTGGGAGTGTAAATTGGTACAGCCACTATGGAAAACAGTATGGAGGTTCCTCAGAAAATTAAAAATACAACTACCATATTGTCTGGCAGTTCTACTTCTGGTATCTATCCAAAGGAAATAAAGTTACTTTCAGAGACACTGCTGCACCCTCATGTTGTAATAGCCAAGACATGGAAACAATCTAACTGCCCATTAATGTATGAATGGATAAAGAAAATGGTACACACACACACACACACACACACACACACACACACACACCTCACTGGAATGTTATTCAACCATGAAAAAGGAAATTTTGCCATTTGTGACAACACTCATGGACCTTGGGGGCATTATGCTAAGTGAAATAAGTCAAACAGAGAAAGACAAATACTGTATGATCTCACTTAGATGTGGAATATAAAAAAACTGAAACTCATGGAAACAGAGCAGCTTGGTGGTTGCAGTGTGCCAGAGGTGAGGATGGAGTGGAGAGGGGGAGTAGGTGAAGGTGGTCAAAGTGTACAAACTTCCAGTTTCGTTTTGTTTTATTTTCATGGAAAGGCATTTTATTTTAATTATAGCAGTGTGTACATGTCAATCCCAAACTCCCAATCTATCCCTCCCCCTCCCCCCTTCCCCCCGGTAACCATAAGTACTTCTCTAAGTCTGTGAGTCTGTTTCTGTTTTGTAAGTTCATTTGTATCATTTTTTTTTAAGATTCCGCATATAAGCGATTTCATATGATATTTGTCTTTCTCTGTCTGACTTCACTTACAAACTTCCAGTTTTAAGATGAATAAGTTCTGGGGATATAATGTACAACGTGGTGGCTATAGTTAACAATTTTATACTGTTACTTGAAAGTTGAAAGTATTTGTAAGTATTGTATGTTTGAAAGTTGCTAGGAGAGTGGATTTTAAAAGTTCTCGCTAGACACAAAAAAATTGTAACTATATGAGGTGATGGATGTGTTAACTAACCTTATTATGATAATTGCTTCTGAATATATACATATATGAAATCATTACATTGTACATCTCAAAGTTACACAACCTTATATATAAATTATATCTCAATAAAGCTAGGAAAACATACACATGAACACAGATGATGTGTAGAAAGATGTCTGATGATAGACTGGACCCCACCAAGAAGGTTTTCCCCAAAACTGTGGCTACTTTCAGGTAGGGAATATATTGATTATTTTAAAGTTTCCATGTCTGTGATTTATTGGTAAAATTGAATATTTTTCATATGTTTGTTAGCTACTTTTACTTATATATATTTGTCAATCAGTATTAGCCACTTACTAGTAAGGTTTTTATTGTCTCTTTACAACTTTAATGTTATAAAAGCTGTTACGAACTTTATATATGTTTTAAGAAATATAGTTTGTTATTTTAACATGGGTATGAGGTATTTTTAACATAAGCGGTTAATATATAATGTTACTTTGCAATTTCGCTTAAAATACTATCCTTTAATCTTGTTTGACATACATATATGTATATTCCAAATTTTTCTGTAATGATTCCTAGCAGTATTTTCATTGTGGTGATTTCCTTTTAAGACAGTCCTTTTCCTTTAAAAGATCAGTTATTCATCTTATTTTCTTGAAGTTTAATTTTTCCTTTTACTTTTATTTGCCGTTCTTTTCCATCCTTTTCTTTCCCTTCCCTTTCTTTTTCCTTCCTTTCTGTTTTTTCCTTTAGTTTTTATGTTCACCCTTTTGAACCACTTGAAATTTATTTTGATCTTTGGAGTGAAATGAACATCTGACTTGCTTTTTTTCCCAAATAGATAACCAGTTGTCTCAGCACATTAATTGAATAATTCTTCCCTTCCTTCCACGATCTATGATGAGATTTCTTCATTAAAAGGCCAACAGTTTTTTTTGTTTGTTTTGTTTTGTTTTGGATCAAGGTTATTCCAGGGATTTTATGAATGTTGTTCTCTGTCTCCTCCTCCTTGCTACTTTTGTGAACAGGATTATTTTTCCATTTCTAAATGTCTATCTTTAAAACTATCCTTTTAAAGCATAAATTTTAACCTTCAAATTGAACACTTTATTTAGAAAATCATTGTCTTACTTTCAGTGACCCATATTCTTTATAACAGAGGCGAAAAACAGAAAACTCATGTGGTTGGGTATTGGAAGTAGATGGGGGTGTGACCATCTGACAAGGCGCAGGGAGGGGTAGTTCTCTTGGCGCCTTCAATGTCTTTGTTCATCTTACTCCTCCACCTCCCAATTCAGAGCCACAGCTTAAGGCTGGGAGCCCAGAAGGCTCCAGATCACTCGTAACCCCTCACTCCCTCTCACGCTCTCTCGCTCTCCAAGAACTTCTCTAGGCTACTAACTTCATGTTTGTAAATTCTATAATTTCTACATATATGAATTCTATATGTAAATAAAATATTAATAAATAAGGATATATTTTTATAATCTATTAATCCTTGTTTTTTTCCCATGTTATTTTTGTTGTTTTGTTTCTGCATAATTCTCCATTACAAATAGCTTTGAAGTCCTCACTCTGGTCCTCCCTTACTCTCCCCCTCCCCCCTTCCCCCCATGCCCCCCACTTCTTGCCTTGCAAATTGTGATTTTTATTTTTCCTCTTTTAGTCTAATAAAGGCAAGTATGTTCCTGTGTGTGTTTATGAGGGTACCAATTAATAGAACTTGATCTAAAATTCTTTTAGGGATGCCTCTACTATCTAAATGTTTGTTTTACCATTCTGGTGCTAAATTATCAGTATCTAAGTTGTTCGGCATTTCAGCTGAAGTAGTTTAGTTTTTATTTATTTATTTTTAAAAGTTTTTAAAATTAAATTTATTTATTTATTTATTTTTGGCTGTGTTGGGTCTTCATTGCTGCGTGTGGGCTTTCTCTAGTTGTGGCGAGCGGGGGCTACTCTTCGTTGCAGTATGAGGGCTTCTCATTGCGGTGGCTTCTCTTGTTGCGGAGCATGGGCTCTAGGCGCGCGGGCTTCAGTAGTTGTGGCTCCTGGGCTCTAGAGCACAGGCTCAGTAGTTGTGGTGCACGGGCTTAGTTGCTCCGCGGCATGTGGATCTTCCTGGACCAGGGCTTGAACCCATGTTCCCTGCATTGGCAGGCGGATTCTCAACCACTGCGCCACCAGGGAAGCCCCAGTTTATTTTTTTAAGTTCACTATGACTTGGTAGATTGAACTGAGCATCTTTTGCAGGCAAGATCTAATGCATTACTAGACAGCTATAACGATAGAAAATTTAATTTTGTAAATACATTTAAGAATAGATGGCTTCTTTCTGAATATTTTTGAGAAAAATGGGGTACTACCTTACCTAAACATTAAGATCTGTAAACAGGCCAGTTTTTAGATAAAATTACTACTACTTTGTTTGGCAAATTTAATTCAGTTTAATTTAGCTTAATTGTTTACATTTACTTCATAAACACTTTCCCTTCTCAAGTTAAAAAAACAATGTGCAGAGGGATTTTTAATAATTATTCGGATCAACATACTTAAATAGTCTGCTATTAACAGTATTACTATAGCTAAATAAGCTTTTGGGAGCTCAACCTTTGAACTATATTTTGGTTCAGCAGGGAAAAATGCCTCTTTGTAAAACAGGTTTGAAAATAAAAATGATAATGTTGATTTCAGCACCACTGTGCCATCACCACCAGGCTTATGACACATAGAAAGCAAGGACAACCGTCTGTATGAATTTGCTCCTCTGGACTAGTGAACAGGACACACACCAAATGGAGAGAGTCACATTAACTAATGAAAAACAAAAGCTCTTGGCACTAAACACAGTAAATAGATTATAAGTAGAGTGGATGTCTGTTGTCTCAGGAGAATTACTCCATCTTGTAAGAGGAGTGATTAGTTTTTCTCTGGAACACCTTCTCCTGTCCTAGTCATAGCCGCAAATCACCACTAACTTCTAGTAAGACTTCTACCGAAAGCTTTTGTTGTTTTTTTTTGTTTTTTTCTACTTCAAGTCTTTCTATTTAGAAAACTGATAAGTACTTTTTGATACATTTCTTTCTCCACTAAAAGCACTCTAAATTTTCAAATCAAGTAGGTTTGAAGACTAGAAGAGATAGAGAATATCCACTAGAGAATAAATTTACAAACTAACTTACTAGGATAGCAGCTCAAGGAAGGAAGAATGAGCAGGAGGATTGGGTAAGGAAGGGAAGAAAATTCATCATTTTTGTGCATTTAATATGAGCCAGATGTGTTTAAAATATTTTCTCATTTACATATTGATTTATCAAACACATGACATTGCTCTGTGCTAGGCACCATTCTAAGTCCTTTATAAATATTTAACTTCCATAATTCTTGTAAGTCTTGCATTAACATAATAAGCATGTACACAAGTTGGCCATCATTATCTTTATTTTATTCAACAGGAAACTGAAGCACAGAAAGTTTAAGTAATTTGCCTAAACTCACACAGCCAGTGAGTGTCTGAGCCAAGATTCAGACCTAGCGTTGGGGCCTTCATCACTGCGCTCTGCCATCATTGGAGCATCACATCCACTCTGTAAGGCTGGCATGGCTTATATCCATTTTAGAGACATGGATCCTGTGTCTGGTGAAATAACTCAGGGTCAGCCTTGAACTTATTTTCTTTCCCCGCCGTTAGCTCTTCTTATACTTCCTGTTCTTACTAATGATATCAACATTTACCCAGTCATCCAAATCTGAAATTGAATTATAGGTTTCAGTGTTTTCAGTTGAGTATCTCAGCCCTTCTTTTAATCTCTTCTGCTACTATGTGAAACTGGGCCCTTATTATTCTGCACTAAACCAGGATTGGAATCTCAAATGCTAACGGAAGCAGGCAGGTAATGCAAGGAGTGAAGGAGGCTGGGCCTGAGGGAAGAAAGTTGGCGGACTCTGGCGGGATGCGGTCTTGCAAGGGGCCTGCTTCTTCTGTCCTTGCTGCCTATTTGCAGGCAGGAATATGGGTTCAAATTTGACAGACTTGATTTTTGGAGAGGAACCAGAAATCTGGATTTTTACGTGAAATCTTCTAATGTCTGGATCATGGTGCAAGTCACACAAAACATGGCTGCAGGCCACCAGTTTGTAACCCCTGAGTGTTTATTACTGAGTCCCCTAACCTGATTTACACTCCTCTAGTCTAGTCTACTCCCAGCCTTCTTGCCATCTTCCCTTTGCTAGCATAATCTATCTGAAGTGCCAATCAGATAGAATTTTAGGGGTGGTTAGGCAGATTAAAAGTATTAAAACATGTAACATTTTTAGAAAAGTTCTTGTACTGGGTTATTCACTCAATTAATGTTCTTTATTGGCTATTAGTTCTTCACTTAATTAAAAGCCTTAAGTGACTCCCATTTATACTCAGGATAATTTTTTAACATGGCATAAAAGGTATTTTATCATGATTCCTAACTGACTTTCCACCTTCATCTTTGGCTGTTTCACCAAATGTATACTCAAGCCCTTCTCTACACTCAAGTGTGTCAGTTGATTTCATGCCCTTTCACCTCTTCCTCTTCTGCCCTGGCCGTCTGACTTGTGAACTCTTATCCTTCCCAACCCACCACCAAGATTCAATTCAGGCATCTCCTCCTCTCTTAAACCCCTGACTACACTTTTCCTTGAGTTTCCCTTGTGTCCGCATAGGATTGTGAACTCCCTAAGGGCAGGGACTGTATTTTATCATTCTTAGTACTTTGTGCAGTGCTGGAAGGTAGTGTATATCTGCAGTAAATGTTGGTTGGAAATAATACATCTAGTAAAAGTTAGTGCTGGGACTTGAACTCTCACCTGACCGTGAATTTCTTGCTCTTCGGATTGTACCTCATAGAGGAAAGAAGCTGTGGCTGCTCTGTTATCATTAGGGACCCAGCGGACACAGTGTCCAACCCGAGGACCTGTTGCAGCCTAGGACACTATGGTGGCAACTAATGATGAATCTAGGAAAATTTTTATACACCAAGGCATTAATGATACTCTGAAATATAATATGAGGAAGCTAAGGTGAAATCATCGATTAAATAGTGTTTCACCAGTCAGGTGAAGCAGCTCTGTTTTCCTATTTTAGAAGTGTGATGGCAAATGCTGGAGGCACTACATGTATTTATAGATGGCCTGAGTGCCAGATTTGTTATCTCCTTTCCCCAGGCTTGATAAACACGAAAGAATGCTGGACTCAACGATTGGTAGAGTCTCCATTAATGAACAGGGGAGTCTGGAGAAAACACATGAACAGGAAATCCAAGGGCACCTAGTGTTGTTTTTATCAGTCCAGGAATTCTAGACTTGCAAATTGTATCCTGTTCTTTTTCTGGCTAAAGAAAGGGCTTTAGTAAAAGACAAAGAACAGTGTGAAATCCATTAGAGGAATAAATCTGCAGTATAATAAGTGCCAGTCATCCAGACCATTCTTTTTAATAACTTGGTCACTTCTGTTCTTAGTTATGTTTAATTTGAATTTTATAAAGCCTACTTGTGTCTGGTTGGAGAGTAATAATTTTTTCTTGTTTTTTTAAGCTAATCTCTAAAAGATGCTATTCAGTCAAGACTAAGGGTGGGATTTTTGGCTTTTACTGTAGTTGTATCTCTCAAGTGGGATTTGTCTCTCTGAAGCTTAACATAACAGTAAGTAATTCTTCAGTTTTTAATCCAAAGGAAATTATTAGATATGGGACATATATAATTTAAAATCCATTAAACTTGAGTTCAGTTACTCACTGTCATTTACAGAATGCCGACTGTGTGCTCAGCACTTTGCCAGGTGCTGTAATACTTTCGTTACAAAGATGAATAGACATAGGTTTTGCTCTGATTTGGTTTTTAAACAGGGCTTGCACTCTTGCATGTATGTATAACTAGAATGGAAAGACCATAGTGATGATGGTTAAATTATACAGCGTTTGGAAGTTGTTTTTCATTACTCGATATCCACTTCTGAATCTTGGAGTTATAAACTCATTACGTCTTTATAATGGAGAAACCTGATCTTCTCTTTACCCCTCTTTTATAAAGGCCTCAGGTTCAAAAATCTTTATCTAAAACAATTTCATATTCATTTCTGTACTGTTAATGCAAACAATTTCTGTAGTTTGGAATTGTTTTCAATTCCCTAACTTCTTTATGTTTCACAAAAATTTCCCCCAAAGTTTTTCTCAGTAATATTTCTGCCCACTGCTAGCCCCCCCAATTTTGCATCATCTGGGAAAGCCCAGTCAGTAGCAGGGCTTAATATTGGCCATCTCCTCTAGCCACTTTGAAGTGGGCAGAGGTGTCCTGGGCAGGATAGCAATCGATCTTTTTTTTTGTTTAAGATTCCACCTTATCCTTATGCCATTAAACAGTTAAATTGCATAACAGTTCTCTGTTTTGATGCCATGCTTACCAAGCAGTCTTCTTCAGTCTGTACATTCAGCTTGTCTACAAGGACGGAGCACATTTGCCCAGAGATACAAGTATCTGTTTCGTGTTCCTCAGTTTCTTATTGTGTGAATCAGCAAATTGCCATTATGTCTTGTGTATCAGTCTCTTGTGAACTTGGCGAGGATAAAGGAGCCTCCAGAATTCCCTTGTCCTGGGACGCTGGCAGCTGAAGGCCAGACCTTGCTTCTTGCCAGACAGAGCAGAGCAGCGTGTCAGCTGCCTTCCAAGGCCACACCCTGAGTTCATCATACATCTTTCTTTCCAACTTCTACAAATATTACTGATGTGTTATTTCTTTGTGCTTTTTTTCAAGGGGCATGGTTTTGTTTGTTAGTCTTTTCATCATTCACTTTTTGAAAGGAAACTATAGATAACTATAGTTGGGTCTTGACCTTTTTTCCTCCTGCAAATTGGCAAACCAATCTGAAAATTCTCTATCAGCTACAGATACTCTGGACAAATCAGAAAGCACTCTAAAATTTCTAGGTATTAATTACTCTTTGTTGGAGTCTCTAAGTCCCCCTCCCCCAGATATTGAAAAAGAGTAGCAGGCACTTTTTTACCAGTGTTTAAAGATAACTATCTATAAATTTTAATTTTATATGCCTAAGAGGCTCCCTAGAATACTACTGCAAATGTTTACCTAACCCTCTTTTGAGGATTCAGGACACATATTAACATATTAATGATGCCAGGAAGTCTTGCAGTAAGAAACTTTGTGTAATCTGGATTTCCTAAATTTACTTGAATTCCTCCACCTCTAGTCCATCCTCCCAGCTGCCCTCTCCTCACCAAATCCCCAAATCCCAATTAGCAAACACGATTTGGGATGTTTGCTATATACAATCCCATTCCCTCTTTTCCTTTCTTTGACTTTTCTGCATGTGATCCTGAAACATAAAACACGAACCCAGGTGAGATTTCCAGAGACGGTATGGCAGCATTGCCTTAGGTAGCATTCCAAGCTTAGTGCTTGAAAATCACTTGGCCAGAATAATTCTTGAGCTTATTTTTATTACCGTTTAAAAAATAATGCTCACTATCATTAAAGCACATTAAAAAATTAAACTAGATGCCTAAAATAATGTCTTACATTTGTATAATTTCTACGTTATATTATCTCAGATGGCCTTAGAGTAGGCCTGTGAACGAGGCAGAGCAAGTACTGTAATTCCTGTCTGGGCCGGAAAGTGACTTGAGTTCAGAGCGTTCTGGTGATTTGAATAAGACCATGTGATCAGTTAGCAGCAGGACCTGGATTAGATCTCTAAATATCTGACTCCAAGGTTCAGTAAGTTTCGTTTTCCACAGTTGCCAACCTTTATAGGCAGTTTTTGCTAATTTTTTCAATGCTCCTCCCACACCGCCCCCTCCCCCCGCCATTTGATAGGTGGACTCCTTCACTCATTAATGCCTACTGTGTGTCCAATACGGTGCTATCAAGGTGAATGCTCAAAAATGATTCAGAAAAAGTTCTTGCCCAGAAGTGTTCCTAGTTTAGGGGGATAGGCAGGTGAAGTGATCAGCACCAGTCCTGGGAGTATTTGTTACAAATGGTAGAGAGCACGCTCGAAAGAATGCCGTTTGGCCCCTTCTGCTCCATCGATGTCTCTTCTGGCAGGGAACCTTAGAGAAGTCACCGCAGTAAGGCTTCAGACAAACTGGGCTGTAAAGGATCAGCAGGATGCCTGCAAATAGAGTGTAGGACGTAACTGGTTCAGGAATAGGTCCTGTGAGGGCTTGGAGGCATGAAAGGGCCAAGTATGTTGGGAGAAGAGTGAGTGGTGAGGAAGGGCAGCAGATAAGGCCAGAAAGGCAAGTTGGAGTTAGCACTTGGGTGGAGTTGGACTCTGCAGCTCACCAGCTGTGTGACTTGTCCAAGCTTCACTTCCTTTCTTTACCAGGCTTCTGTGAGGAAGAAATGCAGTCATGCCTAGGAGTGCCACTGCCTTAAATCCTCAGGCAAGAAAAGGGGAAAATTAATGAATAAACTCTCATCAAGTTTCTTTTAGATACCAGCACTCCGCGTTTGTGGGTTGTCTTTGTTTATCTTGCTAAGCTAATTTGACTTGCTGTACGTGCCATGAACAATTTAAACAAGTAATGTCATCAGCTTCTTGTTATAAAAAGATTTATAGGGGCTTCCCTGGTGGCGCAGTGGTTGGGAGTCCGCCTGCCGATGCAGGGGACGCGGGTTCGTGCCCTGGTCCGGGAAGATCCCACATGCCGCGGAGCGGCTGGGCCCATGAGCCGTGGCCGCTGAGCCTGCGCGTCCGGAGCCTGTGCTCCGCAGCAGGAGAGGCTGCAACAGTGAGAGGCCCGCGTACCGCAAAAAAAAAAAAAAAGATTTATAGTAGTCAGCAGAGGAACAAGTTTATGATGTTAAAATAATCGACATAATGAGGCTGAAGCAGTAAATGGAGGTATAAACCCACTAAGACAACAGTGGAACTGGGAGTTTGCCATAGTTAAACTGTTTACTTTCAACCTGTATTTGACTTGTTTCACATGAAGAACAAGAAAGGTCTTTGGTTCATTCCACTATCCCTGGAGTATAGCCCAGTTGAGGTCGATATCCAGGGCTCTGTGTCTTTATGTAGTTAAGGAGAGGTAGGTGTTGGGAAATAGGTGGCAGATTTGGAAGAATACTTTTCAGCTAAGAATGCAACATTGGATGGTCACCCTGGCAATCTGGATCTCCTCTAGAATAGTCTGTTATGATTCCCGTCCAGATAAGCAAAAACCTCTTTAATGTATGGAACCATTCTAGGTTTTTTGTTTGTTTGTTTTTTGTGGGGGTTTTTTGGGGGTCTAGATGTGGACTATGGTAGGCAAGTCTCTTAGGGTCAGTGCCCACCTATAGCAGCCACCAGAGATCAGTCTTATATTCCTTATCTTGTCTAATTGTCCACATTATCTTTTTTTTTTCTTTTTTTGGCCACACCACGTGGCATGTGGGATCTTAGTTCCCCGACCAGGGATCGAACCCGTGCCCCCTACAGTGGAAGTGCGGACTCTTAACCACTGGACCGCCAGGGAAGTCCCCACATTATCTTCTTTAAACCAGCACTTTGTTTGGCTGGCTCAGTGGTTTTTAAAAGTTGGCTTTAAGTAGACAGACATTGTTCAGGAAAAGCCATAAAACTTCCATGTTGTCACCTGGCTTGAATCACACATTTTTGTTTCCTGCCTGGTTCCTACAGGGATTTGAGTTTCATTTGAATGTCTTAACTGTTAGGGTAAAATGTTGTTGACTAGTAGAAATTAAACCATTTCTAGAGTTTTTAAAAGGGATAGAACGTTTTCTTTCTATTGAGTAATTTGTGTCTCTGTGTTGTTCTAGTTTCTGTTACTATGGCAATGACGGCAGGGACCACAACCACCTTTCCTATGAGCAACCATACCCGGGAAAGAGTGACTGTGGCCAAGCTCACGCTGGAGAATTTTTACAGCAACCTCATTTTACAGCATGAAGAGAGAGAAACCAGGTATAGTAAAGGCTGGTCAGAATTTTCTGTGTAGTTAAGTAAGCTGTTATACTGCAAGTGGGATGTAAGCATGTTGTCCATGAATAATATAAATATTGTGGGTCCCTGTATGCTGACAGTATACCTGGTTCCTTGTTTTATTTTCACAGAATAGTGTCCTGTCCTGGGCACCTATACACTTATATCACATGTCAATTGATGTTTTAAACAAAACGTTTCTAACCATGAAATTATGGTATATCTTTATACTTTCTTTTTTTTTTTATACTTTCTTTTAGAGGGCTACTTAATGACTGCCTTTAATCCAGAAACATTTGGTGTTGTGTGTATATCAGTGGAAATGGGAGAATTATAAAAAGAATGAATGACGTTATTTTGCCTTCAGGAAACATATAGTAAGGGAGATAATGCACATGAATATTACATGAAAGGGTGAAAAGTATGCCCTTTGAGAAGGGCAAAGAAGGGGGAGATTGTTTTTGACTAAGGCCACTGGGAAGGGTTCATAAATGGTGGTGGCATTTAAACAGAGCTCGTAAGGAAGAGTACTATTTATATATACATAAAAGGGAGAAGAAAGAGGTTAAGGAGCAGGAGGAAGGATATCAGAGACAGAAGAAAGCACCTTTACTGCCAGGTCAAGGCACTGTCCAGTTTAACTCAAGCTGGATTTTTACCGTTTCCTGAGAGCCTTGGATGCTTTGTAATGGAGCTATTTTCATGGTAGTAAAGAGCCTTGAAAACTTTTGAACAGAAGATTTAAATGATCACAGGTGTTTCTCTGGAATATTACTTTAGTTGTGATGTACAGAGTGGATTGTGGGAGGAGGGATCAGAAACAGGAAAGGCTAGCGCTGTAGTCCAGGCCAGTGGAAGGGAGGCTTGCTTTAGGATTATGACAACAACAGGGAAGAACTGAGTGAGAAAGACAGAAAAAACATGGCAGCTACCCAAATATGGTATGTGAGAGAAAGTAGTCAACGCTGGCTCTGAAATTTCACACCTGGGCAACCAGAAAGTGGTACAACTTAGTGAAACAGAACTCGAGGGGAAGAATCTGGTTTTGAACATAATTTTGGGCAGGTCCAACTACAGATTAGACGTGGCTGGGGAGAGAATTAAAACTAGAAAATGAAACTTAAGTAACTATTCGGAAGTCAACTTAGAGTAAGGAAATATAAAAGAGAGCTAAGAAACGTGGAGAATAGTGAGGAGAACAAACGTATCTTTGATCAAATTTCCTAAAGGAAGAGAGGAAAGAGAACTAAGAGATTGCCATCAGCAGAAATTCCAAAAGATTCGACTTAGGCAGAAGGAAAGTGATCGCATTCAGAAGATCTAAATGTAAATATGTGGCTAAATCTCAGCCAAAATTGACTGTGTAAGAAAAATCAACAATAATGATAATGTCACATGTATTAAAAAAAAAAGTATTTTCCTGCAGTAGACTGTCAGTCAAGAGGGAAGTAAGTGGAATTAAATTGTTCTTAGAGATCAGTGTGTCTCTAAGGATAGGGATACAACACAGAAAGGGGTAAAGATTGGTTAATTTAGGGCTTTGACAAATTAAGTGTACATGTAATTTCTAGGGTAGCCACTAAAAGAATAAAAATAGAGTTTGTAACTTTCAAACTAATAGAAGGAAAGAAAATGGATGGGGGAAAAATAAGTTCAGAAGAAGCCAAGGGAAAAAGGAAAACTGAAATACCAAAAGGCAGGCACAAGTAGAAACCACACCATAAGTTAGAAATAAATCCAAACATGTAAGAAATTATACTAATTGTAAATGTAATGGAAGTCTCTGGAAGTGAGCAGATCATCAAGGGAGACTGAATAAAGTAAAAGAGAACCAAGGAAGGAAAGACCTGTATTTTTCGACAGTCACTCAGGCTATTCATCAGAATTTTAAAGGTTCATTGTCTTTTATTGCTGAAACCTTAAAATAATTCAGTTTTGCTCTCTGTTCCCAAACAAAGGAAAATAGGAATAAAAGTATCTACTGTTATTAAAAAAAAAAGCATGGTGGTGCCATGGAAGTCAAATTAAATAGTCAGCTATTTTCTAGAAGCTAATACTTTAAGAAACATGTGATGAATTTTTAAGGCTTAATTAACTGGATAAATGCATAAGTCAAATAAAGTACCAATCAGAACAAAGCATAAGGTCATTTTAGAAGGAAAGCTATTTTTTAGAAAGGTACAAGAGAAGTCCTTGGGTCTTCTCATTTAGGTATGGAAATGGATAGAAGTTATTGCATGTCTCCCTAGAAGGAGGGATAATTTACTGAAATATTAGCTTTAGCAAGGATTGAGGAAAGGGGACAGTAGGGATTTGCCAGAAGAATAAAGTTGTTCGTATATTGATAGTCCTCCTGGGTTAATGGTCCTCTTACTCTTTGGATTCTTCCTGCAGAGAAGAAAACTCAAATCATTCAACAAGCAGCTCTGTGGCGCCCGGAGGTGCCTGATGGCAGGCACAGAATCCAGCATTAGGAACTTAGTCCATTGGAAGGGTTGGGCTTGGGTGAATAATGTGTAAAAAAAGATAAAAATCAGTGTGATTAGCATCAGGGTAGGTGCTTATTACTAGAATTGAGAAAGTCAGTGGAGGATATACTTTTAGGTGCTGATTTATGAACAGGCTTTAGGTATTTTTGTTGTGAATTTTCCATAAGAAATAAAAAGGATCTTAACAGTGGTTTAGAAAAGAGCTTATCTTTGGACATATTGTCATAAACAACAAATGCCAAAAGATTTGTATGATGGTTTCAATCCTCAGCCCTTATACCCATTTGGATAAATCCCTGAAAGTTAGTCTTTATCTGAGACGCTCCAAAACTAATTAGGACGAGCTCTCCCAGGTTTATCTTTAGGAAAAAGAGCAATACCATGGAAATAAAATACTAATAGTCACTTGGAAATGAGTTGCAAAATGTGTACCACAGCTATCTCTCTGGTTACTAGTTATTTCATCCATCACCCCCCTCACCCGTAGCTTAAGTAACTTTAAGGGTGCATTTTAAAATATTGAAGAACTGAACTTGGCTATACCTAGAAAAGCAAATGTTCTGGTAGTTAATGGGTTATTTTTTCATGTACGTATATGACTTTCCAATTTTCCAAGAATTAGAATAAAATATACTTAATTGCACTGAACATCTTTCTGTGATTAATTAGGAAAATCAAGTTTAGTGTTTAAGTGAAGCACTTAGACAAGCTCCTTTAGCTAATAAGCGTTAAAACCAAGGTTTGAGCACAGGGATGTCCACCTTAAAAAATTTTACTTTTAGTCACTGTAGTTACCTTTTTATACATCTAGTATAAACTCTGATAAATGTTAATGATTTTGGAGATTTGAACACTAGATAACAGAGTTTTCTGTATCAGAACATGAGTCACCTTTGCTAACGATTCATTTAGGCAGCTTTAGAAGTAAATTATTCATTTGGCTAGTATGAGGCAGCTAATTCTGGACTGTATTTATATTTTGAGAAAGAAATATTTATATGTGCATATATGTTTATAAATATTAGTCACTATTCTTAGTGATTATTTTGATTCAACTTGAAAGATTTTTTTAGCATGGCAAACTGAGTGTAAACTTGAAAAAATAAATGTACATTTCTTAAATGGGAATACTTAGGTACATATTAAAATTTAAATAATTTTTTTTGAAAAGGCAGAAGAAATTAGAAGTGGCTATGGAAGAAGAAGGATTAGCAGATGAAGAGGTATGTAAGCTATAATTACTATGACTCTAGTTAACAGTACTCTCTTATATAATTGAAAGTTGCTAAATCTTAAATGCTCTCACTACAAAAAAAAATAGTTATGTGAGGTAATGGATGTGTTAACTAACTTTATTGTGGTCATCATTTCACAATGTACATTGTGAAATCATCACATTGTAGGGACTTCCCTGGTGGTCCAGTGGTTAGGACACCACACTTCCACTGCAGGGGGTCCGGGTTCGATCCCTGGTCAGGGGAACTAAGATCCCGCAAGCCCAAGCCGAGCGGCATGGCCAAAAAAGAAAAAAACAAAATCATCACATTGTATACCTTAAACTTACACAATGTTACATATCAATTATATCTCAATAAAAGGGGGAAAAACTACTGTATGAAAGCAACCCCAGTGACTTTTTCTTGTAATGGTATCAGATGATTTTATAACTTAGATAATGTGGGTTTCCTATTTGAACGTGGGGTTCTTACTTTGTTGCTGTGATGGAAATCTTTGAAAGGGGGCAGCTTTTTTTTTTAATTCCAAGAACATATATATATTCAGTGAATAGTATCTAGTGCGAGGAGTAAGAAAAGAGGGCTTCAAGAATAATTGATCAGTTGCCAAATTTCCTTACGTTTTTCCTAAATATTTCTTAAAACCACCCAGTTCACTAGTCTGGTGCCATGAACCCAGTGGTTTAAACTACCGTGTATTTCCCCTGAAGAATCACTGCCCCCAACTGGTCTCTCTTCCTCCATTCTCAGCCACATTCCCACTCCCAGTTTTTCTACACACTTCAACTAGGGTTATCTGTCAAAAACCAGATTTGACCATGTCACTCTTTTGCTTAATACCCTTCACTGGCTCCCAAGTACTCTTGGGATAAGGCTAACTCTTTAACATGGGTGTACAAGGCCCTTTATGATTTGGCCTCTGCTTCCCTGTCTCTAGCCTCATCTTTTGTCACCCTACCGCCAGGCTGACCAACAATGTCAAATTACTTTCATTTCCACCCTCTTGCCTGTGGACCTTTTCCCGTGCTTTATTTTGCTGCTTGGAACTCTTCCTTCCTCCTGCCTGAGTCTCATTATTCTTCAAGACTCTTTCCATCTCACTTTAGGCATCATGTCCACTGGGACAGAACTCTGTTCCTGTCCCTGTGGCAGCCTTAAAATACCTTCTTCCCAGAGTAGAAACTCCTTACATCTCCAGGGCTGTCAGAGGGCGAGAATAAATATTTGGTGAATAAATGAACAAATGGACAATGGATCTCTTCCTAAAGAGTTTACAGATTGGAAGGAAAGATTACGTGTGTGTGTGAAAATATATACACATGATAGAATGTGGCAAACTTTGAAAATATGGAGATTTTTTCCCCCTGATTCAGGGGATCAGAAAACGTTTCATGGAAGAAGTAACAATTGATTTGAATCTTAAAGAAATAGGTAGAATTTACATGATCGTTAAGAGGTATGTACAAAATAATGAATATATGAAGACTATTGAACTTTAATAATGAACAACTGTATGAAAGCAGGTGTCCAAGGGCCAAGCAGGTAAACATAAATGAGAAAAGCTGGCCACGCTTGTTTCATAGTGACGTCTTAGGTTATATTCTTTTGATCTAACATACTTTGCATATTCAACTCTTATTTTTTTTTCATTTCCACGAAGAAATAGATTCTTTTTTTGCCTTGTTGTAAAAGATTCCCTCCTCACAGTTTATCTTTTGATAAAGACATACCACTTTTCACTTTACTGAAAGAGAACAAGAGCACCAGCCCGATTATACCTGTCGCCTGGTGACTGGCACCTTGATAGGGACTGACCGGTCCCAGAGCTGCTTGCTGCCCACCCAAGGGGGCTGCACCGTTGGCCCAGTGAGGCCAAGTTCCTATTTTTCAAGAGAAGCTGGAAATCTGGACTTTTGTGAGAACACTCGCTTTTTTAAATATTGGCAAGTCATTAGAGTGATTTAAAGACAACTTGGGGTGGGCTTCCCTGGTGGCGCAGTGGTTGGGAGTCCGCCTGCCGATGTAGGGGACGCGGGTTCGTGCCCCGGGCCGGGAGGATCCCGCATGCCGCGTAGCGGCTGGGCCTGTGAGCCATGGCCGCTGAGCCTGTGCGTCCGGAGCCTGTGCTCCGCAACGGGAGAGGCCACAACAGTGAGAGGCCCGCGTACCACAAAAAACAAACAAACAAACAAAAAACAACTTGGGGGCCCAAATCAAATGCATCTGTGAGTTGAGTACAGCTTGTAGCTTCCGGCTTGTAATCTCTGGTTCACACCAGGAAGTACTAAGTACATCTAGAGCTGTTTTCTTTGTTTCTCCTTAAATAACTTGTAGAAAATGTGAGGTGATTTTACCCCTAAAAATGCTCATTGGCCCATTATAACCATTTATAAAACATCTAAAATTTTTGGTAAAGGTATTTGAATTCCACAAATGCTTCTTGTTAGGCCCCATACTGGGTCCCAGGCTGTCACATTCTGTAAAATAGACATGGTCTCTCAATCTAATGTACAGTATTTTGGAACTATCTTTATGTGGGGTGGGTCTTTTCAAAGTAAAATTGTTTTATAAAAATAAATTCATCCTTAATCCATTCTGTAATAGAAAGTTATTTGTGAAATAATTTGTGAAAACTCAACCATATATAACGTGGCCTTAAAAAGCATTTATACTGAGATGAAGTTCTTAGCTGACCCCTTTCTTATCTTAAAACTTCTGTGTACACTGTCTTCTACAAAAACTGAGCACCCTACAGATTGAGAGTTTGAAGAGCGCCAATTTGAAAAGGAATGGAGAAAAAAAAGAAAATGGCGTACTTCTAGTTTCATCTCACTTAAAATCCCATCGAACATGGAATATTATTTACTCTAATGGAAAACCAAACTGGGCAAGTTTAAGCTGCAAGAGAGCCATGAGATGTTAAGTTTGTCCACAGATTTTTGTTGTTGTCTTTGGAGAGGAAAGAATGTGATTACCTCAAAAATGTTATTTGTTTTTCAAGGTGACTTAATCTACACAGGTTGTGAGCAGATGTATCAGTGATTTTTCATCGATTTTTTTTTTTTTTTTTTGTAGTTTAATGTGAACTTGTTTCAGCTCTCTCTGGACTACAACACTGACTCTAATATCATGGATAGATTTTTTTTTTTAAAGTACTATAACAATGTTGTAGGTGATTTCCCTTTTTTGTAGGATTATATATTCCATACACTGTGATCTCCCTTTTTGCCATTTAATAGCTGTCCCCCAAACTACATAAACATCATTTACTTACTGCACTACACAACCTATCAAATACTAATAAGCATTATTTTCTTCGGCTGTCTCTCTTGTCTGTCAATTTTGAGCATAATTTATGAAACTGTGTGATGAGGTCATCTTTTCCATTCAGATTAGACAAGTTTCTGAACTACATCCAACTGCACACTGTTTTATAATCCATAAAGTCATAAATTCAGAATGCCTTTCAAAATTCTTATATTTGTTCATTTATGTAATTTTAAAAAGGTCTTGCGCTGTTTTGAAAGATGGTGGTATAGTGCCACCATGTGGCCTTTTTTTATTAGCTATATAGTTGAAAAGCTACTTTTGAGCTCTCCTTTTGTTTTAATAATAATTCATTTTTCAACATTATTATTCAAAAGGCATTTTTAAACAAAGGTGGTCTTCACTGTTTTCACCATTGATGTGACTTTATTTAGCTGTTTAGATATTTAGATTGAAGACATATATCCTAATTTTATCCTCTTAGATTAACTTTGTTAGAGGTATCAGAATTCCGTTGCATTAATGATACATACTTGCATATTTCTTTCTTTTTTTAAAAAATAAATTAATTTATTTTTGGCTGCGTTGGGTCTTCGTTGCTGTGCGCGGGCTTTCTCTAGTTGCGGCGAGCGAGAGCTACTCTTTGTTGCGGTGCGCAGGCTTCTCATTGCAGTGGCTTCTCTTATTGCGGAGCATGGGCTCTAGGCGTGCAGGCTTCAGTAGTTGTGGCACGTGGGCTCAGTAGTTGTGCCTCAGCGGGCTCTAGAGCTTAGGCTCAGTAGTTGTGGCGCACGGGCTTAGCTGCTCCGCGGCATGTGGGATCTTCCTGGACCAGGGCTCGAACCCGTGTTCCTGCATTGTAAGGCGGATTCTTAACCACTGCGCCACCAGGGAAGCCCATGCTTGCATATTTCTAATTAATAGTTCACCTTACCCTTTTGGAAACAGATGTACACAGGGGTAGGAAGGGACTACTCAGTGGTTATATCTTGTACTGCATTTAGGAGCAATGTTTCTGAACAGTTTCAGTCATTTTGACTTATTTTCTCCTCAGACCTGAACCACTGAAAGCTTGCTAGGGTTCAGTTGAAGATGAACTGGGGTTTAATTTTTTCCCTGATTTTGTTCGTTACCCATCTATGTGACCTCTACTAGGAGAGGTAGTTTGACATAATTCTATGTTAAAAAAAGAAAATTTTGTTTGGTGAGGGGAAAAATGAGGTTTAGAACAGTTAAATAAATGCCCATTCCAAGTGTAACCTTCAGGTATTTCATAATGTTTCTTATTAATAGTATTTTTTGTAATCTTTGGAGAATGAATTATGAAATTCTTGACTTGGATATTTTAAAGGATACTTTGTGTAACTATTTTTTTGTTGCAATTTCATATTTTCAAGAAGTTGTGTGACAAGTCTCAAGCACTTTATTAAAAAAATCTGCCCAAGAATAAATTCTACCATAAATAAATCTGTATGGAAATACTGCTGTTGTGTTATTTCGGTGTCAGAAGTCTCAGTAGTTGTGACAGAGCAACCTTGGAAATTAGGGAATTGAAGCAAAGTAGATTTCCTGACAGTAAAAAATCAATATCAGAATACTATTAGCATTTCCTAAAGTTTAATTTTTGTTTTTGAATTAATTTAGCATAAAAATGAAAGAATATGTGAACTAGTTAAGATGAAATATTTAATGGAGTCTGCCTCAAGAATAAAGATTTATCAATTGTTAACAATTTTAAAATGTTTTCTTCAGATTATTTTATTTTTTCCACGCTTAATATTCAACTTTGGCAAATAAGTTATAGCACCAGTATATAATATTTAGATACATTACCCTCATTATAATGTATCTCATCTTTTAATACTATAGGCTTCCTTTGAAATAGTCCGATTTTAAAATCATCCTTATTAACTGTCCTTTTTTAATAGAAAAAGTTACGCCGATCACAACATGCTCGCAAGGAAACAGAGTTCTTACGGCTCAAGCGGACCAGACTTGGCTTAGATGACTTTGAGTCTCTGAAAGTTATAGGAAGAGGAGCATTCGGAGAGGTGTGCTTCTTTTTTAAGTCACTGCTGTTGAACATGTGCATCTTAAGATAGTTCAGAATATGTATTAAAATAGCTTAATATGTATTAAAGTAGTATAATATATTAAAATGTGTATTAAAATAGCTTAATTTTAATACAATTTCTAAAATACCAGCAACAGCAAACTACAACACTGCTTTCTTTAAAGGAGCCTACCTTTCACTCCGAAACAAATAGTAGTGATTGTTTGATGCCATTTGTGATATGAATTTTTACATTCTAGGTTCGGCTGGTCCAGAAGAAAGATACAGGCCATATCTATGCAATGAAGATATTGAGAAAAGCTGATATGCTTGAAAAAGAGCAGGTATGAGCTCTTTAACACACGTAGCCAAAGGGGTGTCCACTGACTAGGTGTTAGAGCAAGTGCTAAAACTGGGACTTTTAGAAAGAAACCTACACATCTTACTATATAATCTGTAGACTTTTGGTAGCCTGCTTCGTTGTTTCTCAATTCTTATAGTTCAGATTTCTTCCAAATTCATAATCTGATTTACATGTCTAACAAAATACCACAGACTGGATGGCTTAAACAGCAGAAGTTTCTTTTCTCACAGTTCTGGAGGCTGGAAGTCCAAGAGCAAGCAGGGTTTGGTTGCTGGTAAGAGCACTCTTCCTGGCTTGCAGACGGCCGCCTTCTCACCAGGTCCCTACATAGCCTCTCCTTGGTGTGTGCACAGAGAGGAGAGTGACTCTCTGGGGTCTCTTCATACAAGAACACTAGCCCTGCCCCTTACGACCTCACTAACCTTCAGTACCTTCTTAGAGGCCCGTCTCCAAACCCAGTCACACTGGGAGTTAGCACATCACCGTAGGAATTTTCAGGAGGGACAAAACATTCAGTCTGTAACAGAATACCTTCTTCTCTGAATTCAGTGAAAATAAAGGACAGTTCTCAGCTCTCTCAGTCCCTGTCACCTATCAAATAAGCAAACCAGTTTCTTGAGAATTTGCTGATTTTACATATTTCCAAAATCTGTAACCACTCCAATTTTGTACTCCTGGGCTCTCTCCATGTTTCCTGTGACTTGATGCAGTTTATGGGGTGGCCATAAATCTGAAAACATCAATAGTATTATTTCATGCATTCACCTGTATCTCCAGTCTGGGTAGAACTCTAAGTGAATATATGTGCTAGTGAAGGACTCAACAAGGGTACAGAAAGAGATGGCACCTCTCTGTACCTAATGCTTGATTTCAGTCTTTAGTCCCACCTACAGCTTACTTTGTTATTATAGCAGTATGATGTTGATTTTTATTTAAATATGGCCCACTTTAATTTTCACTGCACTGTTTCACTTTATTTCTGTTCCATTTATTCAAGAATTTATTACGTGCCTATGATGTGTCAAATACTATTCTCCGTTCTGGGAGTACAGTGATTAACAGGAGAGACCTGATTCTTGTTCGCTGACAGCCGTGGGGACAGCTATTGGAAATAGTCATTTCTGATGAGGAAGTAGTATGAAGACGGATTTTACAAAAGGATAAAGTGATGCAGATGACCTGGCTCTAGGAGGAAGAATGAGATGAGGGAAGGTTCTCTGAGAAGGGAATATTGATGAGAGACTGAATAATTAGAAAGTATGAGATCTAAGGATCTGGTAGAACAAAGATCCAGGGTGCAAATGCAGAGGCCTTGTGGCAAGAATAATCTTGGCCTGCAGAGACGGCAAGAAGCCACTGTGGCTGAATTCAGTGAGGGGAAGAGTGGTTGGAGATGAAGGGGAAGAGGGAGGCAGGGACCAGATCACACAGAGCTTTGCAGGCCATGTGGGTCTTACTCCAAATGCAGTGGGAAGACATGTTCTGCTTAAACAGAGAAGCGTCATGTCTGATGGATATTTTACGAAGATGAATCAGTCCCCTTGCTTGCTGGAAGGACAAACAAGAGTTGAAGCAGGGAGAACCCTTGAGAGACTGTGTAGCGATTCCAGCCAGGATGTGACTGTGGCTTATACGACAGCAAAGAGGAAAAAAGTCAAATAGATTAAGTATATGTTTCCATGGAAGAGCCAGCAGGATTTTCTATGACATACTCTATGTTGGGGGGGTGAGAGGAGAAGTAAGGGTAGTGAAAAGGGAGGGAGGAATCAAGGATAATACCTAGAGTTTTACTTGGGAATGGGATGCCTGATGGTGTCAGTTTGTAACGTAGGAAAGACTGAGGAAGGAACAGGTTTGGTGACACTGGGAATCAAGTGTTCTCTTTGTGGCATATTAAGTTTGAGCTCCCTGTTGGATATCCAAGTAGAGATAATTATGTTGACAGTTGGCTAGAATATGGGGAGAAGTTTGACTAGAAATATAATTTAGGGACTTCCCCAGTGGCACAGTGGTTAAGAATCCGCCTGCCAATGCAGGGGACATGGGTTCGAGCCCTGGTCCAGGAAGATGCCACATGCCACGAAGCAACTAAGCCCAAGCGCCACAACTACTGAGCCTGCGCTCTAGAGCCCACGAGCCACAACTACTGAAGCCCGTGAGCCTAGAGTCCGTGCTCCGCAACAAGAGAAGCCGCCTCAGTGAGAAGCCCGCGCACTGCAATGAAGAGTAGCCCCTGCTCACCGCAACTAGAGAAAGCCTGCGCACAGCAACGAAGACCCAACGCAGCCAAAAATAAATAAATAGATGAATAAATTTTTAAAAAAGAAATATAATTTAGAAGTAATCAATAGATTGATAGTATTTAAAGTAATGGGACAGATGACATTGCCTAGGGAACAAATATAGCGAAGACAAGAGGGCCTGGATCCAAGCCCTTAGGGAACACTAGGCAGAGGAGAATCCAGGAAAGGAGACTAAGAGGGGACATCTGCTCAGTTAAGGGAGACCCTAGGAGAACATGGTGTTACGGGAGCCAGCAGAAGAAGGCGTTCAAAGGAGAAGGTGAATGGTCAAATATGTTGAAGGCTGCTAAGAGAGGGGGCAAGAGGAAGACAGGCCACTGGGTGTCACTGTTGGAGATTCTGAATAACTTGGGAAGGACAGCTCCAGTGGATTGGAGTGCCTAAGTGGAATAGTGGGAAAGAAAATGGGAAGCAAGAAGTGGAGAACGCGAGTGTAGATAAGTCTTTCACGTAGAGCAGAACAAAGAACAGTTTGGTAAAGAATGTTGGGGTTTTTTTTGTTGTTGTTAAGGCACTGCTGATTGGAAGAATCCATTAGAGAGGGAAAAATTGAAGATGCAGGAGAGAGAAGGCAGATAATTACGGGAGTACACAGGATGACAGAGAAGTAGATCTTTGATAGGAGCTGGGACATTACGACAGGGAGGAAAAGCAGAGAAAGTAGGAACAAACGCAGGGTGGTTGATCTGGCGTGTAAAGTGCCAGGTTCCTCCTGAGTGCAAATAAGGGAGGTCATCAGCAGGAGGAAAGGAGGGGTAGGTAGCTTGCTGGAGGTGTAAGCGGAGAGAAGTTGTGAAACAGTCACAACTATTGACTTGGAGTGTGGGAAAGCAGACTTGCAGTTGAATGTCCCTTGAGATTTTCAACCATGAACGTAAAGTGAAACTTGGTATCGTTGGGTGATTTTTCTCTGGTAATACTTAGTTGCTCTGGGGCAGGTACAGAATAGGCAAAAATTTGGGCCTAACTAGGGTTGGTATTTTGCCAGGCAAATACAACAGAGGGAGAGGAGGACAAGGGAGTTGAAGCTGTTTGCAAAAGAGTAATGGAATCAAGGCCGGGTAGAGAAAGAAATGAGGTTCTGAGGAGAGTAACAGAGAAAAAGTGGTGTAGGGTCCATGGAATGGAGATTGAAGTACAAGAATAAGACACCTGGGAGGATAAAAGGTGGGGATCAGAAACAGAGTTCCTTAAAGTGGAGATTTTAGAGGGAGGGCAGTTATTGGTTATGAAAAGGACAAGAAGATTACCATGGGTGGCTGAGGCGCAGTGGAGGAAAAGATCACTGGAGGTGAGGGAGAATGCAGGAGCTGTGCAGATGGGGTATTTGGTGGTTTGTCCTTATGGATCTTGAAATTCACCCATGACTAGAAAGCATGGAAAGGAAGCTGGTGAGCCATGAGCTGAAGTCATGAATGACTGAGGGGGTTGACCAGGAGGAAGGAAGACAGCCACGGCGCCTGACAGCATGCCCGCAGAGGAGCTGGGCATGAGGAAAGTGTCACAGTGGTTCAGAAGCAGCTAGGATGAGCAGGAAACCAAGAAACACGAGAGAGAAAGCAGGTCATTCCTGACAACTCACTCTGCAGGAAGACGGGACTCTCCGTGGACAGCCTGATTTCAGTTAGGATGAGAAGGTGACAGGAACAGAGATGAGGTGACGGGTTCTGTTGAACACAGGCTGATTCCAGGGGGAAGCGGTTCGGAAGACAAGGAAGGTCGAGATACTGAGCTGTGTTAGAGAATTGCAGACAATGATGGGAATAAGTGTCTGTGTCAAGATGTTGGTCCTCAGAGATGAGGACATAAACAGGAATCTTCTAACTAAGCCACATGGGATTAGTCCTGGGCCGGGTTTTAGAGGAAGAACAAAAGGCAGCAGTTAGTCCCAGCTGTCTTTAGTTACTGGCCACGCGTGGCTACTGGGCACTTCAGTGTAGCTAGTCTGAATTGAGATGTGCTGTGAATGGAAAATGCTCAGCAAATTTTGAAGATTTGGTGCAAAAAAAAAAAAAGGAGTGTAAAATATCTCAATTTTTATATTGATTATATACTGAAATTACAACATTTTAGATATATGGGTGTTACAGAAACTATATTGTTAAAAATAATTTCACCCATTTCTTTTTGTGTGGCTACTAGAAAACTTAAAATGATGTACGTGGCTTACATTTATTTCTGTTGGACAGCCCTGGTCTAGAATATTTTGCAGGAGAATCTCGCTGGAGTCCAACATCAAGTCTGTTTTGCACTTTGGGGTTGTTTTTTCCCCTATATAAATTAATCTGCTTTTGTCACCATTGAATTTCATTTTAGAAAACCTTTTCCCCACTCAATTCTAATATGTCATTATTTTAAGTTTTTATCACATTTACTTGAATGCTAACCACTCTGCAAAATTAAGTAGCAACTTTTCTCCCCACTATTGTGGTACTGGATTACTATGCATGATACTTCCTATACTTTAGAAACATAGGCTCATTTTTGAAAACATATCCTGTAATCTGGCTTTAAGATACTTAAAAATAATCAAGCCAAGTTTATCCTGACAACCACAGAGGCAACACCAAAAGTTTGTTTTTCCTTTACCATCTTAAAATGCTTTGTAAAGGGCAATAGGTAAGAATTTTGGTATCATTTTTCACTTTATGAAACAGGTCCAGAGAGATTTTAAGGTTTTTGATGCCAGAAAACAAGTTTTTAGATTTTTTTTTTTTTTTTTTTTTGCGTTACGTGGGCCTCTCACTGCTGTGGCCTCTCCCGTTGCGGAGCACTGGCTCCGGATGCGCAGGCTCAGCGGCCATGGCTCACGGGCCCAGCCGCTCCGCGGCATGTGGGATCTTCCCGGACCGGGGCACGAACCCGTGTCCCCTGCATTGGCAGGCGGACTCTCAACCACTGCGCCACCAGGGAAGCCCACGTTTTTAGTTTTTAACGTTTATTCTTGTGCTTTGATTTTGATCTCAGAGCATTTACTGTATCAGATCATAATACAATAATCCCAGATAATTTAAGCAGATCATGTTTTGTTGTCATGAAAAGGTTTACAAAATCTGTGTTCTTGTGTGCTTTAGGTCAGAGTTCATAATGATGCACAATGAAAATAGCAAACGCATAAGATCAAATCCTATCGTTAATTAATCTTTGAAGAAAGAATGTATAACTATATCAGTGGAAAAGCATCTGAAAGTTGATTATACCAACCCCACAAATCACTCAGTTTATAAAATTTTTCAGTCTATTGTTCATATAATAGTAGCTCTAGTAATTATGTGTCTGACAAAAGGAAGTAGCAAAATCCCAAAAAGTTATATAATAATTTGCTGTAGATGTTTATAAATATTATAAAAGTCCATTATAACAAAATGATATAAAATTATTATAAATGTTTCTCCTTCTTAAAAAAACAACCTAATGGTTAAAGACCAAGTCAGTCCCTTTTTTGGACTAGTAAGAGTTAAAAATAGTTTGCTAGGGACCCACACTTTGTCATATCCATCTATAGGGCATTGCTTACTACTTTTAACTTCTAAGTCAGACCCTAAATTTACATGACAAAGCCAAGATCCTTGGCTAGGTGGAGATTCTGGTTAGAAAAATTTTAGACTAATCATTTTTCTACTTCAAAGGCCTCAGCTTCCCCTTGTGATCCCACGTTTTCAGGCCTAAAGATATCAGCTAAAATAAACTATTTCCTGAGCTTCTCCAAATTTACTGAGAATATGATAATTGTTAAGAAGTAAGCTTGGAAAATATGTAATGTGTTACAATTATTTTTTCAAAATACATTCTTCCAGGTGGCCCATATCCGAGCAGAAAGAGATATTTTAGTAGAAGCAGATGGTGCCTGGGTGGTGAAGATGTTTTACAGTTTTCAAGATAAGAGGAACCTTTATCTAATCATGGAATTTCTCCCTGGAGGTAAAAGCAAACAATAGCAATGACAGACTGACACAAGCACATTGTTATATGTAATTACAATTTTTTTATTAGATTTACTTTTTTATCCCTAGCTCTGAGGTTTTACACAGTCAGTCATGATTTTCTAATAGTTCCTCCCACAATAATGCTAATTTGGACCACAAATCAGATTATTTTGAAGAAATGATAAAGTTGGCACATTTTGAATATTATCATTCTGTGTTTACTGTATATAATTATTTAGATCTTTACAAGTCTGGAGTTAAGAACAAGTCACTAAAGAAGAAGACAAACAACCCAGTGGGCAAATGGTAGGCAGTGTACACAAGAAAACTCTGGTTAGTCCACAAATAGATAGGAAAATGTTCAACTTCACCCATATTCAGGGAAATGCAAATTAAAACAAGAATGAGATTCCATTTCACACTCATCTGATTAGTAAAAACACTGAAAGTCTGATGGGGCTGTGGGAAATGGGCCTCTCACCTGTGCGAAGGAATCTCTGACCCTTACAGAGAGCAGTTCAGAGATACCAGTAAAGTTGAAAATGCACGTGCGCAAGAGGCCTGTAAAAGGATGCTCATTGCAGCAGTGTCATAATAGTGAAAAACTAGACACAAGGTTAATGTCCATCAGTAGAAGAATCGATAAATAAAATGTGGCATAATTGTGTGATGAAATGTTTTACAGTAGTGAAAAGTCAGGAGCTCTATTTCAATAGTAGGATCTCAGAAACAAAGTAGAATAATAAGGCAAGCTGTGGAATTATGTACAGTTGATATTACTTATGTAATTTTTAAAAACATACAAAAGACGGTAAATTCATAGATTAATATATATGTATATGAAAACATACTTCAAAAATAAGCTGGAAGAATGCACACCAAACCAAATCCATGATAATGGCTACTCAGCAAAAAGGGAAAGGGGACTAGAATGGGAATGGAGGACAAAGAGCCTGCATGGTATTTTTTTTTTTTAAGACTTGAAGCATCATGAAAAAATATCAACAATTGTCAATTCTGAGTTGTAAATTCACCAGTGTTTATTCTTTGCCCCTTGTAAAAGAGCAAGATTTCTTGAAAACAAAAAAATGTCTAGAAGTGACCCTCTTGGTGGGATGATGACCTATTTTTGTTGGCCCAGAGAGTACTGAGTGTTTTTGAAACCTGAATTTGAAAGAATATATCCCACTTCCAGGTGTGCTTACACTGATTCATTCTCACATTTTGACATATTTTCCTCAGCCACTTATTCTGGATGTTGAGTGGTAGATATTACTTCTTTATCACCTCTGCTCTGATTTGATTTCACATACTTTCTACCTTAAAACCATTAAATGTCATGAAACTTTTCCTTATGCAGTGACACTTTTTTTATTGGGCCCTAGAGATGGTAGGAGGTACACTGGGTAGATCATAAAGTGCAAAAATTAGGCATATGTTGTATATTACAAAGAAATCTTTTATAAGGCATTCCCCTTTTTGAGGCATTTCTAACACATGGTACTTATTCTCATTTAATTAGGTGACATGATGACATTGCTAATGAAGAAAGATACTTTGACGGAAGAGGAAACACAGTTCTACATTTCAGAGACTGTTCTGGCAATAGATGCGATCCACCAGTTGGGTTTCATCCATCGGGACATTAAACCAGACAACCTCTTATTGGATGCCAAGGCATGTGAATAAAGTGAATTATTAGGTTGCTGGTTATTTTATGAAGTAATAGAGGTGATTTTGTGATTGGAAATGGGCAACTGCAATTTATATTATTGCTAACCTACATTATTTCATAGACTGATATGGTAGGAGAGAGCTGTGAAGTGAAATGACATCAAGGGGAAACTGGCTGTCTTTTGATCATCTTCCATTTTCCACTCCTTAAAATAATCATCATCAAATATTGATAATTTTACGTTTCACCTGTATGAATTCTAAGCTAAGAATTTTTATGATTGCATTTAGAAGAGTTTGTGGGGTTTTTTGGGTTTTTTTTTTTTTGCGGTACGCGGGCCTCTCACTGTTGTGGCCTCTCCTGTTGCGGAGCACAGGCTCCGGACGCGCAGGCTCAGCGACCATGGCTCACGGGCCCAGCCCCTCCGTGGCATGTGGGATCTTCCCGGACCGGGGCACGAACCCGTGCCCCCTGCATCGGCAGGTGGACTCTCAACCACTGCGCCACCAGGGAAGCCCATTTAGAAGAGTTTTTAATGAGGCTTTTGTCTCTAAGTTAATAAAACCTATTGATTTTACTAGGTTTTGTCTTTCTTCTTTTTATCCTCAGGGTCACGTAAAATTATCTGATTTTGGTTTGTGCACGGGATTAAAGAAGGCTCATAGGACTGAATTCTACAGAAATCTTACACACAACCCACCAAGTGACTTCTGTAAGTTTGATTTTGGGGGGTTAAAGTAGTACAGCTGGTTTAATGCAGGACTGTTGAGAACTGAAGCTTCTCTCCTTCTCCTCACCCCTTAAACCAACGTATTTTCAATGGATATGTGTGAATTTGTTTTCTGGTAAGAGTTTTTCCCTCGTAATTACAATTCTGTCTTGTTGAAATCAGCATTCCAGAACATGAACTCAAAGAGGAAAGCAGAAACATGGAAGAAGAACAGGAGACAACTGGTGAGTTGAAGGCAGAAGTTTGTGCCCTGGTCCTAAAATCTCACTTGGTATTTGCTTGGTAATTTGGAGCTTCACAATGATTAGTTCTTACTTCATAGCAATGATAGAGCTTGTTCCGGGATCATAGAGTTTTCTTAGTTTCTCTGTAACATTTCCCTGCCTGTAAAGGAAAATGCTGATTTTTACTTTATGATTTCACTTCAGAATATTTTACCAAGCATATCTATAATTAGTTAATCTGTCTGTTTACGAGTACTGGCATTCTCTATAAAACTCACCGAGATGAGTGTAAATTGTAGTAAATGCCGTATGATTTTCATGTTTCCATTTTCCCTACCTGTCCTGATGCAACAGATGTCAATCAGCATAAGTAAGGTTATTGTGTGCTTCTAAGAACTTCATAGAGAAAGTAAACAGAAAGTTTGGCATGTTAACAGTGTTACAATAAAATAGATAAAATAAAATTGGAAAGCAGACTTTACTGCAGATAAACTTAGTGACTGCTTTAATGTGGAACGACACTGTCTATTTTTAACCCCACAGGATTCCTCCTCCATTACTCAGCAAGTATTAGAATCATTTGCCCCTTTTCCTCTTTCCCTTTATCCTCTTAACTAGGTCCATGAACATTGTCAAGGTTAGGAATGTGCCTTTTGACTTTAATTTCCTAACTTCTTGTACAATGGCCTGGTACATATCAACACTCTGTAAATATTTGTTAAATTCAACCAAGTGATGAAGAGAAACTCATTCAGCAGTCCCTCAGGAAGGTAAATAGACTGAAAGGCAAGAGTCTGATACCCTCTCAAAGCAAATAAAATGACCTCACTCTCTCATTAGCCCAAGTAAACTTTTTGTGCTTGTAAAACATTTTGGTGTTTTTATAAGTTTTTAAAAATGTTTTGAGCTATGCATTAATGACAAAATCTTCCTTCTACTTTTAAATGTGTCACTTTTAGATCAGATTTTACAATTGAGAAAAGAATTGTAGTATTTCCTACTTTTAAAGGGAAAAATGAATACTGCCTAAGGCTATGGTGGGAATTCTGTACCCCCTGATTACAGAATATTCACACTGATTACACATGTGTAGGTTTTATTATTCTTGTGACCATCATGACTTACATCAGTGTTTCCCAGTGAAGAAACAGAGGGGACTCTTGGTATTTGGGGCAGAAAATTCTTTTAGAACCTGTATCCCCTGCCCACTCTATGCCAATCATAAACTGCATTGCTTTCTAATGGATAAGCAGTGCCCTGGAAATGAGTTTATAATGAACATACGTGACGTTTTTATAGTAGGCTGTAATTTACAAACACATTCCTTTGCTTGTTTCATCCTCGTATCCACTCTGTTAGGGCAGGTATTATTACTCCAATTTTATGTGAGCAGAAGCTGAGGCTCAGAAAGGTTGAATAACTTGCCTGAGAGCACATTACTAGTGAGTGGGGAAGCCAGGCTTACTGGGCACAAGCTTTTTATTCTTTTTGGAATGGATTTAGGGCTAAATACATAAATAACGTTGTTGAGCTCTTTGGGGGACAGAAATCATGTCTTAAATAACAAATTATCTGACTCAGTGCCTATCACCAAGCCTTATACATGATAAACACGCAAAACAAGTATTAAATGAAAAATTAACTTCTGTATATATTGGTTTTTCCAGTAGTGAGCCATACTTGGATCTTTAAAAAAATATATATTGAGAACACTGATTTGACAAGCTGTTCCTTTGCAGGCATATTCCACAGTGGGGACACCAGATTACATTGCTCCAGAAGTGTTCATGCAGACTGGGTACAACAAATTGTGTGACTGGTGGTCTTTGGGAGTAATTATGTATGAAATGCTAATAGGTATGTTTTATCATTCATTTATGTACATACCATATAAATTTCCTTGAGTGCCACTGATGAACATATTGTAGATATTATGGGCTGAAACATCTGAACTCTTTAAACTGATTTCTGACATCCGCCAATGTTAAATACACACTGATAAATATCAGTGAGCTCTCCAGGGATCTTCTGTCAGGAAGGGGGCATTTAACTGGAACGCCCGTGTATCAAAATTGTGTCTGCATGGCCTTTTAGGTAAAAGAGGGGCAATGCTTTAAATCCTTTATTTTATTGACTTTATTAGCAATTTTATTATAAATGGCTGAATGGTGGTATTTTTTATCGTTAAGCAGAGCACCCAGGGCTATTTTGTTTTCTGTGACACGCATATAATAGGTGTAGCATATTTGATCACAAAAGCTCATGAAACTTGTTTTCTCTGATACGTAGGATATCCACCTTTCTGCTCTGAAACACCTCAAGAAACATATAGGAAAGTGATGAACTGGAAAGAAACTCTGGTATTTCCTCCAGAGGTGCCTATATCTGAAAAAGCCAAGGACTTAATTCTTAGGTTAGTAGTTAAATCCCTAGAAGAGTTTGTGGTATCTTAAAACTTCACAGGGACCTAAAAGACTAAATTGCCTGTTTCAGCTTTGTGGGAGGAAAAAGACTATCACTGATCTATACAGTCAAAGGCATCAGTAAAGAAAAGGTGTTTTTTAAAAATGAAGACTCTTAAAAGGAATTATGCAGGAAAAAAAGTCAGAGTTAAGAAGAGGGAAGAGGCCTTGTATTATTTCAAAGGTCACTCCTGTTAAAATACAATGACCTGGGCTTCCCTGGTGGCGCAGTGGTTGAGAGTCCGCCTGCCGATGCAGGGGACACGGGTTCGTGCCCCGGTGTGGGAAGATCCCACATGCCACGGAGCGGCTGGGCCCGTGAGCCATGGCCGCTGAACCTGAGCGTCCGGAGCCTGTGCTCCGCAACGGGAGAGGCCACAACAGTGAGAGGCCCGCGTACCGCAAAAAAAAAAAAAAAAAAAAAAAAATACAATGACCTTATCCCTATTCCCTAAAGAGAAAGGGAAAATAAATTCTTAGTAGCAGTTTATATCACAAAAGTCTCTATATGAAACCTTTTCTAAGCACAAGATTCCATTCTGTTTCTCAACTAAGATGAAGTGTTTAGGCTCTGTTGTAAATGGCTGGAAGGAATATAAATTGGGCAACCCATGGGAACAGCCAGTTGGCAGCATATTATACAAAATCTTCAACTGTCTATGACCTTTGACCCAGCAATGCTACTTCTAGGAATTTCGCATATGCAGATAATGAGATGTGTGTAAAGATTTAGGTACAGTATGTTATCTTGATATTGTTTTTAGTAATGAAAAATTGAAAACCTTCTAAATGTTCAACAATAGTGAACTGGCTAAATAAATTGTAGTGTTTCCATGTGTAAATTTTAGAAAATGAAGTTATAGAAAAATATTTAATGACTTTGAGAAATGTTCTAAGTGAAAAAAACAGTCCTAAAATGGTAACTACTTATTAACACAATATTTTTTAAATTATATTAAAAGACTAGAGGGAAATAGCTTCAGTGTTTATAGTAGTTATGTCTGAGTAGTGCAATTATAGATGATTTCTATTTTTTTCCCACATCTCCCACAATAGAGTTAACTTCAGTAAACAGAAAAAAAGATGAAATGTTTGAAATCATGCAAATAGACTACTTTAGATGTAATCTGCATAGGATAATTTCTCTGTCTCCGTTTTCCAGGTTTTGTATTGATTCTGAAAATAGAATTGGGAATAGTGGAGTAGAAGAAATAAAAAGTCATCCTTTTTTTGAAGGTGTAGATTGGGGGCACATCAGGTATGTTTATAGGCTTTGAGTGGGAGAGGTCTGAGTAAAAACTTTTCTACTAGATTTGGTGATTAATTTTTCTTTGATTCTGCTAGATTAAATACAAGAAGTAGCACTGTGATAATGTGATAAATCAGTGTTCTCTGGATTATCTAAATGAGTGAGACTATAGTGGCTATAGCTAAATGACTCATTTTATCTAATGTCCACTTTAAGGAAAAAGCACATATTGTGCCCCTGTTTAGATTTTGATATTCAGAGTTGCATGACGGAGACTGTTCGCACAACAAAGATATAATTACATTTGACTCTATAACCCCTCATTTTTGTCCTCTAATTAATATACCATACTGTGTCTCCTTCATTAATTTGTAAGAATATACAGTCCCTCTTTTGAACATTGTGGGGAAAGTTAAATAATGCAAGTAACTTTTAAGAATTTGCTTACGGTTGTTCGTTGTGAGCATTGGCCTTTATTCAGTCTGTGGCCAAACCACCTGCAGTGGCTCTGGTCTATTCCTCAGACAGCAACAGTTTAGAAACAAGTCTGATCGTGCCGTTTTCTTCCTTCTCTTTGCACTTAGAATAAAACTAAGGATCCTTAACTGCTTTTCAGGATCGTAGGATGTGGCTCTTGCTTCATCTGTACAAGCTGCATCTTGTATGGTCTTTCCCACTTCTCCCACCCCCAGGGTTTTGTCATTTGCTCTTCATTCTGACGAAAATGCTCTTCACCTCCCTGCCCCTCCCTGCCCTTGCCCTGCCTAGCCAGCCCCTTTTCACCTTCAAGACAGTCTATGTGTCCCTTCACTGGAGATCGTCACTGGAGCTTCTATGATATGCTAGGCACTCTACCTGATTATAGCCAATTTGGGGGGATCATTTATTGTATGTCCAGCACTGTTCTAAGTGCTTTAGATGCATTTCTCATCTTATCCTCATAATAAACCTGTCACAGAGAAGTAATTTGCCTGCAGTGCCTCAGCTGGTGAATGATCTAGCTAGAACTGCTAACTAGAACTAGACCCAGGCAGTTTGATTCTAGAGTCCTGACTCTTACTTGCTACACTGTATTATACTGTCTATACAACACCTCATTGAGCAGGACTATGATTCCCCCCTGTTACAGTTGGAAGGATGCTTAGAGACTACCAGTCCGGTCTCCTGGTTTTATATTAGGGAACAGTCACGGTACCTAAGGTCATCCTGCTAAGTAATGACAAGAGATTAGATCTCAGGGCACCAGGGTCTATGCTTCTTTACACTAAACTAATGTAAATTTATTAAGTTAGTACATTAAGTATAAATAGGTTAGAATAATTCTGGGGAAAATATATACATGCTCTTACATAATTCTGTAAACTTATCACCTAATAGATCCAATAAGTACTTGTAAAAAAATAGAAGCAATAAAAATTGATAAATTCTTTTAACTATTTTTAGCATGGTAAGAAGGCATTTTCATGACTTAGTATTTTTTTTAACCTAATGTCCCTGATTCCCTTAACATTTATATGACTGAGAAGTGTTTGGATTCAGATTTCATCACAAATGTGTAGTCCCTTCACTCTTTGAGCCCCTTATTTTCCTAAATGACTTGATTTACGGATCCTCTACTAGAAGAATTCTATTCCTGAATTAATTAGGTAGGATCCAGTCCCCACAATATCTAGGGTACTTTATATAATGATAAAGTTCTTTAAATAAAATCTTTTCTGCTTTCCCTTTCATTAACTCTTATTTTTCCTCTTTAAAAAGACAGCATGAGAAAGTCTTGGTACAAAGAAATAAAAATTCCAAGTAAATGATAATATTTTAATAAAAAAATTATACTCATATATGAAATCCACTTAACTACAGATATTTTCAAATCCATAATAAATTTCCTTGGTTCTTCTAATATCTATAGAACAGCATGCAGAATTTGCAGGCAGGATTATGTTTTGGAAAACTGAGTTCAAGAAAACTTACCATGGTTACTCAATACCTTTTTATAGGGAAAGGCCAGCAGCGATCCCTATAGAAATCAAAAGCATTGATGATACATCAAATTTTGATGACTTTCCTGAATCCGATATTTTACAACCAGGTAGGACAATCTACAACACAATTAACACTATTAAAAGTCTCTGAAGATGATGACGTTTTCATTAATGAAATTCCTTTGCTCTTCGTTAACTTTTCTATCTTCCTAGTGCCAAACACCACAGAACCGGACTACAAATCCAAAGACTGGGTTTTTCTCAATTATACCTATAAAAGGTTTGAAGGGTTGACTCAGCGTGGCTCTATCCCCACCTACATGAAAGCTGGGAAATTATGAATGAAGATCACATTCGCTCACAACCCAGAGAACTCAGGTAGCTGCATCACCAGGCTTGCTTGGCGTAGATAACAGTACACTGAAATACTCCCGAAGATGGTGGTGCTTCTGACTACAAGAGGAAATTCTACAGGATTAGGATTTCTAAGACTACTACAGGAATTGGTTGGCAGTGCCAGCTGGCTTTTTTTTTTTTTAATATTTTATTATTTTTGTTAACTTTATTATATGAAGGTACTGGAATAAAAGAAATGTACATCCCTTTCTAACTGCACTGCCTACATGCGTATTAAGGTCCATTCTGCCTGTGTGTGCTGTGGCTTTGTACTGTAACACCTCTAATCAATTCAGGAGCAACATATGTCATTTAAAGCAACATAGGCTCACCTGTAGGTAACACTGCAGTATTGCTGTTTTACTGCAAACCTTATGGGTCTAGATAATCAATAAAAGCCATTAGAACACTTGCCCTATTGGTTTGGACATGTATAGAATATATATGAAGACAAATTCCCTAATGGTTTTAAGACATTTTAAAAAGGAAATACACTGGTTATTTAAAAAATAGAATTTATCATCATGTTATTGCACAAACTCCACAGTAGGGAGTGACAAGTTTATAATAAGGAGGAAGTTTTAACACCTTCACTCAAGCACTCCACTAATATATTTACTTTGCATTCAGAAATACTGATGACCTTTATATATGTAGTCTGTATACTCATAGGGAGATGTACTGTATTATATAAAATGTAAAGTTGCTTTTCTTGTGACAAGAGGACTTCTTTTTTAACAAGAGGACATGGCATTATTTTAATTTGATTATGGTGAGTTGAATTTAAGAAATGACCATGAGGGCTGCTTGTAGAGAACTAGTGTATTTTTATTAAACTATTTTTTTAAACGTCAGACTTCTGATCATGTAAATGGACTTGTAGAGAACAAAGAGCTATTTACTTTGGTTTTCTAGAAAGTTGTTACATATCATGGCTGGTTAACCTTTCTTTCTTTTGATGAAAATTTTTCCTTTGATAGTACTTGTATTATTGTGCCATTATTTTCTTATACTCCAAATGTACCAAAGATCCTGAACAGAGTGGATGTTCACAACTGAGGAGAATTTTACTGTCCTGTGGGAATGCTGTCTTCAGATCTTTGATAGAGGCCAGCTCATTCAAGGGCAATATTGTTCATGTTTAGCTACATCACTGTGGCTAATGTAAATGGAATTAAGGAAGTAAATGAAGGCCGGTGGGTTGTGATTAGAGAATAGGCGTGATGATGTCAGCAGCAAATTCTTTGGGTATTTCCCTAAGAATGGAATAGTCTTTTCTAGCTCAACATTTTAATTTTAAAATGACTCTCTGAGGTTTTGGTTTCATCAGTAGTAGTGGAGAAGTAATACTTTATCAAAGAATGGCCTAATGTTTGTCTTAACTGTTAACTGGTGGAATTTTTTTAGATACAACAGTTATCACTATTACAAATGATCTGTGATCAGAATCTAAAATGATAATTTATTTGTACGGATGTTCTTCTTAGTGGGGAAGAATTGCATAGGATCATTATGCAAATCTACAAAAGACTTTATAAATGTTGCTGCTTGCTGGGGAACTCCACAGTGTTTTAATAAGGTCATTCTAGTTTTTTTTCCTGCCCTGTTCTCCCCTTCCCTTCCTCCCCACTCCTTCCCTTCCCTCCCTTTCCTTCCTTTCCCTTTCCCTCACCCCACTCTTTCCTAGTATTTGTTTGATACTTGTTATGTGTTCATCTAATAGTTCACCTCCATTTTTCTTATTTGGATCATCTCTCATCTAGGAGAGAGAACTATTAAAATCCTGGGGTTATCTCAATTTGACTAACTCTGGTTTTTCTAATTATAACTGCCTCTAATTGTAAAAAATCTTTAACTTATGTTTAGTTTTATGAGATTTTTCTCAAACACCCCCCCCATTTTAAAAAAGGATGTTTTGCTAGTGTGATAGTGAATGGGTAAGATATGGGAAAATTGCAACGTTCTCTGGCTCTAATATGGTAACTCTTGTAGTATAAAAAAATTCAAGTTGGAGAGAGAGATTGATATAGAGGAGCTGAGTTTACCTTTTAATTGAATAAGAATAGAGCGTTTTAGTTTCCGTCTCCTTCATTCTTAATAATAGGAAGAACTTGGGAATAGTTATGGTTTCTTGGCAGTGGAAGGGCAGTTAGGGAAAATTTACTTTGTTTAGAGTCTCATTTTTCCCTGGAGTTAATAGAGTGATTCATAATCTTTGGGGTTTCCTCCTCATCAAAAGCATTTCTTAAGTGCCTATCTAGAAGCAATTGAAGACTGCATCTGCCCTTTGGAAGCTAAGAATTTGACTCATGATGTAAATTAGCTAGACGACTTGCGAAGTACCCTTGAGATTGAATTTTCTCTATTATATACTTCCCATATTTCAGGTGAACCACTTAATTTAAATGACGAAACCCTATCTAATCAACTGAGCATAATGACATTTTCTTTAAATTAGACTCTATTTTGAATTAAAGAGTTTTGTTATACACTGTGTGTTCTTGGTTTTTCTAAGTATATAGAAAGCTTGTATAATTCAGATTTATTGATTTCCTGATTTAATGTAGACTTTGACTTTTTTTATTAAAAAAACCTTTGTATTAAAGCAAGTTATGTTATTTTTCTTTTATGCTTTTCTTATTAACATAGCTTTAAATCTTTAAATTTATTGAAGCGTAGTGCAATCTGAGAATAGGGAATTTCTTATAAGTCAACCTCTTCTGAATGGAATATATATATGATTTAATAAGCTATTAGTTGAATGGAAAATAACAAGTGTGGAATATTCAAAACTTTCTTTGGTTGCTAAGGCTCAAGATAGGATTTCATTTATTTCTATAATAACATACTTTTTCTGTTTTTTTAAACGCCCGTTATCTTTGTGTAAATCTGTAAATCTCAAAACATTTTTAAGTACATTTATTCTTGGTGCTTTATTGTAGAAAACCTTTAGACAATCAACCCATCAGTATCTACTGGTAGGAGAAACAGCTATCCATCTATCAATGATCTACAAATAAACGAATTGAGCTTTTAATCGGTAGAGAGGTCCCTGCCCACCAAACACACTCTCTCTTTGAATTGCTAAGACTGAGAACATTCAAAATAACCGTTTTGGTACAACCATGATTATTTCCTCTTGTCTTTATTTAAATTTTATTTTCTCTATAGAAGTGCACTTATTTCTGGAAACTTTTAATGAAACAAACACTTGGAACAAATATAAGTACAAGACACTTAGGACTACTAGAGATATTTTAGATTTTTATGAAAAAAATGAGGGAGATATTGCTGTTTTAAAAAGGTCTGAAATAATAAAAATAGATCTTAGTTATTTTTTTTAAAGCAATATAAATTATTCAGTTGTCTGGAAAAATAATCACCAGGCTATCGAGTTCTGTCTTCAGTTACTGGGTTTCAAAGAAATGTTTTGGTGGCATGAGGCCTTTTTCCTTGAAGGTAAGAAAAAAATAAAAACTATGTTTATAATATTTCTGCTGGTGAGGTTTTTTGGTTATATTTTCAAGTTTTGAGATAGGTGTTATCCAAAACTCAAGAAAGACTATTTTGTAAATGTATCCAACTTTTATACTTAAAGATTACATCAAGAACAAAATAAATATTTTAAGTTTCAATTGTGTTTAAACAATTAAGATAGTTGTACAGGTTTATATACAGCTACCCCACCCACTAGGCCAAAACCAATTGGCAGGCAGAAGTGAAATCTAAAATGCCTCAAAATTAAATTGAAAATGCCTCAAAATAGTATGGAAACGAGTGATGTAAGTGCCCCAGGTACCCAGGTACCACCACATCTGTCCCATGGGAGACACTGATCATTGATCATGATACTCTTTCTGCTGAGCTCAGAGGGAGCCAATCAGAATCCTGTTCATCCTAGTTGTGCTCCCAACTGTTCCCTGACTGACATTATTTCAGTAATGCTGTTGTTAAGACAAAACGGTGAAAACATTGAGTGTCAAAATTTGGACGCTGGAGCAAACTTGGACTCCTCTCTACATTTACCTTCTTTCAAAAGCATCTTCTGATTAAAAGAACTTACACTGGTGTACAAAATGCTCTCACCTTATTCTATTGATCTGTGAAATAAAGTAATTGCTATCATTTTACAGGTGATGAACATGAAGCTGAGCGTGACTTACCCAAACAGGTAATAAATTGCTCTTGAATCAAGTCCAGTCTGCTCCCAAATCACAGAGCATGCTTCATTGCAAATTACCTCGTATGCTTCTAGACCTCAGAAAAACACATGGGAAGCAAGTGACAGAGTTGTCACTTTGGGTGCTTTTGACTGCAAGTGTCAGAAGATGAAAGTAAAAGTGGTTTCAACAATAAGGAAAATGAGTATCGTGTAAAACTGAGACACAATATAGGGACCTTCCAGAGTAAATTTAGGATCTCAAATATATCATCAAGAATTTAAGTTCTGGGCTTCCCTGGTGGCGCACTGGTTGAGAGTCCGCCTGCCGATGCAGGGGACGCGGGTTCGTGCCCCGGTCTGTGAAGATCCCACATGCCGCGGAGCGGCTGGGCCCGTGAGCCATGGCCGCTGAGCCTGCGCGTCCGGAGCCTGTGCTCCACAACGGGAGAGGCCACAACAGTAAGAGGCCCGCGGACCGCAAAAAAAAAAAAAAAAGAATATAAGTTCTTTGCATTTTTCTACTTTGTCATCCTCATTGTGTTGGATGTCCTTGGTCTTGTTTTCTTAGAGGGGCTAGATGGCCACAGGGAGCCTAAGCATCAAATCCTCACACAACAAGTCTTTAAAAAGAGAAACTACTGCTTGTTCATCCTCTTTTTAAGAGCAAAGAAAATCTTTTCCAGAAGCATTCTAAGCAAAGTACCCCCCCGCCACACACACACACACATTTTGTTGGCCATGATCATGTCATCCATCCCCTCCTACAACAGTACCTGGCCTGGTGACTGATTTAAAACTAATCAGGATTCACATCCCTGGTGCCAGAGTGAGGCTACCCTAAAGCACAGGGCTACGTACGGGATACCAGACCCAAATTGGAGTTAACCTCCAAGATACTCAAAAGGGTGCCACACAGGTTTATAGCAATGGTTCTTACCTGAAGCCACTGCATCTGGATTTTGTTGCTGGTTCTGCCACTGCCTATGTATAAACCGAAGGCTGGTCCATTAACGTCTTTCTTGACCCATCTAAAATGGGAATACTGAATACCACTGTGCTAGACCATGGCTCAGGTACTGGGAGCCCAGGTTTCTTGTCCTTCAGAGAACCAGGAGTACGGGTGGGTCTCTGGACATCATTCAAACAATGGATGTTTGGCCCAGTGATCAGGGCTTGGTCTTTTTGGTGCTATTGCCATCCCTGCCAGCTGCTATTCATCTCATTGGTCCATCTCCCCCAAAGCTGTTGTATCAGTATTAGGGATCCTCACCAACTTACTTCCCTTCAAGATCCAGCCAAGGGTGGGCCTAATCACTGTTGGTTCAACTGCTTTGTCTAACTTGAGAATCTGGGCTTTGATGAATAGAAATCAAGGCATTTCTCAGGGGCTTCCCTGGTGGCGCAGTGGTTGAGAGTCTGCCTGCTGATGCAGGGGACACGGGTTCATGCCCCGGTCCGGGAAGATCCCACGTGCCGTGGAGCGGCTGGGCCCGTGAGCCATGGCCGCTGAGCCTGCGCGTCCGGAGCCTGTGGTCCGCAACGGGAGAGGCCACAACAGTGAGAGGCCCGTGTACCGCAAAAAAAAAAAAGACATTTCTCAGGAGACTGCTAACCATTACAAAGTTATCTCTGAACTTACATTCCTTATCAAACCCTTAAACACAGGCTGACTTTTAAGTCTGTCAAAGGGAGAAATCCATAACAGGAAAGGGAAATTGTCCTTTGCCTTTCCTGTCCTCTTGGGTAAGACAGTCATGAGCAGAACTTGAAGAACCCTCCTGTACAGTTCTGTACAATATGGGGAGGATTGAGGGGGACCTGGGGCACCATACTTACTGTAAGAGTGTCCAAAACCTGCAGAAGTAAAAATTAGTTTAGCTTTTGACACGTACATACACAAATACATAATCTCTAAGGGGGAAATCCATATATAAAGAGATGTACGCACAACTATTCCCTCTTGTCCTAAGTTTTGTTCTCCCTGTATTTTTCTAGAAAGTTTAGTTTATTACTACTTCTGTCCTCTGGCTTTTGTAGAAATACACACACAATTTATCCCTTGCGACAACCTAGCCTTAAGAAAATTCATTTTTGACAAGTTGAAGCAATATTTCCTGAAGTAAAGTGCTCAGAGCAACTATTTCAAAATCAACTAGGGTGCGAATTCGAAATAAGGATTGAGTGTGTCTCACCCCAGACCTATTGAATCTGAGTTTCTGGGGTGGTTTTGAACTTCTGTACTGTCTCAATCCAACTTGGGGAACTACTGAGCTAAAGGAAAAAGGGCACTGGTTGGACTTTTCTAAAATGAAATAATACCTGCCTCATCGATTGTTGTGAGAACATCTATATGAAGTAACGGATGCCCAGTAGGTGACGTTCAGCAGTCAGCCCTTAGATTCATGCCTGGCACGGTGTACGTGCTCTATAAGCATCTGTGGACAAATGAATTAATAAATAACTGCATTTTGTGGGCGGCCCTTCTTTCCCTCTAAGGCCAACCTCAAAATGTTTTCACTTTTAATAAAAACATAAATCAACTCCAAAAGCATTGAAAAGGAATGTATCTCTTGCTAAAGTTGTTATTTTACAGGGAAATAATGTTAAGAAAGTTTGCATTACACAGTGAAGCTCCCTAAATACCCTTTTAAAAAATCTTTCTCAGATTTCCCTCCCTGTGGCAGCTGCCACCACCTCTTTTCCTCTCTCTCATGAGCATACCCTCCTGCAATTACCTTCTCTGCTTCTCCCCTCCACAGGCCAAGCCCAAGCCAATCTTTCCCATTCCAGAAGCCCACTAGAGGCCCATCTATCCCTCTAAGCACATTTGGCACCCCTGTTTCTCCTAACTGCACTCCCTCTCATCAACCTGCTCGGCAAATCCAAGAATCTTCCCCAGTATTCACCCTCCATAAAATGCCAGGGGTGGCAGAGTGATGGGGAAGAAAGGGTAGTTTTAAATATTAATAATTTATTTCCTCAGTCACTTGGGAGCTCATTAATGGGTAGTTCTTTTATGCATCACTGGAGTTGGTGTCTTCAATTTAACTACGCTCTGAAGCAGGTGGATTTGTTGTCTGTCCTGGACCAACAAATATCTAAGTGAACTTAAAGGGTACCCCAAGCTAAGTTACATTGTTACAATCCCAGCAGGAGGCTGACAAGAATAGGAATCTATAGTGTGTGAGACAGTGGTTCCTAATGCCAGTCCTGTTCTTGCCTGAGTACTTGGCAGTGAAGCAAATTACTGAACAAACTTAAGTTCCTCCTAGGATTAGCAATAATTCCTAAAGAGCAAACCTATTCCTGGGCTTTTGTCAAGGAAACCACATTGCCCAGAAGAAACTATACCATGCACTGTACAAGTTATGTTCCAAATCACTTTTCTTACATTTGGCCCGAGGAGAAAATGTAAGAAGACCAATAGTTGGAAATGAAAGATGAATTTCCCATCCATCTGTCAAGATATTGTGTGACTGTCTATTTCTGCCTTATCCTAGGAGGTATGACCACTCTTGAAAAAAAAAAAAAATCATGCCTTAGAATGTAAAGCTCCAGAGCATAAGGAAAAACTAGAAAGTAGAATTTAAACTTCAACAGTTGGGGGAACACACGTTAAACTAAGAATGATTTGCCCCAAGGAATCCGGTGGGTCTGTTCCCCTTGTGTGTTATACTTCCTGCTATCATGTTTAGGTTCTAGATTCTTTTCTCTTGCTCTCAGGCTTTTGGTGGAAGTGAATCAACATTTCTAAGAAATGAGGACTGCAGTGATTCACCGGCAAGCTTATCATGCCACTATGAACTAAGGAGATCTGACTTTTACCACCTGGCTTCTACTATCTACTGAGTGATCCTGGCCAAAATACTCATTTCTGAACCTCTGTTTGCCTACCAAGAAGACAAGAATTATAGGTGTTCAACCACCTCACAAAGGTTGTTGTGAGGCTCACATGAGATGATACAGGGAAAAATGCTTTGTAAGCAAAAGTGTATACACAGCCTGTATTGTACATTGTAACCAGGATCCTAGCAATTCCACTTCACCATTAAGGTGGCACTGAACATGTGTGGGTCTAAGAATGTCCCCTTAGCCTCCCAATCTTGGAAAACCACCTCCGAACAGTGTACACTTGTCTGGAAAGCCAGGGTTTGAACGCGTTCAGGGAAACCTAGGCCAGATTGCAAGAGTATCTGCTAGGCTCTGTGTGGAATTTTTCTTGATGAGCTGACAACATACGTTGGTGTTGGTGCATTTGGGGTAGAGTTCCAAGTCAAGGCTAGGGCTGGGATGTTTCAAGAATGGTTTTGATTAGGGATGTGTCTCGCTGTGTGTTACTGAGAGCAGCTTCTCCTTTCACCCAGCAGGATGAAGTCCCCGTGCCCACCTTAAGCGCAACAGTTTCTCCGGGTCTTGCCTATTTCCGTCGGGAACACGCGTCCAAATGCCCCCGCCAGGTTCGGTCCTAAGTAGCCCTCAGGACACAAAAAGCAGCTAGTTTCTACGCTGTAATGAAGAGTCCTGGTAGGAAGACTAATAAATTTAGCCTGGTTGATGCAAAGCTTTGGTGTTTTCTCGGCCGTTCCTTTTCTCCACTACCTCTACTAGACAAACTGTGACCAAGTAAAACCCGAGGGTCCCGTGCGCGTAGAGCGAACCAGCGTATTCGGCATATGATGAGGGGCTGTCAAGTGATCCGCAAAGGATCTTGCTTCTGGATTCACAACAACTGTTGCAGTATCCCAAAGGGCTTCCTCGGTGACCCCTCTCTGTCATCGTACCCTCGTCTTTGCAGCTAAGCCCTTCCACGGCAGAAAAGAGAAGGGGCCGGAGAAGTCCCCCTTCCAGCTCCCCCCGGAAGCCCCTCCCACGCACCCCTACGCCCCCGGCCCCGTAACCCCCGCCATGCAATGATTTGCATCCATCCTTTACATTTTCCCCCCAAGGGAAACAACTCCAACCTCCGGAATAGGCAGACGACAGACCTGTAAGTGATCGGGGAAACCTGTTTTAAAGAGGCCGGTTTCCAGAAAGCCTCAAGGGGCTTTGTCGCGGGCCTCTACGCACTTTACCTCCTGCCGCAGGGGTCGGCGGGGCGGGGCGGGGCCGCCGTGACTCCGCCCTGCGCGCCATCCCTTTCTCCCGCCCCTGGTCCGGCGGCGCCCAGACCCCCGCGAGCGGGCGAATCCCCGCCGCACGTTCCGCGGACTCCGCTGGCCGCGCGCCCGGGGGCTGCAGTGGCGGCCGCCGCGGCACCGGGCAGAGCCCCGCGTGTGCCCGCGCCCTCACCCCGGGACCGCCGCCTGGGCCGGCGCAGGGCGAGCCCGGGGCTCTCCATGCTGCCGGCCCGGGGGCTGCGGAGTCGGCCGGGTGGCTCCTGCGATGGCGACGGAAGAGGAGGAGGCGGCGAGAGGTGAGGCTGCGGGCGCGTGGCTCCAGCTGCGGGAGCGAGCCCGATGCGCTAGGGGCGCTCGGGCCAGGCTGAGGGGCAAGCGGCCGGCACGGCGACGCCAGGTGGGCGCACTTTGCGCGGGGGCTGTCCTCCGGCCCGGCATCACCTGCTGTGGGCTCTGGGGCCAAGGTCGTTCCTTGCGGTACAGGTGCGGTGCGTCGCCCCGCGCATCCTCCCCGAGAGCGGGAGGCGGGGAGTGACGCCGGCTTTCGGACTGCCAGCAGCCCAGTTTCTTGGCCCCGGGCCGGACGTGTCGACGAAGGTGAGCTGGCAAGGGACCATCCACCCTGTGATGGCGAGCAGCCTGCCCCCGCCCACCACTGGGCGTTCACTTCGCCGTCTGCAGGGACTGCTGTGCGGACTTCTTAGATTTCGTTTTTCCCGTGTATAAACCAGTTGCCAGCAGCCATTAAAGGAGCTCGGGCTCTGCGAGCCCATTCCCTCTGAACTGGAAATACTCACTTTCTGTTCCCTTCTTCAAAAACTGCCCAGCGGCAGACGAGCGCGGGGAGGCAGGGCTCTCCGCACTTCTTACTCTCGAAAACCACAGATTGCACCGCAACAGCTGTCAGCGAGAGGCGGTTCTTGTGCCACTACAGCTTTAGGAAAGCCATCAGTGGAATTGGTTTGTTTCGTTTTATATTTCTTTGGAGTTTTTGTGACTTGAGCTGGAAGCGTTGCTACGTCTTTTTCCTCTCTCTGGTATTCACTGGCGGTCTCTTCCGTATGACTACTCATATAATTATGGGCTGATCATAAAATATTTGTTACTTAAGACGAACAGGAGGCAGGAAAAAAAAAACCCCATAGAAATAGCTAAAGGAAGACTGGCAGAGAGAAGTTCAGGGAAGCAGTTTATTAAATTTCCACTTTCCTTTTGGAATATTGTGATGAGTTTAGATTCTTCTCTGAAATACAGCATCATGAAAAGGGGTGCTTTTGAAAAATCTAATACAGTTGTGGGGATTTGGATCATGCGGAGATTTCTAAAATTCTGTCATGTGAATATTTGAAGTCTTTCTGGACGATATGAAGATGTGAGTAAGCACTGGTTTGAAAAGAGAAGGCAGTATGCATCGTTTTAAGCTCAGACATCCTCTCTGCTCTGGCTGTGACTGAACTCTGCCCTTTACTCTGTCACCTGGGTTAAGTTATTGCTATTTAGCCTTAGTTTCTTCATCTGTAAAATGGGGATAATTATAGTATCTGTCTTATAGGATTGTGACGATTAAATGAGATATGAATATATTTAAATACCTATGAAGTGCTTAGCTCAGTTCTTGGGAAATAGTAAGTATGCCGTAAATATTAGCTTAATATAGTTATTAATTTACAGCTTCAATTTGCTTTGTGAAAGTAATGAATCTCGTTTAGCCTATTAAGAAAGTGTTGTTGCACACAAGCTGAAATTGGCCAAATTGAAAGACTATTTGGGCTTTTCTGAAAAAAGGAGATGTGAAAATATACCTACCAATTCAAAACAGGGCTTTCACCAGGTAAGTCTTATGACAAGTATTTGGACAAAGTTTACTGATATTTAGCTGAATACCAGATGTTAACTTGGGAGTGATCAACACTAATCTTTCTTAGGTAAGAGGAGCAAAGTTTCCATGGGGGCCGGAAGGGCCAGCATTTATTGAGGTCCTATTATGTACCAGGCATTTCATGAGGGAGACCTTCTGTGGCCTCACAGCAGCCCTGTGATGTAGGAGATATTATCTCCCTTTCATAGATGAGGTGAGAACACTGAGGCTGTAGCCAGAAATTGACAAACCTGAAGTTAAAATCTGTGACTACTGCCTGGGCTGCTCTCCTTTCTTTCCTGGCTGGCTGGATGGTTGATGAGCAGTGTGCTCACTTCCAGACACCCTCTTTATCTAAAGAGGGAGAAAAAATATATTGTTACAAGTTCTCCCATTCCTGGAGAAGAAAACTGAAACGGAACAGAATTCTCAATGTCAGAATCCAGGGCCATGGCTTTTTTCCCTGGCACAAAATCCTTGCAGATTCCTTTTTCCTAGGCAATTTGACATTCAGGCCCTCATGGTAAAATAAAAACCTGGGAATTCCCTGGAGGTCTGGTGGTTAGGGCTCTGCCCCTCCCCTGCAGGGGCCACGGGTTCAATCCCTGGTCAGGGAACTAAGATGCTGCATGCTGTGGAGCGGGGCCAAAAAAAAAAAAAAAATCTAAGACTGGTGTATGGAGAAACCTCCCCATGGTTTGGTTCCACTGCTGAAAAAACTGGGCGCCTGGTTTTGAAGATGGCTACCCAAAATCAGCTGGTACATAATTGCCTGCTCACTTGTTTTTGACAGGCTTATGGTAAACACCAAGATTAAGCAAGCTGTCAAGTGCCTGGGCGTCCTCCTGGTAGCTGATTCCAGAATCCTTGGAGTTAGGAAGCAGCCAATCTTGGGGGAGCAGCACATTTCCCACGACTGACTGCCAGACTTGCTCTTCGGTCTAGGCATCGGAGGGGCAGCTTTCTCACCTTCCCTTCCCTCCACCCCTATCTTTTACCGTCCCATGTTCTCACCTGCGATGTTATCAGACCCAACTCTTTTGAGGTGTAGTTACTGTGGCTTAAGTTCATTTTTGTGCACTTCTGCAGTTATAGTGGCTTAAGTTCATTTTTGTCATTCGTGACATCAAAAGTCATGTCTTAATCAACTTTGCATAAACTCTTTTTCCTGGCCTAGATCCTTAGGGAAAGTTTCAGCCTGACGTGCATTACTCAGGATAAACCAGGATGGACTAAAATTACTTTTCACATGTTTTAGGTTAAGGAAAGAGAGAGGAAAAGAGAGAAGGGGGAGGAGGAGTGAGGAGAGGAGGGGTGGAGTAAAGAGAGAGGAGGAGAGAGAGAGGGAAGTAGCTGGGTAGAAAGGGTGTAAAGGGGAGGACAGAGGGGGAGGAGATGAGGGAGAACGAGGCGGAGGAGGGGGTGGGGAAGTAAGAAAAGGAGCACTGGGGGAAAGGGGGGAGGGCTGAGGAGGGATGGAGGTGAGGAGAGATGGGGGAGAGAAGGAAGGGAGGGTAGGGACTGCCACCCATCAGAGTTTGACTCCAGGAAAAATAAAAAGAAATTTAATGTTTAAAATATATGGGAGGGCTTCCCTGGTGGCGCAGTGGTTGAGAGTCCGCCTGCCGATGCAGGGGACGCGGGTTCGTGCCCTGGTCCGGGAAGATCCCACATGCCGCGGAGCGGCTGGGCCCGTGAGCCATGGCCGCTGAGCCTGTGCATCCGGAGCCTGTGCTCCGCAACGGGAGAGGCCACAACAGTGAGAAGCCCGCGTACTGCAGAAAATAAAAAATTAAAATAAAATATATGGGAAAACCAAAATATTCGTAAATACAGTGATTTCAGTGTACTTTTTTCCTTGTGGAAAGACTTCCTGGTTCTAAAAAGCATGATCTTTTTCTGTGCAGTGAACATTGATTAGAGCATCCTTTCGAAACCTCTCCCTTTACATAATGTTCAGGACATCATAAACAAGGTGATAACATTTCATTCTATAGCCCTGATTTCAGTTGCCCCATTGAGCTGAAGACCAGATTTCCACCACGACAGCTGAGTAACGCAGGTGCCTGGGATCTGGGTCAGCATCAGCATCACCAGGGGCTCAGTGAGCCAGGTGCCCCGCAGGAGACAAGTGTACCTGAGCCATCTGCCTTTGCTTTGAGACAGTGATTTCTTGCTCTGGTTTTTGCAAGTCTGCTGTATGGAGTGGCTCCCCCCAAATCTCAGCCCTTCTGTACCCCCTGCTTCACCCAATGCCTCTCTCCTTCCGGGCAGCGGGAGGCTCTGAGAACTTAGAAGAACCTACAATTTAAGCTCTTAGTGGAGCTGCGACCCCAGGTGAAAGATGTTCTCTGCAGTAGTGTGTAGTGTTTCTGGATAGTTACTGCTAACTTATGAAGCACTTGGCTGTACACGCTCCCCGCCCTGTTTTCTTCTCTTACTCGGGTGAAGTCACATTTACTGGTCTCTGACACGTAGTGTTATATCACTTTAGGCTATAATATCTCGTTTACCCAGCCTGCAATTTTTAACCTTAAAATATTTTAAAACTAATTAAAATATTTAAATCAGCCCAGTTATATAATGTTAAAATTCTCATTTGAAAATACTTAAATGTTGGTTGGCATGATAAGAAGTTTGTCATTTATCTAAGTAAATTAGTATTTCGTTTCTCTAGTCTTTAATCTTATGATTTAAATCTCTAGATAGTATCTTTACAGAGAGAGAAAAACAAAGGAGACTGAAGGAAAAGGACATAGAGGCTCATTCTTCCCCTCAGCATGGTTTGCATGATAGGGTGCTTACAATTGAGGATCAAGATGATTGCTATGAAACAGCAATTTCCAATACATTCCAAATGTTTTACTTACAATATTTTATTAATATTTTTACTTAGGTGAGAAGCATGCTTTACTGTATATGCTGAGCCTATTACAGGGAAAGTAGAGAAGCATCCATCAACTTTCTCTTCCGAAACATCTCCACTGTGTCTCCCTTACACGTACTAGACTCAGTTATGTGCCTTTCCCCATACGGTTTAAACGGTCCCACGTCCAGGCCTCTGCTTAGGCTGTCCGCTGCTCCGGGACTGTCCTGCCCTCTCTCCAGATGGGCCTCTAGGAGTCTTGAGGGCCGAGCTCAGGAATCACTGTGTTTCATCTGCCTGTGGAGCAGAAGATCTGGTGTAGGAAAATCAGCACAAGCTTTGGAGCCAGGCCATTGGGAATGTGAGTGCGAGTTTATATACTAGCTATGTGACCTCAGCCAAATTATTTAACTTCTCTGAGCCCCAATTTCCTCATCTATAGAATGGGGGTTAAAATTTTACCTACCTTGGAGAGTTATGGTGAATTAAGTGAGATGATTCCAAACTGTGTAGTGAAATCTGATGTTCAACAAATGATTTTTCTTCTTCTCCTCATGAACCCTCCCCAGAACTTCCCCCATCCCTAGATGGAAATGATTCTCCCCTTCTATTTCCACACTGTAGATTTTGGTGTGCCTATGAGAACATTTGTGCCTGCTTGCCACGGCGTATGTACGCATCTTAGCTCCATCCTTGGGTGGCACATTCCTAGGAGAACAGGGTTGGTTCTTGATCATCTTTACAATCTTCAACTCCTCGTACGTATTAAGTACCTAATCAAGTTTTATCGATTTTAAGTGAATATTGGTTTGAGGTACAGGCAGGGCTGGTTCGTTCATAAAGTATCCATTCAGTACGTACTTACTACTGTTCTAGGCAAACAGAGATAAAGAAATGGATAAAGCAAGCAAAAGGGTTAAAGAGCTTATAAGATGTATTAGGCGAGGTGAAAAGGCTGATGTGTCGTATAAGATAGACCTTAGCAAAATCTATAGTTTAACTGCTAGGAGTGAGCCTCCTCACCCAAAGTTGGGAAAAATTATATCTAGTTTGTGGGGGAGGGACTCAGAGAAGGCTTTTAGAGAAGAGGTCAAGTTTAGTACTGGTGACTAGACAACTCTTGTGGAGGCAGCCCAGAAGAGGGTCCTCCAGGACAGAGACTAGGCATGGATATGGAAAATTGTCAGTGATGTGCTTGGAAAAACTGTTGCTAAGATACTTTGGGTCTGGCCAGGAAAAGTGGAAAAGGAAGAACTGACCTGTCGTTGTCTTGTTAGTGTCATCGAGGGCTTCCACTCCCACGCCTATGATGTGGCAGGACAGTTAACACAGAAAGCCTGAGTTACAGGCTGGTGATTTGCCTTCTCTCCAAAAGGAAAGATCCATGTATCTTCTTTTTGGTCCCTGGCCAGCAAGAGAGCTTTTGTATCACCCTGAAAGGCTACTTGTGGCATATTTCTGATCAGAAAGATGATTAGTTGTATGGTCTTAGCCTTCACTCCAAGTGCACCTGGGACACTACTTTCTCTCATCCTCTTTTCCCTGAAAAAAAGTAGCTGCTTATATCTTTAAATCCATTTCACATTCTTTCTTCTGAAAAGCCTCACTAGTGCTATTTCATTTATTCCCATTGCAGCCAGTTGAGAAGCAGGTTTCTGGACTTGCATCATCTGTTCAATGTAATGACCTGTGTTGTTCCACTGTCCCCGTCACTGATGTGCCCCTCCTATGGACACGTGCTCCTGGCCTGCTCTCAGACCCTTCCCATGCAGCTGCACGGGACAGGGCTGCACCAGGCTCTCAACCTTGACTTCCAAAACAAACAGTGAAGGTTTATAAACCAAAAGGAATCCATTGCCAGGCAAGTCAGAACATGTTCCTAATGTGAAAAGAGCACTCCTGGAAACACCTGTGTGTGGTAACATCAGAAGATGTTCTTATTTTGATTCAGACACCGAGCAGAGGATCTCTGGCTTAGAAGTTACTTGAAAGCAGAAGCTCTTATATATATATCAAAATACCTCTGCGTCTTTTTTTCTTAGGAGAGGAGAATATAAGGAGAAGAGGTTGTTGTTGAGCCTAGACGGTACCAAAACCTTATGTATTTTATAGAAATACAGATTGTAAAAGAGAGATCAGCATACCATGAGCAGAGCTGAAATTGAACACTTTTCACAGCAGAGATCAATGTATGTTTAAAGGCATAGAAGATAGTGAAGATTAGTAATTGTTTTGTCAAAATCTAGAGAATAGTTTTTACTGAAAAAGTTGAACGCAATCTCCGGCTCTACATTGGTCTTTCTTCCCAGCTCCCTGGTTGGAGAATTGGATTTCCTCTCTGAGTTATGTGGTACCCAAAGTGAGGCAGTGCTTACATTACCAGGGAGACAAACCGTATTGCATTGTAGGGAGGCCATCTCTTCTGGAATGAGTCATCCAGGCAACAGCACTGACCTAGAGAAGAGAGACCAGACTCAATTTTCCAGGCATCCTGGGGCTGGTGTTCTTTAGGACAATTCTCTTTTCTTTACTTTTCAACTTGAGTTCACATAGAGCTTTTGGCTTGTCAGTTCCTTTCAGCAGCGGTAACCATTGCCACCTCCGGGACATGTGGTCGCAAACCAAGCAGCCAGATCTTAGAAGGACGTTCGAATTCACACCTCAAATTTTAGAAGACGTCTAGGCCGAATTCTTTATCAAGAGGTTTTAAAATAATTTTTTGTTAGCTATTCGTTTAGGAAGAGCCCGAAGGCAGCTTTAGATTCTGATCATCATTATAACTATGGGATGTTATCCGTAGATAATACTAAAGTCATAAATGTCATGTTGGGTTTTATTACTTTTAAAACTCATACTGTGTTTCAGTTTTAGGACTTCATCGTTTTCCTGTTGCAGTGGCAGTGCTTCCCGCCCCACCCCCTTTTAAAGGGTCTCCTTCTTTCTAGAATAATCACCATTGGGTGAAGAGATACACAAATATTTTTGTGCACACTGACAAATTTTTTTTCCCGAAGTTAACTGAAGGTGTCTTACTTTGTTGACACTTTAGATGTGAGGAACCATGATATCTTTTGTAGGTTCTGTATCGAATTTTGCATATCAAATCATACCTGACTAATATTAATCATGATAATCGCCTACACCATGTTTCCTATGTACTCATAACCTGCAAGCGTCGTGTTTTCCTGTGTCACAATGCTGTGGGGAAGCCCATCAGAATCTAAAGATGTTTCTGTGACTTTAGGAGAAAGCTGCTGATAACTGAAAATGCTGAACCCTGCATTCTTACGCATGAGGATCAATCAGGCCTGGACCAGGTTACGGGAATTTTCTGTCTCAGTGTGGAACACATTCTGAATGAACTGCTTTTTCTTGCTTTTGCCATCCTGGATTAGGTTATAATGCCTCTGAAAGATTGGCCTTTTCTGCAACAGTCATCGTCAGGGAAGCATTCTTAGGTGCTTATATCACTCTGATTATATTCTGCATCATAACTGCGTGGTTTCCCGGGACTCCGATTTCCTTAGAGTCATTCTGGGTGTTTCTCTTCCCCCTTTGCCCCATTTCAAAAGCTTAGCATGGATCATTCTCACTTTTTGGCTCTTCTAAAGAGTGAATAATTCTTAACCTTTATTGAGGATTTACTCTGTGCTAGTTGTCTAAATGCTTGACATGGTATGATTCACGGATCTTCAGCAAATCTGTAAAGTTGGTACTATTATTGTTCCATGTTTCTGAGGAAGAAATTGAGACACAGAGATTTTAAGTACATTGCCCAAGGTAAAGTTTGCATAGTAAGTAGCAGAACCAGGATTTGAACCCAGGCAGACTGGCCTCCAGAGCTTTTATCCTTTTCTTCGAAGCCTGCTAGACCTCTGGATGAGGTGCCATTTCTGTGATGTTCTGATGTCTAAAACTGAACTTCTGTTGGGAGGGGGTGTGGAATACTGGCCTACTTTTGGCTTTGGAAGAATGTGAGCTCTTTCACCTAATAATTGTGTGATCTTTGGCATGTGTACCAGTCAGGGTTCAACCAGAGGAGCTGAACCAGTAGGAGATGTGTATATTAAGAGATTTATTACAAGGAATTGGCTTGTGCAAATGTGGGAGCAAGCCAGACAAGCCTGGAATTCGTAGGCTGGGCCATCAGAAAAGGCAGGCTGGAGCTCTCAGGCACAGACCCGAAGCCGCTGTCCATAGGCAGAGTTTCTTCTTCAGGGAAGCCTCAGCTCTGTTTTTAAGGCCTTTCAACTGATTAAATCAGGCCCACCCATATCATCTAGGATAACCCTAGATAACCCTAGCCCATCTCTAACCCTGACCCTAATCTAGGACAGTCACCCCTATTAATGTCAACTGATTATAGAGTTTAATCACATCTACAAAATACCTTCAACAGCAGCACTTAGATTCGTATCTGACTGAGTGAATTGAGGACTGTAGCCAGCCAAGCTGACACGGCAAAAAGACCGTGGCAGCAGGTTACTTCATTCCTCTGAGGCTGTTTCCTCATACACTAAACCATCGCCATAGGGCTGTTGTGAGGATTGTACGAAGTAGGGTATGTAAAGGTCACGGTGCCTGGCATGTAAAGATTCAGCACAAGATTATTTAATTGGTGGTGGTGGTGGAAGTGGGGATGCTGACAGCAGCAGCAGCTCTGATCTCGCCCAGCATAGTGACTTAATCCCCTTTCCTATCACTCTCCCGACCAGTCTGGTTTACTGCAGGGAGTGCTGCCTAACTGATGTTCCTGCCGAAAATCTCTTCTCATCCGTTTTTTTTCTCAAGACTATATTGGAGAATTAAAGTAGCTCACTACTCTCCATCTTTGAAAAAAATGTCTTACTGCAATCCAGACCCACTGTGTTTATAGCTTTCCTCAGTATGTTACTGCAGTAGTGTAACTCCCTCCCCGGAAAGCGCCACCCACCGCTTGCTTGCTAAAAGCTCGAGGGAGGGAGGACTGCCTTCCCCAGTGGCATTGAGTGCTTTTGTTTTTGTTTTTGAATTTCTGTAGTGATTGAGAGTGGGACATGCATGAGAACTGTTTCTCCAAAGGAGGCTACTGTATTTAAGTTCTGTTTCTTTTATTGAAACTGTAGTGTAACACACGGCTGGGCATCTTGTTTCACACTCTGAGCCTCAGTTTCCTCAACTGTAAGGTGAGTGAATTGGACAGGATAATGTCTTTTGTTCCCTTTCCCTCCTCTTAACCTTTTATTGCAAATTAAGAAAATCAGGTGTATATTTTTAGGGTTTTATATTTTATAGTAATTTTTATCTTTTTGAGCAAAAGTTGTTTGTTTTTTTCCAGATCAAAACAGATACTTAAAAGGCAGTACTTTTGAATATAGGTCAATCAAACAGTAGTTGAATCAAATAGTAAATAAAGAATTAGCCAAGAGAATCTTCCACTTCCCCACTCTATCAGATGAGAAACAACTCGTTAACAAATGAACGAACTTAGGAACTGTTAAAAGTCTATAGGAGTGACATCTTTGGCATTGAATGTCATACAGCAAGCGAGTGGGCTGTGAACCTTAACATTTAAGATCACGTTCCAGATTTTATTCATTGAAATGCGTAAATGATGCCTTTTCCCAATAATTTGTCCTTTTTTTCCATTTCACCGCACCACCAGCAGCACTCGAGCCTTTGGTTAATACCTGGTAGAATCCCAGCTATTACAGGAGGATCGATCCGATTTCCAGTTCCATGAAGGAGCGGTCTCTGGTCACCCTCATATTCTCAGCCCCTACAGCACGGTGTCTGCTTCATAGGAGCTTGATGAGTATGTACCGATGGCACGATATGCAGGATGTCCAAGGGCCACAGCTGACAGGTTCCACTCACCAGGTGGCTAGGCCAATAGGGGACTTGGCTAGCTCTTTTGCTCCCACGTCCTTCTACCTGTTGTGTTGCGCTGCTGTACTGCACGCTGGGGAACGGTCTTTTTAGCTCATTCTAAGGCTTAGAAGCCATAAATTTCCTATCCTCCTGTATCCTACTCCTCCCATTCACACCCGTGCAATTGGTTGTGTTCCACCCTGAGCACTGCGCCCTCATGACCAGATATGGAGGGCCTTAGCATATGCCATGCAGGAGATCCAGGGCACCTGCTTATTTTAAAGCCATTTTTAGTACCTAGTCAGATGGGAACGATGTAAGCAAATCCACATGTTAGCTCACACGTGCTCTGGAATATAAATGCCTTTGCACAGAGCAAGCCTGGGAGATCCCTGGCCCCTCCTTACTAGTAGCAGGGATGTGTCATATAGGAAACCAGATTGCTCTCTGGCCCATTTTAAGCCAGGAGGCCCAACATAGTCCGTTCAGTGAACACCACTTAATCCCTGAGGCTCTCTGACACCCTTGCATTGTTCACTGTCATACTCCCAGGCTGCTTTCCCCACCCCAAAGTGGATCCTTTCTCCTATCTGCTGATTGTCTGAGTCCACTCTGACCATTCATATCTCTTCCCTAGTGTCAACCTTCCGCTTACCTCTGTGACTCTGACTTGAGCTCTCGCTTTGTCTATGCTGTATTTGGTCACAGTGAATAATTCCCTGCTCTTCCCTCTTTGGCTTTTTGTTGTTGCTGTTCAACATGCCAGCCGGACATTTGGTTTGAAAATGTAAATGTCATGCTGGTCACTTTTGCAGATGGCATATTTTAAGGAGGCTTAGTCAATCTGGTAGACAGATTCTGAATCCAAAAAGATGTCGATAGGGTGATACCAAAGAAGATTAAACTTAACAACAAAAAAAAGGGCCAGCACCTCAGTGTAAAACAAAATGCAGACGTATGAAATGGTAAAGATGTGACTTAACAGCAGCCCGTAGAAAAGACAGACTTGGGTTTACTCCAGAAAATCCGTACCTGGGAATCAGGAGACTTACATAGCAGTCCCTCCTCCATCAATGTCTGGCCGTATGATAAAGGGCAAGGAACTTAATCAACTATGGAACTCTGTTTCTTTCTTGGAAGAAGAAGGAGCTACACTAGACCATCTCTAATGTCAGTTACAGTTCTAAAATTACATGAATGAATCAACAGTTTAAATTTTATTTATTTATTTTTGGCTGCGTTGGGTCTTCGTTTCTGTCCGAGGGCTTTCTCTAGTTGTGGCGAGCGGGGGCCACTCTTCATCGCGGTGCGCGGGCCTCTCACTATCGCGGCCTCTCTTGTTGCGGAGCACAGGCTCCAGACGCGCAGGCTCAGTAGTTGCGGCTCACGGGCCCAGTTGCTCTGCGGCACGTGGGGTCCTCCCAGACCAGGGAACCCGTGTCCCCTGCATTGGCAGGCAGACTCTCAACCACTGCGCCACCAGGGAAGCCCGAATCAACAGTTTAAAGTGAAGGCCCAATGTATAAAATAAAAGCTGGTGCAGTATTATACATAATGAAAGTATAATCAGAACATTATCATTCAAAGTTCTACTCTCCTGTCTGTGGAGGTGACAATTCTTGGATGTTGAATTCCGATCACACCACACATCAAAGTATTTTTAGCCAAAGTATGTTCAGAAGAGAGCAACCAGGCTAGTAACAAGGCAACCTCTGGGTAATGTTTGAAAGAATCACATGGTTTGGCTTAGGGGAGAGAAGAATTTGGACAAAAGTGTGGGATATTATGGTTGTCCACCAAAGTTTGAGGGGTTCTATACTATATACAAACTATCTGAGATGCCACCTCCTTCCTGAAACCTTCATGGAGTGCTGTGACCCAGAGTTCTCCAAAGATACCTTCCATTCCACCTTGTAGTTGGGTTATTTCTATACTTATCTGACTGAACTCTTTGAGGGTGAATGCCATGTCATACTTATCCTTGCATCCTCTCTAGCTTCTAATGCAGTGCCTTGCACAATAGTAAGTATGCAAGTACTTGCAACTGAATTGAAACTTATTAGACTTATCAGACATAGGGATGTTGGATAGAAATTACAGAGAGACTTTTTGGCTTTCCAAGAAGTAACCTTTTCAAATAATAAAAACGTCTTAAAATTACATGGATTACTATGTAATCCATCGCACAACCCATTCATTAGAATGGATAAAGTTAAAAGGGCTGACAGTGCCAGTTGTTGGTGAGGATGGAGCAGCTGGAACTCAGATACTGCTAGTGGAAATGTGGAACGGCATAACCGCTTAGGGACACAGTGTGGCAGTTTCCCCAAACTGTAACCATGTACCTACCTTGCAACCCATGTTCTGTGTCTAAGTATTTACCCAAGATAAAGGAAAACATTTGTCTAGGCAGAGACTGGTACATGAATATTTGAAGCAGCCTTATTTACAATAGCCAAAAATTGGAAATAAGCCAAATGGTCATCAACAAATGAATTCCGTTTGAATACACAAATGAATACACAAAATATGATACCCACCCAAGGGGAAACAAGTTGGCAATAAAACCGCACAACAACGTGGATGAATCTCAAAATCATTATGAGGGAAAGAGGCCAGACTCAAAAGGGTATGTCATATGATTCTATTTATATAAAATCTAGAAAATGCAAACAAATGGTTAAAAAACTAAAAGCAAGTAACTGTTTGCCTGGGATTGGGCTGGAGGGAAGGGCTTGGGGAAACCTTTTCCTGGTTTTTTCATGTCTTAATTTTATGGTGGTTTTTGATATGTAGAAATTTTAACTTTTTAATGTAATCATTTCTTTTGCGGTTTTTACCTTTGGCCTCATACTTTGAAAGTCCTCACTTTAAGGTTATGTAAATAGTCACATATTTTTTTCTTTATACTTTTATGATTTTATTTTCCTACATTTAACTCATTCATCCAGCACAAATTTATTTTGGTAAATAGTGGGAAATAGAGATCTAATATTTTCCAAATAGGTAAGGAATTGACCTAATACTAGTTAATTGAATAATTCATCATTTCCTCAATTATTGAGTGTGGGTGGTGTGTCAGGGATTGTTTTAAGGTGGGAATACAAACATGGTCCCTGCCCTCAAGGAGCTGTGTCTGGTGAGAGAGAATGGCTAGTGACAAGATAAGTACAGTGAAGTGGGATCAGCTCAATGATGGTATCAATTACAAGGTGCTACTGGATTACATAGGAGGGGCCCCAGTTAGGGGGCAGGTTTGGGGGGCAGTGGTCAGAGAGGGCTTCTTGTGGAGATAACATGTCTTGACAAGTAAGTTTATGTTAACCTGATTTGGGAACAGGGCATTCCAGGCATAAGCATGCCTAGAGAAGCAGAGCCAGGGGGGAACGTGACATGACTGGGGACTGTCACTTAGTGCTTTGTGCCTGTCGCCTGGGTCACCAGTAAGAGAGCGGCATGCGGTGAGGCTCGTAGGGAGGCTGAAAAACTTTGTATTTCATGTCATCTTAAATTCAGCGGGGGGCTTCCCTGGTGGCGCGGTGGTTGGGAGTCCGCCTGCCGATGCAGGGGATGCGGGTTCGTGCCCTGGTCCGGGAGGATCCCACATGCCGTGGAGCGGCTGGGCCCGTGAGCCATGGCCGCTGGGCCTGCGTGTCCGGAGCCTGTGCTCCGCAACGGGAAGAGGCCACAGCAGTGAGAGGCCCGCGTACCGCAAAAAAAAAAAAAAAACTTCAGCGGGGAGCTGTACACCTGAAACTAACATAACATGGGAAGTCAACTATACTTCAATTAAAAAAAAATGCAGTGGGGAGCCACAGTTGAATTTTGAGCAGTGAAACGCAGTAGTCAAAGCTCTTGTGCAATGATCGTACTGCTGGTGGTCTGCATATTGAGTAGCGTACTGCTTTTTTCACAGCAACGATCACAGTTTTGAATTATGTGTTTGGTTATTGATGAGTGTCTCACATTACCTTCTTCAGAAGCGGCGGGAGAAATTTCTTGTTTACTAATTATATGAGGATTTTCATGTGGAGATCTGAATTATCTGATACAATACTTCTGGTTTAATATAGCTCTGTAGCTGCCCCTTAATTTGACTCAGACCTCAGTCATCTTTAACAGTTACATCATCATTCAATCTGACCGTTTGTGTCAGGGTAGAGAGAGGTGCACATCGGTATCCATTTAGATCTTTTGCGTGGCCATAAGCCCATTATACCCAATTCAGGTAAGTAATTAATGTCCTACCTACTATCTGTCCAGCAAAACTTCATAGATTCCAAGAGGCTTCAACATTTATCTCATTTTTTTTCTTATCAAAGCTCTGCAAGGGAACTCTAGTCGGTATCATAACCTCTATTTTACAGATGAGGACTCCACAGAGAGGGTAAACCACTCACCTGGAGCCACACAGTGAGGTGGGGAAGCTTGGACAGAAGTGCTCTTGGCTGTGCCTGGTTCGCTGCTCACGTGTGGGAAGCAGTGTTACTGCAATGGGGGCTGAACTTGAGCTGGGCTCCATGAAGGCCATAAGGTCAGGAGGTTCTTCCCTCAGGAGAATCGTCAGAAATCAGTACAGGTTGTCAGGTTACTTGGTCGCTCCCCATGAAGAAGCAGTGCTTTCGGCAGACTGTGGCTATTCCCTGCCACAGACAACAGCCTTTTATGGACTCTGTGGTGTCACAGTTCTTTCCAAAGCATTAAACATGGTACCTGATGGGTGCTTTCAATCGGTTATCCAGCGTGGCTGCCACTTTCAGAAATCAGAACAGTTACCTGCTCTCCCTGCCTCCTCAACAAAAGGAATCCTCTATAGGCAGGTAACGCTTGTGGAAAATTTCTTCTTGACTCTTCCTTAAATACTTCGCCAACAGACCTCTCTTTCACACACAGTTTAGGACAAGGGTCAGTCTGGACTCGTGTGCATTTGATTAGAAACTCCCTGTTGCTTCTCTTTAGGAAAACATTAAGATGTGCCATGAAAGTGGCTCAGTATGTTCTCATATCTTCAGCAACAACAAGTTCATGGTGTCAGCAGTCTGTCTTTGCTCTTTGGGTTTAAAAAACAATATAAGAGAGAGTGGCATGGACATATATACACTACCAAACGTAAAATAGATAGCTAGTGGGAAGCAGCCACATAGCACAGAGAGATCAGCTCGGTGCTTTGTGACCACCTAGAGGGGTGGGATAGGGAGGGTGGGAGGGAGACGCAAGAGGGAAGAGATATGGGAACATATGTATATGTATAACTGATTCACTTTGTTATAAAGCAGAAACTAACACACGATTGTAAAGCAATTATACTCCAGTAAAGATGTAAAAAACAAAAACAGAAAAACAATATAAGAAGGGCTGCATACATGACTCTTCAAATAGTGGTATAAATTTATCCTTTCAAAAAAATGCCCAAGGCTTGTGCATAACACAAAACTTTGGGGGGAATATTTATTTTTTCTAAATTAAAAAAATAGTATGTGTTAGTTGTAGAAAATTTGAAAATTTTTATTTTCAAATAATTTTAAATTAAGGAAAATAAATGCATTCACCATGTTCTTCATTTTCTGTATTCTGATGCTTTCACATGTGGGACCCTGCTGATTCGGGAGGGACTGCCCCTCCCAGGATCCGCCCACTGAGAGTAAACAACTTGCCCCGTGAGTGCGCTTGTCAAATACCACACCAGCCAATCCGGAGCCCACACCCCGGCCACCTCCTTCATTGGGATCTCACACTCTGGGCTACTGTCTGCCTGTCCTAATTGCCTCTGGGCCAGGTACCAGACAATGAGGGACAGCCCCGATGCCCCACAGGCTGCTGAAATCATTCAAACTAGCCCAAACTAAACCTGCTCAGAGCCTGTCTTGCCCATTCCTTCCCACAGAAACCACAGTAGAGACTCTTACCCACAGATGCCCCTCTCCCTCTGCCTCCTGACTGGCCCTGGTGCTTTCCCTTGTGGCCCCATGTGGCCTGGCATGCCCCCTCCTCCTGGGAACCGTGAGTAGCAGTCTACCTTTTTGTCTCCTGATCTGTTGGTCTTAGTGTACCTTAAATCTTCTATTAATATACTGTATTTTTAAACAATAAAGAAACGTACAAAATTTAATGTTTCATATAGCATTTACTCTTTCATGAATAATTGGAAAACATTGTATTTAAAAGCTGCATAGTGGTCCATCACATGGTTGCAGCCTAGTTTTTTAGTTGTTCCCTTGTTTGTTGGTACCTTTAGGTTGTTTTTAGGTTTACACTGTTGAAATATTTTAGTTCATTTCTATGTACATCTTTAATATTTTTAGGATAAACTCAAAGAAATAGAATTCTGGGTCAAAGGATATAAGTATCTTTGTGTCCCTTGATACAGTTTTCCAAATTGCATTTTAGAAAGGTTATGCCAGTTTTCATTCCCACCAGAAGTATATGAAACTGTGAGAGTGTCTCTCTTCTCACCTCTTCCCCTTCTTCAAGACTCCTTTGTGGGTACAATAATTTATTAGGATAAGTCAGTTTGATAGGGGGAAAAACGTTTCTTTTCTCACTTCAGTAATTCTCAGGTGATCTGTAATGTGGTCAACCTAAATTTGAAGGAATGACCATAGTGGGGTTGTGGAAGCTAATCACTCTCTCCTGTATTTCAGAACTAGGAAGTGAGGTTGGCATTTATTTGAGCTTCACTGCCTCTTCCAGACATTATTCCCCTCTGTCACGTAATGACAGGCATGCCTTGGAGATACTGCTGGTTTGGTTCCAGACCACTGCCATGAAGCTAATACTGCATTAAAGTGCGTCACAGGAATTTTTTGGTTTCCCAGTGCATATAAAAGTTATGTCTATACTATACTATAATCTGTGCAATAGCGGTATGTCTAAAAAATGTACATACCTTAATTTTGAAATACTTTATTACTAAAAAGATGCTAACCATCGTCTGAGCCTTCAGTGAGTCATAATCTTTTTGCAATAGCAACATCAAAGATCACTGATCACAGAGCACTGTAGCGAATATAATAATAATGAAAAAGTTTGAAATATGGCGAGAATTACCACAATGTGATGCAGGGACATGAAGTGAGCTGTTGGGAGAATGGTGTCAATAGACTTGCACTATGCAGGGTTGTCCCAAACCTTCCATTTGTAAAAAACACAGTATCTGCAAAGTGCAGTAAAACGAGGTGTGCCTGTACCTTCAGTTAGGTTTTCTGTTTATTCACCCCTCTTCTATCCTTATTTTAATCGTCTACCCACCTCCAGGATGCTGCCCCTTGTGTTCTTAGACATCTTCGTCTCCTGCCCATCCCCTGATGTCATCCTGGATGACTTTGGTCTTTCTTCTCTCCCCCAGCATACCCCATTGTCACTGCACTGCAGTGCCCCCTGGGAACCTCTTACTTGGCCCTTGAATCAGCTGCAGATGCTTTACCTCTGAATCCCCAAGTCTGAACTTCTCCCTGCTGACCGTGGTCTTGTATTTTTATGACTCTGCCACTTACACAAACATTCCAGCCACCTGCCTGTTCTTTCAGCTCCTTTTCGGTGTCTCTTGCTTTCCTACCAGCCTGTATTCCGTGACGCACTATTTTACTACAGTTGTCCCTTGAACAACGGCGGGGATTGTGGTGCCCTACCCTCCATGCAGTCAAAAATCCTTGTATAGCTTTACAGTCAGCTCTCTGTATCCATGGTTCCACATCCACACATTCAACCAACTGCCAACTGTGTAGTACCCTAGTACGTATTGAGTGAAAGAAATCCTTGTGTAAGTGGACCTGTGCAGTTCAAACCTGTGTTGTTCAGCGGTCAATTGTAGGACGTCGTAGGCGTCACTTATTCATTGTTCTTTTGACTTTCTGCCTACTTCCCCGGCTAGTGACTGGCCTTGGGCAAGTAAAGCCACCTATTTTCTCTGCTTTGGTTCTCCAGCTTTTAGACATCTTGCTACGTTTGAAGTCAAGGCCAAGAGTATAAAATTTCCTCCTCCAGCCTGCGCAGGAGAGGTGGATCCTTCTGTGATGCTTTGATACTGTATCTGAGATAAGTGGTGGTTGATCCTTAGGTGGGACGCTGATCCCCATGCGGAAGGGTCTTTGGCTTTCCCTGCTCATGCTCGGCAGCAAAGCCTTATTTTCCCAGCCAAGCCGGAGAGGGTTCAGTGAACAGCTCTGAGTACAGTCTTCATTACAGAAATAAATAGGGACCCAGGTAAGAAGTGAGCCATTCAGGTTGGACAAAGGTGGAATGCATTAGGATAAAAGTTGTAGCTTATGATGGGAAGACTAGTTCCTAGAAGAGAGAACAGATGTGCCCTCTGCCTTGGTGCTGATTGGCCAGGAAACAAAGGGGGCTGAAATGCAGTGCTAGGTAACTTCACTAGCTCCCTGCTACCTGGAAATCAAGCTCAGACTCCGCAGTAGGACATCCAGGGCCCTCCACCAACTAGCTCAGTCTGTGTTTCCAGCTTGATTTCCTGATGTTTCACACTGTATGCAGCCATACGGATCTACTTGCTATTCCCTAATCGCTCATATATATTCTTTTTTCTTTCTGAACTGTAGGTATGTCTTACAAAAGTAAGACACGACACTTGTAAAATTTTAGAACAATACAGAAAACGAAAAAGGAAAAAAAGCTTTAATTGGCCACTCAGACAAAACACTTGGAAACATTTCACTGTGTTTCTTTCTAGATTTTTTTCCCCCCGAAAATACATTATCTTAGTTTCTTGATATTATGTAGTCTCTGTGTCTTTCATCCTGCTTTTTAAACTAAATGTTACATAAACATTTTCCATATTTATAAAACCCATAAGCATTATTTTATTTTTTGTCAACAACAGAAATTTATTTCTCATGGTTCTGCAGGCTGGAAGTCTGAGGTCAGGGTTTCAGTGTGGTTGGGTTCTGGAGAGAGTGCTCTGATGGTGCAGCTGGCCAGCTTCTTGGTGTAGCCTCATGCGACAGAAAGACAGCCAGCTCTCTGGCCTCTTCTGATAAGGCACTAATCCCATTCTTGAGGACTCCACTCTCAGGATCTAATTACCTCCCAAAGGCCCCACCTCCAAACATAATCACATCGGGGATTAGATTTTATATGAATTTTGTGGGACACATTCACTCCAAAACAGCATCCAAATGGGTGCTAAGACAAAATTAAAATTATGTCCTCTTATTTCTGCCTCACATTGCCTATTAACAAACCAAGTAGGGAGTGCCCATCACCTGAGAAGGAACATGCTCCTCAGAGCCCTGTGTGAGGTGGTACAGCAGGAAAGGAGAGATGCGAGAGCAGCTTGCTGCTGAGATTTTCTGAGTATTAGAGATCAAAGCCTTCACTGTGGGAAGCCTGTCAAATAGCTGAAGCTGTGACTCTCCAACTTCACAAATGATGATGCATGTAACAAGTTTCTACTGAAGAGCTGTAAGCGTTGGAAAAAAAATGTTTATGGAAAGGGGCCAGACAGACTTCCAGGCAGAAGGGCAACGTGGGTATCAACCAAGAGTAAAGCACTTTCAACGTCTCTGGTCTACAGGTCAGGTTAAAATTCCAGACCCTCTGTGTGGAGAAAAGGGAACCCTCCTACACTGTCGGTGGGAATGTAAGTTGGTACAACCATTATGGAGAACAGTATGGAGGTTCCTCAGAAAACTAAAAACAGAATTACCATATGATACAGCAATGCCACTCCTGGGAATATACCCAGACAAAACTATAATTCAAAAAGATACATGCACCCCTGTGTTCATAGCAGCACTGTTCACAATGGCCAAAACATGAAAACAACCTAAATGTCCATTGACAGGTGAATGGATAAAGAAGATGTGGTACATATATGCAATGGAATATTACTCAGCCATAAAAAAGAACAAAATAATGCCATTTGCAGCAACATGGATGCAACTAGAGATTATCATACAGAGTTAAGTAAGTCAGAAAGAGAAAGGCAAATATATGATATCACTTATATGTGGAACCTAAAATATGGCACAAATGAACACATCTACAAAACAGAAACAGACTCATGGACATAGAGAACAGACTTGTGGTTGCCAGGGAAGAGGAGGGGATGGAGAGGGGTGGACTGGGAGTTTGGGGTTGGTGGATGCAAACTATTACATTTAGAATGAATAAAAAACAAGGTCCTAATGTGCAGCACAGGGAACTGTATACAATATCTGTGATAAACCATAATGGACAAGAATATTAAAAAAGAATGTCTCTGTGTACAACTGAGTCGCTTTGCTCTACAGCAGAGATTGCCACAGTATTGTAAATCAGCTATACGTCATTAAAAGTTTTTATATTTCAAAAAAAAAAGGAAAAGAGTGCATGTGAATTAAACATGTATAAATAAGACCAAAATTAAAATAAAATAAAATTCCAGGCCCTCTGACTTTAGATTAGATAACAGGGCAAATACCAAGTAGAGTGTTCTTCAAATGCAGCAACTGGATGGTGCTACAAGAAAATAAGTGCTTCCTAGAATATAACTTCTATCAGCCCCTGAAACGTCTTCCTCCAAGCCACACCCACTCGCCAAAGGTGTTGCACTTTTCAACGAACAGAAGAGGGAGACCGGTGACACAGGCTGGTATCATAGGGAGAGACGTTAAATGTCATTTTTTTGACATGTAAAAACAGGATGCTAATTTATTAGTGAATGCAAAGTGTCTCCCTCATAAGACTTTGTCTGGGTGTCCACGTGGTTTCCTTCATTTTCTCCCTGTAGGTAGACCCACGTAGAAATCCTGCCTTTGAATCAAAGTTCAGATTCTTCTCCTCTTCCACGGTGACTGAGGCTGAGATGGTGGAAGAACCAGGTTATCACAGGTGCAATTCTTCCGGAATAGGAAGGCATGCACTGGAGTCTGAAATTGAGTACCCTTCAAAAAGAGTAGGGGTGTTTGAAGTGTGAAGATTCTGTTGACAAGTCCTGTTGAAGAGAATGGATGGAAATTTGGAAAATTACCTAATTAGGCTCTTGTATCTCAACACCCACTATGAACCCCCATTTTGAGCAAGATACTCTGCTGGCTTCAGTTAAGACCAGTCTGGCTAAATACCTGCTTTTCTTCAGGGTTTGTATGGCTGTTTGGATTGGAATTCAGGAAAGGTGGTCATGGGGGACACACTTGCCTGCCTTTTCCAAGTGTAGTAAGGATTCATGGATAAATAAATCTTGATGGACTTGCATGAAATATCAGTGAATCCTTTTTTTATATACATTTTTGAAATAAACTTATTTATTTATTTTTGGCTGCAGTGGGTCTTCTTTGCTGTGCATGGGCTTTCTCTAGTTGCGGCGAGCAGGGGCTACTCTTCATTGTGGTGCGCAGCTTCTCATTGCAGTGGCTTCTCTTGTTGCGGAGCTCGGGTTCTAGGCGCGTGGGCTTCAGTAGTTGTGGCACGCAGGATCAGTAGTTGTGGCTCATGGGCTCTAGAGCACAGGCTCAGTAGTTGTGGTGCACGGGCTTCGTTGCTCCGCGGAATGTGGGATCTTCTTGGACCAGGGATCAAACCCGTGTCTCCTGCATTGGCAGGAGGATTCTTAACCACTGCACCACCAGGGAAGTCCAAAATATCAGTGAATCTAAACCTCATCCCTATTTTGAATTTTCTTGGGAAGCTGCATTTCTGGATGGTGCATGATGATTAGGTATCTGGTTTCTGGTCTGATAGGTGTTCTGTCAATTTAGTGTGCATTTAGTTTCATGTGTGAGAAGGTAAAATTTGTTTTGAAAAAGTCCAATTTTACTGACCAGAGTCATATCAGCAGATGCATTTTCTAACGCCTGACTTTGATATGTTTTCTGGATTCATTACCCAAACGTCATTTTTAATGATAGCATAGGATTGTACTAAATGCATTTGTTTCACCTCCTGTTCATGGTGTTCTCTTAGTCTGAAATACCCATCCAAAAAATGCTTTCAAATGTTACTCCTTTCCCAAAACAGAATTAAGTGCCCTTCCCTCTGTGTTCTGGCAGCATAAACTCATAAACCTGTGTCTCCATCTAGGTCTAATTGCAGTCAGTATTTGATTTCTATGTCTGTTCACCTGCATATGCACAAACATATACAGGACCATAAGCTTCTTAAGGGCAGGTACTAAATCTTAACCCTTTTAGACGTATTGTCCACCTGGGTTAAATTCTTAAAAAAGATTGTGGAATAATACTGTGTTTTTAATCTCTGCTGAGCAAAAGCTTTTTCATAATTTCTATATATATAGCGAGTTGGTATTTTTCTTGAATAGTGCCAACTAGCACTGCATTTTTATTATTGACTAAGCATCTTACAGTAATTTGTCAGTGGTAAGAAACAGTATTTGGTTTCCATTGTAATGCATTAGCACAAACCTGTGAAACAACTACTGCTTGTTATTCCAGAGAGCTACTTCCGATTGCCAAATCTCATGCCACACAGTGCCTTTTTTTTTCCCAGCGGACAGTCAGGTATATTTTTTCCTTTTGTGAAAGAAAAATAGTAAAAATGAAGTAATGGTAGGGAGTAGGCCTACCATTTGTGAAGTAGGTACAGTGGGGATTTGCATATTCCTTATTCTGGGAATTTCATCATCCCAGCAGCCCAAATACATGAATCTGGAAATCCTGATTTTACACCTCTTTCAGATTCTCTTTTGAATGTCTGGGGGTAATGAAATGAAATGTGATTCATTCCTTCAGCAAACCCTAAACACCATATGTCAGCCCCTGTGCTAAGATTTGGAGCTAAAAAATGACATGATTCTGAAAGCTTTCCAGTGATGGAGCTTACAGCCTAATTAGAGGATCTCATAAATCTTTCCCCTGCCTCTTCTTCTGTGGATTCCATGAGCTGAACACCATTTGGCATCCTGAAGAAGAGGATCTTAATGAGGCAACAAAAAGCACCAGAAGCAATTAAATTTAAAGTGAAAGCATTTAGTACTGAGAAGGACACAGAAACCAGTTCTGTGGTATTCTTGAAAAAAGTGCATAACCTGAATTTAGTCATGAGGGAATAACAGAAAGAGTTAAACTGAAAGACAGTCTATACAATACCTGCCCAGTACCCTTCAAAAATCTCAAGAAAGATGAAAGAAAACCAGATGTTTAAAGAAAACTGAGGACAAATAATAGACACTTAAATGTATCATGTGATCCTGGATTGGATTCTGGACATTAGGGGGAAGATTGGCAAAATTTGAATAAGGTGTATAAGTTAAATAATAATACTACATCAGTGTTAATATCCTGGTCTTGATAATTAGACTGGAGTTAAGTAAGACATTACCGTTTGGGGAATCTGATTGAAGGGTATATGGGAATTCTTTGTATTATTTTTACAAGTCTGAAATTATTTCAAAATTAAAAGTTTAACGTTTTTTAATTAAAAAAAGATTCAAAGACATTTAACTCAGTTCCTTTTCTTGACTGACACCTTAAGCATCTGCAGTGGTTCATCAACAATGGACTCGTTTTGAATGAAAAGAAATGACAGTTTAAGAGGCCTCTGGGACAACATCAAGCGCACTAATATTCACATTATAGGGGTCCCAGAAGGAGAAGAGAGAGAAAGTGGCTGAGAACATATTTGAAGGAATAATAGCTGAAAACGTCCCTAACCTGGGAAAGGGAACAGTCACCCAAGTCCAGGAAGTACAGAGAGTCCCATACAGGATTAACCCAAAGAGGAACAAACCAAGACATATTGTAATTAAAATGAGAAGAATTAAAGATAAAGAGAATATTACAAACAGCAAGGGAAGAGCAGTAGCATACAAGGGAACTCCCATAAGGCTTTCAGCTGACTTTTCAATAGAAACTCTGCAGACCATAAAGGAGTGGCATGATACATCTACAGTGATGAAAGGGAAAAACCTAAAACCAAGAATATTCTACCCAGCAAGTCTCTTATTCAGATTGGATGGAGAGGTTGAAAGCTTTACAGACAAAAGCTAAGAGAGTTCAGCACCACCAAGCTAGCTTTACAAAAAATGTTGAAGGAATTTCTCTAAGTGAAAGAGAAAAGGCCACAACTGGAAACATGAAAATTATGAAATGAAAAGCTCACCAGTAACAGCAAACACACAGTAAAGGTAAGAAATCATCCACACACAAAGCTTGTAGGAAGGTTAAAAGACAAAAGTAGTAAAATCATCTATATCCACAATAAGCAGTTAAGGGATACACAAAACAATTAGATGTAAAATGTGATATCAAAAACACTAATTATGAGGGGAGGAGAGTACAAATGCAGGGTTGTTAAAATGCATTTTAATTAAGAGACCAGCAACTTAAAACAACCCTAGATAGATAGATAGATAGGTAGATCAATAGCTGTATAAAAACCTCATGGTAACCACAAATCAAAAATCTATAATAGATATACACACAAAAAAAGAAAAATGAATCCAAACATAACACTAAAGATAGTCATCATCACAAGAGAAGAGAACAAAAGAAGGGAAAGAAAGACCTACAAAACAACCCCAAAACAATTAACCAAATAGCAGTAAGAACATACATATCCATAATTACCTTAAATGTAAATGGATTATATAAGCTCCAGTCAAAAGACATAGAGTGGCTAAATGAATACCAAAAAAGACCTGTATATATGCTGCCTACAAGAGACTCAATTTGATTCTAAAGACACACACAGACTGAAGGTGAGGGAATGGAGAAAGGTATTCTGTGCAAATGGAAATCAAAAGAAAGGTGGAGTAGCAATATTTATATCAGGCAAAATAGACTTTAAAACAAAGACTGTTAAAAGAGACAAAGAAGGGCACTACATAATTATCAAGTGATCAATGAAGAAGAAGATATAACAATTGTAAATATATGTGTGCCTAACATAGGAGCACCTAAATATATAAGGCAAATATTAATGGACCTAAAAGGAGAAATTGGCAGTAACACAATAATAGTAGGGGGCTTTAACACCCCACTTACATCAATGGACAGATCATCCAGATGGAAAATTAATAAGGAAACTCTGGCCTTATATGACACATCAGACCAGATGGACTTAATTGTTATATATAGGGAGAGCGTTGCATCTGAAAGCAGCAGAATACACATTCTTTTCAAGTGCACATGGAACATTCTCCAGGATAGATCACATGCTAGGCCACAAAACAAGCCTCAGTAAATTTAAGAAAATTGAAATCACATCAAGCATCTTTTCTGGCCACAGTGCTATGAGACTAGAAGCCAACTACAAGAAAAAAATTACAAAAACACAAACATTTGGAGGCTAAACAATGTGCTACTAAACAACCAAGGGATCACTGAAGAAATCAAAGAGGAGACAAATGAAAACAAACACATGACAATCTAAAACCTAGGGGATGCAGCAAAAGTAGTTCTAAGAGGGAAGTTTATAGTGATACAAGCCTACCTCAGGATAGAAGAAAAATCTTAAATAAACAACCCAACCTGACACCTAAAGCAACTAGAGAAGGAAGAAGAAACAAAACCCAAAATTAATAGAAGGAAAGAAATCATAAAGATCAGAGCAGAAATAAATGAAATAGGGACAAATACAGAAAAGATCAATGGAACTAAAAGCTGTTTCTTTGAAAAGATAACAAAATTGATAAACCTTTAACCAGATTCATCTAGAAAAAAAGGGAGAGGGCCCAAATCAACAAAATCAGAAATGAAAAAGGAGCAGTTACAACTGACACCACAGAAATACCAAGGATCATAAGAGACTGCTAAGAACAACTCTATGTCAATAAAATGGACAACCTAGAAGAAATGGACAAATTCTTAGAAAGGTGCAAATCTCCCAAGACTGAACCAAAAGGAAATAGAAAATATGAACAGACCAATTACCAGTACTGAAATTGAATCAGTAATTTTAAAACTCCCAAAAAACAAAAGTCCAGGACCAGGTGGCTTCACAGGTGGATTCTACCAAACATTCAGAGAAGAGTTAACATCTGTCCTTCTCAAACTATTCCAAAAAGTTGTAGAGGAAGGAACACTCTTGAACTTATTCTGTGAGGCCAGCATCACCCTGATACCAAAAGCAGAAAAAGTTATCACAAAAAAAGAAAATTGCAGGTCCATATCAATTGATGAACATAGATACAAAAATCCTCAACAAAATACTAGCAAACCGAATCCAACAATAGATTAAAAGAATCATACACAATGATCAAGTGGGATTTATCCCAGGGATGCAAGAATTTTTTTAATATTCACAAATCAATCAGTGTGATATACCACATTAACAAATTGAAGAATTAAAAACTGTATGAACATCTCAATAGACACAGAAAAAGCTTTTGACAAAATTCAACATCCATTTATGATTAAAAAAAAAAAACCTCTCAGGAAAGTGGGCATAGAGGAAACATACCTCAACATAATAAAGGCCGTATATGACAAACCCAACATCATCCTCAGTGGTGAAAAGCTGAAAGCAGTTCCTCTAAGATCAGGAACAACACAAGGATGCCCACTCTCACCACTTTTATTCAATATAGTACTGGAAGTCCTAGCTACAAAATCAGACAAGAAAAAGAAATAAAAGTCATCCAGATTGGAAAAGAAGAAGTAAAACTGTTACTCTTTGCAGATGACATCCTACTACACATAGAAAATCCTAAAGATGCCATCAGAAAACTACTAGAGCTCATCAATGAATTTGGTAAAGTTTCAGGATACAAAATTAATGTACAGAAATGTTGCATTTCTATACACTAACAATAAAGTATTGGAGAAATTAAGGAAGCAATCCCATTTATCATTGCATCAAAAATAATAAAATACCTAGGAATAAACCTACCTAAGAGGTAAAAGATCTGTACTCAGAAAACGGTAAGACACTGATGAAAGAAATTGAAGATGACACAAACAGAAAGCTATACCATGTTCTTGGTTTGGAATAATTAATATTATTAAAATGACCATACTACCCAAGGCAGGCTGCAGATTCAGTGTAATCCCTATCAAAATATCAGTGGCTTTTTTCACAGAACTAGAACAAATAATTTTAAAGTTTGTATGGAGACACAGAAGACTTCGAATAGCCAAAACAGTCTTTAGAAAAGAGAACAGAGGTGGAGAAATCACACTCCCTGTCTTCAGACTATACTACAAAGCTACAGTATTCAAAATAGTATGGCACTGGTACAAAAACAGACACATAGATCATTGGAACAGAAAAGAGAGCCCAGAAATAAACCCACACACTTATTGTAAATCTATGACAAAGGAGATAAGAATATACAATGGAGAAAAGACAGTCTCTTCAATAAGTGGGGCTGGGAAAACTGCACAGCTACTTGTAAAAGAATGAAATTAGGGCTCCCCTGGTGGCGCAGTGGTTGAGAGTCCGCCTGCCGATGCAGGGGACACGGGTTCGTGCCCCGGTCCGGGAGGATCCCACATGCTGCAGAGCAGCTGGGCCCGTGAGCCATGTCCACTGAACCTGCGTGTCCGGAGTCTGTGCTCCGCAACGGCAGAGGCCATGACAGTGAGAGGCCCGCGTACTGCAAAAAAAAAAAAAAAAAAAAAAAAAGAAATTAGAACATTCTCTAACATCATATACAAAAATAAACTCAAAATGGATTAAAGACCTAAGTGTAAGACTGGAAATCATAAAAGTCCTATAAGAGAACATAGGCAGAATACTCTTTGACATAAATTGTAGCAGTTTTTTTGGATCTGGCTCCGAAAGCAAAGAAAATAAAAGCAAAAATAAACAAGTGGGACCTAGTTAAACTTAAAAGCTTTAGCCCAGCAAAGGAAACCATCAACAAAGCAAAAAGACAACCTACTGAATGGGAGAAGATATTTGCAAATGATATGACTGATAAGGGGTTAATATTCAACATATATAAATAGCTCATACAACTCAACATAAAAAAAACAAACAATCAGATTAAAAAATTGGCAGAAGAACTGAATAGACATTTTTTCCAAAGAGGACATGCAGATGGCCAACAGGCACATGGAAAGATGCTCAACATTGCTAATCATCTGGGAAATGCAAATCAAAACCACAATGAGATATCACCTCACACCTGTCAGAATGGCTATCATTAAAACTACCACAAGTAACAAGTGTTGCCAAGGATGGGGAGAAAAGGGAACCCTTGTACACTATTGGTGGGAATGTAAATTGGTACAGCCACTGTGGAATATAGTATGGAGGTTTTGCAAAAAGCTAAAAATCGAACTATCATATGAACCAGCAATTCCACTCTTGGGTTTTTTTTTTTTTTTTTGGCCGTGCCACGCAGTTTATGGGATTTTAGTTCCCCAACCAGGGATTGAACCTGGGCCCTTGGCAGTGAAGAGCATGGAGTCTTAACCACTGGACTGCCAGGGAATTCCCCACTCCTGGGTATTTATCTGGAAAAAAACAGAAAACACTAATTCAAAAAGATACATGCACTCCAATGTTCATAGAAGCATTCTTTACAATTATCAAGATACGGAAGCAACCTAAATGTACATCAAGAGATGAATGGATAAAGAAGATATGATACACACACACACACACACACACACACACACACACACAGTGGACTACTACTCAGCCATAAAAAAGAATGAAATTTTGCCATTTGCAGCAACACGGATAGACTTGGAGGGTATTATGCTAAGTGAAATAAGTCAGACAGAGAAAGACAAATATCATATGATATCACTTATGTGGAACCAAAAAAATAGAACAAACTAGTGAATGTAACCTAAAAAAATGCAGACTCACAGATATAGAGAACAAACTAGTGGGGTTACCAGTAGGGAGAGGGGAGTGGGGGGAGGGGCACTATAGGAGTAGAGGATTTAGAGATACGAAGTATTATGTATAAAATAAGCTACAATGGTATATTGTACAACACGGAATATTGCCAACATTTTATAATAACTAGAGATGGAATATAACCTTTAAAAATTGTGAATCACTATATTGTACACCTGTAACTTATGTAATACTGTACATCAACTGTACTTTTTTTTTTTATTTATTTTTGGCTGCATTAGGCCTTCGTTGCTGCACGCGGGCTTTTCTCTAGTTGCAGCGAGCAGGGGCTACTCTTCGTTGTGGTGCACAGGCTTCTCACTGCGGTGGCTTCTCTTGTTGCGGAGCACAGGCTTTAGATGCGTGGGCTTCAGTAGTTGCAGCCCGCAGCCTCAGTAGTTGCGGCGCTCGGGCTCTAGGTCCCGTGGGCTTCAGTAGTTGTGGCGCATGGGCTCTAGAGTGCAGGCTCAGTAGTTGTGGCACCTGGGCTCAGTTGTTCCGCGGCATGTGTGATCTTCCCAGACCAGGTATTGAACCTGTGTCCTCTGCATTGGCAGGTGGATTCTTAACCACTGCACCACCAGGGAAGTCCCTCTATCAGCTATACTTCAATTTAAAAAATTTTTTCCTTTGGAAAACAAAAAGTAAAACAAAACAAAAACACTGGACTCAAATTTCGCTGGACTAGTTACTTAGCATCATTAAACTTTTGGCTTTCAAACAGATTTCAAATACATTATTTGATTCCCAAAAGAAACCATGAGGTTTGCAGGAAATTACTTCTGTATTAAAGAAACAGGCTCAGATATGTTAAATGACTTGTCCGAAGGAAAAAAAAACACCAGTTTATAGTGTGAAAGCGTCGAATCCTAGACAGTAGACCACCAGGTGCCTCAGCTTACATGTGTAGACCAGATTAAAAAGATTTTGTGAGCATAGACTCTCAGAAGGTAAGAAGCAAAGGCCACTTCCATTTTTTAAGGAAGTAATTTAAATGTTTACATTGAAAAAATGGTTTTTAACAACAAAAATTATTCATGGAATAATTTAAATTTTAACATGCAGCACACTGGCAAGGAAACTAAGTAATGGGACAAAATTTTTTGTTTTTAGAGAAGTATATTTTTTCCATCCTGCCACTGCACCTCTGTGAATCAAATGTGTATGCACATGTATATGTATGTGTGTAAATATATTCTCTCAAGCATAATGTCAAATTTTAAAGTTGAACCGCTTTGTAACTATGGGCCTAAGCCACGTGGCTACTTGGTCTCCCCTGCTTATGGCTCCTAAGCAGCAGCTCATATCCCACAATTTATTTCCATGCTTGAGGAGTTTGATACTAAATACTTTAAAATATTGTTAGATTGATTACCGTCACCAGGGAGATGCACGTAGAGTGGAGCGAGATTTACTGTGGATCTCATTTTAAATAAAACCACAAACTTCCTTTGTAAATGATAATCACAATATCTTTTTTCAATCTAAATTCTGCGTTATTTTACTGAGTGTTAAATAACACAAATTACTTTCGCCATTGAGAAGTGACCCAATTTGGCGAGGAAAGACAATACCAAAGTGTTAAATCATACCTCCAAAATGAGTTATATAAAAGCAGAGTTAAATTTCAGTTCTCAATACATGATCTCATCTTCTACATAAGTATACGTGGAGGCTGAAAGTAAAGTAAACTGGAAGGTTAAAAAGAAAGCTTTACTCTTTAAATTGTGAGTCACCTAACAAATAAAAATCCACTACATGAATTGTTTCCAAGGAACAGATCCTTTCTTCCAGAACTACGTAGTCCCATTAACCCATCTTTTCCTTTTGTTTACAGAAAGCCCTGTTTTGAATACACTTCTACTGACATAGCTTCATGATGGAACATAGCTAATTATGGGGCAATCCTCCCCCACCCATTAAGGAATATAAAAATAAGCCCCTTAGGTGATTCAGATTTGATTTCATGAAAAGAAGTATATTATTCTGCCTGCCTAAAGATAGTCCATTTCTTATTTTCAAGGTTAAAAAGAAAGAAGGATTAAAACGTGGAGATCATGACTTCTAGAATGAGAGGCAAAAAGGGATCTTCATTTTATTTCTGTTTTGAACTTATGTGAGGGAAAGAGTGTGCCTGCTTGAGTCTGTGTTGGGGGGTGGGAGGGAAATGGGAGGGGTCTAATATTACATAGTGAATTTTTCCTATTGATCTGCTATTTAATCTAATAAATTTCCCCACATTTTTCTCTGGAGACAGATGGTGTTCTGCCATTCAAAATACATTAGAACGAAGCCTAGGGGCTGAAACCGTAATTAATCTCATGTGGTATCTGATGGTCCCGAATTGGTCCCATGAAGAGAGTCTAGGCCTAAAAGTCTTGGGATATAGTAAATTAGAAACTTCATTCCCAATGATCATTGGTAAAATTATTCTTCTCCCTTCTTTATGGTGAGATCCATTATACCTACAGAGGACTGTAAAAATTACATATGTAGTTTAAAGGATGAAAACAAAACAATTCTCTGTGAACCCACACCTAGGTTAAGAAGTGGAACATGAATTCCTTAGAAGTACCTGTATGGAGGGCAGACAGCAGATGCAAGAGGAACTACAATCCTGCCGCCTGTGGAACAAAAACCACATTCACAGAAAGATAGACAAGATGAAAAGGCAGAGTGCTATGTGCCAGAAAATTACAGACCAATATCACTGATGAATATAGATGCAAAAATCCTCAACAAAATACTAGTAAACAGAATCTGACAACACATTAAAAGCATCATGCACCATGATCAAGTGGGATTTATCCCAGAGATGCAAGGATTCTTCAGTATATGCAAATCAATCAATGTGATGCACCATATTAACAAATTGAAGAATAAAAACCATACGATCAACTCAATAGATGCAGAAAAAGCTTTTGACAAAATTCAACACCCATTTATGATAAAAACTCTCCAGAAAGTGGTCATAGAGGGAACCTACCTCAACAGAATAAAGGCAAAAAAAAAAAAAGTACCTGTATATCCCTCACTGATTGCACCCCGCTTTCTTTTCCCAAGGAGAATTCTAACTTTTGTGTTAGCTGTTCCCTTTCTTTTCTATATAGTGAGGTAACCTATGTAGATATCAGTAAAAACATATTAGTTAGTTTTACCTGCTTTTGAACTTTATACAGTTTTTAAAAAAACATGCTACTGTTTTGTCTGTGACTTTTTTTTTTTTTTTTTACCTAGCATCATTATTTTGAGATTCATCCATGCTGAGTATATCAGTACTTTATTCATTTTTACTATTCTTGGTATTCCATTCAATGAATAAGCAATTTATCCATCTGTTGATGGAAATTATAGTTTCCAGTTCTCATTATTTTTTGTTGTTCAACTGCAAGCAATGCCGTGAATGTATTTCTTGTACATATCTCTTAAGATATATTAAGAATTTTCCATATACTTAGAAGTGAAATGCTAAACCATATTATTTGCATGTGTTCTACTTTATTAAGTAATGCAAAAAAGGTTTCCAAAGTGTTGTAGCAATGTACTTTCCCACCAACAGAGCATGAGTGTTCCGTTTCTCTTTCCATTGCTCTGTTTTCTCACTTACACTTGGTATCATCAAACTTTTCATTTGTAGCCATTAGATGGGTATATAGTCTATCACTATAGTTTACTTTGGATTTTCCTGATTACTAATGAGGTTGAGTATCTTTTCATTTTTGTACTGACAATTAGAATTTCTTTTATGAAGTGCCCATTAAAGTCTTTTATCCAATTTTCTGCTGGGTTTTTGTGTTGGTCTTTTTCTTAATGATGCAAAGGCATTCTTTATACAGTCTACATGGTAACACTTTATTGTTTATGGGTGTAACAAACATCTTCTCCCAGTCTGTGACTTGCGGTTTTATTCTCTTTATAGTGTCTTTTGATCAACGTTAACTTAATTTTAAGAAGATTGAATTGATCAGTCTTTTCCTTTATTGTTTTTAGTTTTTGTTTTGGGAAATTCTTTCTACGCCAATAACAGAGATATTCTTTCTCCTTCAGAGTATTCTCTGTTTATTTTGGCCTTTTACATTTAGGTCTTCAATCCAGTTGAGTTGAATGTTTATATTTGGTTTGGTTTTTATATTTGGCATATGGCAGTAGGGGATCTGGTTTTATTCTTTTCCATAGAGAAAATCAGTTGGCCCAGGACTGTTTATTAAAAAGCTGGTCTCCTCACATTGATCTGAAAATTACATCTCTGACATTTAGCAGATATCCATATTTACCTGTTTGGGCTCTCCATTCTTTTCCTTTGGTCTATCTCCGCACCAATACCACACTGTCTTAATTGCCATAGCTTTATAATGCCTTGATATATATGAGAGGTCCAGTTCTCCCACATTTCCCTTAGCTGTTCATAACTCATGGCACTTCCATGTGCATTTTATATTCAGCTTGTGAAGTCCCACCAAAAAAAAGAATATTTTGAGAGGAATTACACATCTATTTTAGGAGAATTGACATCTTTGATATTGAGACCTCCAGTCCATAAGCATGGTGTATGTTTCCATTTATTTGAATCTTTTTCAATATTTTAAATAAAGTTTTATAATTTTCTCCAGAAAGACCTTGTATACTTTTATTAGGTTATACATTTATTCTAAATACATTTATTCTTTAGGTACTATATATTTTTTGAAGTTATTATAAATTATGTTTTTTAAAATATCATTTTCTTATACTTTGTTGCTGGTGATTAGAAAAGCAGTTGATTTTTATATATTGACTTTACAAACAGCCAACCTTGATACACTCCCTAGTTTTAATAATTTATACGTTGATTATTTTGTGTTTTTTGTATTCTCAATCATGTCATTTCCCAATAATGACAAATTTTTTTCTTCCTTTCCAATTCTTATACTTCATATATTGTTTTCTTGCCTTATTCTACTAGCAGTTCTTCTAATACAGTGTTGAAAGGGGTACTGATAAAAGATCTTGTTTCTGATTGTAAAAAGAATTCTTACAGTATTTCTTCGTTAATATTTCTGAATCTATTAGGATAATCATATTTTTCCACTAAGCTGCTATTGTGGTAAATTATATTCATTAATTTACTAATATTAAACCAGTCTTGTGTTCCAGGGATAAAGCTGTCTTGGTCGTGATGGGTTATTCTCTTTATACATTTCTGAATTTTGTTTGCTAATATTTTGTTAAGATTTTTGTATCTTTGTTCATGAATGAGATGGGCCTATAGTTATCCTTTATTGTATTGCCATTGTTGAATTTTAATATCAAATTTCTATAAGCCTTATAAAAAGAGTTGAGTTTACTATATATTGGGATAGTATGTGTAAGAAAGAATATAGGAATATGCAGGTTTTTATTTCTCTTTGCTTCATTTTCTGTCAGTTAAAGTTCTCTAGGGACAAATATATGATATATTTATATGTAGAATCTTAAAAGTAATACAAATAAATTTATTTACAAAACAGACTCACAGACAGAAAACAAACTTATAGTTACCAAAGACAAAGTGGGAGGACGGATAAATTAGGAGTATGGGATTAACAGATACTCACTTCTATATATAAAATAGATAAATAACAAGGATTTACTGTATAGCAGAGGAAACTATATTCAATAGCTTGTAATAACCTCTAATGGAGAAGAACCTGAAAAAGTACATATATTATATATATGTACAATCGAATCGCTTTGCTGTACACCTGAAACTAACACAATTAGTGTGTCACAATTACATATTGTGAATCGACTATACCTCAATAAAAAAAAATTCCCTACAAATTTTTCCATTTCACCTAAATTTTCAAATTTTTAGAATAATGTTTTTCTAAATTCATGAGAATTTATCTTTTATATCTCTAGAGCATCTAAAATTATGACCCCATCTTCATTCCTATCTTTATTCATTTATTCCCTCTTTCCTTTTTTTGGAAAAATCTTGCCATAAGGTTATTAGAGTTTCCAATGTTTTGGAAGAACCTATGTTTAGCTTTTTTGATCTGTACTAATTTGTATTCTATTTCATTATTTCTGGTATTATTTTAATGACTTTCTCCTAATTCTTGAGATTTATTTTAGTTTTCTTTTCCTAATTTCATAAAATAAATTATTAGCTCATTAAATTTCAATCTTTTTATGGTGTCTAGCATAATTACATTGTAGTCAGAAAATGTTTCATGTGTAATATCAATCTTTTTGGTCCAGTATAAATGCCCCACGGGTACCTCAAAACAAACCACTGGATTTTGAAGCTGCTAGGTATAGTGGTCTATATATGTCTGTCATATCAAGCTTGTCTGTTGTGTGGATCAGATTTCTTATATCATTATTTTTGAATGCTCACTCTATCAGTTACTGCTAGAGATGTGTTAAAAAGCTCCCACTCTTACTGTAAGATGTATTGCATTCTCCTTGTAAATATTGCTTATATATTTCAGTCTATGTTATAAGGTGCAAATGAGTTTAAACTTGTTAGGTCAATTTTAATATGAGAAATATATTCAGAGAGGCCTACATTTAGACTATAAGTTATTTTTAGTTCAGCGATTCTGATTTTTACATTTTATAAAACATTTAGTAAACTACAGTTTAGGCCAAAAGGATTTGACTATCATATTTAGCAATTCAGGGTTAAAAATATTCATGTCCCTTAACCTTGTTAACTCATTTCTGGGATGCTGTCCCCCCAAAATAATAATAATAACTAGAAGATGAAAAGAAATAACCAGTAGATAAAAAGTTTTATACACATAGATAAAAGCACCATACATATTTATGATAGTGAAAAAAAACCAAATATACATTCCAACAATAGAAGAGTGGTTAAGTAGCACACAGCTACACGATGGTATATCATGCAGCCATTAGAATCATTTATAAAGAATTTGTGATAACACTGTAAAGTTATTATCACAATGATATGCAAATAATGCAGAGTATACACTATGACTTCAATTACTATAATAACAACTGTAGAAAAAATTCTACAAGGAAGTAATTCTAAATAGTAATATTAGTTGGTGAGATTTGGTTTTCCCCCTTCCTTTCTACTCTTTTGTGTTTTTCATATTTCCTACAATATCCATATATTTTTTTCCAATTAGATAGGGAAAATAAACTTAAAAATATAGACTGACAATACATTTCTAACTAATATTTGGGTGTACATGATTAGTCTTTCATTCTATGTTATGTTGCTGTTTAGTTGACATTTTAAAATATCAAAGTAAAAAGCCATTTAAAATGTGGGATATGGATATGTATAAAGCAAAAGTCAGTGTTTCAAATAGATGCCTTATTGTGCTTTATGTCTCATAGGTAAAGTGTTGATCGAAGGGAACCGGTGCATTGCTGCCATGGTTTCCAGTCATCTGAGCCCATGGACAAAACCAGCAACTATTGGATCCTTCAGCCCACATGTGACAGAGTTTCCAAGAAAACGAAAAGGGAGTGATTCAGACCCATCCCAGTAAGTGAATTTGTTCCTCTAACCCCAAGAAGTCTTTGACTCCAGGGAAGAAAGAAAAATATTACTTTTTTTTTCTTTTAAAAACAAATTAAAACCTTTAGTTTCTTTTAATTTATTTATTGAAGTTTAGTTGATTTGCAATGTTGTTAGTTTCTGGTGTACAGCAAAGTGATTCAGTTATACATACATATTCTTTTTCATATTCTTTTCTATTATGGTTTATCACAGGATATTGAATATAGTTCCCTGTGCTATACAGTAGGACCTTGTTGTTTATCCATTCTATATGTAATAGTTTGCACCTGCTAGTCCCGAACTCCCAATCCAACCCTCCCCCTACCCCTCCTTGGCAACCACAAGTCTGTTCTCAATGGCTGTGAGTCTATTTCTGTTTCGTAGATAAGTTCATTTGTGTCATATTTTAGATTCCACGTGTAAGTGATATCATATGGCGTCTTTCTCTTCCTGACTCACTTCGCTTAGTATGATAATCTGTAGGTCCATCCATGTAGCTGCACAAGGCATCATTTCATTGTTTTTTACAGCTGAGTAATATTCTGTTGTATATACCACATCTTCTTTAGAAAAAGACTCCTTTTTAAATCATTATTTTTAATTACGTGGTAATTAAAAATTTGGATAGGGTCAATTATTTATCCACCCAGCTGCCACCTCTGTCATTGACTGATCCAACTCTGAAGGTTATTAGGTATCCAGGAAGGTCAACTGGAGGTTAATTTGCTTAACGTTTATGGTCACAGGAAGATATTTGCCTTCCTAATTGAAATACTTGACTTTGAGGAGAACATCTTCGTGCATGTTTGGCTTACAATAATAATCACCACTTGCTTCTTTCCTTACTTATCATTCGTGTAACAACCAACCCTTGGCTATCTGTGGCGACTTTAATCAAATAAAACTCTTGTTTTCCCTGTTTAGTAAGCCAAGTAGATTATACAATCAATGTTGAGAATACTTACTATCTCCTGGTTCATTTTTATTGCCTAATGCAGCTTGCAGTCCCAAATATTCTTTAATGACCTCCCCAAGGCTGGGGTTGATCTGGTGGAAGTAATAGGACACAGTAAATATAGCAATCTGGAGCAATTCATTTTAGGCTGGTACTTTATGTAAATCATGAACGAAGGGAAAAATCCTGAGTGGGGGACAGGATGAGGACGTAATGAAACATCATAGCTCTTTATAACTCAGTTCTTCCTAGGACACTTTATATACTTTAGCTTCAGTTTCCAAGACAGCAGATTCAGTGTTACTCAAATATAAGTACCAACGTACTCCCCAAGACACATATAAATGACTTGAAGATTATCTACTGCTTTTGGTTGTCTGTATTCTCTTAGTCTCTTCCAATAATGTGGATGATTGTAAATAACTACAGTTGATCAAGTGACAGTCTATCTAGAACCGTTTGCCGTGCTACATCCTAGGCTATCAGTTAGTTAGTCCCCATTCACCTCGAGCTAGAAGTGACTGTCAGTCCTTTTTTATTTTCTTTAGAATCATAAGCACCGTTGTTCTTTCTTAATATCTAAATAAGAATGTGGCTTTCAAGTGAGAACTAGAGTCACATGATTTTACGCGACGTAGGGGCATGGTTGAGACCTTATAGTGGTTTTGAGAGTGAATGGGAAAATGAGGGCAGTGACACAGGAAATACTAGAAACATGCAAAGTAATGACAGATAATGATTTTTTTTGGCAGAAGGCAACACTAGAGATTATTTAGTCAATTACCCGCATTTTAGAAAATGAAGCAGCTGGAACTCAGAAATATCAAGTGCCTTGCCCAACATTATCCAGCTAGCTGGAATGCCTGATTGTCAGTGCGGTAGTTTCCTCATTACACCCTGGTTCCTGTTTCTCTGCAACTGGAGGGGAGGGTGCTTCTAGCACATGAGAACAACCATGCTGTCCATTTTCCAGCATGTCTGGTAGGGGTGACCCAAGGCCTCCCTCCTTCCAGGTCAGGAATCATGAAAGAAAAAGTGGTGGAAAAACTTTCTCAGAATCCCTTTTCCTATCTCCTTTCAACAAGGGTAGAAATACCAGCATCCAGTGGCAGCAGGTAAGTCCTGGACTATCATTTGACATAATTCCTACTTGAAGACGGCATATAGTAGCAGCAGAAAGAGAGCGTACACCCTACTGATTTGCCCATTATCTATCCCAGAGCTTCTCCATTCTGCCCCAATCCTTCTTTCATCCCACCATTTTCCATTCTCTCTAATGAAATGAGGGATGTCAAAGTACTTTATGGATTTTACGAAGTACTGACTGTATAGCATCCTTCCCAGAGACTCGGGGCGTGAAGTTGATTTCATTGGTGGAGCCTCCAAGTGTTGGATATATTTAAACAAAGAAGAATATATGAGAAGGTTCACCCTTTCTGCAGCACTGTTGGGTTTGAGTGGAGAGCTGGTTCTTTAAAACAGTCATTGATGAAGATACCCTGGAATGTAGTCATTAACATTTACTGAGTACCTGCTATATGATACCCAGTAGACCAGGTGGGAGACACACAGATAAGATACAAGAAACTTGTACAAATGGGAAAGATACAAATAGTTATTGCACATCATGATAGCTTCCATAAGGGGGACCCTAGGTATTATGGCAACAAGGAAAGTTGGGTATTTACATAATATTGGGATCAGAGTGAAGGACAGCTTCCTGGAGGTGTTGACTTAAGCTAAGTTTTGAATGAAGAATGGAAATGAGCCATTCAGAGCAGGAGTAGAGAAGGTACTTTAGGCAGAAGGAACAGCTGTGCAGAAGCACAGAATATGAAGCAGCGCACCGCTTGATCAGGAAACAAGTGGTTGTCACAGTAGAGCAGAGGGCACACCAGGAGGTGAGGTGGGTGGGCTATGAGACTTGAGGGGTAAACATGGACTAGGTCATGAACCTCTGCGGAACTAAAGCGTCTGAAAAGTGTCTTTGCTAAAGAATCTGAAAAGTGTCTTGAATGCAGTAAGGAAAATGGAAGGATTTTAAGCATGAGAAGAGCTTGATCAGATTACATTTTTAAAACTTTGCTTGCCTTTGCACTTTTTAAAAAAACGTTTTATTGTAGTAAAGTATATGTAACATAAAATTTGCTGTTTTAACCACTTCTAAGTGTACAGTTAAGTGGCATTAATTACACTCATGGTGTGTACAACCATCGCCACTGTTTCTGAAACTTTTTCATCACCCCAGTCAGAAACACGGTACCCACTAAATAGTAGTTCTCCATACCCCCTTTTCCCCCAGCCCCTGGTAACCTCTAGCCTACTTTATAGCTCTAAGAATTTGCCTGTTCTAGACATTTCACATAATTGGAATCATACAATATTTGTCCTTTTGTCTCTGGCTTATTTCACTTAGTGTAATGTTTTCAAATTCCACCTACGTTGTAGCATGTATTAGGATTTCATTCTTTTTTACAGCTAAATAATATCCCATTGTATGTATATACCACATTTTGCTTAACCATTCACTTTTTGGTAGATATTTGGGTTGTGCCCACCCTTTGGCTATTGGGAATAATGCTGCTATGAACATTGGTGTACAAGCATCTGAGTCCCTGCTTTCGATTCTTTTGGGTATACACCTATGAGTAAAATTGCTGGGTCAGATGGTAATTGTTTTTTCTTTTTTTTGGAGATTCATCAGTTTTTAAAATTAATTAATTAATTATTTATTTTTGGTTGCATTGGGTCTTTGTTGCTTGTGTGCGGGCTTTCTCTAGTTGCAGCAAGCGGGGGCTACTCTTTGTTGCGGTGCGCGGGCTTCTCATTGCGGTGGCTTCTCTTGTTGCGGAGCATGGGCTCTAGGTGCATGGGTTTCAGTAGTTGTGGCATGCGGGCTCAGTAGTTGTGGCTCAGGGGCTCAGTAGTTGTGGCTCGCAGACTCTAGAGCACAGGCTCAGTAGTTGTAGAGCATGGGCTTAGGTGCTCCGCAGCATGTGGAATCTTCCCAGACCAGGGCTCGAACCCATGTCCCCTGCATTGGCAGGCGAGTTCTTAACCACTGCGCCGCCAGGGAAGCCCCTCAGATGGTAATTCTATGTTTAGTTTTTGAGGAACCACCAAACTGGTTTCCACAGTGCCTGCACCATTTTACGTTCCCACCAGAAATGTGTGAGGGATTCAATTTCTCCATTTTCTTGCTGGCACTTGTTATGTTCCATTAAAAAAAAAGTTATCATAGTAAGTGTGAAGTGGTACAGATTTATATTTTGAAAGGACCACTCTGGAAACAGCATGGAGGATGGGCTGAAGGAGGAAAATCCAGCAGGCAGAGAAAACAGCTGAGAGGTGTTTGCTAGGGAATAGGATTTTCTGCACATTGGTCCAAGAGAGTGGCCCTAGGCAGGAAGGGCATGGAAAGGGAGGGACACATTATGGCACATTTAGAAGATAGAATCTCTAAGATTTCGTGCTTGTTCATGGGGGAGAGCAGAAACGTAAGAAGCATCCAGGTTTTCTGACTTGGACACCTAGATGGAGGATGGTATTTTTGTTCACAGAGGCTGAGGGAAAGATGATGAGTTCAGTTTTGGCCACAATGAGAGTGTGATGTTTATGGGATCTTCAAGTAGGTGGATGGATATGAAGGTCTGGAACTCAGGGTTGAGGCCTGGCCCGGAGATGGAGATTCAGACACCATTAATGTACAGAGAGCAAGTGGACTGGCATGGATGCATGTATGGAGTGGGAAGACTGGGGGACTCAGGGAGGAGGGGACGCCTACCCAGAAGGTGAGGAGACAAGACTCTGAAGTGGGAGCGACGTCTCAGAAACCGAAGGAAGAAAATTTTAAAAAGAGAAAGCCATAGAAAGCAGCAAATCTGGGGCTTCCCTGGTGGCGCAGTGGTTGAGAGTCCGCCTGCTGATGCAGGGGACACGGGTTCGTGCCCCGGTCCAGGAAGATCCCACATGCCGCGGAGCGGCTGGGCCCGTGAGCCATGGCCGCTGAGCCTGCGCGTCCGGAGCCTGTGCTCCGCAACGAGAGAGGGCACAACAGTGAGAGGCCCGCATACCACAAAAAAAAAAAAAAAAGAAAAGAAAAGAAAGAAAAAAAAAGAAAACAGAAAATCTGGAGGCTGTTTTGACCGTATTTGCTTCCAGTTTTGTTTGTGTTTCGTTGATTTAGGGATTCAAAATGCAGTGAAAGTAGTTTTCAAGGAAAGCTTGCACTGTGTTTTGAAAAAATTATGTTACTGTAATAAAAGATGCTACACTAAGAAAATGCATCTAAGTAATGTGAATGTTATTAATATCAGAGAGCTTATTAAAATTCATAAATAAAATATTATGACTGTATACCAAATGCCAGCATGGAGAAAGATACAAAGAGCAAATTTACTAATTATCTAGGTGCATGCTGCAAACAAAGAAATGAATTATATGACTAACAACGTCGTGCCTTTATTCTATTCTGCAAGGGACCATTAAATAAAAGTGTATTTGGATTTCCTAAGTACAATAGGTTTGGATTTCACCAAGGAGGCAAGTTCAGTCAGTGAGTTAATTTGCTAAAACATGTATAATCAAAGCAAAAGCATGATTTAAAACAGCCAAACTTTACCTTTTGAGATTGAAGTAATGTATATGTATATATAATTCCAGACCATTAGGAAGAAAATCATTCATCTATATAATTATTTTCTGTTTTAGTCCATAAATATGAAGTCAGGCAGAAAAGAGAAAAAAAAAAGAAACTGACTTAATCTAACCCTCTCGTTTGCTTCAAAGAAGCTGTTTAATTTTATACCATAGAGCAGGCTGACAATGATCAAGGCATAGAGGAAGGTACACCAGCCAGCACAGAATAAGTTTCACTGGCCTCCTGTTAGGTAGGTGACCTTGAGCGGTCATTAACCTTACTGGGCCTCAATTACTTCATCTGTAAAATCGGGGATAGTAATAACTACATGATTCTTAAATGCTGTGAGAATGAAATAACACATGTGAAAATATTTTTGATAAACTATCATCAAAGCTATTTATTTAGACAGTGATAAGGAAAAGCATCCTTTGATTAAGGTTTTATCTTAGTGGTCCTTTTTTATTTGGAATATTTACATGCATCTGTTCATAAATTTTATTAACTTTTCTATAAACAGCATATATTTATCTTTTGTAAGCAAAAAATATTCTTGAAACCTCAAATAAAATACATCACATGAATAAAATAGTTCAAAGGTAGGTCAAACTTTTCTCAAAGCCTGGAAAATGATCATTGTTGAGTCTTCTAAGAGGGAAATTTGGCAAGATGAGTCAGAAGCCTTAAAATAGTTATCCGTAAATTGTTTGTCTAAGGGTTTATCCCAGGAGAATCATCAAAGATGCATGTACCACGATAGTATTAGTCATACTATTTATAATATTGAAAAATTAGAATATTGAGATATCTAATAATAGAAAATTATTAAATAAATTATAGTGTAGCTAACCAATGGGCCACTATGTAATCATTACAAATCATATTCTCCAAGAATATTTGAAGCTATGGGAAAATATTTATGTTACAGCGCTAAGTGAATAAGGCAAGACATGAAAAATTTTACACTATGATCTGAATTTTGTTTATTTTATATATATATACATATATAACACACATCTACATAAATATCCTCCCATGCCCCACCACCACCCCCATAGCTAAGTAAAATAGTCAAAGCTGTTTTTTGTATGTATCTAGATACATGTCTAGGAAAGAGATTGGAGGGAGACCCATTGAAATATTGACTGTGGTTATTTCCAGATGAGATTATGGGTGCTTTGCCCTGAATTTTTAAAATGCCCTTTCAAAAAATGATACATTTGGGAATGTATTTTTAAAAACACATATTTAAAAAGACCTATTCCTTCTGCATAGTTTTTTAATGTGGAAAGTATTCTGTCACCATCAGTATATTTCACTTCGGTAGTGGTCTGGCGACTACATTTCTGAATGAATAAACACACACCCATATAGCACATGTATGTACGTATATGTATATATAAATATTTATACACACACATATATATACATTTAGTATATTCTGCTAAGGCATATACTAATGTGAAAATTAATATTATTGGCAAGTGATCGGTTTCCAGTTTTTAAAAATATTTCTTACCATCTAGATGAATTTTCAGGTAAAATGAATTCCTTTTGATTAAAGATCTGAGATTCTTAATGTATTTTCAGGCTATTTTAATAGAGCTATTATAAAATTTTTGGCTAATCCATCAATTGTTTTAAAAATAGCTATTTTATTTAATGTTATTTCTATGAACATTATATTCCTTTTCAAGATTGGCATGGGATAATTTCTAAATAGAACGGTAATTATCATTCATTGTCAGTTCACATAGTTTTGTTACCTGATGGGGATGAGGCACCTGTCAGCTTTAGTAGGAGAGCAGCCCATGCAGACAGTAATAATTGTTTCAATTAGGAGCTCAGGCTAGCATGTATAACTAACGACTTAATAGGAATTAGGATGATTGGACTTAATCCCACATTCATTTCTCAAGAATTACCGAAAATCTGTTTCATGTAGTTTGATATTTTATCCTGCTTTTTTGTAGAATGGAAGATGGTGAACAACAAGTAAAAATGAAGTCCTTCAGGTATACTGAACTGTTGAGAGGGTACACGGTGGGTGGGAAAGGTCGCACACGTAGACCGTTAGCCAAAGCAAATGGTGATGTCAAGATAGAATGGATTCATGAATATTAGCTTTTTCTCATATGTTCTGCTCTGAGAAGATGCAGATACCTCAGGCCCAAATTGTGGTGCTCTTAAGTTCCTTTTGCTCTGATGAGCTCATTTCCAGCTCTGGAATGCATGCAGGGAGTCAGGTGGGTGATGCCAGCAGTTCTGCTTCTCTGTCAGAGAAGCCAGGCAGATCCCACAGGGCAGGGTCCCTGCCGCGTGCCTGCCTGCCCTGAGTCCAGAGCGTTCCCGAGCTCCCTCAGCCCTGCTGGACCACCTTTCAGCATAGGAAGTCTGAAATGGGAACTCATTTCCTTCTCCACGGAGCCAGAGACCCCTGCCTTGAAGTAATGCAGCCACTCAGGGTGAAGGAGTAGGAGTGACTGGAAATAAATACAGTTCTAAAAACAAAACAAAACAAAACCATCTGATACCATCATCAGATACATTATACCTTTTTTCTCTATCTACTTGAATAACACTTCGGCTTACGTGTCTTTAAATTTTTCTCAGAATAGCTATTTATTGAAAACAACTATTATTTTCTTGAAGCACTAGAGAAAACCCAATTCATCCAATAAGCAAATCAGAATTACTTACAAGGAGTGTCTGATTATTAGGAACCATCACCATAAAGTCTGTCACTTGTTTCATCATATTCTTTCAACATCAACAAGTTTTTTTCCCTACATCTGGCAACATGGCCAGATCTCAGTTTTGCTTTTTCTCCATTTATTGTTTTTTTTTTTTTAATATGACTCTGCAGAACACTGACATGGTTCAAAGTGACAGTAACAGTTCACAGAATTAAGAGCCAGAGCCCTGATAAATTATTAAGCAGAGAACTTGCCTCTGGGTAAATATGCCCTTCTTTAATAAAATTCTTTAAGAAGTCTTTTCAGGTGCACCTCCTTCAAGTAAAGTACCTTATTCAAAAACTGGCTATTTCACCTTCCTCTGTCTTTCCTAGCTCCCAGCATCATCATTCATTATTCCCAGGTGACCTTGTTCCTACCTGTTCTCATCTCCCTCAAAGCCCTGGCTCTAAGAGGAGTCACTTTCCCTTCTGCTGTACATTCCTGGAATCAGGCACCTCTGTCCACTGCTGCTGTCCATGCTAATGGGTAATATTGTTAGAAAGAAGAGGTGAACATTATAGCAAGTAGATAATCATAACATTTTAAAAATCATAAATCTTTAAAAAGTTCTCATGGGGGAATTCCCTGGTCCAGTGGTTAGGACCCGGCGCTTTCACTACTGTGGCCTGGGTTCGGTCTGGTCGGGGAACTAAGATCCTGCAAGCCGTGTGGTGTGGCCAAAAATAAACATAAATAAAAATTGCTCATGAATAGACCAAAGTACGAGCAGATAACTGCATTTTATGTAAATACACAGGTAACTTGAATTCCATCCAGTTCACCCCAAAGTACTTGCTTTGTTCCAGGAGTGTCATTGGCCAAGCGTGAATGGTTGGGCGGATGGTGCTCCATCAGTGCTTCCCGCCTTGGTCCCGCTCTTCCATCTAGTTTAAAGTCTCTAAGAACAGATCGGGACGAGTCTCCTATTTTTCCTCTTTCCCATTAGATTGCCTTCCCCAAACTCTTCTTCTCTTTTCCTTTTGTTTTAATATTACCTTTTTCTTTCTTTTTTTTTTTTTTTTTTGAGGTACGCGGGCCCCTCACCGCTGCGGCCTCCCCCGCTGTGGAGCACAGGCTCTGGACGTGCAGGCTCAGCGGCCATGGCTCACGGGCCCAACCGCTACTCGGCACGTGGGATCCCTCCGGTCCGGGGCACGAACCCGTGTCCCCCGCATTGGCAGGCGGACTCTCAACCACTGCGCCACCAGGGAAGCCCTTTTTATACTTTTTAAGTCAGTTTAAGTGAAGGTTTCTGTCACTTGTAACCACAAGATTCTTTCTTTTCCCCACTCAGAACCTAGATATGTTTATTTTATTTAATTTAGTTTTTTATTTTTTTATTGGAGTATAGTTGCTTTACACTTCTGTGTCAGTTTCTGCTGTACAGCAAAGTGAATCAGCCATATGTATACATATATGCCCTCATTTTTGGATTTCCTTCCCATTTAGGTCACCACAGAGCACCAAGTAGAGTTCCCTGTGCTATACAGTAGGTTCTCATTAGTTATCTGTTTTATACATGGTAGTGTATATATGTCAATCCCAATCTCACAATTCATCCCCTCCTTCCCCCTGGTATCCATACATTTGCTCTCTACGTCTGTGTCTTTATTTCTGCTTTGCAAATAAGATCGTCTATAACCGCAAGATTCTTAACAAATCTTAAGAGAGAGTGCTTAGGTTGCATTGCTTGTTCAACATTTCACATGTTGCCAATATTTCTCTTATGTCAATGCAGCTGAATGACCATTTTACCCTGGGAAGAACCAGTTCTCTCTTGGGCTGTGGCGACCACTTTGCTGAGCACTGTGACAATAGCAGGAGGCTCGAGAGCCCGGGGCCATGTGTGGTTCAAGTTTCAGCCTCATGCTCATAGACAAGTCACGTAACCTCTGAGTTAGAAAAGGGGCACAGAGGTGAGAGGGGATTAAGTGACATCACATCGTTGTGGTGTCATCCGGAGGCCAAGACTGCCCCCCATCTGCTGAACTGGCTGCTGGGGAGTGTGAATGAGGCCCCCCCAGACTAGGCTGCCAGATAAAATACAGGACACCTGGCCAACTGTGAATTTCAGATATGTAATGAAGACTTTTTAGTACAAGTATGTCCCAAATATTGCACAAGGATATACTTATACTAAAAAAGTATTCACTGTTTATCTGAAATTCAAAGTTAACTGCGCGTCCTGGTGCCCCAAGTGCCCTCCCATGTTCAGGCTCCTCAGGATGTGTACTCCAGTGAAAGGGACTCTGCAACTTCAGTTTGACCACGTGGCTCAAGCCATCTCAAATATTTAAGAGCTATTTTAAGAACTAGAATTTATAGGAGTTTGTGGTTATTTGGCTCTTCAGGGTGAAGAAGGGAGGGAGGGTCTAGAGCTAGTCTAGTGGTGTCACCAATCAAGATAAATAAACCCTATAGAAGGAAGAGTAACCAGGGCTGGCAGAGGAAGGATTAAAATGGGGTCAGCTGCAGAGAATGCATTCAGTTTGGGATTTCTTGAGTTTCAGGGGGCTTATGAATCCCTGACGTGCATAATTTTAGTCCTGAAGGTTGGGAATTGGATAAAGAATGAATGAGATAGGGATTGAATGGTAAGTAGCTTCTGAGTAGTTGTAAAGCCTTATGAAGGTGTGCAATCTCTTAGGGTGAAGCTATAGGTGAGGAGAGAGTGGTGTCAAGTGAGGGGTCTCTGGGGGGCCAGTATTGAAGGACAGAGGAAGAGCTGAGTAGGGAGGCTAAGGGGGCGGAGCAGAGCGGAGAGGCTGGAGGAGCGGAGAGGTCACAGAAGCCAGCGAAGAGTGAGAAATGGCAATAGTGTCAAATTCAAGGCAGGGACCACCTGGGGTTGCATAAGAGGAGGATGACCTCTGCTAGAGTAGTTTTAGTGGAATGGGGGCTGGGAGGATGATTTGATTTCAGTTTTTTTTTTGGCTGCACTGGGTCTTCGTTGCTGCCCATGGGCTTTCTCTACTTGCGGTGAGCGGGGGCTACTCTTCGTTGCAGTGAGTGGGCTTCCCGTTGCAGTGGCTTCTCTTGTTGCGGAGCACGGGCTGTAGGTGCATGGGCTTCAGTAGTTGCGGCACACAGGCTCAGTAGTTGTGGCTCACGGGCTTAGTTGCTCCATGGCATGTGGGATCTTCCTGGACCAAGGATCAAACCCGTGTCCCCTGCATTGGCAGGCAGATTCTTAACCACTGCACCACCAGGGAAGTCCTGGGAGGTTGATTTTAATAGGAGAGGCACCTGGGAGATGAAACGTTAAGTGGAGACCGTACTCTCAGGAAGCTGGCCAAGGAGGGAAGACATTAGCAAGGAAAAAAAATCCCTAGAATTCTGGAAAGGGGTTTCTTCCTCAAAGGGAAGAGACTTGAGCCCATTTATCGACGCATAGAAGGAGCTGTGAAAGAGAATGAGCTTAAAATGCTGATAACTGTGCAAGCAAAGACCAGAAAGGAGTTAGCTTTGAATAGAAGGCGGCCCATTCTTCCTCTACGACTGGAGGGAAGCTAAAAAACCACCTGCTGCAGCTCTCACACAGAGGTCTTAGTTCTTGAAGGTTTCAGGGAATAAGGTCAGGAAGGAAGGAGCAAGGGTGTGGGGGGTGGAGGTAAAAGCAGTGTGAATGAGTGCCACTCCCGCCTCTTCCCTGAATGCCACCTGCAGGGCCAAAGTCGGGAGGAAGAACAGTGGGGGCTTGCTGGCCTCACCCGTGCTCCCACTGCTGCCTCTGGGGTCACTGGGGGTCTGTTAAATGTTAAATATAATGGAAGCTCTTTCTCCTTCTTAGAGAAGCTCATAGCCAAACCGAAAAGCGCAGGAGAGATAAAATGAACAACCTGATTGAAAAACTGTCCGCGATGATCCCTCAGTGCAATCCCATGGCACGGAAACTGGACAAACTGACAGTTTTAAGAATGGCTGTTGAACACTTGAGATCTTTAAAAGGTGAGTTTGAAAATGGCCTCCACACTTGGATTTGTGAAGTCTTCCCTGTAATTGAAGTCCCTGATGGGTTTGTTTTGTTGTTATTGGCTACTGAGATTTTATACAGATGTGTCTTTCAACTTTATAGGTATGCATTTTGATGCTTGTCCGTATTCTGTACGTGGAGAAAATACTAATTTGGATGTCAGAAAACTTGGTTTCACTAAAAGCTTCATCTTGAGTTTACTGTGTGAACTTGAAAAGCCTTTATATTTCTCCTAGTTTCCTCACACATAATATGAAGATGATAAAACCTGCTGTACATACCTCTCAATATTTTAGAAGTTTTCAAGTGTTAATTATTATAATTTTAAGTTATTGACAGATTTCCACTATTAGAAAAGAAAACCTCCTTAAATTCAGCAATTTCTCTTAAAACTTTATTCAGACTTGTAAGTAGTACCTGAAAATGCATCACACCTTACTATTCTAAGATATTCTCACATTTACAAGACATTGGGTGAAGGAGGTCCTTAGCTGATGCTTCTTGGGGCATGCGGGATCGTTTCTGACTTTAGAAGTTCCCCTATTTGAGCTTGAATTTCAAATCAAAGTGTAATAAGTATTCTGTGTATATGTGTAGTCGAAATCACATCTGGTTTGGGAATAACCCTGGTCTGACTTGGGGGGCAGAATGATGGAAATAGAATTGAGTTTTAGGTACAGGAATGTTAATGACATAAATTCATATTGAGATTATCAGAGGACCGGCAGAGGAGTTTGCTGCAGACCACTGAGAAGACTCTGAAAGTTCAGATTTGTAAGATCTAAAAGATTATAGTGAAATCTGGCTCAGAAAGTATAAGAAAGGAATAAGCAAAGGAAGACCAAGGGTCTTCTTTAGATCTCTGTCCTATACTGCATACCAGGAAAAGGAATCTGTTTCAGGGAAAAGGAAGTTCTGTGGTCTGAACATAGAGACTTTGCCAAGTCAAGTTAAAGTGGCTTAGAGGAGAGCAGTGTTCTCTGGACTCCAGGTGCAAACTGGAGCCCAGACAAAGAGGATCTTACTTCATAATGAGACAAAAAATCCTGGCAAATCTGTTCGGATTGGAGGAGGAGGGGCCATTGGCAAATTAGGAAGTAAAACTAGAGACAGCTATTAAAGGGCTATTCAGTAGTAATTTGTGCAAGTTGTACTTTAAATCACCTTCCTTAGATCTCCACAGATGGTAGAAAAATGACTTATGCACTGTGATCAGCTGAGTGCATGCAGATCTGGAGTGCAGGCAGTGGGGAAAAGCAAGTTCAGCCCTTGATCCCTTCAGTGCCATGCAGAGAGCAGCCCAGGTGTTGGGAGACTGCCTGGCAGGCTTCCTTTTGGGAGTGTGATAGGAGGTCTTTGGTTCATAAGAGTCTGCTGTGAAAGAAGATTCTCTTTTACCCACAGCTGGGTCTTGCATAAGTTGTATGCAACACTTCCCTTAAATCTTTTAGCAGTGAGCATTAGCAGGCTCAACCGAGGTCATTTGCTTGCAGCCCTAAAATTACCCAACAGTTTTCACATTCACAACGTCCCGGCAGAAGAGGACCTAAGGGAAAAGCCATGAATCAGTCAACTAATTCAACAAACATGAAATGAGCATCAGCTCGGTTCCTGTCCTGTGCTGGGGTTAGGAAAATGAAGGAGGCAAGATCTCTGTGCTTGGAGGGGTTCGTGGTGGAAAGGGAGACAGACCCCGGAGGAGATCATTAACACCCAGTGTGATAAATGTTATGTGGAAGTACGCGTGGGACGAGGGGCAGCTCAGTAGGGAGGAGACGCTGCCTAAATCCAGAAGGGATTCTTTGGAACAGAGCGTAGATTTAACCATTGGCCCTTCTAAGCTGAAGCGAGGTGGTCATGTATGCATCACACATCCTGACCAGATCCTTAGTCAGTGCTACCCACGGATGAGATGACTTAAAGCAGCTGGGGCTGCATTCCAGTGCCCTAGCCAGAGTGTACCCCAACTCGATCCACAAATGCCCAGATGCCAGATCATGAGAAGGCTGCACGTGGATGGTCCACACGTAATTACTTTGAAGACAGAGGATGGTGAAATGATTTTTTTCTCTACACTCTGCAGCAGTGCTTTGCAGACTATCTGGGGGGGAGAGCAAGTGCTCCCCACCCCCATCCATTGTAAAATACGGTACAATTAATCAGTGGAAAAACGCTCATGGGCTGGGATGCCACAACAGTGTTACGTTTCCGTAAAAGTGTCTAAATGTGTATTCTTAATTTCTGTGCTCATCTCACCACGGTGTGGTGACGACAGTGGTTTGCAGACCACATTTGGAGTAAGCCTTCTTCTGCAGCAGGAGGCGCTTTCCGAGAACCTGCGTGGGTCTGAATACCTGGGAGCCAATAATGCATGCGTGGGTCCTGGAGGCAAACCTGGGTTCGAATCCTGGCTCCCTGCCTTAATTGCCATGGGACTTAAGTTACTTCACATTCTAACCCTCAACTCCCACAGCTGTGAAACAGGGTTAATGCATTGCCTCATAGGGTTGTTGTTAAGAGTAAAGGACAAGTGTAAAGGGTGAGCACAGTGTTTCTCTTTTTTTCATTATTGTTCTTTTTTTTACTGCAGTATAGTTGATTTACAATGTCGTGTTAGTTTCAGGTGTACAGCAAAGTATATATTGAGCTATACATACACAGTAGGTCCTTGTTGTTTATTTTGTATCCATTAATCCCAAACTCCTAACTTATCCCTCCCCCAACACCTTTCCCCTTTGGTAACCACAAGTGTGAGTCTATGTCTGTGAGTCTGTTTCTGTTTTGTAAATACTGTTTCTGTTATTTGTATCATTTTTTTAGATTCCACATGTAAGTGATATCATATGAAGTTTGTCCTAAGACAGATGTCAGAGAAAGAGCACAGGGTTTCTTGATGCTGGAGGTGGTGGTCAGAGGACAGGAGGAAGAATTGTTATTGCCATATTGATCATTATTATCCTTATTATAATGATCATTGTCATACTGTCATTTTTTAATGACGGTGATGAACTTTATAACAAAAGTCAGTGATCATGTTTCCTCATTTATTTTTGCCACCAGAATCTGAGAATCAACTTTGTCACTGCCCTTTGGCAGGCGTACAGAATCGCACGGCTTGCATTTTGTTAGCTCACCTCACCCTGGCTTCAGCTCTTTGCTGACTGCCCTCTTTTTCTCCCTGGCACGTCCTCATGTCATCACGTCCTCACGTCCTCACTCTCCTGTTGCGTCAGGGCTCGCCCATTCTGGCTGACAGACACTGACCGGCTTTCCTCAGCGCGATTCCGCCAACCTCGCTTCAGGCCAGCCTGGAAGTGTCAGCGCCTCACTCACATTGATTTATTCCTGTGCCTGGCTTGGCACGCAGAGTCTGCGTCTTTCATCCCTTTCTCAACTCCCTCCTACCAGGCTACTGGGTAGTAATAATAATAATAACAAGTAGTCATTTGGGGAAATTCTTTGAGGGCTACCTAGAAGGTAGATTCCAAAAGAGATTTCGTTTGCTTATGCCAGGCCTTTAAGGGGTGCTGCCGGTCTGAGAAGACTTTACCCAATCACTCCATGAGTGTGTGTGATTTTTCTGGTTTTGTTTTTTCCCCACCACTTAGGTAGTTGGTGAGTTTCGGCTATAAATTCATCCAAGACCAATTAATGGTTAACATGTCTCAGGGTGTTACCCTACCTTTCTTTTGCAAAAGCATCTTTCCTTGCGGTGCCTAGAACGAGGGGTTTAGGGTTAGGGAGGTTGGGAAGTGCAAGGGAGGGAAATGTGATTTACTTTTAAATCACCCTTGCTTGGAGGTTATCTGGGGACAGCACACCTTGGCTTGATGAACTGTCCCCTGCGCCCCCTTGTGGCCATGAAGGGCTTTCCCTGTCAAGGTTGGTGGATGCCCTCAAGACAAACGTACTTTTAGTTCTTCCCTTACTTCTCTCAGGTCAAATTTTACCTAGCTTTGACATGATCATTACTTATCATTTTCCCAGCTCTTCTGGTTTCTTTAGAGACTTTCCTTTTAATACAGTAACCTCTATGCTAAGGGCTTAAAGTGAATTATTTCATTTATATTTTATACATTTTTTTGTATTATCAGAAGTCTCCATATGATCTTTAAAGGGTCCTATGGGAAATCTTATGAATCCATAAAATTTGCGTAGAATTCCAGAATCTCTCTATTCGGGGTAATTCATATGATCAGTTTTAATAAGCTAAGAAATTATAAAAATAACCAGAGTCATGAATATTGTTGCATGTTATTATAATGTTATAGATAATATATTGCACTTTATTACTTTTCAATATACAGCTGTTACTGTCTGCACATTTGAGTATAATGGAATAAGTAGTTCTAAGAATTTACAGTCTGAGAAGCTGTATTACTAGACATTTCAGTCTAGTAATAACGAAGAAAGAGAATGATTACAGAAGAGGTCTTAGAGTGTGCTAAAAGAGAAAATACCATCATCGTCGTTGTCACCAATAGCAACAGCAGCATTGCTAACGTTCACTGAGCATTTACTACATTTCCATCTCTAATTTTTTTTAAAGAAATACTCTATTTTATTACTCTATTTTATTTATTTATTTATATTTTTGGCTCATTGGGTCTTTGTTGCTGCACGTGGGCTTTCTCTAGCTGCAGTGAGCGGGAGCTACTCTTAGTTGTGGTGCGCAGGCTTCTCATTGTGGTGGCTTCTCTTGTTGCGGAGCACGGGCTCTAGGTGCACGGGCTTCTGTAGTTGTGGCACGCGGGCTCAGTAGTTGTGGCTCAGGGGCTCAGTAGTTGTGGCTCATGGGCTGTAGAGCGCAGACTCAGTAGTTGTGGTGCACGGGCTTAGTTGCTCCGTGGCATGTGGGATCTTCCTAGACCAGGGCTCGAACCCATGTCCCCTGCATTGGCAGGTGGATTCTTAACCACTGCGCCACCAGGGAAGCCCCTCCATCTCTATTTTTAATAACTAGTTGACTTCTTTATTTTCAGGTATGACAAGTTCTTATGCAGGAAATAATTACAGACCTTCATTCATTCAGGATAATGAGCTCAGACACTTAATTCTTAAGGTAAGTTAAGAGATATGTTTGTCTAAGTTGTATTTGTCCTTTCATTTTTGTTTGAAAGGGAGGAAGATTTTTAGTTCTAAAAATTCCTGTTCTAAACATACAGGACTCTGTATTATACCAAATTTCCTTTAAGATAAAAATTTAAGTTATGCCAGTAAATATGTCTTATTAGTTTGGGCTAATGAATGTAGAGGCAGAGGATAGGCACTTTCCAAAGGAGAGAGCATAGCTTGTCTTTAATGCTAAGCTCCCTACACTGCCTGCTGCACTCACTTCCCACACCGTAGGCTCTACTCCCCACTGTTGGCACCTCCTTCAAGGCCATCTGCCTTGTACTCAATTCCTTCAGGATCCTGTTCTCTGCAGATGAGCCAGCCACTGCTTACTGAATGAGTTATTAGTCGATGCTTTGCCATTTCTGTCCTCATCATTTCACGTGCATGCCTGGGTTTCAGATTCACTGGTCTACAGGTTTATTTGACGTGGAAAATATGACCATGTCGTTGGCTTATCCTGCTCCCAGGAGGTAATACATGTCTTGATCTTGTGCTATTACTACTAGGCTTTATGCCTTAGTATGATTAAATAGAAAGATTTTTGATACACATTTGTCCGTTTTTCTTTTAATTTTTTTAAAGAGCCCCTTTTTTATTTGAACAGCTGAATTCAAATATAGTATTCCTGATGCTTCCTTCATCCCAGTCTGCACAGTCCTTCCGTCTCACTGCATCCACAGGCAACTGTTATTGATGTGTTTTGATATCTTTACAGAGTTTCTGTATGAGTATAGGATTCAACATAGGTAATTTTTGTATTTTGAAATATCTCAACTAGATATTCCATGCCTGGACTTTCCAAGTCAAAAACCTTACTTTAGACTGGGGTTCAGTTTGGTTTTATCAGTCTTTTTATGTAGTGAGAAAATTTCTTAAAATTAATTTTACTAGCTCTTATGACCACTCTGCTAGTTTTATTGCTACAATAATTTCCTCAAAATCTGAATGTATGTGTATGAGAGAGACAGAATTCACTTTGTATTTTTAAAATATTCACTTTGTATTTTTAAATCCTAGACTGCAGAAGGCTTCCTATTTGTGGTTGGATGTGAAAGAGGAAAAATTCTCTTCATTTCTAAATCAGTCTCCAAAATACTTAATTATGATCAGGTATCCAAAACTGAGGATATTTTCTTACTATGTTTATTAATTAAAAAAAAAAATTTTGGGGTGTGTGTGTGGCTGCGTCGGGTCTTAGTTGAGGCATGCAGGATCTTTCGTTGTGGTGTGGGCTCTTCGTTGCGGCATGCGGGCTTCTCTCTAGCTGCGGTGCATGGGCTCTAGTTTGAGGCACGCGGGCTCTCTAGTTGAGGCGCACGAGCTCAGTAGTTGTGGCATGTGGGCTTAGTTGCCCCATGGCATGTGGAATCGTAGTTCCCCAGCCAGGGATCGAACCCGTGTCCCCTGCATTGGAAGGCGATTCTTTACCACTGGACCACCAGGGAAGTCCCACTATGTTTATTTTGTAAAAACAAAACATATCTTGAAGCTCTTTTTCTGAACTCTCTCTTCCCATTGGGCTGTGGGATTGGCTTCTGCTAAGTTAGAACTAAGAGAGCTGGGAAGATGTGTGGAAAAAGTATGAATTTTTGTTATTGACAGGAGTGTTCACTTCCTTCAGCAAGTTATTTCATTTTCCTGAACCTCAGCTTCCTCCTATGTAAAAAGTGGAAATTATGATTATACCTGTCTCTCAGGATGTAAGCACTAAATATGATATCATATTTGAGTGTCTGAAAAATATCGGTCACCCTTCTCTGTTTCCTCCAAGAGACAGCATTATTATTTATTAAGTTACACACACTGCAAAACAGCTTTTTATCTAGGCTCTGGCAACAAACTCTGAAATACATCTTTCATTTAACTAGTGGTGTGATTGATTTGCCTCCTTTTTACTGAACACCATTTAATTTAAACAAGTTACTCAAAAACTATAGCACTGAAACCAACAGAGTGAATAAACTAGCACCTGTGGTCTCCTTCAAAATAGAAATAGAATAATATAATACATAATAAAAATAATATATATAGCTCTATTTACAGTAGCCAGGACATGGAAGTAACCTAAGTGTCCATCGACAGATGAATGGATAAAGAAGATGTGGCACATATATACAATGGAATATTACTCAGCCATAAAAAGTAACGAAATTGAGTTATTTGTAGTGAGGTGGATGGACCCAGAGTCTGTCATACAGAGTGACGTAAGTCAGAAGGAGAAAAACAAATACCGTATGCTAACACATATATATGGAATCTTAAAAAAAAAAAATGGTCGTGAAGAACCTAGGGGCAGGACGGGAATAAAGATGCAGACCTACTACAGAATGGACTTGAGGACACTGGGAGGGGGAAGGATAAGCTGGAACAAAGTGGGAGAGTGGCATGGATATGTTTACACTACCAAATGTAAATCCGATAGCTAGTGGGAAGCAGCTGCATAGCACAGGGAGATCAGCTCGGTGCTTTGTGACCACCTAGAGGGGTGGGATAGGGAGGGAGACGCAAGAAGGAAGAGATATGGGGATGTATGTATATGTATAGCTGATTCACTTTGTTATAAAGCAGAAACTAACACACCATTGTAAAAAAAAATAATAATATATATAAAGATATAATAAATAATATAGAAATAAGATAGCCCCCAGCTTTAATCTTAAATAACTCCCATTAATCTCTGCCTGTAGTCCCCCCAAACTTGAAAATTTGGAGAGATAGAAGGCATTCATAGATAATGAGTTAAATAGCAGAAAAAGATTTTATGAACCTACATACAGAGGGAGTGAAAACCAAATGAATCATGCAGCTGGTTATAGGTGGGGACACAAAAGCAGGGTAAGACTTGATTTTTCTGTCTTCTAATTGGAAATAGAGGACATCACACACATACATACACACCAAGATACTTGACAATTCAAGGTAGCTCTTAAGTTCCAAATTAGTAACATGGAGGCCAGCCCCACTGGACACTGACTTTGCATTTCAGAGACCATTCAAGAGACTCACTGACTGCTCAGGAGGACTTTGGGATCCCCATGGTACAGGGTCTGGTCTTCAGCTTTTCAGCCTCAGAAATCTGATTTGTCTAGAACAGCAGAGATTGGCACAACATTGTAAATCACCTGTACTTCAATTAAAAAAAACCAAAAACTGATTTGCTCTGAAGCAGTTCTGGGTATAGACTTATCTTAGCCAATCACACAATAGACTGATGTATAAATCAGATTGCTAGTGGGTTTTTTTTGTTTGTTTTGTTTTTGATAGCGATATCTAACCGCCAAGCACTCCAGGCCACTTGGGCCAGCTGGTCCATTTTTTTACCTTCTGTAGGAATGTCTGCTTGGGTAATAAAGGAGTTCAGAAGAGGGGTGATCACTGTGGGCTTCACATGTGAAGTAGAATGTCTCCTAGGCTTTAAGATGAGCAGAGAAGGGGAGGAAGACATTTCAGGTTGGGAGAAGGAATCTTGGAATTCAGGGAGTAAAAGGCAATTGGCTGGATCAGCCAGGGAACTGAGTTTCTAGAGAAAAGGTAATGAATTCCAGGTGATGAGACCATGCAAGCAAAGTCATGGGCTGAGGAATGCTGTGCATGTGGGGAGAAGTGGAATGCCAAATGAGACGTATTCCAGGTTGGATTTAAGTTATCAACAGTATGGTAATTATTTGTAAGCAGTATGGTAAATTTGAGTTACACCATAAAAATCACAGGTATTCTCTGACTTCTATATTATACTGTAATATAATCTCTTTTACTAATGGTAAAGTTTAAAGTAAATAATAATATGCCTTGAAGTAACATGTGAATTGGGGATGTTACCAAGAGTAACAAGAATAAATAGAATGTTAGTTATTAGGTGTGTGTATGTGGTTTGTGTGTATCCAGTTATGGGTCTGTGTGCATGTGTTTTTTTCTATCTGCACGTATCACTGTTTTTAACACTGACCAGGTGTTAAAAACACCTGAGCTTAAGAAAAAGCCACTTTAAACCAAAGAAAGAGTATCCTGTGTCTGTATGAGGAAAGGCAGAAATGACATGATACTGATTTTCAATGAACATCTACCTTATAAATAGGCTAGTTTGACTGGACAAAGCTTATTTGACTTCTTACATCCAAAAGATGTTGCCGAAGTAAAGGAACAACTTTCTTCCTCTGATATTTCACCAAGAGAGAAGCTAATAGATGCCGAAAGTAAGTACTCATTTCCGCATTCTTACCATTTTTTGTAAATGTAATTATTACTTCAGAGTACAGCTGTACAGTGTTTTGAAAACATTAGCTAATTATGGTTTTATCAAGAGGAGAATTATTTAGTAAACTTTATAATCATCAACCTCAGTTTAATAAAACAATATAACTATATAGAGAATTCATGTATTTGTGCACATATATAAAAACAAACACATTCATCTGAAGATGCTTTGGGGAAAATGTTATTACTTCATATTCTCTATTTTTCATATGCTAATAAAATATAGGAAAGTATCATTTGGGATAAAAAAAAAATTGCTGGAGTTTTTTTATTATTTAGTTGTATGCTGAGGGACAATTATTCTCTTTCTTAAATGTGTTAGTTAGGTCTACTCAATGTGAAAGGCCTTGCATAATTGTGCTTGAGAAGTATACATATTCTTTATCTTCTCCAGAAATAATTCTCTTCTCTGAAAATGCTTATTGCCTAATAATTATTTATAATATAAAAATAATAATGCTTTATGCTACTGATTACTGTTTTAGTTAAGGCCTTTTTCATTTAATTTTTATTTCATTTAAATTATCTTTACTATCTGCCCCCCTGGGGAAAAATATAAAGGTAAATTTCAAGTGATTATAAGTTATCAAAATGTGATTGCTTGACAAATACATTTTTTTGGTATGTTTCACTTTGGGGTTTACTGTATAATAATGTCAATAACCATTTCTCAAGTAATAGATGACCAGAAAATGTTAGGAGATAGATTTCAAAATTATTTGAAAATATTATTTTCTACCTATTCTCTTACCTTTTTGCACTATGAAAGCTGGCTTGCAAGCTCACGGTAATTTCCACACCGGAAGGAGTTGTGTGTATTCTGGCTCAAGACGATCCTTTTTCTGTCGAATCAAGAGTTGTAAAATCTCTGTTAAAGAAGAGCACGAGTGCTTACTCAACTCAAAGAAGAAAGGTATTGTCCTTTTGAAATGTCAAGTGATTTGAGCCGTGGATATAAAATTAAATGTCCTAAATATTTTCTGTACAAGAAAAAAAAATAAGCTGAATGGTCGAGGCAAATAATTGAGGCCAAAAGCATTTATTTATCTAAATAATTCTGGTTCTGGTGAACCAAGACCGTGTTAAGTAGATCCAACCATAAGTGAATCAGCTAACCTACACAGCAGTCCATATGAGAGAAAACCTTGGCGGCCAACCCAACTACCTTAACATGGCTGAAATCTCTGTGATGTTCGATGCAAGCTATAAATTGAGTAGAGGCTAACATTATCAAGTTTTGTTTGTGTTTTAAAGACTACCAGATTAATTTCTCTCTCCTTCTGTGAAGAAAAGAGTTTCCACATGTGGACTTGCTTAGTACTAATATTTCAGTCATCTCTTTGTTGTGGTGCATGGCTAGTGTCCAGGATAACCATTTTACTTCTGTAAAACCTGATCTCACCCTCTGCCCCCTGGCCTAGCATCTTACTCTTTGTTTCTAAACCTTGCAACTGCGTAGGTTGCAACCTCTCTATTCTTTTTGAGAACCACTGCTTTAAACTCTTGTGTCAAGTGTGAGATTCTTTGGGAACACAAGAAGAGGAAAGGGTAGAGGAAGAGGGGATGCCCTGGGCAGCAGTGCCGAGACTGGTGCAGGCTCAGCAGCCATGGCTCACGGGCCCAGCCGCTCTGCGGCATGTGGGATCTTCCCGGACCGGGGCACGAACCCGCGTCCCCTGCATCGGCAGGCGGACTCTCAACCACTGCGCCACCAGGAAAGCCCGCTTACAGTTTTTTTACAGCATGCAAAATAATGTTTGAAGGCCATTGCTTTAGAGATTAGAGAAGTAATAGATGAGTCACAGGATACCCCTAGGAACACCTCTGTGCTTTTAGTAGACCCCTCACCTGATAGTGAGAAAGACTTTTTTCATGTTATATGAGGTCCAGTGGGAGCTAAGTGACCATAGCCATCACCGCAGTAACATATGAAGTACTAAATCAGACACCCTGGGTCTGCCCCCCTTAGGACTTCATATTAAGACCACAGGAAGGTCAAGACATGTAGACCAGCTAGGAGAACCTCACAAACATTTCAAAAGATCTGTCCCCGAATAAGGAAGACTACAGGATGATCAGTGGAGATATGAAAGGTTTAAGAGGACAGCTTGGTGATGTGCTTCTCCACCATAATGAAGGTTTAATCCTGAATTGACAAGTGCCCAGTGCGGAAGAAAAGATTGGTGCCTGTCAAGCCTATGGCCCTGGAGGCTTCCCAGACTCAGATCTCCAGAACAGGATGCCAAGAGCAGCGCCAGGGCGTCCTGCTGGAAGGAATGGAGAGTGCAAGCCCATTGGCAGACCCTGGACCATTAAAGCACAGGCAACACCTCTTTCCAGGAAATCTTCCCTGACACCCTCCCCTTGTTGGTTGGCTTGAGTCCCCAGTACGCGCTTTTGCTAATCCATTAATAATCCTGAGCATCTCTTACATCACAGCCCTTTCCACACTGTATCAGAATTATTATTATTTTTTTGTTTGCCTCCAACACTAAACTGAGAGCTTCACTTCTCTTTCCATGATGCCTGGCACACAGTAGGCACTGAAACATTTACTGAAGGCATAAGTGACCGTCCTCTTGCCCTTTGTTCCTGATTCACTGACCACATCATTGCTCTTCAGTCTACAAGAACAATTAAGAATCCAGTGAATTAGTCTACATTATAGGGTCTTTCTTTCACCAAAGAAGCAATTTAAACACATTTTGAGATTTTTTTCCCCCAAGACATTTTGAGCAACTACTATGGACTGAATTATGTCCCCTAAAATCCATATGTTGAAGTCCAGTGTGGTCGTATTTGGAGATGGGACCTTTGGGAGATAATTACGTTTAGGTGAGGTCGTGAGGGTGAGGCCCTCCTTCTAAGTGGAGACCCCAGAGAGTTTGCAGTCTTGTGAGCACACAGCGAGATGGTAGCTGTCTGTGAGCTAGGATGAGAGTCCCCACCAGAACTCAACTATGTTGCCATCCTGACCTCGGAGCTCCAGCCTCCAGAACTGTGAGGAAATAAACTTCTGTTAGTTAAGCCACTCAGCCTGTAGTGCTTTGTTATGCGGGCCCCAGCCTGACTAGGATGGGAAACAGCTTGGATCATTTTTCTCTACCAGAATTCCAATAAGTAAATCTGAAAAGGCTCTGCAGTGGAAACCAAAGGAACCTTGGCCTTGCTGAAAATAAATGTATGTTTATTAAGTTGGCATTTTACAGTTTGTCTTGAAATACGGGACTGCAAGTCACAAATAGGTGGTAGGACTGTACATTGTCTAGGCTCATCCTTTCTCTTACCTTAGAGTTTTCATTTCATTTTTTGTCAAATTCTAGGACAGCACATGACTGAATATATACAGTCAGTCACTAATAATAATCTTAGAGGTATAATGCTTTCTGTGTCTGACCTTTTAACCCTTTGTAAAGATACCAAAAGGAAAGTGAGATATCTTCTGTGAAACTACGTGGTACTGTGGTAGCATTCCAAAGCAGTCTTGTAAATACTGAATCTTAAGCAAAAACACATGTGTATAGTCATAGGTTAAAAAAAAAAATCCAAGCAGCATTCTTGAAGAATGTAATAATCAAACTTTACTCCTTCCATGTGGTTTCTAAAAGGATTGTTTTTTTAATTATAAGTTTTAGAGATATATAAGAGAGGCAGGGAAAGTTTCTTTCCTTTGAAATAAATATTGATAATCCTACTGGGAAAATACAGATATTTCAAGAATATCTGGTAAATGGTCAATTGGAGCTAATTTATAGTTGAATTCTGTGATGCATTAAAGAAACTGAAATATCTTTAAGTCCCTCCGTTGTCCCAGGTTCTTCTACTAGGCCCTGCTTCACAACAGCCATGCTGGTGGACAGGCTTTAGGGCAGAGTGGACAGGGCCTGGGCTCTGAATTCAGTAGAATTTTCATGTCAGGTCTGCTGCTTAACAACTGTGCGACGTTAGGCAAGTTCCTCTCAATATATGGAAAATGGGTGGGTGGACTGAATTGTGTTTCCCCTAAATCCACATGTAGAAGGCCTTATTCCCAATGTGACTGTATTTGGAGACAGGGCCTTTAAAGAGGTAATAAAGGTTAAGGGAGGTCATAAGAGTGGGGCCCTAATCCGGTGTGACTGGTATCCTTATAAGAGGAGGAGAAGACACCAGGGGTGCATACACGTAGAGGAGGCCACCTGAGGATGCAGTGAGAGAGGCCTCAGGAGAAACCAAGCCTTCCAACACCTTGATCATGGACCTCTAGCCCCCAGAACTTGGAGAAAATAAATTTCTATTGTTTAAGCCACCAGTCTGTGGTATTTTGTGTAGCAGCCTGAGCAGACTGATACAATGGCTAGACTAACAGCACCTCACGGGAGTGTGGTTAGGATTACATGTAGCTGAGGCAGTGTTTGGCTCCTAGTAAGCACTCACTATGTGCAAGCTCTTATTTGTGGCTCAGAAAGAAGAGAGGGAAAATAAAAGAGCAAGAAAGAGAATCAGTATGTATTTAAAGTCTGTATGCCAAGCACTTTGCATAAGTACCTAATTTAATTTGCGTAACAGTCCTCTGCAAACCATCCCAGCCTTGCAAATGAGAAAAACCAGAAGCTGAAAAAGGTTCTGTAACTTGTCTGAAGTGACATAGAAAGTGGCAGAATCAGGAATCTGGCTTTAAAATCTGTCTTCTTTCCACTATGCCATGCCGCCTATTAGAGTAGCTTCCTAGATGCCAAAGGTTATTAATGGGAGAGATCCATTCTAGATGATTTCTGCAGCAGACACACAGCAAGGGGGTCGGCTCCTGTTGTGGGAATGTACCCCCGCCCACACACAGATGCTCATCCCCACGCGAAGCTGGGCCACACAGATGCCTGCAGTTAGAGCCAAGTATGTTTTCAAAGAGGACTTTTTAATCTGCTCAAGTACTTGACCAGGTATTCACTTAATACTCCAAAGCTCTGTGCCAAAGGCATGAGGTCGATTTGGCCTAAGAGGTGATGAGGGCTTGTGTTAACCATCAGTGGGGCCAGTCCCCACAGTGGAAGAGTTGGAAGTTGGGGAGCAGTGTATGTAGACAGACATGTAGACAGATGCCTGGGCCCCGATGAGGTAACCGCAGAATGTAACCCTGATTGGCCACGTGGATGGCTTCCCACTCATGAGACTGTTTTGTATTTTACTTTAACCAAAGGCAGTGTCCGTCAAGTGAAATGATTATCTTTTGCATAGAGTTGCTACTACATTGTTTTTTCCAATAATAATTAGCTAATGGAATTCACTATGTTTTAAGACCACTCCCTATTAATGAAGAAAGCCTGTAGTTAGTAAAGGTGTTTTTCTTCCCTTTTACCAGGACATGCCAGTTCCATTTAAAATTTTAAATTATTGCTTAAGACTATTTTTTAGAGCAGTTTTAGGTTTACAACAAAATCGAGAGAGAGGTACAGAGATTTCCCATGTACCCCTTGCCCTCACACATGTATAGCTTCCCCCATTATCAACATCTCCCACCCAGAATGCCATATATATTTTTTAAAACAAGGGTGAAACCTACATTGACACATCACAATTACACAAAGTCTATTAGTTTATCTTAGGGTTCACTCTTTGTGTTGTACATTCTGTGGGTTTGGACAAATGTATAATTACATACGTCCATCGTTGTAATATCACACAGAGTATTTTCACTGCCCTAAAAATCTTCTGTGCTCTGTCTATTCATCTCTCACCCAAACTAGCCCTGGCAATCACTTATTTTTTCTCTCCTACTTTTGCCTTCGTTATATTTAAATTTAAAAGAAGAGAGACTAGAAAGCAGCCCTTTTAATGCTAATTGAAAATAAATTTAAGGGGCTTCCCTGGTGACGCAGTGGTTAAGGCTCTGCACTCCCAATGCAGGGGACCTACGTTCGATCTGTGGTCAGGGAACTAGATCCCACACACGTGCCGTAACTAAGAGTTCACATGCTACAACTAAAGAGCCGGTGAGCCGCAACTAAGGAGCCCTCCTTCCACAACTAAGGAGCCCATATGCCACAACTAAGGAGCCTGCCAGCCACAGCTAAGAACCAACACAACCAAAAAAAATAAAAATTAAGGTTTATGGAAAGGCCATTTCTCAAGATTGGCTATGAGTCGCTCAAATGGGGCTTCATTATATTATTCTCTCTGATTTTGTGAATATTTGAGATTTTCCATAATAAAAAGTTTTTTAAAAACATGATTGGCATTAAAAACATTATTTCTACCATGATTCTAACATAAATGCCATGGATTCAAATTTTGAAACAGCTTTTAAAATGGGGTTAAGATTGCTTATGTATCTCCACTTGTGAAATCAAATGCTGATAAGGATGGATGATTGTTACCAAATATCTTAGGTATTTCTTAAATTTATCTTGGTAAGATAATCAGTAATCCATGGGCTTCTTGTGCAACAAGATGTGGCATCCTCTCATGCCCCTTGGCTTCCAGTGTCCAATACTCGTGACTCTCTGCTTGACCTCTTTCTCTGGTCCTTAGAGACAGTTCTGCCTGTACCAGCAAGGGGCGGACCTCCAGTGCTGGGGAGTCAGTGCTCCCCGGAGGGTCCCTCATCCACTGACTGAGGGGAGCTGATGGATGAATATTCTTGCTCTCTTTTCCTTGAGGCCGTTCAAGCTGCATAACTGTGGTTCTTGTTCTACATTTTTTTCCCAGAATGCCCCAATAGGTTAAGCTTTAGTTTCCCAAAGCGGGGACTTGTTGAAAAATGTATCTATTATTAGCTTCTTTGTCTTCCCTGTCTCACTTCCCTGCCAGAGTTCCCTTGGGAGCATCTCTCAAATACACTTCTTATACTCAAATCCTTGTCTCAGGATCAGCGTCTGTGAGAATTCAAAGTAAGCCATCAAGATACCAAGTTGAGAGACCCAGCCGGCAACTTGTGGAAGAACAATTTCATAAAGGATTTTGAAAAGATACCCTGTGGATTAAGGCAGTGTTTGGGTTGTTTTTGTTTGTTTGTTTTTCTCTTTTTAAAATCATGCAGTCGATTGCACATGAGTCTACCCTGTGGAGCTGATTGTAAATAATTAGTTTGAGAGGATTGAGGCCCATGACCCCAGTATTTAGGTAAAAGTCTAAAGAATTCTTGGGATGAGAGGATTTTCTTTTTTTGAATTTTTCAATTTTATTTTATTTTATTTTTATACAGCAGGTTCTTATTAGTCATCAGTTTTATCCACATCACTGTATATATGTCAATCCCAATCTCCCAATTCTTCACACCACCACCACCACCACCCTGCCGCTTTCCCCGCTTGGTGTCCATACGTTTGTTCTCTACATCTGTGTCTCTATTTCTGCCCTGCAAACCAGTTCATCTGTACCATTTTTCTAGGTTCCACATATATGCATTAATATATGATATTTGTTTTTCTCTTTCTGACTTACTTCACTCTGTATGACAGTCTCTAGATCCATCCATGCCTCAACAAATGACCCAATTTCATTCCTTTTTATGGCTGAGTAATATTCCATTGTATATACGTAGCACATCTTCTTTATCCATTCGTCTGTCAATGGGCATCTAGGTTGCTTCCATGTCCTGGCTGTTGTAAATAGTGCAGCAATGAACATTGGGGTGCATGTGTCTTTTTGAATTACGGTTTTCTCTGGGTATATGCCCATTATTGGGATTGCTAGGTCATATGGTAATTCTATTTTTAGTTTTCTAAAGAACCTCCATACTGTTCTCCATAGTGGCTGTATCAGTTTACATTCCCACCAACAGTGCAAGAGGGTTCCCTTTTCTCCACACCCTCTCCAGCATTTGTTGTTTGTAGATTTTCTGATGATGCCCATTCTGACTGGTGTGAGGTGATACCTCATTGTAGCTTTGATTTGCATTTCTCTAATAATTAGTGATGTTGAGCAGCTTTTCATGGGCTTCTTGGCCATCTGTATGTCTTCTTTGGAGAAATGTCTATTTAACTCTTCTGCCCATTTTTGGATTAGGTTGTTTGTTTTTTTAATATTGAGCTGCACGAGCTACTTATATATTTTGGAGATTAATCCTTTGTCCGTTGATTCATTTGCAAATATTTTCTCCCATTCTGAGGGTTGTCTTTTCGTCTTGTTTATGGTTTCCTTTGCTGTGCAAAAGCTTTGAAGTTTCATTAGGTCCCATTTGTTTATTTTTGTTTTTATTTCCATTACTCTAGGAGGTGGATCAAAAAAGATCTTGCTGTGATTTATGTCAAAGAGTGTTCTTCCTACGTTTTCCTCTAAGAGTTATATACTGTCCAGTCTTACATTTAGGTCTTTAATCCATTTTAAGTTTACTTTTCTGTATGGTATCAGGGAGTGTTCTAATTTCATTCTTTTACATGTAGCTGTCCAGTTTTCCCAGCACCACTTATTGAAGAGATGTATTTTCTCCATTGTATATCTTTGCCTCCTTTGTCATAGATTGGTTGACCATAGGTGCGTGGGTTTATCTCTGGGCTTTCTATCTTGTTCCATTGATCTGTGTTTCTGTTTTTGTGCCAGTACCATATTGTCTCGATTACTGCAGCCTTGTAGTATAGTCTGAAGTCAGAGAGTCTGATTACTCCAGCTCCGTTTTTTTCCCTCAAGACTGCTTTGGCTATTCTGGGTCTTTTGTGTCTCCATACAAATTTTAAGATTTTTTGTTCTAGTTCCATAAAAAATGCCATTGGTAATTTGATAGGGATTGCATTGAATCTGTAGATTGCTTTGGGTAGTATAGTCATTTTCACAATATTGATTCTTCCAATCCAAGAACGTGGTATATCTCTCCATCTGTTGGTATCATCTTTAATTTCTTTCATCAGTGTCTTATGGTTTTCTGCATACAGGTCTTTTGTCTCCCTAGGTAGGTTTATTCCTAGGTATTTTGTTCTTTTTGTTGCAGTGGTAAATGGGAGTGTTTCCATAATTTCTCTTTCAGATTTTTCATCATTAGTGTTTAGGAATGCAAGAGATTTCTGTGCATTAATTTTGTATCCTGCAGCTTTACCACATTCATTGATTAGCTCTAGTAGTTTTCTGGTGGCATCTTTAGGATTCTCTATGTATAGTATCATGTCATCTGCAAACAGTGAGAGTTTTACTTCTTCTTTTCCAATTTGTATTCCTTTTATTTCTTTTTCTTCTCTGATTGCCATGGCTAGGACTTCCAAAACTATGTTGAATAATAGCAGTGAGAGTGGACATTCTTGACTTGTTCCTGATCTTAGAGGAAATGCTTTCAGTTTTTCACCACTGAGAATGATGTTTGCTCTGGGTTTGTCGTGTATGGCCTTTATTATGTTGAGGTACGTTCCCTCTGTGCCCACTTTCTGGAGGGTTTTTATCATAAATGGGTGTTGAATTTTGTCAAAAGCTTTTTCTGCATCTGTTGAGATGATCATATGGTTTTTATTCTTCAGTTTGTTAATGTGGTGTATCACATTGATTGATTTGCATATATTGAAGAATCCTTGCATCCCTGGGATAAATCCCACTTGATCATGGTGTATGATCCTTCTAATGTGTTGTTGGATTCTGTTTGCTAGTATTTTGTTGAGGATTTTTGCATCTATATTCATCAGTGGTATTGGTCTGTAATTTTCTTTTTTTGTAGTATCTTTGTCTGGTTTTGGTATCAGGGTGATGGTGGCCTCATAGAATGAGTTTGGGAGTGTTCCTTCCTCTGCAATTATTTGGAAGAGTTTGAGAAGGTTGTGTGTTAGCTCTTCTCTAAATGTTTGATAGAATTCACCTGTGAAGCCATCTGGTCCTGGACTTTTGTTTGTTGGAAGATTTTTAATCACAGTTTCAATTTCATTACTTGTGATTGGTCTGTTCATATTTTCTATTTCTTCCTGGTTCAGTCTTGGAAGGTTATACCTTTCTAAGAATTTGTCCATTTCTTCCAGTTTGTCCATTTTATTGCCATAGAGTTGCTTGTAGTAGTCTCTTAGGATGCTTTGTATTTCTGCAGTGTCTGTTGTAACTTCTCCTTTTTCATTTCTAATTTCATTGATTTGAGTCCTCTCCCTCTTTTTCTTGATGAGTCTGGCTAATGGTTTAATCAATTTTTTTTATCTTTTCAAAAAACCAGCTTTTAGTTTTATTGATCTTTGCTATTGTTTTCTTTGTTTCTATTTCATTTATTTCTGCTCTGGTTTTTATGATTTCTTCTGCTAACTTTGGGTTTTGTTTGTTCTTCTTTCTGTTGCTCCTTTAGATGTAAGGTTAGATTGTTTATTTGAGATTGTTCTTGTTTGTAGACGTAGGCTTGTATAGCTATAACTTCCCTCTTAGAACTCCTTTTGCTGCATCCCATAGGTTTTGGATCGTCGTGTTTTCATTGTCATTTGTCTCTAGGTATTTTTTGATTTCCTCTTTGATTTCTTCAGTGATCTCTTGGTTATTTAGTATTGTATTGTTTAGCCTCCATGTGTTTGTGTTTTTTACGTTTTTTTCCCTGTAATTGATTTCTAATCTCATAGCGTTGTGGTCAGAAAAGATGCTTGATATGATTTCAATTTTCTTAAATTTCCTGAGGCTTGATTTGTGACCCAAGATATGATCTGTCCTGGAGGATGTTCCATGAGCACTTGAAAAGAAAGTGTAATCTGCTGTTTTTGGATGGAATGTCCTATAAATATCAATTAAATCTATCTGGTCTATTGTGTCATTTAAAGCTTGTTTCCTTATTAATTTTCTGTTTGGATGATCTGTCCATTGGTGTAAGTGAGGTGTTAAAAGTCCCCCACTATTATTGTGTTACTGTCAATTTCCTCTTTTATAGCTGTTAGCAGTTGCCTTATGTATTGAGGTTCTCCTATGTTGGGTGCATATATATTTATAATTGTTATATCTTCTTCTTGGATTGATCCCTTGATCATTATGTAGTGTCCTTCCTTGTCTCTTGTAACATTATTTTAAAGTCTATTTTATCTGATATGAGTGTTGCTACTCCACCTTTCTTTTGATTTCCATTTGCATGGAATATCTTTTTCCATGCCCTCACTTTCAGTCTGAATGTGTCCCTAGGTCTGAAGTGGGTCTTTTGTAGACAGCGTATATATGGGTCTTGTTTCTGTATCCATTCAGCAAGTGTGTGTCTTTTGGTTGGAGCATTTAATCCATTCACGTTTAAGGTGATTATCAATATGTATGTTCCTATGACCATTTTCTTAATTGTTTTGGCTTTATTTTGTAGGTCCTTTTCTTCTCTTGTGTTTCCCACTTAGAGAAGTTCCTTTAGCATTTGTTTTAGAGCTGGTTTGGTGGAGGTGAATTCTCTTAGTTTTTGCTTGTCTGTAAAGCTTTTGATTTCTCCATTAAATCTGAATGAGATCCTTGCCGGGTAGAGTAATCTTGGTTGTAGTTTCTTCCCTTTCATCACTTTAAGTATATACTGCCACTCCCTTCTGGCTTGTAGAGTTTCTGCTGAGAAATCAGCTGTTAACCTTATGGAAGTTCCCTTGTATGTTATTTGTTGGAAAACCCTTGCTGCTTTCAATAATTTTTCTTTGTCTTTAATTTTTGCCAATTTGATTACTGTGTGTCTCGGCGTGTTTCTCATTGGGTTTATCCTGTATGGGACTCGCTGCGCTTCATGGACTTGGGTGGCTATTTCCTTTCCCATGTTAGGGAAGTTTTCAACTATAATCTCTTCAAATATTTCCTCGGGTCCTTTCTCTCTCTCTTCTCCTTCCTGGACCCCTACAATGCTAATGTTGTTGTGTTTAATGTTGTCCCAGAGGTCTCTTAGGCTGTCTTCATTTCTTTTTCTTTATTCTGTTCCATAGCAGTGAATTCCACCATTCTGTATTCCAGGTCACTTATCCGTTCTTCTGCCTCAGTTATTCTGCTATTGATTCCTTCTAGTGTATTTTTCATTTCAGTTATTGTATTGTTCATCTCTGTTTGTTTGTTCTTTAATTCTTCTCGGTCTTTGTTAAACATTTCTTCCATCTTCTTGATCTTTATCTTCATTCTTTTTCTGAGGTCCTGGATCATGTTCACTATCATTATTCTGAATTCTTTTTCTGGAAGGTTGCCTATCTCCACTTCATTTAGTTGTTTTTCTGGGGTTTTATCTTGTTCCTTCATCTGGCACATAGCCCTCTGCCTTTTCATCTTGTCTATCTTTCTGTGAATGTGGTTTTTGTTCCACAGGCTGCAGGATTGTAGTACTTCTTGCTTCTGCTGTCTGCCCTCTGGTGGATGAGGCTGTCTAAGAGGCTTGTGCAAGTTTCCTGATGGGAGGAACTGGTGGTGGGTAGAGGGACTGTTGCTCTGGTGGGTAGAGCTCAGTAAAACTTTAATCCGCTTGACTGCTGATGGATGGGACTGGGTTCCCTTCCTGCTGGTTGTTTGGCCTGAGGCAACCCAACACTGGAGCCTACCCGGGCTCTTTGGTGGGGCTAATGGCAGACTTTGGGAGGGCTCAGGCCAAGGAGTACTTCCCAGAACTTCTGCTGCCAGTCTCCTCGTGCTCACGGTGAGACAGAGCCACCCCCCGCCTCTGAAGGAGACCCTCCAACACTAGCAGGTATGTCTGGTTCGGCCTCCTCTGGGGTCACTGCTCCTTCCCCTGGGTCCCAGTGCGCACACTACTTTGTGTGTGCCCTCCAAGAGTGGAGTCTCTGTTTCCCCCAGTGCTGTCAAAGTCCTGCCATCAAATCCTGCTAGCCTTCAAAGTCTGATTCTCTAGGAATTCCTCCTCCTGTTGCCAGACCCCCAGGTTGGGGAGCCTGATGTGGGGCTCAGAGCCTTCACTCCAGTGGGTGGACTTCTGTGGTATAAGTGTTCTCCCGTTTGTGAGTCACCCACCCAGCAGTTATGGGATTTGATTTTATTGTGATTGCGCCCCTCCTCCCATCTCATTGCGGCATTGCGCCCCTCCTCCCATCTCATTGCGGCTTCTCCTTTGCCTTTGGATGTGGGGTATCTTTTTTGGTGATTTCCAGTGTCTTCCTGTCGATGACTGTTCAGCAGTTAGTTGTGATTCTGGTGTTCTCACAAGAGGGAGTGAGAGCACATCCTTCTACTCCGCCATCTTGAAGCAATCCCCAAGAGGATTTTTTAATAGGATTTTTTTAAACTTTAAATAATTGATCAAATGGGTCAAATTCCATCAGTGAATGGAATTACACAATCCCAGCTAGAATTTTGCCAACTGAATAAATGTTCAAGGTGAGAATTGAGGGACAGATTGAGTTGGAAGTTGTTAGTAATCCTATTGTTAGAGAAGAATTAAAGAGGCTAGGTTCTGTGTGATGAGATTCCATATGTAAATTTAAAACATTTTTCAGTCTATATTTTCCATTGAGTAGAATATTTTTCATCAGTATCATTTGTAAATTTGCAAGCATCTTCAGAAATGCCAAACTCAGTTTATAAGCCTTTTTTAAGTTAAGTTATTTTTTTATTGAAGTAACTTTTGTTTATAACATTATGTGTTTCATGTGTACAACATTATATTTCTACTTCTGTATACACTGTAGTATCCTCACCACCAAAAGTTTAGTTTCCATCCATCACCATATGGTTGATTTCCCTTTACTCATCTTGCCCTCCCCTCTGCCCCCACTCTCCTTCTCCCCTACCCCTCTGGTGACCACCACTCTGTTCTCTGTATCTATGTGTTTGCTTTTGTTTGGTTTGGTTTGTTCATTTATTTTGGTTTTTGTTTGTTTGTTTTTTATATTCTAAATATAAGTGAAATCACATGGTATTTGTCTTTCTTCATCTGACTTATGTCACTCAGCATAATATACTCAGGGTCCACCCATGTTGTCACAGATGTAAACCTTTTTATTTTTGACTGCCATCTAATTTTGTTAATATGAATGAAAACCTTGTATTACACTTACCCCAATTTTTAATTCCTTTAAGATATCTTGGATGTTGGGTGAGGTGAAGGGAGGAGCCCAGGTTTCTCATTTAACTACCTGGGTTGATTGTGGTGTCATTAAGCAGGATAGGGAATAAGTGATAAAGGCTTGGGTTGGGGTTGGAAGAGATAACGACATGTAATTTAAGGCATCTGTGGGCTGTGGAGGGGATGATGTCTGTTAGGTGTTGAATACAAGTTTCTATGCAGGGCTTACAAGAGCTAAACTATCTGTTCCCTGCTTTATTCTGCCACTTCCCCATCACAGACTATGCTTCAGCTGCTTCTGACTGCTCGCTCTTGACTCTCTTTGCACTGGCTGTTCCCTCTGACTGGAACACCTTTTTGTAGTACTCCCCCTCCATCACTCAGGCAACTCCTGTTTGAACACCTTCTGTGACAGGCACTCACTACCATCAAGTAGCACCACAGTAGCAGTTCACAGAGGGAGTTCTGGAGCCAGCCTGTCTGGATGTAAACCCTCAGCTCCACCCTTCCCTGCTGTGACCCTGGCAGTAACTCTCAGTTTCCTGAGATAATGGGGATGATATTAGAACCTATCATAGGACTACTAAGAAGAATAAATGAATTATTCATTTAGAGAACTTAAAACAGAGCATGGCACATAAAGTGTTCTTTATACCTTTGCTATTACTATTAGTTGCTATCTTATAAGAGAGCCCATATCTTCCATTTAAAAAAATTTTTTCTTTTTTAAAGATTTGTAATAACAGTCTTAGCAACAGGTGCCAACTTAAAACAATGACTGTTCTGGTCTTTTCTAAATCTTATCACAAGCAACTGTTTTAAGTAACTTTTATCAGCTTTCCCCCCCGTTTTTAACCTTTAAGTTACTTTTTTGTAGATTGCCATAATCTGTATACTGCCTATCTTTTATACTGTCATCGTTTTCTTAAGCATTTCCTGTTATTTGAATATATGGATTATTTCCAATTTTTTATTTTTCTGATTGGATCTGTTTGATGAGCTTTTTCTTGAGTTAATTGCTTAAGATTTTTTTGAAAAGTGAAATTTGAGTCAAGTTTTATACATTTTATTATAAATTTCTCTAAATGTTCTCTGAAATGTCTCTATAATCTATTATAATCATATGTATCTATTAGCCATTATAAGTGCTTACATAAGAAATTTATGAATATATCCATGTATCCTTTAAATTTATGAATATAAATTATACCAAAATTTAAATAAGCTGAAAACAATACTTCTGTAGCTGAGAGCAAGGGAGCATGAAGTTTAACTTTTTCTAATACGTAAAGTACTGTAATTTAAAAAATTAACTTGGAAATAACAAAATAACTATAGACCTATTTAAACCGAAATTAAAACAATCATTTTGATGTAGTATGTATAGTTTAGTTCTTGAGAAAAATAACCCATTAGGGATGAAGTTGTTAAGTAAACATGATTGATGATTTCTTTTTAATGCAATCCTATTCCCTTTTCATGTTTAGCATATTTAAAGACTATTTCATAGCACAATTATAACTATTACAAATGTCAGTGTAACAAATTTAAGAATTCATAATGGTTCAAATGCTTTTTAAATTTTTATCTTTTTTTTTAGTTTTATTGTGATATAGTTGACAAATGCTTTTTTTTTTTTTAAAACCTTTGAATTAGATCATAGAAAATTCTGTACTATCCACTGCACTGGTTACTTGAGAAACTGGCCTCCAAATATTGTTGGAATGGAAGAAGAAACGGACAATAAGAAAGACAGTAGTAATTTTACCTGCCTTGTTGCCATTGGAAGATTACATCCATATATTGTCCCACAGAACAGTGGAGAGATTAAAGTGAAACCAACTGAATTTATTACCCGTTTTGCAGTGAATGGACAATTTGTCTATGTTGATCAAAGGTAAACATTTATGTGCCATAATGATTAGAGTTCAATGGGATGTTTAAGGCTATTAAAGATGTGGCTTAGGGGCTTCCCTGGTGTCGCAGTGGTTGAGAGTCCGCCTGCTGATGCAGGGGACGCGGGTTCGTGCCCCGGTCCGGGAGGATCCCACATGCCGCGGAGTGGCTGGGCCCGTGAGCCATGGCCGCTGAGCCTGCCATGAGTCCGGAACCTGTGCTCCGCAACGGAAGAGGCCACAACAGTGAGAGGCCCGCGTACCGCAAAAAAAAAAAAAAAAAAAAGATGTGGCTTAGTAGCACGGCTAGATTTCTTTTTTAACGCTTTAGAACAGGAAATAAAGTTTAAGTGAAATAAGGATATGGATATGTCAGTAAATTTGTTCAAGCCAAATTGTAAACTTGAAATATTTCTTAGCCAATGGTGCAGAAACTGGGCATGGTCTATGGCCACAATTTTATTGGTGAATGGTAGGAATAGCGTACCCTGGATTGGGTAGGTGGCCTCTGGAGTAGCCTGGTGCCTGGGTGTCCATTCTGCTTTGCAGCTCTAATCTGGGTCTAGGGCAGCCAAAGGAGCCCAGTAAAGCAAATGGGTTACTCATCCCCCCAGTCTACTTCTCTACTATCCTGACCATGTATGGAACAACAGTATTCTGGAAGGGGATACATTCACCAATTCTGAACTTTATTTTTAATTTTAAAACCAGGGCAACAGCAATTTTAGGATATCTGCCTCAGGAACTTTTGGGAACTTCTTGTTATGAATATTTTCATCAAGATGACCATAGTAATTTGACTGACAAGCACAAAGCAGGTATGCATTGAGTGGGATCGTCTTTTGGTACTTTTTAATTACAACTTCAACTCTTAATTTTTCATTCCTGTGAAGTCTGAACCTTGAATTAATCCTTAAGGGATTGATTTATGTAGTGGTAGACTGTTATGCTGATTATTTTCTTTTCTTGTCAAGTTCTGCAGAGTAAAGAGAAAATATTTACAGATTCATACAAATTCAGAGCAAAAGATGGCTCTTTCGTAACTTTAAAAAGCCAGTGGTTTAGTTTCACAAATCCTTGGACCAAAGAACTGGAATATATTGTGTCTGTCAACACTTTAGTTTTGTAAGTAATTTTTTATGTTGTTAAGACCTTTATATTGATTTCAAATGAGTATCTTTGCTTCCCTCTTTTCATCTTGCTAAATCATTAAAACTGTTTGATCCTCTGGCTTTATAACTTGAGTATAATGCCATTTGCAGCAACATAGATGGACCTAGAGATTATCCTACTAAGTGGAGTAAATCAGACAGAGAAAGACAAATATCATATGATATCACTTATATGTAGAATCTAAAGAATGATACAAGTGAACTTATTTACACAACAGAAATAGTCTCACATAGAAAACAAACTTACGGTTGCCAAAGAGGAATGGGGGTATAAATCGAGAATTGGGGATTAACAGATACACAGTATTATATATAAAATAGATAAGCAACAAGGACCTACTATATAGCACAGAGAACTATATTCAATATCTTATAATAACCTATAGTGGAAAAGAAACTGAAAAGGAATATGTGTGTATACATATATGTTTATGTATATTAATCACTTTGCTGTACCCCTGAATCACTGTAAATCAACTATACTTCAATTAAAAAAAAAACCCTGTGTGATCCTCTGGCTTTGGAATTTGAGTATATATTTTGAGTAATTCATTCACTGTTCATTGGCATTAGTTCTCAGAATTAAGCTAAAAGTTTGCCCTTTCATGAAAAATTCCTTTTGGCGTAGTATAAAATGTGACAGTAAATGCATTTATTCAGGCAATTGTTTTGAACCCTTCATGGCCTTGCTTTGTCCTTCCAAAAAACTATGTGGATGTGGCTTTAAACTGTTTAAAATGGTAAGAAACTGTTTTGTCCTCCACATCATTTTTGCATGTCCATCTTCTGAGCCTTGGGAGCACATATGCTTGTGCAGGAGTACTTGGCTGAGGGATAAGCACAAATCCAGCCCATTCACTGCCTTCCAAGCCCTGGTCTATGGCTGTGTCAGCCTGAAGGAAGAGCCAGCTTTTCCTGATTTGCTCAATATGCTAGCATGGCCTTGTTCTAAGTATTATTTTTCTGTGTTTCTCTTTAAAATTGCTATAAGGTTTTATCAAACATATTCTATTTCCTTATGTACAATATTTAAAAAAAGAGCCCCCCAATTCTTAGTACCTCCAGCAGGTACTAATTACCCATCCCAATAATTCTATTATTCATACCAATAATTCTTGTCTCCTTATCATTAGAATATGAGCTGAGAGTTTGTATCTTTGGAAGCATGTACATTACAGGGTAATAGGACATCTGGCAAAAGCCCTGGTACTTAGCACATCAATACCTCTGTCTCTGGTGGTGACATTAACAATATGTATATAAAACACAAATAGGTCAAAAACTGATAATTCAAATACACAGAGCTTAATGTAGTTGCTTTAACATTTTCCTTCAACTTAAAAAAAAATCACCTATGGTGTTTCTTAATTCTAGGGGACATAGTGATACTGGAGAAACATCATTACTTCCTTGCAGCTCTCAATCATCAGAAGGTAAGTTAGTTTTAGGTGATGGAGACTTATTACTAAGACTGTTATTATTAAGTTACCATCTTTTTCTGTCTTGGAGAGGGAAAAATTTCAAGGTGAAATCAAAAAGATTTCAGGGGCTTCCCTGGTGGCGCAGTGGTTAAGAGTCTGCCTGCCAATGCAGGGGACGCGGGTTCGCGCCCTGGTCTGGGAAGATCCCACATGCCACGGAGCAACTGGGCCCACGAGCCACAGCTACTGAGCCTGTGCGTCTGGAGCCTGTGCTCCACAGCAAGAGAGGCCGCGACAGTGAGAGGTCCGTGCACCGCGATGAAGAGTGACCCCCGCTTGCCACAACTAGAGAAAGCCCTTGCACAGAAATGAAGACCCAACACAGCCATAAATAAATAAATAAAATGCTGGCTTAACTCCTAGAGAATTTCATTAAAAAAAAAGATTTCAGTGGGTTGAGTTATCCTCCTCAGAATTCCCACAGTACTTTGGTCACACCTCTGTTATAATCTTACATTGTATTGCAATTATTTGTTCACTCAACTGGCTCACTGCTAGACTGTGAGTTCTTCAAGGGTGGGAGTGGTGTTTTACTCATTATCATCCCCAGCAGCTGGCATAGTTCCTTATACATTAAGGCACTCAAATATCTGTTGGTCAAATTAATGAAAAGCACTAAGGGGGATTATCTTAGTTCTTTACCACAGGAATATTTTAATATATTATTTGTGTAAAGAAAAATTAAAATATTGGGAAATATTTAAAATAAAGTAGTATTCAGCCATAAAAAAGAATGAAATATTGCAATTTGCAGAAACATGGATAGACAAAGAGATTATTATACTAAGTGAAGTAAGTCACTTCAGAGAAAGGCAAATATTGTGTGATATCACTTACATGTGGAATCTGAAAAAGTAATACAAATGAACTTATTTACAAAACAGAAACAGACTCACAGACATAGAAAACAAACTTATGGTTACCAAAGGGGAAATGGGGGAGAGAGGGATAAATTAGGAATATGGGATTAACAGATACACACTACTATATATAAAATAAACAACAGGGATTTCCCATATAGCACAGGGAACTATATTCAATATCTTGTAATAACCTATAAAGGAAGAGAATCTGGAAAAGAATATATATACATACATATATATAACTGAATCATTTTGTTATACAGATGAAACTAACAATATTATAAATCAACTGTACTTCAATAAAAGAAAAAAAGTGGTATTGCTCTGGCTTTAGTGTGGAGGTTAAAGTGGGAAGGAACTGTATGTACTCAAAGGTTACAGGTCATGATTGAACCCTCAATGACTTTCCACATATTTGATTCACATCACTCTTCATAAGCATCTTAAACCATCATGAGTTATGTTTATAATGTAAGCATGAATATTTGTAACATTTTAGGATGCAGCTGGTTTATTACTTTTAAAGAGGGAAATAGGAAATATATTTGAATTGAAAGAAAGATATTGACCAAAGTTATATATTTTTTTAAAGCCCTCTATTGAGTCTTTCCTTCGGTTATTATTTAGGATCCTCAAGACAGTCTTGCATGAGTGTGCCTGGAATGTCTACGGGAACGGTACTTGGTGCTGGTAGCATCGGAACAGATATTGCAAGTGAACTTCTGGACTTACAAAGGTAATGTTTTATTGCTGCAAATACTTTCACAAAATTATCATCATATTTACAAAACCAATATTAAAAAGTCAATAGGTTTCCTATATGCAAACAATAACCAGTTCAATAATATAATGGAAGAGAAGATCACCTTTACAGTAGCAGCATAGTTTGGAAAGTCCTTTCTAAATATCACACAAAATCCAGAATTTATTAAGAAAAAAATGGATAAATTTAATTGTATAAAAACTCAAAACTTAAACATAACTATAACCATTATAATTAGCAAGGTTAAAAGACAAATTATACACAGAAAATGTACTTCATATGATAAAATGTACTCATTATCTTAATACATGAAGAGATTTGTAGTATAAAGAATAAAGTTATTGAACTTTATATAAAACTTTATATAATTTTATATATATTAAACTTTATGTGTAGAATAAAGAGTAAAGTTATTAAAGGAGTGATTTAAACAACTCAATGACAAAAAATTTAGAGAGTGGACATAAATAGAAAATAAAAGTGCAGATGGCCAAGAAACTTTAAAAATTGCTCAGCCCCACTCACAGTTAAAATTATATATATACAAAATTAAACAAAAATGACATACCTTTTTTCATTTAGGAGATTGTGAAAGATTTGAAAGTTTGGTGATACTAGTAAGAGTCTGAGGAAACAGTCCCTCTTAAACTGTCCATGGGAATATAAACTAGTGCAAGCTCTTTGAAGCGCAATTTGACTACACCCATCAAAAATATAAGTGTATATGATCTCAGACTCAGCAACTCTACCCCAGGATCAAATATTCTTACACAACTGCGCAGAGACCCACGAACAAGACTGTTTCTTGCTGCACTGTTTAAGTAGTGATTTAAATATTTAAATCTTTACCATAACCATAACTTATTTTGGTATATCCATACAATGGCATACTCTGCAACAGTTAAATATTAGGTAGCTCTGTTTATGCTAATATGGCAAGAGCTTTATCTGGTTACTAGAAAAAAGCACAGGAATAGAACAAAAGAATAGCATGTATAATAACTCACTTGTATAAGAAAAAAGAAAGATATGTGTGGATATATGTGAATATGTGTATATACAGGCCCATAATTGCTCATCTAAAACCCTTTAGACCAGATAGGTTTTGAACTCAGAATTTTTCTGGATTTGAGAAAGGCAATGTTTTGGAATTCAATTTTTTTTTTTTTTTTTTTTGCGGTACGCGGGCCTCTCACTGTTGTGGTCTCTCCCGTTGCGGAGCACAGGCTCCGGACGCGCAGGCTCAGCGGCCATGGCTCACGGGCCCAGCCGCTCCGCGGCATGTGGGATCTTCCCGGACCGGGGCACGAACCCGTGTCCCCTGCATCAGCAGGCGGACTCTCAACCACTGCGCCACCAGGGAAGCCCCTGGAATTCAGTTATTTTTAAGAGATATGTGTAATACCCGCAGAGAACAGCTATATCATGGACAGCAGCCCAAAATCAATTAAATCAGTATTTCTGCAGTGAGAAGTATTCACAGATTAAATGGTGAAATGTCTGGGAGGAGAGGGGAAGTATGAGTTCAGGTTAAATACATTTAACAAGATTAGGAAAGAATAATTATTGAAGCTGTTTGGTGGGTATATGAGATTTCATTATATTGTCTGTTTTTATATCTAAGTTTTCCATAATAAAAGCTTAAAATGTATTTCTGGAGTGAATTGTAAATACTTGTACTAAGTAGGACAAAGTTCGACCAAAACATTACCCTGAGTAGGGTTAGGGTCCAACTTCCTTTGCATGTGGATATTCAGTTTCCTCACAGCATTTACTGAAAAGACTGTCCCTTCCCCAACTAAATGGTGTTGGCACCCTTGTTGAAAATCATTTGACTGTATATGCTGGAAGGGATTCGTAGGGAAAGTGGAAATTGAGCCAAAGTTGCTAGCTGGATGCAGCTGCAGGATGCAGTGGGGAGAGCATTTATATATGGAGGCACCTCAGCCAATGTATGGAGGTGAGCGGGAGAAAGCATGGTGGTTTCAGCAAACATCAAGGAGATTCACTGAGAGAAGAGTCAGGTTGCTGAGCAACTGAGTTTTAACTTGATTAAAGGGACTTTTAACTAAGGTGAAGTCAAATAGTGGAGGGACTTAAATAGCAAGTTTCTGCCCAGTGACTAATATGAAGAAAGCCCTATTTCAGAAGATTAATCTGGTGGCGATGTGCATGTGGGGGCAGATAGTTTTCATCTTTAAACAAAGGCTAGTTGAGCAGATGGTGGTTTTAAACCATGAACCACAGATGGGAAGCCAGCCAAGCTATATACATTCCATTGTGAAAAATCTCTAAGACATGTCACTGATCTTTTCGTCTGTGTTTCCTACCTAATTCATTTCATTCTTCTGTTTTAATTTCTCCCTCTATACTTTCTTGTCAGTTGCCTTCTTGGGAATACAAAAGGACATAAAGTTATGTTCATGCCATTATGTTTCACATAATTGAGCATTTAGTAATATATTATATGACACTGTCAGTTTTACATATTAAGTCTTGAAGAGATTTATGATCAAAGCGTATGACTGTGTTTTTGTCTTTATGTGTTCCATTGATTTTGGACCTGGGGATGACCTATTACAGTAAAAATATGACGCATTTTCTACTTTAAAAAAAAGGTTGCAGGATGTTAGGAAATCTTTCTTTATTCTTAGTTCTGCTTTTCAGTATCCTGATAAGGAGCTGAATGCCTGTCTTGAACCATGTTGTTATTCCATTACTTTGCCACGTGCTGTATTAAGACAGGTAACGTGATTTACTTAAGAGCTTTCACCTCAGAGTTTGCTTCTATTTATATAGTGTTTTCAGCACTCCACAGTCAAAAATAAGTCTGGCACTGAACGAGTCAGTCTGATTATGAAAACTGTTGTGATATTCAGTCTTATGTTCCTCCCTGTATTTTTATCAGTAGATTATGTATTCAAAGGAGAAAATTTTCTAAAATATATATAAATAGACACATAAAATGTTTTATGTGTCACTTTTTGAAGGTTACAGTCTTCTTCATCCCTTGATGATTCAAGTCCAACAGATTTATTGAAAGATACTCACACTATAAACTGCAGGAATGTAAGTACCATTGTAAGTGATAATATTCGTGAAATAAGTGAACAATAACATTGCTCCTTGTTGATTATTTCTTTTGAGAAAAGAGGCCATCCTGTAAAGAATGAACCCTTTCTACTTAGCTCAGAGTTTTTAAGAGGCAATGTAGAATAGTGGTTAAGAGTGAAGTCGCTTGGGACCATACTATCTGGGTCCAAGTTGTGATTCAGACACTTACTTCTGGGTAACCTCCCGCATATTATTTAAACTCTGCACCTCAACTTCCTCATTTGTAAAAAAGGGATTAATAATAGCACCAGTCTCTTGGAGTGGTGTGTGAATTAAATGATTTAATACACAAAGAAACAAAAACTTCACAGTGCCTGGGACACAATGTGTGCTCAATAAATGGTAGCTATTATTGTAATTTTAATAGATTCGATTCCGTGGATTAAATATACTCCTTAGGGTCTGGAAAGATGTTTAAATAATATAAGCTACAAATTAAGTACTACCTACTATTTAATTCAATTGAACAAATACTAGCCATTTGAAATGCATTGTTGCATATACAAAAATGACTGAACATACTGCTGAAAATGTGGAAGACCCATATACAATTCTGATGTACCCCAGACCACAGAAAGCTCTAAAGTAGGTATATAAACTAAGTGGTATAAGAATGTAGGAGAAAAGAGAAATTAAATCTGACCAGGGACAAAAGGGAACTTGAAAATATCTTTTTATATTAATATAAGCTTTTGATCTAGTATTTGCCAGTTTTACTCATACATTTAGCAAATGTTTATTGGGTACCCATTTTGTGCCAGACAATATGCCAGAAACAGGGATTTAAGTCCTTGTAACACACAAGAATCTCCAAGTAGTGTACGTTATATAGGCATTCTATGGCAAAGTTCATCAACTGAATAAGACAACATAGGTAAATGATTTCTTCTTATGATGAGCTACATGAACATTAGATTGTTTGTCCTGTGACTATTTAACAGCATGATAACATTTTGGTAAAAGTCTCTGGTTTACTCCATTCCCTACTCCAAAGCAGTATTTCCCATTGTAGTTTCATATGAGATACTGTTTTATCATCATTTTAAAAAAACTGAAATAGCTTTTCATTTTTAATCGAAAACTTTTCCTTATGTATGTAATTCAGTTATGGTTATGAATAATGCGGGGGCTTTGAAGTCAGGTAGACTTGGGTTAGAATCATGGCTCCAACACTTTGGGCAAGACATTAGACTCCTTAGGCCTCCGATGCCTGACCTCACGACATGTGTAACATGAAACGAAATGATGCTTGTGGAGTACTTAGCACAGAATACGAAGTGTGAGCTGCCATGTTGTTGATGGCAGCGGTGGCATTGCCAGAGTACCCGCATCTGAAAACTGCTAAGAGGTCTTTATTTCATTCAAATAGGAAACTTTCTATTTATTATTCTTTCTTTACAGATGTCAAATAAGGAGCTGACTACACTAAGTCCTTCTGAAATAGGGGAGCTACAGGCTACAAAGCAAAACCAAAGTGCTGTTGCTCCCCATAGGCACGAACCACTCCTTGGTAAGCTTTCTTTGGCAACTGCCTGCCATTTTGGTTTGCCAAAAACTCTTTCTTAATCACTATATTTTCAGGCTTAGGAAATTTCTAGAGATGCAAACAACTTTAAGATTTTTCCCAAAACTACAGTGAGGTATCACCTCACACCGGTCAGAATGGTCATCATCAAAAAGTCTACAAATAATAAATGCAGGAGAGGGTGGGGAGAAAAGGGAACCCTCCTACACTGTTGGTGGGAATGTAAATTGGTGCAGCCACTATGGCAAACAGTACGGAGGTTCCTTAAAAAACTAAAAATAGAGCTACCATATGATCCAGCATTCCCACTCCTGGACATATATTTGGAGAAAACTAATTCAGAAAGATACTTGCACCCCAATGTGCATAGCAGCACTGTTTACAATAGCCAAGACGTGGAAGCAACCTAAATGTCCACTGACAGATGAATGGATAAAGAAGATGTGGTTTATATACGCAGTGGAATATTACTCACCCATAAAAAATAATGAACTAATGTCGTCTGCAGCAACATGGATGGACCTAGAGATTATCATACTGAGTAAAGTAAGTCAGACAGAGAAAGACAAATATCATATGATAGCACTTATGTGTAGAATCTAAAAAAATGAACTTATTTACAAAACAGAGATAGACTCACAGACTTGGAAAACAAACGTATGGTTACCGAAGGGGAAAAGGCGAGGAGGGATAAATTAGGAGTTTGGGATTAGCAGATACAAACTACTATATATATAATAGATAAACAACAAGGTTCTACTGTATAACACAGGGAACTATATTCAATATATTGTAATAAACTATAATGGAAAACAATCTGAAAAAGAATACATATATATTTTATATAAAATGATTCAGTTTTATACATATAAAACATATATGTATAAAACTGAATCACTTTGCTGTATACCAGAAACTAATACATTATAATATATTTTTTATACTTCAATAAAAATAACTAAGAGTTTTTCATTCAAAATCATAAATACAGTAATCATGCTGTTCATTTTTAAGTGTATGCTACTTAATGGACCTGTCATTGAAAATTTGATTATCCACTGAGTCAGTTATGGGTATTATTAAAACACACAATTTCAATAAAACTAAAGCTCTTGTATTTAGGGGAAAATGTCCATTCTTAAGAAAAAGAATTTTTAAAGATACCAATCATAAAATGTTTAAGATGTAATTATTCATTTTAACTATGTTTATGCAAAGTCCAAATGAAGAAAATTGAAATGACACAATTTTATACCCCCCCATAACTGACTCTGATCTCCTGAAAATATATGTTAAAGAGAATCAAAGGACTTGAAGGAGCCTGGACGTCAGCTTCACAGAGAGCCACATATTAATCATCGCAAATTTTATTGTGCTTTGAAAGATACCTGGAAAACTTCGATTAATCTGTAGCTGTGTTTTAACCCTGTATTTCTAGAACCTCTTCCTTATCTCTGATTTAAATCTCATTTCCATGGTTCCTCCTTATTTCCTTTTTCAATCAAAAATCTGGGGACCGCCCCCACTTTTATAAGAGTCTTTCAAATTTGGGGGAAGATGCTTTTGTCTCAGCCTTCTCATTTTGGGCTTAAACAAGCAGAGTATTTTCACAGGCAGATTAAAGTTAAATTTCTCCTTCAAGGCTCTATATACACACATGAATAAACCCCAACCCCTAGCTTCCAACTGTCTGGGAGTCTGTACCTCTTAGCTTTTACTCTCTATTAGAAAGCTCGTAGACTAGCTCACTTACGTGCATCAAATGAGTGAAGCTCAATTTATCTGACAGCAGATTGTTATAAAAATAGGCGACCCATTTAAAAATGTATCAGGCTTCTGCAATTTAAGACGTATACTTTGCCTTCAATAATACATTGTATGGTATCCTAGCCTTGGTTTGCCATTTTTGATGATAACTCATTTTTTAACCTCCAAATGTACTTACATAAGCCTGTATTTTAATTCAATAGGAGAAGGTGTCCAGCTGGATTTTGATGCCCTCTGTGACAATGACGACACAGCCATGGCTGCCTTCATGAATTACTTAGAAGCAGAGGGGGGGCTGGGAGACCCTGGGGACTTCAGTGACATACACTGGGCACTCTAGCATTTGATTTTTAACTCAACATGAGAAACGTTTTGAAGCATTTCGCTTACAAAAAGCTATATATTCTTCTGTACTGTACTGATACTGTTTTTATCTTTTATTCCTATTAATGGTTGACCAGTTTTTATAGATTTGCTCCTGACTTTCACAGGGGTACAGGGAAATGTGATGTTTCCCTTCAAATTCTCAAAATTTTCTATAGACCACTTTACTCACTGACATAGCTTAAAACCCACTAGTTGCTATATTTTTGCTAAAGTCTTTCTAACCAAGAATACCACATGTATCTTGTTTGGGTTTTGTTTTTATTTTTTGATGCAGTTGTTTTGAGTTTGGGGAATTTAATGTGTTGACATCTTCCTTGTGTCTGAGATTCATTTATAATTGATTTATAATAGAAGATTTGTGTAATTTGGAACATTTCCATTCCTTGTGTATTTCCTTAATTGAGGATAGGGCTTATCCATTTTAAGAAAACGATGAGTACTTGAACATTTAAAGGGACAGTGCAGGGCTTCCCCGATGGCGCAGTGGTTGAGAGTCCGCCTGCCGATGCAGGGGACACGGGTTCGTGCCCTGGTCCGGGAGGATCCCACATGCCGCGGAGCGGCTGGGCCCGTGAGCCATGGCCACTGAGCCTGCGCGTCCGGAGCCTGTGCTCCGCAATGGGAGAGACCACAACAGTGAGAGGCCCGCGTATCGCAAAAAAAAAATAAAGGGACAGTGCAATTTGTAGTGGTAATCACAGTGAATACTGTATTCAGTCTTTGTAGACTTGGGCAAGGACAGAGCCACGATGTTTATGCTCAGTTGAGCACTTTGAGATGGATTTTAAGTGAGATGATTTCTTATTTAAAACTCAGAAAAGAAAAAAAAAGCTGAGAGAGTTTCAGCTTTGCTTACAGAAAAGGAAAGATCTTGGGCCCTACAGCTTGGTGGTGGTTAACCTGTGCCTATAAGATTTAGTCTTGATATAACCGCTCAAGATTCTTATTACAGATAGAACAGGGTTTTGATGCTGAAAAGGCTTTTAGCAACCTTTAGGATTAGTCTTAGAGGAAGAAACAGGCCCAGGCAGAGTCAACGCCTTGTGTAATGTCACAATTAAGTTCATATGTCTTTTAATGTTTAATGTATATAAACCAGTTTCTTTATACACATTTGAGAAAGCAGTAGTCTCACTGGTTAAATGATTAGTTAACTGACCTAGGAACAGTTGTTGGCTTTTTAAATTATTAGGCAATTACAATTACTATTGCCTGTAACCAAAGGTAGTTATATAAGTGTGTTTTTAAAACCATGAGGCAATGAGAAAGAATTTAAAAACCAATTTTCTAGCTATAATTAAAAATCGAGAGCATTTTTTCAACCAGTAATTAATTCAGAGGTAGCTCAAATTGAGGGCAAGAATTAAGGATATTTAAAATACTGTATGTAGGGACTTCCCTGGCAGTCCAGTGGTTAGGACTCCACGCTTCCACTGCAGGGGACATGGGTTTGATCCCTGGTCGGGGAACTAAGATCCCACAAGCAGTGCAGCGGGCCAAAAAAAAACCCCCCCAAAAACCAAAAATAAAATACTGTATGTATAGCTACCTTTTTGAAGATCATACTTCCATAATACCTATGGTTTTAATAGCTCTTTCTAGTTTACTACGTGTGTTCCCATATATTCTCTTTTGTGTCCCACAGGGAAAGTAATGATAGTCTAGGAAACTAATGGGGAAACTCTGAGGCTCAGATATGGGGATCAAATCCAGTTTTCCTTTTCTATGTGGTGCTGTACATCTCCAGCAGATTTCCCTCAGAGCCCCATGAAAACAAAGCATTCTTTTGACCTCACATATTTCCGTAGGCTGTAAGTAATAGATTAGAACTTTCAGACACGTTAATGGCAAACATGGCAACAGGCAACAACCAAAATCAAATGTTCCTTCACGTTTGACATTTGCAGTGGCTGTGTGGGCAAAGATGTATTGGCCTATTGTCTTGAGCCGATGCAATGTTCCAGTAATGTCAGAGGGTCAGCACCATTCCTGGTTCTGGCATTTGAGGACTTGGGAGACATCTAGGTTTAGAATAAGCCAAAAAAAACCCTCACAAGATGGGGGATATATTGGTTTGTAGTGGCCTAAGCATGACAGTTAAGTCTGAAGAAGCGCGAAGGATCACATCTGTTCTCTAAGCCAGAGAGGCCTGCCTACAAATGTAACATTTTAGGGATCTGGACCATTGCAGGTCGGGCTAGACCTCCAGAGTCAGCCTAAGCTAGTGGTAGCAGGATAGGTCATTGTGGCTGCATGACCTCCAAAGCAGGTGGGGCAAAACTTCATGATGCACAGGGATCTGAGAGGCAGACTTTCTAGAGGCTGGCCACTGCTGCTTGCACAGTAACAATTCTGTCTTTGCAAGAGGAGAGGTTATCCCATAGACTTATGGATGGAAAGCCAATTGAAGGCTTTGATCCTTTAGTAGCCTACTCTGATATTTATCTTTTGCCCTGGACCCAGGATCCAATCCATGCATTGTATGATACTGTAGCTCTAAGTTCAGTGCTTTCTTCAAAATGCATTCTATTTATATTTGATTGCTACTGGGAGTGATGTATTTTTATGCTTTATACTATATTACTTTTTTCTCCTACCAATTAAGTTCTTATGTTTTGGTGAAAAATGTAAGTTTAATGAAAACATCCTATAAAGAATACTCTTTTTTTTTTTTTTTCGGTATGCGGGCCTCTCACTGTTGTGGCCTCTCCCGTTGCGGGGCACAGGCTCTGGACGCGCAGGCTCAGCGGCCATGGCTCACGGGCCCAGCCGCTCCGCGGCATGTGGGATCTTCCCGGACCGGGGCACGAACCCGTGTCCCCTGCATCGGCAGGCGGACTCTCAACCACTGTGCCACCAGGGGAGCCCTATTTTTTTTTTTTTAATTCTGAGAATTACCTACAATGATGTAGTGGAGTGAGAGGCATGCCTGGAATCAGGAGAGCCCACTCAACCTAAATTTATCTGTGTGACCTCAAGCAAGTCATTTAAACTCTCTGTACCTCTGTTTCCTTATTTGTAAAAAGAGGTTTGATCTCTCCATTTACTTCCAGTTCTAATTCTGTGATTCTGACCCGCAGGACTCGAGCATTAGCCTGTTGCTAGACATATGCTGTCCGGTATGATAGCCGCTGGCCACATGTGGCTACTGAGTACTTGAAACATGGCTAATACATATTGAGATGTGCTATGAATGTAAAGTGCATACCAGATTTCAAAGGCTTAGTATGAAAAAAGGGAATATAAAATATCACATTAACAGTTTTATATTGATTACAGTTCAAATATTTTGGATATACCAAATTAAACATTAAAGTTAATTTTATTTTCTTACCGTCCTAATGTGGCTACTAGAAGGTTTTAAATTACACATGTGGCACACATTATATTTCCATTCTATGGCCCTGCTCTAGAACATTTTATTAAGTGGATGTTATTTAAGCAGACCAAAGGTTATAAGTATGATATTTACCTCTAAATGCTATGGTTTAAAGGACATTTATTGATCCTCGGTTCAGTGCAAATAACTGTGAACCTCTATCGATGTATCAAATTTAAAACTTTTTTGAAATGAGTAAACTTGAAAATGTTAGACATTTTATTAGCCTGAAATCAAACAAAACTTGAGGTATATGTTGACACCCTATGGTAGTCACTAAATTTGGAAATCCATTGATAAGCACAAAGACAAACAAGAAGATACAGAATAGACTTTTGGTAAATAAATGGAATTAAAGGAAAGTAATTACAGTGTCATAATGGGAAAAGGCTATATTCATTGGGCATCATAATCTTTGACAAATCTCCATAGAGTCTAGGATACAGGTATATAAAATAGCAACTCTCTAGGTATCAGACCATGTTTAGTGGGTCCCGTTTCAGATCCTGCTGTAAAGAGGAATCCACCACTCAGGTAGGTCATTGTTGGGCTCTGGAATTAGAGATTCAGATTTGCCAAGCATAGTATTGTGGGCACAGCATCCCTGACGTCTACAATGATCAGAAGCCATAAAGAAAACCTGCTGCGTGGCCACTAGGTGTCACTTTCCCATTCCTGTAGGGCTTTGTTTTCATTAGATTAATTTTTCCAAGTTCCATGGGGCCTAGGACAGGCATTTATGACTTCTATGTCTAGAATAAGTCTGCCCCTGTTTTATAAGAAATGTTTTTCAAGAGAAGTCTGGGAAGATCCCTTCCACATAAAATAAGAATTTTGGTTTAGAGACCTCTCCAGATGTGGCTCCAGTAAAAGCTGACTTTAGAAGGAAAACCCATCCAACCTAGAATATGCTTTCTGAACTCATTTGGGAGTGTTGAGTGTGTGTGTCACTGCTCTTAGTGTTGAGTTTAGGTTTGTCTTTTATACAATTTTTAAGCTCTTTTCCATTTCACTTGCTCTTGTCTGTATGTTGGTATTTTTTAAATTTTGTGGTAAATAATGAAGAGTGAAATTAAACTATATTTTATAATAATTACTAGTTTGAAGTTTTCATTTAACATTTTAAACTTCCTCCAAAAAGTGTGTCCTTAACTATTTTATAAAGTGGAAACATAGAATGGGTAGAAGATCCAGTGTTCTAAGACCACTGGGAAGGGAGGTATATGTTACTTTATACATTTTGGGGTGTGTTCATCAGGGTGTACTAACTGCTGTCACAACTCTAAAGTGTCAGTGGCTTAATCCATTAAAGGTTTCCTTCTGCTCATATCACATCCGATGCCATTAGCACTGTCTGTCTCCCTGACTCGACTCCTCCCCCTTCCCTGCCTCTCTCTCTTTCCAACTCTCAGTTTTGCTTTCCTGTAAGCAGGTGTTATCCTCTAGTGGACCTTCTTCTCCATACTGATGCTCAGAAGCTCCAAGCACAAATTATCCTTATACCTGACAATTACAATGGAAAGAGAGCTTCTCTATTCCCTAGTAATTCACACAAAAATGTCCATTGATTAAGCCTCTGGTTCAACTTGGTTCACATGGACTTTTCTGTGGTCAACAGGCTGAAACATACAGATGGCAAGGCTTTGGTTCCATGACTAAATCTGGGTTTAAAGGCATCCTTGAAAGGGAAATCAGGTCAAAAATAGCCAACTGCCTGACAGCCTAGGGCCAGAGGAAGGAATGAGGATGTAGGCAGAAGAGACAATGGAAAGCTTGTAACTCTTGAGAGCTGATGACTTCCTAGAATTGTGTGGTTAGGTTATGTGAGCCTCAAGTCTTTCATAGTTTGGTTTTGGTTGTTGTTTTTTGGTGTGTGTGGTTTTTTTTTTTTGGAGCGTGGGTCATGGCAAGGAATAGCAAGTTACATCACATGTTTTTAAGCCTTGGCTACCTCTTTTGTTTGATACCCAGCCACTAGTCACTTTGGAGGGCTCTGTCCATTGCCTAAGGTGTGTGTTGAGAGAGACAATAAAGGGTTGTTAAATCCTTGTCTCCCTATGTGTTTCTAGCATTGAATTTACACTTTCTTAGGCAGTCCTAGCACTAGGCTGACTGTTAGGCAGTATTTCCCACATTTACTCCTATCCAGGAAGAAATCTGTTGCATGTTACCTTGGGGGTAAAGACATCAAAATAAGTTTTGCGATAAAATATTTGTTAAAAAATACTAAAATTAGAAGCCTAGATTATGTAAACTTGTAACTTAAGTGAACTCTTGGAAATCTCATTTAATACTTGGTTGAATATGCAGTAACCCAAAAGGCTTCCCGTCTATCAGAACCAACATCTAGACCAATAGCAAACAATTACCTGATTGTTCAGTTATTTGTGGGAATCCATAGTATTCTATTTCATTTAACAAAGATCAAGAAAGACATAGTTATAGGGCCTGAAATGGTTTTTTTGAGAGGGGATGGATACATATCAGATTATATGTAAGATAATCAAATTCGTAATATTTACAATAGAAGGGATACTATTCTATTTCTTTGTAATAACGGTAGCAGCATATTTTGTTTTTAATTGGTTTTCTGATTATAAAGGAACTTTATATTCATTATCGAAAATTCAGAAATAGAGAAAAGTGGGATCCAATCAAGATGGGGAGTAGAACGACGTGGAACTCACCTCCTCCCACAAGTATATCAGAAATACATCTATATATGGAACAATTCTCCAGAATACTTACTGAACGCTAGCAGAAGATCTCAGACACCTGAAAGGACAAGAAAGATCTGCACATAACTGGGTAGGACAAAAGGAAAAAAAAAATGAAGCAGAAGAGGACCTGTGCCCCTGGGAGGGAGGAAAGGTTCCCACACCCTGGGAAGTCCCAGGGACATCAGCCAGGACAGAAAGGGAGCTTTAGAGGCTGCATGGAGAGCACAACAACTGGTTTGTGGCAGGCAGAGCAGAGACCTGCACAGATGGTCCGTGCCACAGCTCTGCGTGCCCCAGCCCAAGACGCATGTCTGCTGGTACAGGCTGGGGCTGGGTGCTGAAACTCGGGTTTCAGAGGACAGATCCAGGGAGAAGACTGGGGTTGGCTGCATGGAGACAGCCTGAGTGGGGCTGGAGCGTGGTGCAGCTGCAAACAGGGGTGTACACGGAAGAAGCCCAGGCCTGCCATTAAAGCAAAGTGCCATTGATAAGTGGCGCATAAAGGGAGGGGTGGGCCCGCCTTAGCAGCCTCTTTCTCTGCCCCCCAGCCACTGCCTCAGTGGGCTCCAGGAGCAGGTACCAGCAGGTTGCCCGCATGCAGAGGTGGGGACGAAATCATAGCTGAGCCCCAGGGGCCGTGTGAGTTAAGAAGCAGGGCTGAGGGCTTCCCTGGTGGCACAGTGGTTGAGAGTCCTCCTTCCGATGCAGGGGACACAGGTTCGTGCCCAGGTCCGGGAAGATCCCACATGCCGCGGAGCAGCTGGGCCTGTGAGCCATGGCCGCTGAGCCTGCGCATCCAGAGCCTGTGCTCCGCAACGGGAGAGGCCACAACAGTGAGAGGCCCGCGTACCAAAAAAAAAAAAAAAAAAAAAAAAAAAAGCAGGGCTGAAATATCTCCCCGTGGCTGTATGAACCATGAATTTAAACCTCTGCCACCAGCTTTGTAAATTCAGTACCTGCAGGACATCTGAGCAGACAACAGGGGCTCCTGTGGCTGGGATGGGTCTGGCTTTATCAACCATGAGCTTTGTGGGCACTTACAGGTGGGGGCTGGGTGAGGTGAGGGTCTGAGCTGCCTCATTAGCTCCCACAGCAGGTTCAGATACCTGATTACTGCAGTCCGGGACCTGACGTAATGGATCTGTGCTGGTGGCCTTGTGAAAACAATGCCTGAGGGACACTAGGGTCAATTGCCAGCATTCCCACGGTTGAGGCAGGGCCAAGGGCGATGCCAACAACAGTGTACTTTGTGAGTCCACACAATAGGTGAAAAGTGACACAACAGAGCGCACTCACTGGTGGACAGCTGTGACGGAGGAATATGATCCCACCTACCTCACACTGCAGCTCAGAAATGCAGCTCAAAAACGGATCTGGCAGCTTCTACAACAACTAGGGAGCAGACCCTGCTCCTGACAGTGCTGTGACAACCACAGAGCAAAGAGGAGGACCCGCTCAACATCCAGGGCAGGCTCTGGTCACCACAACACCAGTCACACCCCCTATCAAGGGGATAATGGCTAGGACACACTGAGGAAAGAGGTGGCAGGCATTCATACTAAAAACAGCCCTTGCACTAAAAATATTAAACCCACGCAGGCTACACAGGGACACCCACATAGAAATAGCCCTCCAAGACCACAGTAGATAATCGTTTCTCCTAAACTCACAGAGTAAGAGAAATATAAGTGAAATGAGGAAGCAAAGGAATCGCTCCCAGTTAAAAGATCAAAAGAACTCCCCTGGAAGAACAAACAATGAAACAGACCTCTTCCGTCTGACAGATACCAAGTTCAAAAATGAGAGAATGAAAATACTGAAGGAACTAAGAAAGGCTACTGATAGAAATGCAGATTACTATAAAAAGGAACTAGAAACTATAAGAGGAGCCAAGAAAAATTAGAAAACTAATTTGCTAAGATAAAAGCTGAGCTAAAGGCAATGAATAGCAGATTGAACAATGCAGAGCAAATAAGTGATCTGGAAGATAGAGTAATAGAAATCACCCAACCAGAACAGCAGACAGAAAGCCAAAGGAACAGAAAAATGAAAGCAATGTAAGAGACTTACGGGATAATATAAAGTGTGCCAATCTATGCATGATAGGAATTCCAGGAGAAGAAAGAGAAAAGGGGACCAAAAATGTATTTGAAGAAATTATGACTGAAAACTTCCCAAACCTAAAAAAGAAAACAGATATCCAGGTACAGGAAGCACAGAAGATCCCAAACAAGATGAACCCAAACAGACCTATACCAAGACATAATAAAAACAGCAAAAGTTAAAGATAGGATTCTAGAGGCAGCAAGAGAAAAACAAAGAATTACAAGGGAACCCCCATAAGGCTATCAGCTGATTTCTCTACAGAAACGTTGCAGGCCAGAAGGGAGTGGCAAGATATATTCAAAGTCCTGAAAGGGAAAAATTTGCAACCTAGTATACTCTACGCAGCAAGATTATCATTTAGAATAGAAGTAGAGATAAAGAATTTCTCAGATAAACAAAAACTAAAAGGATACAGCAATACTAAACCTATTCTAAAAGAAATATTGAAAGGTCTTCTCTAAATAGAAAAGAAGCAAGAAGCTATAGGAAAGAGAAAATCACAATTGGAAAGTAAATCACTTAAATAAGCCAGTGTACAGATTTTTAAAAATCAAAAAAAAATTTTTGTGAGGTAATAATAACCACAATGCACAGCAAAAGGATAAACATGAAGATGTAAAAGAGGACATCAAAATAATAAAATATGGAGGAGGAGAGTAAGAAAATGTAGGGGTTTTTTCTTCTAGAATGTGTTTGAGCCTGTATGAATATCAGTCTAAAGCAAGTAGATACCGGAAGGGGTTAACATACTTGAAAAACAGGATAACCACAAATCAAAAACATACAATAGATTCACAATAGCCAAAAAGAAGAGAACACGAGCATAATATAAAAGGAACTCATCAAACCACAAAAGGAAAAACAAAAAGGAAAAGAAAGGAATAAAGAAGAAATACAGAATCAACTGGAAAACAAGGTTTAAAATGGCAATGAATACATATCTATCAATAATTACCTTAAATGTCAATGGAATAAATGCTCCAATCAAAAGACAAAGTGGCAGATTGGATAAAAAAAACAAGAGCCTACAATATGCTGCCTACAATAGACCCACTTTAGGGCAAAGGACACACATAGATTGAAAGTGAGGGGATGGAAAAAGCTATTTCACATAAACAGAAATGACGAGAAAGCAGGGGTTGTGATACTCATATCAGACAAAATAGACATTAAAACAAAGGCCATAAAGAAAGATAAATAAGGATACTATATAATGATAAAAGGATAAATATAAGAAGTGGATATTACACTCATCAACATATAAACACCCAATAGAGGAGTACCCAAATACATAAATACTAACAGACATAAAGGGAGAACTTGACAGGAATGTGATGATGATAGTAGGAAACATTAACACCTCACTCACACCAATGATGTTTTAGACAGAAAATCAATGAGGCAGCAGAGATCCTAAATGATACAATAGAACAGTTAGACTTAATTGATATATTCAGGACATTACATACAAAAAACCACAGAATACACATTCTGTTCAAGTGCACATGGAACATTCTCTAGGACTGACCACACACCAGGGCACAAAGCAAGCCTCAACAAATTTAAAAGTATAGACATTATTTCAAGTATCTTTTCGGACCACAATTGCATAAAACTAGAAATCAACCACAGAAAAAGAAATGAGAAAAAAATGATTACATGGAGACTAAACAACATGCTACTAAAAATACAGTGGGTCAACAATGAAATCAAAGAGGAAATTAAAAAACACCTTAAAACAAATGACAATGAAAACACAACCATACAAAATCTATGGGATGGAGCAAAAGCAGTTCTGAAAGGGAAGTTCATAGCGATACAGGCCTTCCTCAAAAAACAAAATCACAGATAAATAACCTGACCTAATACCTAAAAGAATTAGAAAAAGAACAACCAATGAAACCTAAAATCAGCAGAAGGAAGGAAATAATAAAGATCAGACAGGAAATAAATAGAATAGAGATTTTAAAAAATAGAATCAATAAAACCAAGAGTTGGTTCTTTGAAAGGGTAAACAAAATTGACAAACCTCTGGGCAGGCTTACCAAGAAGAAAAGAGAGAAAACCCAAATAAACAAAATAAGAAATGAAAAAGGAGAAATAACAACTGATACCACAGAAATACAAAAAAAAGAAGAATTATATGCTAACAAATTTGACAACCCTGGAGAAATGGACAAGTTCCTGGAAACATACAGCCCACCAAAACTGAAGCAAGAAGAAACTGATAATTTGAACAGACTGATCACTGGAAGTGAAATAGAATCTATAATTTAAAAAAAACTCCCTACAAACAAAAGTCCAGGACCAGATAGCTTCACAGGTGAATTCTACCAAACAAAGAAGAATTTATACCTATCTGTCTCAAACTCTTCCAAAAGACAGAAGAAGAGGGAACACTCCCAAAGACATTCTGTGAAGCCACCATCACCCTGATACCAAAACAAGACAAAAACACACTCTCAAAAAAGAAAATTACAGGCCAACATCTGATGAATACTCATGCAAAAATTCTCAACAAAATATTAGCAAACCAAATCCAACAACACATGAAAAAGTTCATACATCACAACCAAGTTGGATTCATCCCAGGATCACAAGGATGGTTCAACATATGCAAATCAATCAATGTGATACACCACATCAACAAAAGTAAAGACAAAAACCACATGATCATCTCAAGAGATGCAGAAAAAGCATTTGATAAAATTCAACATCCATTCATGATAAAAACCTCTTACCCAAAGTGGGTATAGAAGGAACATATATCAACATAATAAAAACTACTTATGACAAACTAACAGCCAATATAGTACTCAATGCTGAAAAGCTGAAAGCCTTCCTGCTAAAATCTGGAACAAGACAAAGATGCCCACTCTCACCACTTCTCTTCAACATAGTATTGGAAGTCCTAGCCACAGCAATCAGACAAGAAAAGGAAATAAAAGTTATCCAAATTGGAAGAGAAGAGGTAAGATTGTCATTATACGCAGATAACATTACTGTATATAGAAAAATCTAAAATCTCCCCACAAAATATTCTAGAACTGATAAACAAATTCAGCAAAGTAATGAGTACAAGATTAACATACAGAAATTGGTTCCATTTCTTTACACTAACAATGAAATATCAGAAAGGGAATGTAAAAAAAATAATTCCTTTTAAAATCACATCCAAAAAAATAAAATACTTAGGAATAAACCTGACCAAGGAGGTAAAAGACTTATATGTTGAGACCTATAAAACATTAATAAAGGAAATTAAAGATAATTCAAAGAAATGGAAAGATATCCCATGCTCTTGGATTGGAAGAATTAACATTGTTAAAATGGCCATACTACCCAAAGCAATCTACAAATTTAATGTAATCCCTATCAAATTACCTGGACAATTTTCACAGAACTAGAAGAAATAATCCTAAAATTCATATGGAACCATAAAAGACCCAGAATTACCAAAGCAATCCTAAGGAAAAAGAACAAAGCAGGAGGCATAACCCTCCCAGACTTCAGATAATAATACAAAGCTACAGTACAAATCATTAATCAAATAATACAAAGCTACAGTACAATACAATCAAAACAGTGTGGTATTGGCACAAAAACAGACATATGAATCAATGGAACAGAATAGAGAGCAAAGAAATAAACCCACACACCTGTGGTCAATTAATCTTTGACTAAGGAGGCAAGAATATACAATGGAGAAAAGGTCTCTTCAGCAAGTAGTGTGGGGAAAGTTGGACAGCTGCATGTATATCAATGAAGTTAGAATACACCCTCACACCATACACAAAAATAAGCTCAAAATGACTTAAAGACTTAAATATAAGACATGACAACATAAAACTCCTAGAAGAGAACATAGGCAAAACATTCTCTGACATAAATCATAGCAATGTTTTCTTAGGTCAGTCTCTCAAGGCAATAGAAATAAAAGCAAAAATAAACAAGTAGGACCTAAATCAAACTTACAAGCTTTTGCACAGCAAAGGAAACAAAAAACAAAATGAAAAGACAACCTATGGACTGGGAGAAAATATTTGCAAATGATATGACCGACAAGGGCTTAATTTCCAAAATATACAAACAGCTCATACAACTCAGCAACAAAAAAGCAACCTGGGCTTCCCTGGTGGCGCAGTGGTTGAGAGTCCACCTGCTGATGCAGGGGACATGGGTTCGTGCCCTGGTCTGGAAAGATCCCACATGCCGCGGAGTGGCTGGGCCTGTGAGCCATGGCCGCTGAGCCTGTGCGTCCAGAGCCTGTGCTCCGCAACGGGAGAGGCCACAACAGTGAGAGGCCCACATACTGAAAAAAAAAAAAAAACAACCCAATGGAAAAATGGGCAGAAGACCTAAATAGACATTTCTCCAAAGAATACATACAGATGGACCACAGGCACATGAAAACATGCTCAACATCACTAATTATTAGAGAAATGCAAATCAAAACTACAATGAGGTACCACCTCACACGGTCAGAATGGCCATCATTAAAAAGTCTACAAATAACAATTGCTGGTTTTTAGGGAAACCCTCCTACACTGTTGGTGGGAATTGGGAAGTTGATGCAGGCATTGTGGAAAACAGTATGGAGGTATCTCAAAAAACTAAAAATAGAGTTGCAATATGATTCAGCAATCCCACTCCTGGGCATATATCCAGACAAAACTATAATTCAAAAAGTTACATGCACCCCTATGTTCATAGCAGCACTATTCACAATGGCCAAGACATGGAAACAACCAAAATGTCCATCAACAGATGAATGGATAAAGAAGATGTGGTACATATATACAGTGGAATATTACTCAGCCATGAAAAGAATGAAATAATGCCATTTGTAGCAACATGGATGGACCTAGAGATTACCATACTAAGTGAAGTAAGTCAGAAAAAGAAAGACAAATACCATATGATATCACTTATATGTGGAATCTAAAATATGACACAAATGAACCTCTGTACAAAACAGAAACAGGCTCACAAACATAGAGAACAGACTTGTGGTTGCCAAGGGGGAGGGTGGGTGGAGGAGGGATGGACTGGGAGTTTGGGGTTAGCAGATTCAAACTATTATATATAGAATGGATAAACAACAAGGTCCTACTATATAGCTCAGGGAACTATATTCAATATCCTGTGATAAACCATAATGGAAAAGAGTATAAAAAAGAATGTATATATATATATATATATATATATATATATATATATATATATATGTATAACTGAATCATTTTGCTGTACAGCAGAAACTAACACAACACTGTAAATCAATTCTACTTCAATAAAAAAAATGTGCAATGGTGAAAGTGAAAAAGATGAAATATAGAACAGTGCTAAGAAAATAAAAATCAACTATAATTTTACTACCTAGTGAAAAACCACAATTGATACTTGAATATTTCTTTTTTCTAGGCCTTTATATTCTGATGATTTTTTTTGAAGTTAGAATCCTGCTATTTATACAATTGTATTATTCTTATATTTTTTGTAGGAAAGTAACAGATGTATATCAGTTAAAAGTCAGTATTGAAAGGCATAAAAGTACCAAAAAAAAAAAAATAGAGGGGGCAACTTATTGTTAATTCTCATTCTCCAGATCAACCACTGAAACTTTTTTTTCACTGATTATGGTATTTGTAGTTATATTTCTAAATATGGTTCTGTTGCCACTTCCTGATTTATCCAGAATGGGTATAGAACAGGGAGCCAACAATTTATTTAAAATATTCCCCTCCTATGGAACATTTAGGATGTTTGGAAAGTTTTACTATTATGGATAATATGTCAGTTAACATCCTTCTACACAAATGTTTACTATTTTGTTTAGAATGACTTTATTGGAGTGTAATTACAGATCAACATTGCCCAATTCCCATAAAGTTTGTATACAGTGTTCTTTCCAGAGTTAATTTTTACCTGGTTAAATATGTCGATATTTCCTTTTTTTTAATCTTGTTTGCTTTTATGCTCAAAAAGAAAAACGTTTCCACCCCAAGATCGAATAAACACACACCTGTATTTCCTCCTAGGTGTCATGTGCTTTTATAGTGTCACCCTAAAGGCTTCGATCTAGCTGAAGTTTATTTTAATTGTTAACCATACAGAAGTTTACTTATTCTTTCCAAAATATTAGCCACTTGTCCCACAACCATTCAGTGACTAGTCCTTCCTTTTCCCACCATTTTGAAATGTTACCTTTACCATCAATTAAGTTGTTATATACTATTCTGGAACCTATTTGGAAAAGAGGTGGTGGTGGAGATGCAGGTAGTGGAAGGTAGGGAGGGGAGAGACTTCCGTGCTATTGAGTTAATCTGTCTATTCTTTCACCAGTATCAAACCGCTTAAATTAATTAAATGTAATAGATAGTATATCACCTTTTCTTCTGAAGGGTTCAGAACATGACTTTCTGAAGCATGCTGCTTTGGCAGATTATTTTAAACTGAAGGCACTTGAGAACAGCAGGTACAGGAAGGGCTCTGTGACTCCCCCTTTCTACCTAAAAGCAGGACATGAAATTTCCCCAAAGAAAGGTGCCTTCCCTGTACCAGGAAGAGAAGAACATTCTTATCACCAGAAACTGGAAATCGATGTTGAAATGGACCTGTACAAACACACCTCGTAAAATAACACCAATCTTCCATTAGTTTCCCCCATTTAGTTCCTAGTCACTGTCCCACAATTTACTGCCCCTAGCCCAAGCTCCTTTGTCTTATCACATCCCCACAATTTATCCTTCCTCGTGTAAAAATGGATATAAGCTTTTGGGCCTAATAGCTTCTTCAGGTCTTCATTTTCCTTCTAAAGAGATCTCATGCACACACAAAAAATTAAAGCAATTTGAATGCTTTTCTTCTGTTAACCTGTCTTTGTCAGTTTAATTCTTAGGCCCAGTAGCAAAACCTAAGAGAGTGGAAGGAAGTTTTTCCTGCGCCACACTTTTTCATTCCTTTTCACTGAAAAGTTTTAAAGATAAAAATATGTATTTCTATGAATTTATAAATTCATAAAGTAGCGAGAATAGTAGCCTTTTCTGATCTCAACATTTCTTCCTTAATAAACTTTTAAATTTATCAGACTACAAATAGATCACTTAAGTCAGTTAATCACACTTATGTTACAACTGCGTCTTTGAGGAATGGTGTTGATGTGTTTAGCATTCTTATATGCTTTTGTTATATATAGAAGACGTTTATTCTTGGAACAACCATCTGTCCAATGCTACAGGCTGCATTCCTTTAAGTTGCTGACATTCTGAGGGAATAAGAATAAAATCTAACTTTTATTAAATTCTTAAAATGGCAGGCACAGTTCCTAAACCTTTTACATGTATTAATTTAAGCCACCTAAGAACCCTGAAGATAAATGCTGGTATTGCCCCATTTTACACATGAGGAAACTGAGGCTCAGAGTTAAATAACTCAACAATGTTTCCCAGCTCATAAGCTGTGGAGTTGGATCCAGACCTGAGCGGCCCAGACTGTTGCTCTTAACCTGCGTTTTGGTAAACGTCTTGATTTGCTGTGGGACTGTCAGGGTCTTTCTACCTTCCCCTAACCCTGTCCTAAACGCAATGCACCACTATTTTTCTTTTCTTTTCTTTTAAATATTTTTTAAATTGTAAAACACACAGTACAATTTATTGTCTTAACCATTTTTAAGTGTACAGTTCTGTAGGATTAACTATCTTCACATTGTTGTCCAATAGATCTCTAGAACTTTTTCACCTTCAAAACTGAGACTATACCCATTGAACAACTCCCTACTTCCCCCTCCTCCCAGCCCCTGATAACCACAATTCTACTCTCGGTTTCTATAAGTTCAACTGTTCCAGATCTCGTATAAGTGGAGTCATACAGTATCTGTCTTTTTGTGACTGGCTTATTTCACTCAGCATAATGTCTCCAAGGTTCATCTACGTTGTAGCATATGCCAGGATTTCTTCCTTTTAAGGCTGAATAATATTCCATTATATGTATATACCACATTTTTATTCGTTCATCCATCAATAGACATTTGCTTCTACCTCTTGGCTATTGTGAATAATGCTTTTATGAACATGGGTGTACAAATATCTCTGCAAGATCCTGCTTTTAATTCTTTTGAATACATACCCAGAAGTGGGATTGCTGGATCATATACGGTAGTTCTGTTTAACTTTTTGAAGAACTGCTATGCTGTTTTCCATAGTGGCTGCACCATTTTACATCCCTACCAACAATACACAAGAGTTCTGATTTCTCCACATCCAAATAACGCTCGTTATTTTGTTTTGTTTTTTATAGTGGTCATCCTAATGGGTGTGAGGTGATATCTCATTGTGTGTTTTTTTAATTTTATTAGAGTCTAGTTGATTTATCATTGTGGTTTTCATTTGCATTTCTTTAATTATTCGTGATGTTGTGCATCTTTTCATATGCTTGTTGGCTATTTGCATATCTGCTTTGAAGAAATGTCAAGTCCATTGCCCATTTTTCAATCAGGATATTTTTGCTGTTGAGAGTTGTAGAAATCCTTTATACTTTGGATATTAACCCCTTATCAGATACATGATTTGTAAATATTTCTCTCATTCTGTATGTTGCCATTTCACTGTTGTTTCCTTCGATGCACAGAAGGTTTTAAGTTTGATGCATTTCCATTTGTCTATTTTGGCTTTTGTTGCCTATACTTTTGGTGTATATTTCCATCTCAGTTGCTGAAGTATATAACCTATCTATCTGGGAAAGAAATACATTACAAACTTTTAAAGACCATAGTGAAATGAATTTTGAAAACCTTAGGAAATTTCAAATAGGTAGAAGGAAATTGTATTTACAAATCATTACTTAGTTCAGCATAGTAAATATGAGAAGCTAATTTACACAGTTATATAAGAAGAAATGGGACAAAGAAGAACTATTCTTCTAAGATATCTAGAGGAGGTATGGCAGGACATGGTATTCATGCCACCATCCTCTTCACATGCATGGCAGACATGGCTAAATAAATAACATAATTTTTCTTGTTGAATCCAACTGGGCTTCAGAATCCTTCTCAGCACACTGCTCCAGGCAACCACTCATAATCAACTGAGGCAACATATAGATAAAATCTATTTATCATCCTGTCCTCAAGCACCTCCAAAACAACATTAGGTGAAGGAGAATTCCTCAAACATGCCACACTGAAAAAGAGTCATGATTGCAGATTCATAATGATTACAAGCATATTAAACTCACTAAGAAGTTCCCCCAGAAAGAAATTACTGAACTGATTAATCCATTGTTTCCTAATCTGGTATTACCATAGAACCCTTTTTGTCACATTGTTCCTTATTAAAATACTATGAAATTAGATTTTTATGAAATAGGTACTATTTGAAAAAAAAAGAAATAGGTAATATTTGAGATATTGAAATAGTTCTCTGATATTTCCCATTGAAAGATCATTTTATATTGCTGTCAATACTCTGAAAAATGTTAGTCAACTTTATTTTACATCTTGTGGAATCTGGTCTGCACAAATTGTTTAATTTGTTTTAATTGAAATATAGTTGATTTAGAATATTATATGTTTCAGGTGTACAACATAGTGATACAATATTTTGTAGATTATACTCCACTTAAAGTTATTAAAAATTGGCTATATTCCCTGTGTTGTACAATATACCCTCATAACTTATTTTATACATGGTACTTTGTACCTCTTAACCCCCTACCGCTGTATTGCCCCTCCCCACTTCCTTCTCTCCACTGGTAACCACAAGTTTGCTCTCTGTCTCCATGAGTCTGTTTCTATTTTGTTATTCATTTGCTTTATTTTTTAGATTCCACATTTAACAGATAACATACAATATTTGTCTTTCTCTGTCTTATTTCACTAAGTATAATAGCCTCCAGGTCCATCCATGTTGTTGCAAATGGCAAAGTTTCATTCTTTTTTATGGCTGGGTAGTATTCCATTGTATGTGTATATATATATATATATATATATATATATACACCACATCATCTTTATGCATTCATCTGTTGATGGGCACTTAGGTTGCTTCCATACCTTGGCTATTGTAAATAATGCTGCAATGAACATTGGAGTGCATGTATCTTTTTGAAATACTGTTTTCAATTCCTTTGGATACATACCCAGGAGTGGAATTGCTGGGTCATATGGTAGTTCTATTTTTAGTTTTTTGAGGAACCACCATACTGTTTTCTATAGTGTTTGCACCAATTTACACTCCTACCAACAGTATACTAGGGTTCCCTTTTCGCCACCTCCTCACCAACATTTGTTATTTGTGGTCTTTTTGCTGATAGGCATTCTAACAGATGTGAAACGACATCTCATTGTGGTTTTGATTTACATTTCCCTGATGACTAGTGAAGTTAAACATCTTTTCTTTTCACGTTCCTATTGGCAATCTGTATGTTTTCTTTGGAAAAGTGTCTATTCAGGTCTTTTGCCCATTTTTCAGTTGGGTTGTTTGTATTTTTTTGGTATTGAGTTGTATGGGCTGCTTATATATTTTGGATATTAACCCCTTATTGGTCATACTGTTAGCAAATATTATCTCCCATTCAGTAGGTTGTCTTTTCATTTTCTTGATGGTTTCCATTGCTGGGTTAAAGCTTTTAAGTTTAATTAGGGCCCATTTGTTTATTTTTGCTTTTGTTTCATTTGTCTTAGGAGACAGATCCAAAAACATATTGCTACAATTTATGTCAAAGGGTGTTCTGCCTATATTTTCTTCTAAAAGTTTCATGGTATCAGATTTTAGATTTAGGTTTTTAATCCATTTTGAATTTATGTTTTATATGGTGTGAGAAAATATTCTAATTTCATTCTTTGGCATGTAGCTGTCCTGTTTTCCTAATATCATTTATTGAAGATTCTGTCTTCTCTCCATTGTATATTCTTGCCTTCTTTGTCATAGATTAATTGACCATCGGTGCGTGGGTTTATTTCTGAGCTCTCTATTCTGTTCCATTGCTCTATGTGTCTGTTTTGTGCCAGTACCATGCTGTTTTGATTACTGTAGCTTTGTAGTATAATATGATATCTGGGAGGATGATACCTCTAACTTTGTTCTTTTTTCTCAAGATTGCTTTGGCTATTCAGGGTCTTCTGTGATTTTATTAGGATTATTTGTTCTAGTACTGTGAAAAATGTCATGGGTATTTTGATAGGGATTGTATTAAGTCTGTACATTGCTTTGGGTATACAGACATTTAACAATATTAATTCTTCCAATCCATGAAAATAGGATGTCTTTCCATTTCATTGAATCTTCTTCAATTTCCTTCATCAATGTTTTATAGTTTTTAGAGTATAGGTCTTTCACCTCCTTGGTTAAGTTTATTCCTAAGTATTTTATTCTTTTTGATGCAATTTTAAATGGGATTGTTTTCTTGCTTTCTCTTTCTGATAGTTCATTATTAATGTATAGAAATGCAACAGATTTCTGTAAATTAATCCTTTATCCTACAAGTTTACTGAATTCATTTATTAATTCTAATAATATTTTGGTGGAGAATTTAGGGTTTTCTTTATGGAATATCATGTCATCTGCAAATATTGAAAGTTTTACTTCTTCCCTTCCAATTTGGATGCCTTTTTTTTTTTTTCTTGTCTGATTGCTGTGGCTAGGACTTCCAATACTAAGTTGAATAGAAGTGGTGAGAGTGGGAATCCTTGTTTTGTTAGTGATTTTAGAGGAAAAGCTTTGAGCTTTTCACCATTGAGTATGATGTTACCTGTGGGTTTGTCTTAAATGGCCTTTACTATGTTGAGATATGTTTCTTCTATACCAACTTTGATGAGAGTTTTTATCATGAATGAATGTTGAATTTTGTAAAATGCTTTTTCTGGGTCTATAGAGATGATCATGTGATTTTTATCCCTCCTTTTGTTCACGTGGTATATCATATTGATTGATTTGCGGATATTGAACCATCCTTGCATCCCTCAAATAAACCCACTTGATCATGGTGTATGATCCTTTTTATATATTGTTGAATTCAGTTCGCTAATATTTTGTTGAGGAATTTTAAACCTATATTCACCAGAGATATAGGCCTGTACTTTTCTTTTTTTATAATGTCTTTGTCTGGTTTTGTTATCAGGGTCATGGTGGTCTTTTAGAATGAATTTGGAAGTGTTCCCTCCTCTTCAATATTTTGAAAGAGTTTGAGAAGTATAGGTATTAGCTTTTCTTTATCTGTTTGGTAGAATTCCCCTGTGAAGCTATCTGGTCCTGGTCTTTTGTTTGCTGAGAGTTTTTTTGATTACTAATTCAGTTTCACTACTAGTGATTAGTCTGTTCCTCCTGATTCAATCTTGGAATGTATGCTTCTAGAAATTTATCCTTTTCTTCTTGATTATCCTATTTGTTGGCCAGAACTGTTTGTAGTACTCTCTTATATTTTTTTGGTATCTCTGTGATGTCAGTTGTAATTTCTCCTCTTTTATTTTTTCTCTTTATTTGGGTTTATTTGGGTCCTCTTGTTTTTTCTTGATGAGTCTGGCTAAAGACTTATCAATTTTGTTATCTTTTCAAAAAACCAGTTTTTGGTTTCACTGATTTTTTTTTTTTTTTGGTCTTTATTTCCCCTCTGATCTTTATTTCTTTTGGGGGAGCTTTGTTTGTTCTTCTCTTTCTAATTCCTTTCAGGTGTTAGGTTAGGTTGTTTATTTGAGATTTTTCTTGTTTCTTGAGGTAGGTCTTTATTACTATAAACTTCCCTTTCAGAACTGCTTTTGCTGTGTCCCATAGATTTTGGAAACTTGCGTGTTTATGTCATTTGTCTTGAGGTATTTTCTGACTTCTTCTTGGATTTCTTCACTGACCCATTGGGTTTTTATTAGTGTGTTGTTTAGTCTCCACGTGTTTGTGTTTTTCCTATTTTTCTACCTGTAATTTATTTTTGGTTTTATACTATTGTGGTTAGAAAAAATGCTTGATATAATTTCTATCCTCTTAAATTTGTTGAGTCTTGTTTTGTGGCCTAGAATGTGATCTATACTGGAGAACATTCCATGAGCACTTGACAATAATGTGTAATCTGCTCTTTTTGGATGAAATGTCTGATAGATATCTCTTAAGTCCAACTGGTCTATTGTGCCATTTAAGACCACTCTTTCCTTATTGATTTTCTGTCTGGATCATCTGTTCGTTGATGTAAGTGGGGTGTTAAAGTCTTCTACTATTATTGTATTATTATCAATTTCACTCTTTATGTCTGTTAATATTTGCTTTATGTATTTAGGTGCTCCTGTATAAGGTGCATATATGTTAACAAGCATAGTATACTTTTTTTATATTGATGCCTTTATCATTATATAATGCCCTTCTTTGTCTTTTGTTATATAGACTTTGTTTTACTGCCTATTTTGTCTGGTATGAGTATTGCTAACCCTGCTTTCTTGTTTCCATTTGCAGGAAATATTTTTTCCATCCCCTCACTTTCAGTCCATGTGTGTCTTCAGTCCTGAAGTGGTTCTTTTGTAAGTAGCATATAGATGGGTTTTGCTTTTTTTTAATCCAATCAGCCACTTTATATCTTTTGATTGGAGCACCTAGTCCACTGACAATTAAAGTAATTATTGATAGGTATGTTCTTATTGCCATTTGTTACTTGTTTCCTGGTTGTTTTGTAGTTTTCTGTTCCTTTTCTTTTTGGTTTAATGATTTGTGGTTTAAACAAATTTAAACCCTTTGTGGTTTAATGATTTTATTTAGTGGTATGCTTGTGTTCCTTTCTTTCTAGTTTTTGTGGTTTTTGATTTGTGGTTACCATGGGGTTCATAGATGTTGACCTATAACTATATCTCCTTGTTTTAAACTGGTAGTCACTTAATTTCAAATACTTTCTAATAGATCTAAATTTTTTTACTCCCCTCCCCCCCATTTTGTGTTTTTGATGTCATATTTTACATCTTCATAGTTATTCCTTCACTGTTTATTGTAGTTATAGTTGATTTTACAATTTTGTCTTAATTTTTTTGTCTTTTAATATTTTTACTAGCTTATTTAAGTGGTAGGTCCACAGAATTTACTATATATATGCCTTTACTACTGCAATTTTCCCTTTCCTATAGAGTCTTACTTCTTTTCCACTTAAAGAAGCCCCTTTAATATTTCTTTTAGGGTAGATTGATAAAACTCTTTCAGTTTTTCTTGTCTGAGTTCTTTACCTCTTCTTCACTTCTGAATGACAATCTTGATTGGTAGCATATCCTACATTGTAGGTTTCTCCCTTTCAGAACTTTAATATATCATGCCACTCCCTTCTGTCCTGCAAAGTTTCTATAAAAATCAGCTGATATCTTATGGGGGTTCCGTTGCATGTGACCCTTTGTTTTTCTCTTGCTGACTTTAGAGTTATCCCTTTAACTTTTGCCACTTTAGTTATATGTCTTAGTGTGGGTCTGCTTGGTTTCATATTGTTTGGGACTCTCTGTGTATCCTGTACCTGTATATCTGTTTCCCTCCTCAGATTCAGGAAGTTTTCAGCCATAACTTTATCAAATACATTTTGACCCCTTTCTCTCACTCTTCTCCCCCTGGGACCCCTATAATGTGAATGTTGGTATGCATGATGTTGTCACAGAGGTCCCTTAAACTGTTCTTATTTTTTTTAATTTGTTTTTCTTTTAGCTGTTCTGATTGGGCAGTTTCCATGATTCTATCTTCCAGATCACTTATGTGTTCTTCTGTATCACCTAGTCTGCTTTTAATTCCTTCTAATGGGTTTTACATTTCAGTTATTTTATTCTTCATGTCTGAATGGTTCTTTTTTATATTTTCTAGTTCCTTGTTAACATTCTCACTTTGGTCGTCTTTTTTCCCTATTTCAGTTAACATTCTTAGTACTAATGCTTTGAACTCTTTGATAAATCATTTATCTCTGTTCAGTTAATTGTTTTTTCCCTTGTTCTTCCATTTTAAGCCAATTCCTCTGTCTCCTTACTTTGCTTAACTTTCTCTTACTCTATGAAGTTAGGTGAAACAGTTACCTATCCTGGTCTGGAAGGGTTGTCTTTGTGTGGGAGTGTCTCTATGCAGCCTGTGTGTGCCCAGTGACTATGGTGAAGAGCTGTATCTGAAGTGAGCATGAGTCACATCTTCCCCCAGGGTTTGCTGGTAGCTGTTACCTTGGTAGGAGGTGGGGCTGGACACAAAGGGGCTAGAGCCAGAGCCAGAGCCAGAGCCAGGTGTGAGCCATGGCTTCTCCTCTGGTTAGTGACCAGTGCCACCTTATTAAGGGTAGGGTATGTCCTAAGTTGCTGGAGAAGAAGTCCTGAAGGTAGAGTCCAGGCTGGTTTTGTTCCCTCTAAGCATATGTGTTCTTCCCCCTCCCAGCCTTGGCACCTTTGCCCCAGAGGGGAGCAGTGCTGGAGCAAGAGGGGCTGGAGAGGGCACCCAGTGTGGGCCCACACTGGGGTGGTTCTGGCACACCAATCAGAGTTCCAGATTGCTTCTAATCTGTTGCCTCCACATGTGCCAGGAATAGTTGCCCTCACCCCATTTCAAATGCTGGGTCTGAGGCAGCTTCATCCTACACATCTGTGCATTCTGCTAAGCCCTGACTGCCTTCACCCTAGTGTTCAGCTATGCTGTAGAGCGAGAGGGGGCCAGAATGGGTGCTCAGCTTGGGCTGGGGTGGTCACTTCCAGTCTGCTTCCTCTGCCTTGTTTAGGAAGTAAGCAAGTATGTGTGTGGTCTTCACGAATGGAGTCTAGGTTTCTTACAGCCCCACTGTCAGTTCTACTGGTTTTCAAACCAGCTAAGTGGATTCATCCTCTCAGTGTTGGATCCCAGGGCTGAGTGCCCAGTAAGTGGTTTGAACTGCTCACTCTCCAGGGAGGACCTCTGAATCTTTGTAATCCTTCTCTCCTGTGTCCCCTCCTAGGGGCACAGGTCCCCAACATGATCACTTCTCTTCTCTTCCTGTCCAGCTCTGCATGGATCTTTCTTATAGCCTTGGTTGTAGAAAAGTCTTTCTGCCAATTTCTCATTTGTTTTCAGTGACAACTGCTCCACGTGTAGATGTATTTTGGAAGTGTTTGTTGGGGGAGGTGAGCTCTGGGTCCTTCTACTCTGCAATCTTGATCTACTTCTATTTAATTTTTAATGACTAAAAAGGAAGATTTTTTTTTAAGAATATCATATCTTCAAACTAGGAATGAAAATTTCAAAACTGGGAAGAGAAAGAAAGTTCTAAAACACTGTCCAACTTTTAGTGACTGTTATAAACCAAAATGATTAAAAAGATTGAATAACTAAACAAAAGGGATGATGTAATTATTAATATGCTATCTACCTGGTATTTTATACAAATGAGAAACATGGCCACTCAGGCCCACTACCTAGAGTCTGGTTCTCACTTAACTCTAGATTTTTGTGTTTACATAGGTACAATTTTGGTGAGCATTTATTAAATTGGTCCTTTTCAAGAGATTACAGAAAATAAATCAAGTCCTTAAAAATCATAGCAACAGTTGCTGTGAACATGCAAGTTTGCAAAACATCTTAAGGCTTAATGTTTTTCACTCTCAGATATGTATGTTCACAGGAATACGTGTTAAAAAACTAAATCTAGCCTTTCTAAAACAGAAAAACATACTGTATGGTGCAAAACCTTATAAAGACCTGATTTCTTAAACATAAATTAACATGGAAATAGAATTCACCAAAAAAAATGTAAAACTCCACAATGGTTCTAAATATCTGGTCCTGGGATAAGTAACATCAGTATCACCTGGGAGCTTGTCAGAATGCAAATTCTTGTGCCCCACCCCAGGCCTACTGATTGAGAAACTCTGGGATTAAGGCCCAGTAATCTGTGTTCTACCAAGTTTTCCAGGTGATTCTGATATATGCTAAGGTTTGAGAATTACTCTAGTGCATATCTGCTATTAGTTTGATCTATCTTACCTAGACTCTTTGAAGTTTCTCATTCTGTGTGATCTTGATAATAATGGAAATTCCCCACATTTGAGGAGCAGAATACAGAGGCTGTTTCCCAAATATAACATCTAATGAGCAATCAGAAATGACCCTCCCTCTGTAGCAAAATAGAGTACAAAAATTGTCTCTGTATTTTTAGAACATAAAAAGATTTGCTAGCATTTTCAGGAAAACAAGCCAGCTATAAAAGATCCATTCTGTTGTCACTAAGTTTAGATGATTGCTCTACAAATAACAAATAAAAGGGGAAAAAGTACAGGATAAGAGTATAGTATAGCTATGAAATTGACTAATATCTGTGGCAGCTTAAGAAGAAAATAGTGTAGCTCTTCCCCACCTATGAAAACAGTCCAAACTCATATAAATAGAAAGGGGACATTTTAAATAGAGGAGGCTGTCCGCAAGCCAAATAAGAGGGCATCTTTGCTCTAAGGATTGAAGGGACATCCCACCCCACAGGGCAGATCCAGTGGCTGCGCCTCTGTAGGAGGCTGTCTGCTATATAGAGGTGGCATCTGGTACTGGGCCATGGTGGGTGGCTTGAAGGCTCTAGTCACAGCCACCACCTTCTGAGGGGTTCCTGAAATCTACCCACCCTCTGTAGACCTTCACATTCACCTTCATAGCAGTGTGAATTTTGCTGAAAAACTGGGTTCCCTAACCAGGCATTTGAAAAAAATCCTGGGTAATATTTCCATTTGGGGAGACACTTCATAATTTTCAGATTATAATGACACTCTCTCTAGGGCAGAGTTTCTGTACCTTGTCACTGTTGACATTTTAGGCTGGGTGATTCTTTGCTGTGGATGGCTATTTTGTACACTGTAGGATGCTCAGCAGCACCTCTGGCCAATACCCACTAGATGCCAGTAGCAACTGCCATGGTGACAACCGAAAACATCTCCAGACATTGCCATTGTCTTATGGAGGAAGGGGTGCAAAATTTCTCCCCTCTCTCCCAAGTTGAGAACCACTGCTCTAGAGAGATCATTTCCCCTTTTGGTTAAAGTGGGTAGGAAAAAAATCACCCTTCTTTTCCTTTATCTTCATTAAAGCTACCACTCCTTTGATCACTCTCATTTTTCCTTATTTATCCCTTCCCCTCACGCTTCCTCCCTTCTTCCGCAAAACACATACAGTCTTTACTTCCTTCCACAACTGGACTGGTCGTCAAAGGCTATCATTTGGCTTACTCTTAATCAATGTTCAACACCCTCGCCCCATTGTCCTTTAGCCTCAGTGAACCCCAGAAAATCCCAGTTCTGGATCAATTCAGCTCTCTGACGACCCCACACCTACACTAGGACTACCAAGTAATATCACTTGAGAAAATCGTAGGTCTGTATAAATTCGTGGTCTCCCACTCATGAGCCTCAGTGAGGCAGCCTGAAGTTCTTATTTCTCTTCACCCACCTCCATCTCTTCCATCCTCACCTGGAGTGGGGAGCTCATATACACATTGGAACGGTGTTCAATATTAACAACAACAAAAAGTTGTTTGGGTTTGGTTTGGGTTTGTCTTATTAATACTGAAGACTGAAGAATGGAAAATGTTGGGGGTGGGAGACTGGGACTGTAGGAGTGACCCACTGAATGGACCCACACTTACCCACCACAATGAGCCAGGAACAGTCCTTTCCCAGCCCTGACCCTGAAGGGCACGTTCAGGAGGGATCTAATAGGAGAGGAGAGGGGTAGGAAAAAAATGAGATGGGGGTAGAAAAAGAAAGCCAGGGAGAGAACGTGCTACTGGATGCCTACCTCAGTCTGATTCTGTATAAATTTGTGACCAGATGGGCCATAGTAAAATTTTACTCCATCTATTGACCCCCACATATGGTCCTAGTGAGCTAGCTAGGGGTAAGTTTGTAATATTGTGCTCTCCTGGTAATGGACTGTATCCACATGCACTTTCAGGCACTGAAGGGCATGACAATAAGGCTACACATATATTTCTAAAGCCAGTTGTCTTGCCCATTTCCATTAACAGCTATTTCAGACCATCCCCACTTTCTTCAAACCTTTTATGTTACTGCTTTGTCTGTATTTATGAAAGATAACTTTGCATATCACTTCACCATGTTCACCATAAAAACAATGCAGAAACCTATGTATTTGATGTGGTCAGGACTTCTCATTATTTGATTAACTGAAAAGGTTGATTAAAATAGAGAATTATGCAGAGTGATACCAGCAGGATGGCAGAGTAGGAGACACTAGGTTTCATCCTCCCATGGGGGGAAAATAAAACAATGGGACACCTATCCATGAATGATAATAGTCCAGTGAGAGCTTAAGAATCCAATTAAGAACTGCAGCAGCACAGGGGAGCAAAAACTAGAACTAACCACACAGAAAGGACACTAAGAAGATCGGCATAGCTGAGACACCTGGAGATGGCTAAGAACAAAGACAAAGGGTGGGGTTTAACAGTATCAGCCACATGGTAGTTGCCACCAGTCCAAAGCAGCCTGCTCTACAGAGGACCCTGACAGCCTTTGCCACCAAGGACCTCAACTCCTGCAGCATCTAGCAGCTGTGGACTCTCCATAGCTTCCACAGCAGGGGACACCACAGTGTTCATCAGCATTGGACCCCAGCAGCCTGCTATGGAGAAGACACTGGCAGCTTCAGGGTAACCAACAGCCATTGCCACCACAGATCCCCATAAATGGGGACATTGCTACCGTCACCCTTAAAGAAGGATCTGCTGTTACCCAGTCCTGGGAGCAGGGCCACCCTCTCCTAATACTGTGCATACCCTATACCCCAGAGCTGTGGCCACTCTGCTCAGACCATGCTCCAAACCCCAACTCCATAGCTGCTCCACAAACACCTGCACCTCACACAACATTATCAGTGTTGCAGCAGGGGTTCCTATGACCTGGGCACTGACACCACCACCACCCCAGACCCAGGAGCTGTAGTCCTTCCACATGTGCCAGCAAACCATAAGAGTATCAGCAGTTATTTCAGCAGAAATGTTGCAGGCCAGGAGGGAGTGGGATGAAATACTCAAAGTGCTGATAGAAGAAAGTGCCAACCAAGAATACTCTTCCAAGCAAAGTTGTCTTTCAGAATGGAAGGAAATATGGAGTGTTCCAGACAAAGAAAAGCTGAGGAAGTTCATCATCACTGGCCTTACAAGATAGTTGTTTATGGGAGTTCATGATGAAACAAAAAGACACTAATTAGTAACAGGAAAACGTATGAAAGTATAAAACTCACTGGTAAGAGTAAACATATAGTTAAATTCAAAATACACTAGTGTTGTAATGTGGGTCACTCGTACTCTAAGACTAAAAGATAAAAGTATTAAAAATAACTACAGTTTGTTAATGGATACACAAGGTAAAATGATATAAATTATGATATCAAAAACAAAATATGTGGGGGGCAGTGTAAAAATGTAGAGCTTTTGTATGTGTTCAAAGCTAAATTGCTTTCAGCTTAAAACAAACTTATAAATGTTTTTTGTAAGTCTCTTGGTAACCACAGAGCATAAGTGTATAATAGATGCACAAGAGATGAAGAGAAAGGAATCAAAGCACACCACTACAGAAAATCATCAAATCACAAAGGAAGAGAGCAAGAGAGGAAGAAAGGAACAACGGACTAAAAACAATCAGAAATCAATGAACAAAACAGCAATAATTTGTTTAAATGTAAATGGTCTAAATTCTAAAAGACAGAGTGGCTGAATGGATTAAAAAAGACTCAACTATATGTTGCTACAAGAGGCTCACTTTGCCTTTAAGAATACACATACGCTAAAAGTGAAGGGACAGAAAAATATATTCCATGCAAATAGAAACTAAAAGAACGTAGGGGTGGCTAAACTTATACCAGACTAAGTAGACTTTAAGCCAAAGTCTAAGAGACAAAGATGGTCATATAATGACAAAAGGGTCAATTCATCAAGAGGATATATTAGTAAATATTTCTATACCCAATATAGGAGAACCTAAATATATAAAGTAAATATTAACAGATCTGAAGGGAGAAATAGGCAGCTATACAACAAGAGTAGAGGACTTTAATACACCACTTTCAAGAATCCAGACAGATCATCTAGACAGAAAATAAGGAAATATTGAATATATACTACACACTAGATCAGATGAACCTAAGAGATATTTACAGAATATTCTACCCAACAGCAGCAGAATACACATTCATCTCAAGTGCACATGAAATGTTCTCCAGGATAGATCATATATTAGTCCACAAAAGAAGTCTTAACTTTAAAAATATTGAAATCATATTAAGCGTCTTTTCTGACTATATTAAGCATTTTCTCTCACTATAAACGTATAAAACTAGAAATCAATCACAAGAAGAAAATTGGAAAATTCACAGACATAGAGATTAAATAACATGCTCCTGAACAACCAGTGGGTCAAAGAAGAAATTGAAAGACAAATCAAATAACACTGTGAGACAAATGAAAATAGAAACAATGTACTAAAATGTATGGGGTGCAGCAAAAGAATTTCTCAGAGGGAACTTTATAGTGATAAATGTCCACATTAAAAAAAGAATCTCAAAATGACCTAACTTAACACCTCAAGAACAACAAACTAAGCCCAAAGTTAGTAGAAGAGAGGAAATAAAGATCAGAGCAAAAATAAATGAAATAAAGACTAAAAAGCGAATAGGAAAGATCAATGAAACTAAGCTTTTAAAAATTTGTTATTTTGTATTGGAGTATAGTTGATTAACAGTGTTATGTTAGTTTCCGTTATACAGCAAAGTGATTCAGTTATACATATACATGTATCTATTCTTTTTCAAATTATTTTCCCATTTAGGTTATTACAGAGCATTGAGCAGGGTTCCCTGTGCTATTCAGTAGGTCCTTGTTGGTTATCTATTTTAAACATAGCAGTATGTACATGTCAATCCCAAAAACTAAACTTTTTTAAAAAAAATAAACAATAGACAAACCTTTAGCTAGACTTAACAAGAAAGACGACACAAAACTGTAAACAAAAAAGGAAACATTACAACTGGTACCATAGAAATACAAAGGATCATAAGGCTACTATGAACCGTTGTATGCCAACAAAGTGGACAACCTAGAAGAAATGGATAAATTCCTAAGAACATATAACCTACCAAGACTGAATCATGAAAAAATAGAAAATCTGAACAGACCAATTACTAGTAAGGAGATTGGGAGGTTTTGATTACTCATTCAAAGTCCAGAAGTAGATGGCTTCACTGTTGAATTCTACCAAACATTTAAAGAATACATACTAATCCTTCTCAAACTCTTCAAAAAAAAATTGAAGAGGGAACGCTTCCAAAGTCATTTAAGAGGCCAATATTACCCTGATACCAAGCTAGATGAGGACACAAGAAAAGAAAGTTACAGGCTAATATCTCTGATGAACATAGATACAAAAATCCTCAACGAAATATTATAAGACTGTATTCAACAGCACATTAGAAGGATCATACACCACAATTAAGTGGAATTTAATCCAGAAATTCAAGGATGATTCAACACACACACACACACACACACACACACACACACACACACACAAAATCAACGTGTTACACTACACTAATGTGAACAAAATGGGAGATAAAAATCACATGATCATCTCAATAAATGCAGAAAAAACCTTTGACAAAATTCAATATCCTTTCATAATAAAAAGCTGTCAACAAAGGTGGTATAGAAGGATTGTACCTCAACATAATAAAGGGTACATATGACCAGCACACCGCTAACATCATATTCAGTGATGAGCAGAAAGCATATCCTCTAAGATCAGGAAGAAGATAAGGATGCCCATTTGTGCCACTTTTATTCAACATAGTACTGGAAGTCCTAGCCAGAGCAAGTAGACAAGAAAAGGAAATAAAAACATTCAAATGTGAAAGGCAGAAGTAAAATTGTCTGTTTGCAGATGACATGATCTTATATATAGAAAGTGCTAAAGAATCCACTAAGAAACTATTAAAACAAATGAATTCAGTAATTTTCAGGATACAAAAATAAACATTTAAAAACTCAGTGGCATTTCTATACACTAACAAACCATCAAAAAAAAAAAGAAAGTAGTCTCATTTGTAATAGAAAAAAACGAATAAAATAATTAGGAATAAATTTAACCAATGTTACAAAAAAACTGTACACTGAAAACTATAAGACATCAATGAAAGAAATTGAAGAAGACACAAATAAATGCAAAGATATCCTGTGCTCATGGACTGGAAGAAGTAATATTGTTTAAATGGCCATACTACCCAAAACAATCTTCAGTTTTAATGTATTCTGTATCAAAATTCTAATGGCATCTTTCACAGACATAGAAAAGATGTATGGAGCCACAAAAGAACCTGAGCAGCAAAGTAATCTTGAGAAAAAAAAAAAGCTGTAGGCTTCTTTTTCAAATTATATTACAAATATCATGTATTTGTAATATAATATTCCAAAGAAGAATATACAAGAGAAAAGGAGAGTCTCTTCAGTAAATCGTGTTGGGAAAACTGAACAGCCACATGCAAAAGCAAGAAACTGAACCCCTACCTTATACCACACACAATAGTCAACTGAAACTGGATTAAAGACTTGAATGTAAGACCTGAAACCATAAAACTCTTAGAAGAAAACAGAGGGTATGCTCCTTGACATCAGTCTTTGCAATGATTTTTTGGATTTGGCACCAAAAGTAAAGGCAACTAAAGCAACATAAACAAATGGGACGACATCAAACTAAAAACAGCTTCTGTACAGCAAAGGAAACCATCAACACAATGAAAAGACAACCTACAGAATGAAGGAAAATGTTTGCAAATCATATATCTGATAAGGGGTTAATATCTAAAATACACAAGGAACTCATAAAACTCATTAGCGAAGAAAGCAATCCAATATTAAAAATGGACAAAGGACATGAATAGACATTTTTGCAAAGAAGACATACAGATGGGCAACAGATACATGAAATGATGCTCAACACTGCTGATCATCAGGGACATGCAGATCAAAGCCACAGTGACATGTCCGTTCATATCTGTCAGAATGGCTATCATCAAAAAGACAAATGTTGGTGAGAATTTAGAGAAAAGGGAACCGTTGTACACTGCTGGTGGGAACGTGAATTGGTATAGCCATTATGAAAAACAGTATGGAGGTTCCTTTAAAAATTAAAAATAGAACTACCGTGTGATCTAGGAATCCTACTTCCAAGTATATATATCCAAAGGAAATGAAATTAGTATCTCAAAGTGATATCTGCACCCTCACATTTACTGCAGTGTTATTCACAGTAGCCAAGATATGGAAACAATCTAAGTGTCCATCGGGACTTCCCAGGCGGTCCAGTGGGTAAGACTCTGTGCTTCCACTGCAAGGGGCATGGGTTGGATCCCTGGTTGGGGAAATAAGATTCTGCATGTCGTGCGGTGTAGAAAAAAAAAATTAAAAATCTAAGTGTCCAACGAAATGAACAAATGGAGAAAATGTGAGATATGTAATATTTGGCCATAAAAAAGAAGAAAACCCTGCCATTTGTGACAACGGATGAACTTGGAGGATATTATGCTAAGTAAAATAAGTCAGACAGAAAAAGGCAAATGCTGCATGATCTCACTTATACAGAGAATCTACAAAGTGGAACTCAGAGTAACAGAGAGTGGAATGGTTACGACCAGGGGCAGAGAAGTGGGAGAAAAGGGGAGATGTTGGTCAAAGGGTATAAATTTCAGTTAGAAGATGAATAAATTCTAGAGACCTAATGTACATCATGGTGACTATAGTTAATAACGTACTGTATACTTGAGATCTGCTAAGCGAGTAGATTTCAAGTATTCTCATAACGCACAAAAGAAATGGTAGCTATGTGATGATGGATGTTAATTAACTTGTTTATGGTAATCATTTCACAATGTATACATAAATCAAAACATCACATTGTACACCTTAAATATATACAATTTTTGCCAATCATACATCAATAAAACTAGAAAGAATTATTGTAAACACACTAAGAAAAAATAGAAAGTCACTTTAAAAATGCTACATGTATAACAAACATTTTGTTTTAACCTAAAAATTGTGCCTCCATTTGTTAATAATTCTGAGTTAGGACCAAGGCATTTTGGGGGCGGTCCATTACCTGGAGTTCTGCAGAAACCATGCCAATGATTTATCATTTGTGTTGTCCAATCTGAATTTCTTTAGCTGAAGCAATGTGAGTGGAAAATCCTACTAGATTTTTTGTTTAGGTTTTGTTTTTTTTTTAACTCCAAACATTTAAAGTTGCGTTACCCACACCTACTTTAACAAAAACAAAAAAGGGCAACTCACCGTTTTAAGATTTTTTCCCCAAAGCTTAACTTTCATAAAAACAACAGTTTACATTAGCCAAGGCAATGAGTACAACTGGATGAACAGGTCACAAGGGGAAAAGTTCCTTCGGCAGAGAGTCTGTGTACAGGGCTCCTGCCACGCTCCACATCTTTCCACCGAGCCCACCTGTTCACCGCGCGCAGGGCCATCCCTCCATCCTCCTTCCCATCTGAACAGAAGAGGGCTCCTCTTCTTGTCCAAAGAGCCCTTCTCCTGGACTCTGCATCTGGTCTCCCAATACCTTAGCCACCTCAGTCTGTCTTCTCTTTTGTTTTCAACATCTCCCTCTTTTCTACCTCTTCCCCTTCGGCATTTAAACCTACGCTATTGACTCTTGGTAGCGAAGCAATCATCCTCAGTTCCGTGTATTCCTCTTCGCAGCTTTGCCCAGAGTCCATGCTGCCTGCTTTCACTTTCTCCCCTCCAAGGTACTTCACCCCTCACACTCCTCACTGAATGTCTCATCAAGTTCACCAGCGACCTCCTTGTTGTCTCTAGCATTTCTTTCTTTTTACTATTCGTTACTGCAGACACCTTCCTCCCCTTCTTGAATCTGCTTTCCTCAGCTTCTGTGATATCTCACTCCTGGTTTCCTTCTCAGCTCTCTGGCCATTCAAATGTTGGAATTCCTTCAGGCTTAGTCCTAGGCTTTTTCTTTCTATGTGGACTATGTTCTGTGATCTCATCCACAAGTAGAGGTTCCCTACCACCCAACTGCTTACGATTCTCAAATCTATCATTCTATCCTAATCTTTCTCCTGAACTCCAGAACTGTGTCTCCAACTGCCTACTGGTTACATCTACCTATTTGTTCCAGAAAGACCTTAAATCTCAACGTGTCCAAAATGTAATTCATCCCTTTGCCCTTCCTCCTCAATCAGCTTTTCCTCCACTGCCCCTTGTTTTTCTGTAGCCACAAAGATTTACCCAGTTTTCAAGCCAGACACCTGTAAGGCATCATCCACTCATCACGCCTCTCACTTGATACATCTGATCAACCACATCATTCATTTGATAAATATTCATCTATCTATATTAATTATAGGTTAGAGTTTCCACTTTAGCAAACAAAAATATAGGACATCAGTTACATTTTAATTTCAGATGAACAATGAATAATTTTTTAGTATAACCCGTGCACTGTTTGGGACATACTTATAGTAAAAATTTATTTGCTGTGTATCTGAAATTCATATTTAACTGAGCATCCTATATTTTATCTGGCAGCCCTATTTCAATGTCAATTACTCATACCACTACCTTAGTTTAGGATACTGAAAAATGAAACAGAAGCTACAACTGCAAAACTGATAACTTGCAACACAAGCTATCTAAGCTTAGTTTGTTACAGCTAAAACTTGTTCAGACCCACATGTTCCAAGAGCACGAAGTGCTTTAACAGTAACTCCACAGGGACCTCTTTATGAGACATTGATAGAGTCCAAGGAATTCCAGACTTTGATAAACTTTAGAAACTGCCAAGCTGAGGCTCTCATTCCTCTTTTCTCGTGAAAATAATAGGAAGATACAAACACATGTCATTTATTTTATCGCTACAGATAGTTATTTACCATCTGCCATTTCTTTTCCTTCCAAAATTTCAGATCCCAGTCAGTTCTCGTTATTTATGGTAGTTACGTTCCATGAAGTCGCCGTGAACACTGTGAATTAGCAAACAGTGAACGGCTGCTCTGAGGGCAAATGCAGGGCTAGGCTTCTGCGAACCTCTGGTCACAAGTTTGTCATCAACCGATCAATACATAACCTCCTTTTATGTGTGTTTCTGTTTAAAGACACCATATTTAATATATATCAAGACTCATTAATATTGAACTACTGGCCAACAGCACTGTAACTCATGCCTAGATGAAGCTTACCTAATGCACTTTTTTTTTTCCTGTAGGGCACATCACAGCCTTCTTTTTTTTTTTTTTTGCGGTACGTGGGCCTCTCACTGCTGTGGCCTCTCCCGTTGCGGAGCACAGGCTCCGGACGCACAGGCTCAGCAGCCATGGCTCACGGGCCCAGCCGCTCCGCGGCATGTGGGATCTTCCCGGACTGGGGCACGAGCCCGTGTCCCCTGCATCGGCAGGCGGACTCTCAACCACTGCGCCACCAGGGAAGCCCCCACAGCCTTCTTGTACAAAGGAACACCAGACAGCACTGTAGCATTCTGCTTGGGGTCTGTTTTAAACAGTGACATCAACAAAAAAACACTAAAATGTGAAAACCATGGTTCCCCAAAGGATGCTCGTTTACGGTATCAGAGCTGAATCAGGAAGGCAGTGCATCACCTTGCCCAGCCTCAACTGGGAATGTGTGGTCAGGAGACTCAAAATTTCCACTGCCCTGCGCAAGTCCACAGATGACTGCAAAAGTGCCAAGAGTTTTGATTTTGAAGTTTATAAATAAATTTTTGTGAGTAGGTCCGTTTGCAAATATGGAATCTGTGACTAATGAGGACTGACCGTATATATTCTTGGTTCCTCAGCCACCTCTCCCTCAAGTACCTTCATTCATTCTTGGTCTTCTGTTCTAGAACCCTCCTGGGCCTGCTTTCCTGACGCAAAGTCCTTAATCGAATCCCTTCCCTCCCCACTGTTAAAGTTGGCTAATATCTACCACTCTGTGCAGGGAACATATGTGAGCTCACAGGAATTGATTGCAATAAATTCAATCGAATTTAACAGGTCGTAGTTGATATGATGCCTGTTCCAGAGATATTTATGATGTTGTAAAATCTGTTCCTTCATTATATTTAATGAAACTTTAATAAAAGGATTGCAGAGTGGGAGGGTGAATTCTAAAGGAAATGAGGATAAAGAAGGAACATTTCTGATACCATATCATGTAAGGGACCACCTACTCTGGGAACTGAAACTTTCTTCCTAGGCCCATGGTTGTAAAATATATTCTGTGAAGTCTATGGTCCTGGAGTTCTGTTTAATGCCAGAAATCTCAGAGCATGAGAGCTCCCAGACCACTCTTCCTGGGGTCTCTGTATTTCAAACTTTCATCTCAGTGTCCAAGGAGAGATGTACCTGTCGATTGGCCCCAAGTTTCTAAGCAGATGGGATTTTGGAGTTGAGCATCCCTCATACCATAGGAGATCGCTGGCGTTGGAGTACCTCCTCCAGTGGCTGGCTGGCTGGGAAAGCACGTACCATGACAGCCTTTGAAACGTGGTCCAGATTCTTTAGGGTGGTTTGGGTTTGCCATCTGTTGTTTAAAGGTTTATCATTATGAAAAGATGATTCTAACTAGAGCCTGCTGAGATAAAAGCTGCTGCCCCATCCCATGCTGGGGAATATGAGTGTTATTTCAGTGGCTGTGTGCACAGTTCTGTAAATCTATTCCTTGGATTAAAGCCCAGCTAGAGAGTGGAACATTCGCTTGTATGTATTCCCTGAAAAACAGTCACAATGCTCAGACATGAAGGAACAGCAAGGCTGCCCTGGCAGCTCCCCACATCGCAGAATTTCAAAAATGCCTGTGGTCTCATCAGAACGAACTGTCTGGGGCTTCCCTGGTGGCGCAGTGGCTGAGAGTCCGCCTGCCGATGCAGGGGACACGGGTTCGTGCCCCGGTCGGGGAAGATCCCACATGCCGCGGAGACGCTGGGCCCGTGAGCCATGGCCGCTGAGCCTGCGCGTCCGCAGCCTGTGCTCCGCAACGGGAGAGGCCACAACAGTGAGAGGCCCGCGTACTGCAAAACAAACAAACAAAAGAAAAAAACGAACTGTCTGAACAAAAGGAGGTAGGAAGAGTGAAAGGAGCCTGGATACGGGCTGCTTTCTCAGCCTCCCGGCCCCTCCTCCGCCAGCCTCACTCCTCCCAGATGTTTTCACTGAACTCCTGTCGGCCTTCCCGGCTTACTCTTTGGCTCACTCCCCAGGGAGCTGTATTCGAGCAAGTATGGCAAATGTGTGAATCAAGAAGAAAGATTGCCTTTTCCCAGTTAGGAAACTAGTTTCAGTTTGCTTTTAAAACGATACTTTTTTTCTAATTCTGGAAGTTGTCAGGCTCATTGCAAAAAGTGTTGAAAAATGCAGATAAGCAGCAAAGCAAATCACAAAAATCAAGTATAACCCCGTCTTCCGCATATAATCATTGTTGACATTTTTGTTTTCTTTTAGCCTTTCTCTGTGAATCAGTGCGAATAAACATGTTTCCAGTGGGATTATATTGGGTATACTGTTTTGTATTCTGCCTTTTCCCCCACTTGGTAGTATATTCTAAATATTTTGCAATGACATCATGTATCTTCAGATTATAATTTTTTAAAATAGACTTTAATTTTTAGAGCAGTTTTTAGGTTCAGAGAAAAATCGAGTGGAAGGTGCAGAGATTTCCCATATACCCTTTGCTCCCGCACATGCATAGTTTCCCCATTTTCAGTATCCCCCAAACCACCGTTTTTAATAGCTGCATGGTCTTAAAGTTAACCAATTCCTATTGTTGAACTTCCACATTATTTCCAAGGATTATATGCAAAATACATAGAAAGCATTTAACAGCCCCAGACATGGGCCACCCAATCAGAATGACCAGGCAGTCGGACCAGAGCTGGATTCTGGAGGCTTCAGACTGCCAGGCATGAACCTTAGTTTAGTGTTTGAATGGCAGGGATCTGGGGGAGGATCTAGGAGGCAGGCAGTATACGGGGACTTGAGCGAAGGGATGCAAGCAGCATCTCTTTATCAATCACACAAAAGATTTTCAATATTTTAACTACCCATATGGTTATATTGGTGCAAATTTTCTGAATATCAGAATATTTATCAATATTACAACTAGTAGAGCTATGAACATCTTTACAGAGATATCTTTGCACAGATCTCTGATTATTCCCAGATGCACCTTTGTTGAGTCGAAAGATATGATACAGCTGTACAGCTTTCAGTATATAGTTCCACACTGTTTTTCCAAAGTTAACACAGTTTATACTTTTGCCAAGCTTATTATCTCACCAACTTTACCATTGAAACCTGTGTGCCTGGGCTTCCCTGGTGGCGCAGTGGTTAAGAATCCACTTGCCAATGCAGGGGACACGGGTTCGAGCTCTGGTCCGGGAAGATCCCACATGCCACGGAGCAACTAAGACCATGCGCCACAACTACTGAGCCCGCGCGCCTAGAGCCCATACTCTGCAACAAGAGAAGCTGCCGCAATGAGAAGCCCGCACACCGCAACGAAGAGTAGCACCCCCGACTCGCCACAATTAGAGAAAGCCCGCGTGCAGCAACGAAGACCCAACGCAGCCAAAAATAAAAAATAATAATAATAAAATAAATAAATTTATTTAAAAAAAAACTTGTGTGCCGTGGGGTAGGATATTTTGCATCTCAATTCCTCTCAACCCAGCAAATCCACTTATAGGTTATGTATCCAAGAAAAATACTCTGAATATATTCAGGAAAAAACGCATATGCCCTTTTTGGCCAAGTGCATCGTTGTCGAAGTTCTGCCGCTTTTCATATGCTTTAAAGGCAACTCCAATCTACCTCTTGAAATCTGTTTCCTGAAATTCTGCCTTGCTTTCAAGTCCTCTTCGTAGCCTTACCTCAATATATTTTTGGACGTTAATTGTCCTTTATAACTCTGCAGGTTTGTGAATTGCAGTGCCCCTGAGCTGTACAAAAAGAGGCATGGACACAGACATTCATTGTAGAGTTGTTTATTATAAAAACAACAATCCCCCAAACTGAAAATAAAATAATATTCAGGAATAGGAGGAAATGGATGGTTTACATACTTTATGGTAATCCACAGTATGAAATATTATACAACGATTAAAAAGAATGAGGAAGATGTATAAGACTGACGTGGAAAGTTCTAAGATATTGAGGAAAAAAGCAAGTTATAGGACAGAATATGCAGTATCAGCACAGTAATGTTATATTAAAAAGTATCTGAATATGTAATGTAGATATGAATAGATAAGTATCTGGGAGAATACAGATCAAAATATTGATACGTACCTCTGAGGAGAGAAATGGGATTGTAAGGCAAAATTTTTAGTCTGCATATTTTTATAGTGTTTTAATTCTTATAACATTAAACTGTTTTCATTTTGTGATTTTTAACAATATTCTTTAAAGTAGGAAATAAAAGGATTGAAGTCAGTTGTTTTCCTTCTGTCTTTTGTTGTTGCTGTTTTTTTTTCTAGCAGGAGAAACCTTTCCCCTCCTAACTTTTAAGTAAAATTCCAACATATCTGAAACCTAAAATCAGCACGGGCTTAATTACAAACCAGCTTCAAAGGCTTGAGATCTGCGCAGTTACCTGAGCCCCACCCTTGATTTAGTGTTCTTCTATTGCTGTCTTGACAGTCTTAATAATTTTTAATAAGGGGCCCCATATTTTCACTTTCACCGGGCCCCATAAATTATGTAGTCGGTCATGACAGTAGATTAGACACTCTCTGAGTTCCAAGAGTCTTCTTCGTGCTTTCAAAGTATCAGCACCACTCACTAGCCAACCAATGGTAGGGGGTTGGGGGATTGGGGGTTGAGGGGGTTGGAGCCTTGGAAATCAGCCTCAGCCAGAGTTCTGAGCAGCTGTCAGCACCCAGGTCCTGAAATCACAGCTTTAAATGACTGATGATTTCTGCCAATACATGGGCTCATGTGTTCTACCTCCTTTTTTTTTTTCTGTTTTGCATTAGCAGAAAAATTAAATTGTCTTCTCATGGTTTACTGATATGGGCTTCCACAATGATCCCCTTTTTCTCATTTTACGTCAAACGCATTGTTTAAAATGTTTGAGAGAAGATTTTTGTGTGCAGGAGAGACTAATGGCATCTCTGTCCTGCAAAAAGAAGTGAAATGAGTTTCACAAGGCTTGTCTTGGAAAACCCACCCCAGTGCCCCCAAACCACTGTTTCCTCTTCTACCAGCTTGCTTAGAAGCCATACATTCCTTTCTTAAACTTGCCTGAAACGGTTGTGTTCCTACAGCATGACTGTTTCATGTCATGCCTTTTCATGGGAATACTAATTCCCCATTGCCAGTGGCCTTGTCTGCCTTCCTGCCTTTCTTCCTTTCTCCTCTCTTTTCTGAAATCTGTATTGCACATAAAAATCACAAAAATGTCCACCACTCCAAAATAGCCTCTTTTAACCTTTGGGTGAACATTCTGCAAATTATCTACGTAAAGTAAAAATACAGATATGGCTATAAATACATATTGACATAAATGCCTTTTGCCATTGCCTTCTTTCCTATTTAATAGGTTAAAACGCCAATTAAATTATAATTGAATAAAATACAATGAAATGTGTCAGAAAAACTATCTCCTCATCAAGTCCTATTTAAGTTCGAACTTTTATGTTGGCATTTAAGACAGTTCCCATTCCCTGGAAGATTTTCTTCCCTACTCTTCATTTATCTGAATAATATTAAAGTCATACTCACTGTGTGAAATTCTCTAAAAGTATTAGAACAGCTGTCCTACCCCCATGTAGGCATCCATCCAATAATCCCTTATCGCCGAGATCCTGTAGCAATCCTGTATTTGCCGCTCAACATGTGCCATTCAACATATACTGACTGTTGTTGTCATTTACCTTCTTCTAAACTGAAGTAAAGACTGTCTTGCACATCCTTTTATCCGTTGCCTTCTTTAGCACATTGTCCTAGGTTCAATAACCAGCTGATGACTATTTGATAAGAGAGGTGAGGATGCTGTTACCACCACATAAGGGAGCTTCACACAGACATTGACTCCTAAATATGTGTGGAGGGGCAGGCACTACCCTCCCTAATCTTTCTCTCTCTACGAGCTCCCTAGCAATTTCTATACAGTTCCAACTCTGACATCACTCTTGTTTAGGGTCTAATGGAGAGTTTGGGCTTCCAAGATCTTTCCTTAACCTCAGGCAAAACACAGTTTTCCTCCCTCTTCTTCTTATGCCCTTTCTCTCTTTCAACTCAGTATCCTTAAAAACAGTGACTTTATCATTTTATTAAAGGGCTGGAAGCCAGGGGCTTCCCAGATGCAGAATGAGTAATGTTCTCCTTATCCCCAGCAATGTTCTCCTTGTGTGACCAAGACCTTCACATGTGGTTTTACGTGTTCTATTCCTTCAGGCTGTCACTTCTCTTTTTTAGTGCCCACTGTGCTCCAGGGACTGTACCAGGTGCTTTATACACAGGATTTCACTTCCTACTCACAATAAGCCTTCAAGGTCGATGTTCTTCCATTTTGTTGATGAAAAAAGGGAAGCTCAGAGACATGAAGTAGCTTGCAGGGATCTCTCTGTCCTGGCAAAGTTTTAAAAGAGGCACATTCAAAGCAGATTCGGTGAACTAACTACTGGCTTCACAACAATGTTAGTAAATGAAAATATTGCAGAACCCGCCAAGAAAAGGTGCTCATTAAAAGTTCCTGTTCCTTTGGGAACATACATAAACATATATTCACTCGTCTCTAGCTTTTAGTCCTGAAATCTCTGGGCCCTCAGTGAGGCCTTTTGCCAACATATACAGGGCTTAGGGTTTTCACAGGAATCCAACATCCTTCTTGATACTAAGGCCACCTCTCAGGACTCGCTGGGCTGGGGGTGGCCTGGTGACAGGCAGTGAGGACAAGCTGGGACCAAAACTCGCTGGATGGGACAGATGCTGGGGTTAGACCTCGCTGAGGCCTGGGAGAAGCCTGTTTCTGAGCACCTAGAGATTATGACAGTGGACAAGAAGAAGTCGTTCAAGAAAACTGCCAAGGTCAAGAATTCCAAGATGCGACAGTGGGGACGCCCTATGACTGTGGTCGCTGCTGTTTAGGAGACCTTCCTGTGTGCCTGGAACTTTACTTACAGTATCTATGGTCTTATAAAAGGGTTTCCCAAAGTGTGGTCCATGAGACACAGTGCTTTGAGCTCAGAAGCAGCTCTGATGGAGTCAAATGAGTGTGAGAAACAAAGTGTACTATTTTCACCCCACCAAAAATCAAAGCCTCTAAAAATAGAAAACTAAGCAACAAACAGACAAACTAACAAAAACCTTGCAAACAAGAAGCCATACTGAAAGCATTTAGCATAAGAATATGTAATGAGCAACATACAGTCTCTGAAATGTTGAGAATTTTTTGTTAAAAGGAAAGAGACATAAAAGATCGTAGCTCAAATATACAGGATGAAGGATATTTTCCTACAAGAGGGGAAATAGGACGTGGTTTGCACACGGAGGCAAAGTGATAGGACAGAGGCAGAACTTTAAGATGTGAGAAGATGTAAGAAGATGTCTGTTTCCTCAAAGAAATTGTGAGCTTCTTCGTGGGATGCCTGAAGTGGAGCTCAAAAAGAGTTTTTGAAATTGCAAGGGAATTGATCCTGATGGAATAGGATCCCACCCTCCCGCTCAAACAAACAAGGGTCTTCCAGGGAGCCTGAGGAAGGAGAGTGAAAAGAACTTTCTCGGAGCTTAGAAGGGCCGTGGGAGAGGATGAGGGAAACATGGTGTGTTCTGAATGGAGAAGCACTACACCGAGGAGCTGTCTGGTGGTGGAGAGGAGATTCACATCATGTGGCCTCCATCAGTGCAGTAATGCGGAGGCCGGGTCACTGCTGGCGGAGGGAGCTGGCAGCATTTGGGAGCGAGCCTGGCAGTGGGAAAGGAACGGAGCGAGACAGGAAACAGCTGCTGGGGCCCACGTGTTTGGGAAGCAACAAGAGATGCATACAGTTTTGCTGAGTAACACTGAGAAGAATAGTCGTGTACAGGGGCGCTTAAGGACATGGTCCCTGGAGCCAGATTGAGAGGTTTGGGTTTGAATCCCAGAACCCCCCCTGTTTGGAAGGTGGTAAGAATTAAATTAGGTCATATATGTAACACTTAGAAGAGTGCCTGGTGCATCAGGAAACATTCGTAAGTGTTAGATATTATTGTTGTTGTCGTTATTAAATTGTGGTGGAACGGCTCGTAAGAATCTTGTGATTTTTCCTAAAGAAACATGAGGTCACCTGGGACAACAAAAGCTAGGAGCCTAGTTCTGATATGGTACAGGTTCCCAAGGCTGAAGCTTAGCCCGGCAGGCACTGGGGGTGGGGGGTCGGGGGGGGGGCAACGCGAGAGAGTCTGGGTTCCCAGCTAGGAAGAGAGCATAGCGAAGCCCAGGAGGGAGGTGAGACATCTCAGATTGAGCTTCTATCTGAGGAAACGCTCAGGGTGATGACAAGACCTAATTTGTTGCCATAAAAATCATGGCCACCATATGCGCATTCATCCCATTCCTTTGACAAAATTTTGCTGAGCACCTATTGTGTGCCAGCCACTCTTCTAGTGCTGGGGGTACAGCAGTCAACACAACACACAAACACCCCTGTCTTCATGGAGCCCACATTCTAGTGGGATCACTAACAACCGTCCAGCTCGACCCTAAACTCCTTCCTTACACGATTACCTTCATCTTCTCGACACACCAATTAGGCAGGTATTATCAAACCCATTTTTCAGACAAAAAATTAAAATTTGCCGCAGATCAAATAACTAATAAATGGCAAAACCAGGTTTCCAGCGCTGATCTAACTCTAATGTTTATATGCATGAAAAAACGTTCTGTATTTCATCTCCGTGCTGCTGAATAATTTTGGTAGGTGAAGGGGAAAGCCTTAAGAGTTGAGGGACTGAGAATCTGTAAAGTCAGAATGTTAGGCCCCTCGCCTAGGTGCTGAGTTCCTGGAGAATGAGGGGAGAAGATGAGGTACAGAGGGAAATGTGAACTTAGCGCTGAAGTCCTGGAAGAAGTGAGAGTGGGCTGTGAACGTGGTAGGCAAAGGCGAGTAGGTGACCGAGCCGTAAAGTAGGAGCAGCCCTGGTTTGCAACACGATCAACTGCTTCCTCATTCCTGCTGAGGGGGGAAGGAGTAGGTGAAGTCCTGTCCTCCCTCGTAGAAGCTCTCAGATGCTTTGTTCAGGCAAGGAGATGAAAGGGCGGGCATGGGAGAAGCCGAGGTTGGAAGAGCCTCCCAGAGCCTCCTGTCAGAGGCCAGTAGATGATGGACAGAGGGTTGGGGCGGGGGAAGGATTCCGTTTCCAGAAAGTTGGCAAGAGAAGCAAGGAAGCTGGGAGACAGGCTGGAGATGCAGGTAAAAGAAAAGCGGGAGAGCACTGCGTACCTGGAACCTTGTGAGAGGGGGGTTGAAGGGTCACGTGTGCCACATTCCAAGTAGAATGTCAAAGAGGGCGAGTCCAACTGCAAACTCACCTGCCGAAGTGTGCACCCTCGTCAATGGCCTCCTGTCTGCCTTTGGCGCTGGGGAAAGGAGGCGTCACCAGAATTTTCCAGGGAAACTTGACTGTTTCTAGTCTACCCCACTGAACTTAGAGGTATTTGTGATCACCAAATTGGGAAGAGCAAGGATATCACCAGGTATATACAATTTCACAGCCATACCTGTGCATTATAACCTTGCCAGGGCCAGGGTGACACCAAATCCCTGATTCTTGGAACCATGCTTTAAAATTTCTGATATCTCAAATTGTCCAGCTAACAGGTACCGAAGAAGGTTATCTGGGTGGTCTGGCCTAGAGGAAACGCTCACAAAATATAAGTTAGAGATTTCATCGGTTGTCTTTTAAAACAGTTGATCTCTTCCTTTTGACTAACGCTTCTCCAAATTTGTAATTTTAAAGGTTTTGATGAGGTGCGGGTGGAAGGAGGAGGGACCCATTCAGTTGTACCTAACAGTCCTAGAGGCCCATAGTGTAAACATATAGGAGTGAAGAGATGGGATGTAGGAAGGGGAAGAAGACAGATTCTAGCTGACGGGGCCTAGAGTGCAGGCTATGACTAGGAATCACCTGGGGGCTTGCGAAAATGCAGAGGCTGATTCAGTGGGTCTAGGGTGGAACCTGAGATTCTGTATGTTTAGCAAAAGCTCCCAGTCTATGCTGATGATCTACAGACCGTACTTTGAATAGCAAGGATCCACACTACATAACTAGTCAAAAGTTAGCTTCAAAAGATGGCTTATTTTGAGGTAAGAAGGCTGCTAACCGATCCATTACAACATATTGGGTATCAAATTTATGTTTAATGGTAGGATGACTGCAAAACTTGTAGCCAGAGGTTTGCAGGTTGAAATCCTCTTTCTACCATTTTCTAGCAATAAAACTTGGGGCAGATCATGGATCATCTCTGGGTGTCCGTTTCTGCATCTAAAAAAATCGAGGTAATAGGATCTGCCTTGGTTGACTGACTATACAGGGTAGATGTGAGGATCAAAGAAAGATCTTAGTGAAAGCGCCTCTTCAACTGAAGGTGCTGCACGTGTGTAAGCATATTATTATTATTTGTAATATTTGAAGCCAAAGAAACCTTACAATAGCTCCCATTCCTACTGTTATAAATAGATAGATACCATCGCCCAGCTTTTGCGCTGTGTTAAACCCCATTCTACACATGAGGAATGTAAGACCTGGAACCTTAAGATTAGGCCCAGTTGCTGAGTGTTGATGCTGTGATACGAACCCAGCCTGACTCTCCAAAATCCAAGCTCTTCTTCAATGTATTCAGTTGATTCATTGTAGCAAACACCCATAGAAAAAGCACCATAGAAAAAAGTGATGGTCTAGAACAGGCGTTGGCAACTTTTATTTTTTTTTCTCTAAAGGGCAAGATAGTAAATATCTTAAGCTCTGCATGCCAAATTTAGGTCTGTCTTGCAACCATTCCATTCTGTCATTGCAGCACCAAAGCAGTAACAGACAATACATGAAGGAATGGGTATGGCTGTGTTCCAATAAAATGTTGTTTACGGAAACAGATGGCAGGATGAATTTGGCCTGTGGACTATAGTTTGCCGATCCCTGCTCTAGAAAATTCTGAGTTGTCCAATATGGTAGCCATTTGCCACAGGTGGCTATTTAAATTTAAATGTATTTCAATTAAATGAAAAATTCAATTCCTCGGTTGCATTAGCTACATCTCAAGTGCTCAGTAGACACAGGTGGCTGGTGCTACTGAAATGAACAGTGTAGAAAACATGTCCATCATCACAGAAAGTTTTATTGGAGAGGCTTCATCTAGATCATCTTTAGGATGGGGGAGAAATCCCTTATGAGTAGCTGTGAGGATATGGGAGTTCTGGGTCCTGGCTTTGCTAAGTACATCATGCGAACTCCCAGAGCCTTGGTCAACGTGCACAGAAAATGGGGCTAATACCTTCCCCACCGTGTTGTCGTGGGAACTGAATAAGGACATACGTGAGAAACACTGTGTAATTTATTAGGAGCCGCACAAACATAAGCCATCATTAGGACTCTGTTATTTGAAATGTGAGGAAATGTATGGAGGCAGAATTTGTGTAGCTACCTGAATTGAGAAGAATAGATTTTCCTTTTAAATCACCCAATGGAAGCCATTAGGATGTCAAAAAGTTACCAAAATAAGGAAACCTTATTATTTGTACAGGATTCTAATTTTCGGACAGGAAAGAGACTAGGTAGATCTCAGTGGTCATTGTCTTTCAGAGCTTGGAATTGTGTTAGTAATGCTTCAGGATACAGACGGACTGTCCGGATGGGAGCTGTGATGAGATCGGGCAGGTCACAGTGTCCTTCCTGAAAGAGATCAAAGGTTTATTCTTTTCTGTTGCGCTCAAGGTTCTGGCCTTTTTCTGCTGCTTCAACTTTACAGGGGTCCCCTTTGAACAACATCCACTGTGGATCCCCACACAGGTCAAAGGTAAAGCTCAATTTTGCCCCAGAGTGATAGGCCGGGCCCTTGGTCGCCCAGATAATTCCAGTATCTCTGTGGTTCCCAGTGCCTCTCCTTCCTTCTGTTTCTAATCGCAGCCATAATCACTCTTCTAGGACCATCCCTGCTAATCACTTCCATTCCTGTCAGTCTACCGTCCCCTCTGTCCCTCAGGGATTCTGTCCCACGGGGTCCTGGGGACCAGACCACCCTCCAGTGACAATTTACTATAGTTAGTTGAGTGCACAAAGGGAAAGGTTTCTTTATGTTTAAGGCTGGGTACCACCTCTGATCTCTGCTAGTTACTACAAGTTACGTTTCGCATGGACCCTTTATTATGGCTTTTCATATGAGCTTCCTAGAACCTGTCTCACCCTTTTCTACCTTCTTTCCTATTTCCTTTTACTATTATTTTTCTCACTACAGTACTTAAATACTCTTAACAATTCAATTCTCTGCTCTGCAGCTAACACTTGCCTATCAGGCTGAAATGAAGGGGGGGGGGCCTCTTCTCACACACAGCTGCCAGTAATATATATTGGTTGAACCTTTAGGAAAGTAATTTGGGAATATTTTTCTAAATCCTTAAAAATCAGTATATCATATTACCAGGAGTTCCACTTCTAGGGAAGTATTCTAAGTAAGTAATACACTGAATGCACTGAAATGCACTGAAAATTCCTAAACAAATATATTCATTACTATATTGTTTACAGCAGTGAGAAATTAGAAATAATTGTCAACGATAGGAAAAGAGTAAAACAAACATCAATTTACAAATAGAAAGAAATATACCATTGCCCCTGCAGTGCTGAAGAAATGGCTCTCACGAAGCTAAGCTTCTGTAGAGGAAGCCAGGTGGGAAGGAGCAAGAATTGACAGAGAAAAACAATGGCTTTCTCCAAAACATCGATGCAGCTAAAGGCGCAATGCAGAAGTAAGTCAGGGCTGAGCTCCCAGGGGGCAGTTTCTGGGGTCCTGTCTGGAGACTACCTCAGCCTGGTAGGACCGAATGACGAGATTTCCAAGTTCAGCGTTGGGGTTGACATTCTTCTCTATAATGCTTCTAATTTTGATCTCACGAATATCTAGTGTGGTAGGTCCTGTGAGATAGTCAAGGGACCTATGGTCATAAAGTAGGCAGACATCAGTTGAATAGGAATGGTCAAGATGCTCATCTCAATTTGTGAAAAAGCGTTGATTGTTTTGTTCCTTCATCATCTTCACCTGCTAAAGATATAAACCATTTAATATGGTTTCTAGAGTAGAGGAAGCACACATTCATATGAATATTTGTTAAATATTTATGCATATGTTAATACATGAAAAAAATGTATACTAATACAAACCAATCGTTTACAACCTTTTTAAATTGGAAGAACTTTTCTAAAGGAAAAGATTTTCCAGAACCCCTCATATGTCAAAAAAGCTACTATGATATCCAGGATGTTTTTAAGTCCATTTATAATTTATTAATAACAGTAGCATATACATTTGGAAACATTCAGCAGTACTTCTTGAATCTATAGAAACGTATATACATTCCAGGACCACTTTCCATCAGGGTAGGTATAGAATGTCCCCCAAGTCAGGGTTCAAGACCCACAGATAGGAAACCACTGCCTTAGGCCTCCATCACAAGTATATTGCAATTCATTTAAAAGTATACTTGAGTGTGTGAGTGTGTGTGTGCACATCTATACACATATAAGCAGCCCAGCAAAATAACAATAGTCCAATAGGGAATGGGCAAGGGATTATCATAGCAAAGGAAGTACAAATGAGTTTTATACGTACGGGCAAAGATGCTCAACCTTACTCATAAAAAGAGATTAAAACTATAGTGAGATACCAGTTTAAACATACCAGATTGGCGAAGATCAAAAACTTTTCTAACACATGGTTTTAGAAAAGGAGTTGGAAAACAGGCAGTCTCATCATTTTTGCTGAAAGTGTAAATGGATTTAACCGCTTCAAAGCATAATTTGGTAAAATCTATCAAAAATTTAAAATATACGTATCTATTGACCCAGCAGTTCTATTTTTAGGGTTATCCAATGGAGACTCTTGTACATATACACATAGATATGTAGGGATATTCACTGCAGCGTTGTTTGCAGTAGCAATTGATTAGAAACAGTGTACATAAACATTAATAAAGAGCTGATTAGCAAATTATGATGTAGCCTCATGATGGAATACCATATAACAATTTTTAAAAAGAGGCAGCTCTATAGGTACTAATATGAAATGGACTCCAAGATAATATCCTCTCATTTGTACTTTAAAAGGCATGTATATATTTATATAAACATAGCTGCTTATTTATGCATAGAATCTCTGTGGAAGAATAAAGAAGAAACTAGTAAATGTTGGGAGGAGGACGTCTTGGGTCTAGAAATCATGATGGTAGCACAGACTTACTCCTTTCCTTTGAACCATATGACGCTTTTTTTTTTTTTTTTTTTTTTTTGCAGTACACGGGCCTCTCATTGTTGTGGCCTCTCCCGCCACGGAGCACAGGCTCCGGATGCGCAGGCCCAGTGGCCACGGCCCACGGGCCCAGCTGCTCCGCGGCATGTGGGGTCCTCCCGGACCGGGGCACGAACCCGCGTCCCCTGCATCGGCAGGCGGACTCCCAACCACTGCGCCACCAGGGAAGCCCCGACGCTTTTTTAACTCTACTTTTTAAAGAAGCATATTTATTTATTATTTGTTTATTTTACACACGTATTTGCATATACGCACAAAGAGCTGCAATGGCTTCAGAATTCAGAATCTCACTTTGAATCATTTATTGATTCAGTCAACAAATATTTATCCAGCCTCTCTATTCCTATCTCGTGTAATGCACTACACTAGACATTATTCACACAGAATGAAATCAGTACAAGAGTAGCAGGTGCTCTTTGGGGCCGGAAAGATCCAGTGTTCTCCCTCTAGAGAAGTTTAGGGCAGGCCTAAGCTATAGACAGAAGACATAATAACAGTATCTTTTTCAGTTGTGTGCCTTACAGTTTGCTAAGGGAATTTACCGAAATGGACCACATCTTGGACAGATCAGATGATGAGGACATTTTCTCTGAAAACTCTCAAACTGACTTCCTTCATGATTTGGAGACTAAAAAATGGGTAAGGGACAGACTTAAATGTCACAGTGGGTGAAGAGAGGAACTTCATATTTCATATCTCAAAGCAGCAAGGATATTATCACAAGGATTCCTTATAATAGGTGTGAGATGTTCAGGGCTTAAAATCAAGATGGAGGCATTCTCTCCTCTGAAGGCTGCTGTTACTACACAAGGGACTTACTAGTGTTCCCATACAAAGAATTGTGCATTACCTTATTTTTGTCCTTGGGATTTGTGAAATAACTGTGACATTTTTTACCTCAGAGCAAATTACTGTATGTAGAATTGCCCCCTGGATTGCAGATTGTCTTCCAATAGATGCATTAGAGAGATCCATGTACTCATTTTTAATTGAAGTATGGCTGATTTAGAATATTATATTAATTTCAGATGTACAGCATAGTGATTTAGTATTTTTACAGATTATACTGCATTAAAAGTTATTATAAGATATTGGCTATAATTCCCTGTGCTATACAATATATCCTTGTTGCTTATCTATTTTATACATAGTAGTTTGTATCTCTTAATCCCTTACCCCTAATTTGTACCTCCTCCTTTTAGTTAAGGTGTAGTTTGTTTTCTACATCTGTGAGTCTCTTTTTGTTTTGCTATATACATTTGTTTGTATTGTTTATTAAATTCCACATGTGATATCATACAGTATTTGCCTTTCTCTCTCTGGCTTATTTCACTAAACATAATATTCTGTAGATCCATTCATGCTGCTTTAGATGGCAGAATTTCATTCTTTTTACAGCTGAGTAGTACTCCATTGTGTGTATATATATATATATATATATATATATATACAACATCTTCTTTATCCATTCATGCTGATGGACACTTAGGTTGCTTCCATATCTTAGCTATTATAAATAGTGCTGCTATGAATATTGAGGTGCATGTATCTTTTTGAATTATTGTTTTCATTTTTTCTGGATATATACCCAGGAGTGGAATTGCTGGATTGTATGATAGTTCTATTTTTAGTTTTTTGAGGAACCTCCATGCTGTTTTTCATAGTGGCTGCACTAATTTACATTCTCACCAACTATGTACAAGGGTTCCCTTTTCTCCATATCCTCACCAGCATTTGTTATTTGTAGACTTTTTGATAATAGCCATTCTGACAGTTGTGAGGTGATATCTCATTGTTGTTTTGATTTGCATTTCTCTAATAATTTAGCAATGTTGAGTATCTTTTCATGTTCCTGTTGGCCATCTGTATGTCTTCTTTAAAAATGTCTATTCAGTTCTTATGCCCATTTTTGGATTGGATCATTTGTTTGTTTTGATATTGAGTTGCTTATATATTTTGGATATTAATCTTTTATCGATCATATCATTTGCAAATATTTTCTTCCATTCCATAGGTTGTCTTTTCGTTTTGATGATGATTTCCTTTGCTGTGCAAAAACTTTTAAGTTTAATTAGGTCCCATTTGTTTATTTTTGCTTTTATTTCTTCTGCCTTAGGAGACATATCCAAAAAAAATATTGCTACAATTTATGTCAAAGAGTGTTCTGCCTATGTTCTCGTCTAGAAATTTTATGGTTTCCATTCTTACATTTAGGTCTTTAAACTATTTTGAATTTATTTTTGTATATGGTGTGAGGGAATGTTCTAATCTCATTGCTTTACATGTAGCTGTCCAATTTTCCCAGCACCACTTACTGAAGAGACTGTTTTTTCTCCATTGTATATTCTTGCCTCCTTTGTCATAGATTAATTGACCATAGATGTGTGGGTTTATTTCTGGGCTCTCTATTCTGTTCCATTGATCTATGTGTCTGTTTTTGTGCCAGTACCATGCTGTTTTGATCACTGTAGCTTGTAGTACAGTCTGAAATCTGGGAGGGTGATACCTCCAGCTTTGTTCTTTTTATCTCAGGGTTGCTCTGGCAATTCAGGTTCTTTTGTGGTTCCATATAAATTTTAGGATTATTTGTTTTAGTTATGTGGAAAATGTCCTGGGTATTTTAAATAATAGAGATTGCATTAAATCCGTAGATTGCTTTGAGTAGTATGGCCATTTTAATAATATTAATCCTTCCAATCCAAGAGCATGGGATATCTTTCCACTTCCTTATATCATCTTCAATTTCTTTCATTAATTTTTTTATAATGTTCAGAGTATAGGTCTTTCACCTTCTTAGTTAAGTTTATTCCTAGGTGTTTTATTCTTCTTGATGCAGTTTAAAATGGGATTTTTTTACTTTCACAAAAAATATGGAACATTTCACGAATTTGGATGTCACCCTTGTGCAGGGGCCATGCTAATCCTTATATTGTTCCAATTTTAGTATATGTGCTGCTGAAGTGAGCACCAATTTACTCTTAATTCAGTCTGAACCTCTCTCAGTCTGAAATTCAGTCACCCAGCTGACATGGAATGGAGAAATTTGGACAAAATGCCTGAGATTGTCCTGGAGAGGGTTTATGCTTTCATTTAGTTGAAAACAAATGCATGGCCAAGACCCCTTTTATTATTGATGAGCAGGTCTCTCCATAGATTCCCCAGGCTATTGGCTATAGAGGAAGGTGGTTTCAACCAGTCAGAAAAACATACAGAAATGATGGAGTGGGTATTCCTACTCCTAGGCTTATCCAGCCCCCTATGGAAGCTCAGGATTCATCTCTTTGTCTACTTCTCTTTTGAATACATTTTGGATACGAGGATGGCTAACTCTACAATCCATAGAAGGAAAGGCCCTCAAAGAATATCCCAAACTGGACTTTACCTTCAAGGACTCTGCAGTAAGGAAAAAAGAAACAAGAGAAATAGAAGGGGGCTTCCCTGGTGGCACAGTGGTTGGGAGTCCGCCTGCCGATGCACGGGACACGGGCTCATGCCCCGGTCCGGGAGGATCCCACATGCCGCAGAGCGGCTGGGCCCGTGAGCCATGACCGCTGAGCCTGCGCGTCAGGAGCCTGTGCTCCGCAACGGGAGAGGCCGCAGCTGTGAGAGGCCCGCGTACCACAAAAAAGGGAAAAGAAAAAAAAAAAAGAAAGAAATAGAAGGGGATAGAAGGTGTGAAGGAATGGAGTTAGACGTGTGGAGTATAGATAATAATAAGACGAAAAGTGGAAAGAGACAGACAGACAGATACTTGTTATAAAAAAAAGAATAATAGGAACTGAATTAGAAGAGTAGTCTTAGGATGAGAAAAGAAAATAGGGAAATTGAGGTGATCATAGGGATGATCTTAGGGAACACATGAATTGAACATATAACTCTATAAATAGTGTCATCTGATTCTTTGCAGGGGCCTTGTCCCTGGACTCTGGGTAAGGGCTGCTACCATTAGACCTACTTTTCCAGGACAACTTCCCTGTACTTGTGGTTCAGTGAACCCTGCTGAATCCTGTTAGTCAGTGAATGGTGATAACATCACTTGTTGGCCTAGGACAGAATAAGTCTAATTAGATAATAAAATTATTCACTCTGGAAGAGTTTATCAAATAGTCCACACTCTCACGGTATAAGGCATTATTATAGACTATTTCTTACAAACTTCAAATCAGGGCATAACGGTTTAATAAAATATTTTTTTTAATTTATGATTATATTTCTTTATGTCTGTTTATATGGAAAATTCTACAATTACATACAAATAAATCATAGGCAATCACATAATTAACAAATAATTATTAAAAAATTTGGCTATCTGCTAACAAAAGGACAAATATATGACTTCTTGAGGAAGACACCTTATTCTCTTATTCTCTGAAAACAAACCAGGAGGTCTCTACTTCGCATAATCTTATCTTCGTCTTTTATAAGAGAAAGATTTAAAGGACAGGTCCAGAAAATGGACAAAGAATTAAAGGAGTAAAGAAAAAATTGTTGGGTTAATTAACAAAATAGGCTTTTTAGCCAGACTGCCAAAGCTGCCATGTCTACCCATCAAAGCCCCCTAAAATACTTAGAAATGAATACTTTGCTCTGGTTTCACATTGCTAATCCCTGGCACTGCTACATACAGTGTCGATTTTGGATGCCAGGTCAGTGAACAGACTTTCCTATTTCCTGCTTTTGTTTGCATCTCTCACAAGCAGAATGTATTTGCCTGTTTCTGAAGCCTATGTATTCTAAAAGCACTTACTGAGGATCCCCTAGGTGCTAGGATACGTATATATAAAATCCTTTCCCCTCAGTGAGCTCACACGCTAGGAGGGACTCAGACGAGAACGTGGCTGTGTAAGATCCATCCTAGAAGTAGCAGATGAGCTATGAAGTACACGGGAGGGAGGGCTGTACAGGGAGAAGACTGGGGATGTGACAACTGAGGTTTGAAGGATGAGCTGGATGGAAGAAAAGCATTTCAGAAAGAAGGAACAGCACATGCAAAGATAATGAAGCCAAAGAGAAACTGTGCTGTGAGAGAGGAAGGGTGCAGGAAAAAGCATGACAGGCAGGCAGGACACTGGGGTAGGGATAGAGCAGGATGCAGATGGGAAGCCAGGACATCAACAGGAGTCAAGAACTGAGGAGGACTCAAAGTAGGGCCCTGTCTGGGATGCCATGGTCAGTGATGCTGGGGGGATGGGAAAAAAGTACACCGATTTAAATGACAGGTATTATTAGTGGATATGCACAAAGTGGATATAACATAGATAATGAAGAGGGAAAAGAATGTCTCCCGTGGCAATTCAAGAACTTCTTTCAGGTTTCTGGCAGAGGCATCTGGACAGATAGGGAGACCATTTGCAAGGGTGGGGAACCCGAACAAGGTAGAGGGGAAATATGATGAGTTCCATTTTTTACTTTCTGAGTTTGTGGTGCCTAGGAAACATCCAAATGGAGACATGTGAGCTCTTCAAAAAGCTGCATGTAAATGGAAAAGAATGCCCTTAGACTGTGTATTTCGTGCAAGTACACGTTTAGTCTGTTATTTAAAAAACACACACATTTCTTTATGTGTTCAGTCCTGCAGATTTTAAAAACTCTTTTTGTTTCTACTTCCTGCCTTTTGACTCTTTTGCAGTATATTAACCATTACCATGAAATGACCGATAAAGATAAGAAATATCACCATCGATTATTGGACATAGAACTCTAGAGGTGATCTGGCCCAGTTTTCTTACTACAGGCCAGGAAGTTGAGCTTTACAGTGGTTAAGTGACTTGTTCAACATCCACAGCAGTAGGACAGGACTTAGACCTCTGGTCTTCTGATTTCCAGCGTGGTGTCTTTCTCTACATCACAGCGTTTCTGCTGCTTTTGAATATACTGGTCAAAGATATGGTGGAAAGAAATTGAAATTATGGATGCTTTTTATTCATGAAGAGGTAGCTAAGAGATAGTGGAGTCATGTAATACTTGGAAAATCTAGCCTTGGTTTCTTCATCTGTAAATGTGATAATAAACCTGCATCACTGGTGAGGTGACACTGGGTTGTGAGAGTGCCAACGGTAGGGACTAGGTATTCTTTAACCTGAACCCAAGTCCTAAATACAATTCCATGGTTTTGGAATGAGAAAACCTAGTTCAAGTTCTAGTCCATATACTTACCAGCCATGTCGATTGGTTTCCTGTGGCAGCTATGGCAAATTAGCCTTGATGGTTTAAAACCACACACACACAGAGGGTTTCCCTGGTGGCGCAGTGGTTGAGAGTCCGCCTGCTGATGCAGGGGACACGGGTTCGTGCCCCGGTCCGGGAAGATCCCACATGCCGCGGAGCGGCTGGGCCCGTGAGCCATAGCCGCTGAGCCTGCGCGTCCGGAGCCTGTGCTCCTCAACGGGAGAGGCCACAAGAGTGAGAGGCCCGCGTACCGCAAAAAAAAAAAAAAAGAAAAAAGTCAAGTGATTCAGTAGTATCAAGAAATAGACCTGAATCCATCCATACCTGAAGTGTTCATTGAAAGAAAGGGCAAACTAGAAGGACACATTCTAAACCAAAAGAGAAACAAACCAAAGAAAAACAAAATAAAAGAAAAAACCAAAAATTAAAATAAAATAGAAAGAATGAATAAATCAAAGGAGGAAAGGTAAGAAAGAAAAAAGAAAACTTAGCTGATTATATTAAAGTGATGGGATTATAGTTTTTTCATTTCTCTGTTTTCCAAGTTATCTGTAATTTAGAAAAAAACGATTTTTCTCTTTTAAAAATTAATGTTAGGACTTCCCTGGTGGTCCAGTGGCTAAGACTCTGTACTCCCAATGCAGGGGGCCTGGGTTTGATCCCTGGTCAGGGAACTAGATCCCGCATGCGGCAACTAAGACCTGGCACAGCCAAATAAAAATTTTTTTAAAAAAATTAATGCTAAAATGTGTTTCTTTGAGAATGTTCCAGCTTAACATTTCTGAAGATGATTAATTTTGGAATTTAGGAAGACAGATATGTTTTGGTAGTGAGTCATTTTTCTTTTCATAAGAAAGAACAAATCTAGATTTAGTGCTCCCTGAGGACAGAACATCTCTGCTTCACCTTGGCAGCCATCAAAGTCTCTTCATAATAGAGTATTTTAGGAACATTGGCTGTTTAATAAATGTGTGAAGTAGAAGCAATGATTTGTGTAACTGCCAAGAGATAGCCAGTGGCAATAATGCCAAGAAACTTGGCTCAGGTTCATGGAATCCACTGAGTTGGGTCACAAAATAGATCCATAGCTAGCTTTAACTGTGCTCTGGATTTGCTCTTCTGAAACCTATTATAGAAGGTAATTATCTCCAAGCAACTGGATTATCTGTGACATTTCTTTTGTTCTTTGTGTTCTTCTGGATTTTCCAGATCTTCTACCCCAATCATGTATTGCATTTATAATTAGCAAATAATAATGCAAGGACTTCAAAGCAAATAAATAAAATACAAAAAGGGCATGTCTGGTGCTGGGATAAAACTGTTGATAGAGAGAGCTGAATTCCACTTGTCACATGGTATTTTGTACCCTGATAGAGCTGAATTCCACTTGTCACATGGTATTTCGTACCCTGAGGAAAATCTAACTGCCTGTGCCTTTATTTCCTCCCAAATAGGCATCCTATACCTCCCAAGTGAGGTAGAGATGGCAATAACTACTAGAGTGTGAGAAGAGTATTTCAAAGGAAAGAGCCCCACCGTAACCCAGGGATTCATTGTTTCATGGCTTTAGAATCTTAGAAATCCAGCCCTAGGATGGACTTAGGTCCATCTACTCCAAGTTCCTTCTTTTGCAGATGTCAACAGAGTTTAAGAGAAATTCAGTTACTTACTTGAATTCATAGAGCTACATGGGTGGAGGAACCAGGAGTCACATCAGTGCAGTTTTCTTCTGAACGTTCTTTTTTTTTTTTTTTTAACAACTTTATTGGGGTATAATTGCTTTACAATGGTGTGTTAGTTTCTGCTTTATAACAAAGTGAATCAGTTACATATACATATGTTCCCATATCTCTTCCCTCTTGCGTCTCCCTCCCTCCCACCCTCCCTATCCCACCCCTCTAGGCATTCTTTTATTTATTTGTTTGTTTGTTTACTTATCTATCAATTGATTGATGTATAGCTGATATATAATATTATATTAGTTTCAGGTGTACAATATAGTGATTCAATACTTTTATAGATTATACTGCATTAAAATTTATTACAAAATAATGGCTATATTTCCCTGTAATATACAATATATCCTTGTTGCTTATTCATTTTATACATAATAGTTTGTGTCTCTTAACCTCTATCCCTATCTTGCCCTTCCCCCCTTCCCTCTCCCCACTGGTAACCACTAATTTGTTCTCTATATCCTTCAGAATGTTCTTAACACAGATGTTTTTCTTTCCTTCTAAGAAATGTGCACTGAGGATTTTCATCATGTTTATGTCCTCACCTTCACTGGACTTTCATGTTACATACTATTTTTTGATGCTACGTTTATTTTTGAAAAGGTGCTCCCTACAATGCTTGGGTGCCACAGAATGTGGGAACTGCGGGAGATTATTGCCCCTTTCTTGAGTTTGGAAGTGGAAGACTTGTTACCCTCCTAAAGATATTGTTACCCTACTGACTTTCTTCCTAATAAAATTCTGGCTGTTCTTATATTACAGTGGTAAACTTATTTTTTAAAAAACACTATAGGGTGTTTTGCAAAGGACATTGTAGTTATGTGGAAATTGGTTGATAACAAAAAAAATGAAAACAATTTATCTTTATCCTCATGACTCACAATGACATCTTGAATCTTTGCATGCATTTTTTAAAAAAAATTATTTATTTTATTTATTTATTTTTGGCTGCGTTGGGTCTTCACTGCCGCGCGCAGGCTTTCTCCAGTTGTGTCGACGGGCTTCTTATTGCGGTGGCTTCTCTTATTGTGGAGCACAGGCTCTAGGCGCGCAGGCTCAGTAGTTGTAGCGCCCGGGCTTAGCCGCTCTGCAGCATGTGGGATCCTCCCGGACCAGGGCTCGAACCCGTGCCCCCTGCACTGGCAGGCGGACTCCCAACCGCTGCGCCACCAGGGAAGTCCCTGCATGCATTTTTAAAAACATTTCCTTCAAACCACTAGCCTCTCTTCTCCCCCACCCCCAAGGACACTGAGGCTATCAGACATTAGCTTTCATGGGTGGTTATTTCCCCCATTTTGACCTCTGATGTCTCAGAAAAGAAAGCACAGAATTCCTCCCCATTTTTACTTCAGTCAAATTGGGTCCATATTTTTTTTTTTTTTTTCGGTACGCGGGCCTCTCACTGTTGTGGCCTCTCCCGTTGCGGAGCACAGGCTCCGGATGCACAGGCTCAGCGGCCATGGCTCACGGGCCCAGCCGCTCCGCGGCATGTGGGATCCTCCCGGACCGGGGCACGAGCCCGTGTCCCCTGCATCGGCAGGCGGACTCCCAACCACTGCGCCACCAGGGAAGCCCTGGGTCCGTATTTTGAATGTAGTGGACATTTTTGGGTCTTGCTCCCTACCATTCGTTTCTCCTTTTGGTAACAGCATCCTGATTTTGCTTTGAAAGAACTTTCTCAGTGTGCATAGTTATAGGTGGCTTTTCAGTCTTCCTATTGTTCTCTGTTCCTATCTTCCTATTAACAAGAAGAAGGAATGTTCCCTGTCTTCCTATTAGCAAGAGTTGGGGATATGCTGAATCAGACATTCTCTAAGAATAAGCATTTTGAGAACAATCATACAAAGAAGGAAAATGATGGGAACTTCAATTTTGTGAACTAGCCCATGTCTTTTTCTGCTTAAGGTAGCCAGAGTTGGTTCTGTAGCGTATTTAAAAAGGAAGTCTAATTGATACAGTAGTTTTGAAAGCCAGACTGGAGCATTTTTATCCCTAGCTTTGTAGGTAATGGGGAAATAGTGAACATTATTTGCAATATGAAAAATAGTTATAATTGAACTGTGCAAGGTTACTAGAACCATGAAGAATGAACTGGAGTGGGGGGCAGGTAGTTTGTGAGAGATCCGTTAAACGGCCATTCAGTGGTTCAGGTGAGCTAAAGAGGTGGGAATGGGGATAAAAAGGAGCTGACGGGTGAGGTAGATATTGTAAGGGTGGATGTTATGATATTTGCTTGGGTGATGGATGTGGGGTTGGAAGGATGCTGACAAAGGGAGGTGTGGAATGCAGTTCAGTTCTCCTCACATTGAATAGGTCTTGAAGCATAGATACTATTTTCATGGAAGAGATTGAGGAAAAGGCATTTCAGAGAAAATAACAGCATGAGTAAAATTTGAGCCATGGACAGAAGGCAGAATCAAGAAATTTGGTTGAGCAAATTGCTCAACAAACCAGTTTGTATGTTCCTTTTTTTCTTTAATTAAACAAAAAATTGGGGAATTCCCTGGCAGTTCAGTGATTAGGGCTCCGCACTTCCACTGCAGGGGGCAGGGGTTTGATCCCTGGTCGAGGAACTAAGATCCCACAACCTGCGTGGCGTGGCCAAAAAAAAAAAATTTATACAATTTTTAAAGGTTACTTTCCATTTACAGTTACTACAAAATATTGGCTATATTCCCTGGGTTGTATAATACATCCCTGAGCCTATCTTATACCCAGTAGTTTGTGCCTCCCACTTTCCCACCCCCATAATGCCCTCCCCCACACACTCGTAACCACTAGTTTGTTCTCTATCTGAGTCTGCTTCTTTTTTGCTATATTCACTAGTTTGTTGTATTTTTAATATTCTACACATAAGCGATATCATACAAATACTGATTTGTCTTTCTCTGTCTCACTTATTTCACTTAGCATAATGCCCTCCAAGTCCATCTATGTTGCTGTAAATGGCAAAATTTCATTTTTTTATGGCTGAGTAGTATTCCATTGTATATATATATATATATATATATACCACATCTTCTTTATCCATTCATCTATTGATGGACACTTAGGTTGCTTCCGTATCTTGGCGATTGTAAATAATGCTGCTGTGAACATTGGGGTGCATGTATCTCTTTGAATTAGTGTTTTTTGGGGGTATATACCCAGGAGTGGAATTTCTGGGTCATGTGGTAGTTCTGCTTTTGTTTCCTGAGAAACCTCCTCACTGTTTTCCACAGTGGCAGCACCAATTTACATTCCCACCAACAGTATAGTTTGTACATTCCTTTAAAACAAACACTCGACCTTGTTCATTTCGTGGTCATTCTGGTCCATCAACTGGATGCATCAGAATCACTTGGAGAGCTTTAAACAGTAGAGATTTCCAACCCTGCCCCCAGATATTTAGATTCAGCAGAACTAATATGGGGCCCGGAACTTTATTTTTTAAAATCTCTCCAGCTGAATCTAATACAGATCCCAAATTTGGGAACCATGCCATGGTACACCTTATGACAATGCTGTGCACACAGTAGTTACTCAGTAAATGCATGTTGAAGTAAATCAAATTAGGTGCTCTTATCTTTGTGGCCTCCCTATCACCTCATTTAGTGTTACATTCAATATTTGTTCAAAAATTTTCATCATAGCCATTTTCCCAGTGTCCCCACATCTTCTCACACCCTTGAAATAACCATCAGGTCCTTTACTATCTTTTTGTTTTAACCTTCCAGGAATCACCAGGCCCTTCCAATTCTTCTACAGAAAATGTTCTCAGATCAGCCCCTGTTCTTTGCAGTTATAATGTTTCCATTCTGATAGGTCTTAACATACAAGTGGATTATTGCTGAGAAAAGCCAGCCTATTGTTTCCACTTCCATAAACTGCTATTATTCACCAACCTTAGAAAAGAATAGACTCCAAATGCCACTTTTGTCCTGATAGTCTACAGCCAGCAAGCTACATCGGTAGCCAGATGTGTGAAATACGCTTGTGAGTGACTCTAAAGCTGTGATATCTACCAGGATTCCACAAAGAGACTTTTAATTATACATTTACCTTAGCATCACCTCCAGAAATTCTGAATCTTTAGATCTAGGGTGAATCTCTAATATTTTCTATTTTAATCATTTCCCCTAGCATTTCGTGGGGCTCAAAGTTTAAGAACTACCATGCTATGCTATGGGCAAAAGTTACCTGGAATTACAGTTTGGCTGAGATCCCATACAAGGTTAAACAAGAGGCTAGGAACTTTGCGGGGCAGGCAGGGGGAATCGGGATATGGGGGGAGGGAATTTCCAGGACACACGGAAAGGAAAAAAGCCAAAAGCTCTGGGAACAATGCGTAATGTATTTAAAAGGTCTTGTGATAGTGAGAGAATATGCTGACAGATTAAAAAAAGTCACAGACTTGTTTCCAGATAAAAAGGCTGTTCAGGCCAATTTGTAGACAGAACCTGGCTATGTTTTTTATAACCTTTAGGTAAATGATCATTGCTGGATACAGTATCAGCTGATTTATTTGTAAAACCAAAAATAGAAACATTGAGTTTAAGTAGCTCAAATAAAGCTAAAAGTCTTGCAAGAATCATATGACACTAGTGATGAAGTAAGGTAGGGGAACTAGATTATTTTGAAGAATAAATTAATATTTTACTAACTTCCAAGATACACTTTATTAGGATTTTCACTAAGAGGGAATCATTTTCCCTGGGGGATGAATACCCTTAAAGTGGAAATGGTGCTATTTCACATCAATTTATTTTCAATTTGTCAGCATCTCAAGCTGGAAAGCAGGATGTCACAATGTTCTCTACTGAGAGAGGGAAACACTTTGTAAAGTACCATAATATTAAGATGATATAAATGTCTACGTGAGGTAATTCAGTTCACTGCTTTGGTTGGTGTTTTATTTCAGATCTTTAAAATGCTGTATTCAACTGAGTCAACTGCTATGCTCAACATCACTTACAAAAAAAAGTTGGAATCACTTTACAACATGGTCTTGATTTGGGGCTAGGAGGAAAGAAAATGAGTGGTCACAGAATCTCCACTTGTCATGTTTTTTTGAGTGAAGACAGCTATGCTGTAGTGAAAAAAGCTTTAAACTTGGGTTCAAGGTTGAGTTACAGTCATGACCTGCTGTCAACTGTATGCCAGTCTCCACCTTTCCCACACCCTCACAGCCCCACCCCAAACGGGACCCAAGCACTGTTCCCCAGCTGCCCAGAGCGCGGGCTGCCGAGAACTCACAGCTAGGATCTTCCCTTGCAATTACCTTTGGTCAAAGAGACCTGCTTCACCTAAAGTTCCTCTCCTTTCTTGCATCCAGTGACTGATCCAGGCCAGGGTACATTTCCGAAGGGCCATCCCAGACTCAGAGCTCCCCATAGGATCGGTTAAGGTCTCTAGTGTAACAGTACAGCAGTTTGATTTCTCCCTCTCTCCAGTCCTGTTCCCACCATCCCCTTGAAATGTGATGATCTTGAGAGTATTCTCCAATAAACCTAAACTCAGGTCTTCATTTCAAGGTCCACTTCAGGGAAACTTGACTGAAGATACCTGTGGAAATGAAGACTGACCAAATGAGGGCAAACAAAGGCTATTTACTCAGAGCTTCCTAAAGAAAGCAAGGGAGTCAACTGCCAACACGTGTGTTTCAACAGAGACTCAGGAAGGCAGAGGAGTGGGAAAGCTTTATATTGGAAAAAGAGGAAGGCTTCAGGTGTCCCCTAACTCAGCGGTCCCCAACGTTTTTGGCACCAGGGACCGGTTTCATGGAAGACAATTTTTCCATGGACTGGCAGGTGGGGGATGGTTTCGGGTTGATTCAAGCGCATTACATTTATTGTGCACTTGATTTCTATTATTATTACATTGTAATATATAATGAAATAATTATACAACTCACCATCATGCAGAATCATTACTCAAGCTCAGTTGGAGCCCTGAGCTTGTTTTCACTTGCCACTCACTGATACGGTTTTGATACGAGTCTGCAAGCAATTGATTTATTGTGGTCTCTGTGCAGTCAGACCTCTCTGCTAATGCTAACCTGTATTTGCAGCCGCTCCCCAGCGCTAGCATCACCGCCTCAGCTCCCCCTCAGATCATCAGGCGTTAGATTCTCATAAGGAGCGCACAACCTAGATCCCTCGCATGCGCAGTTCCCAGTAGGGTTCGTGCTCCTATGAGAATCTAATGCTGGCGCTGATCTGACAGGAGGCGGAGCTCAGGCGGTAATGCGAGCGATGGGGAGTGGCTGTAAATACAGATGAAGCTTCGCTTCGGCCGCCACTCACCTCCTGCTGTGTGGCCTGGTTCCTAACAGGCCATGGACTGGTACTGGTCCGTGGCCCGGGGGTTGGGGACCCCCACCCTAACTGAAAGCTGTTGGCCTGAGGAAGATGCAGGTGGGCTGACCAGAAGCGGGGCATCCTATAATGGTTAGGGGTGCATGTTTGACTTTCTCTGGTTAGTCCTAAAAAGGGGGACAAAAATTAGGGAAGCTGTCAGTTATTAACCACATCTTTGTTTACACATGTATAAACTGAGGAAAATAATATCTGCCTCATGAGATAGTTGGATTAAAGGACCTGAGTTGTTTTTTTTTTTTTTAGCTGCTTTGGGTCTTCGTTGCTGTGCGCGGGCTTTCTCTAGTTGCGGCGAGTGGGGGCTACTCTTCGTTGCGGTGCGCGGGCTTCTCATTGCGGTGGCTTCTCTTGTTGTGGAGCACGGGCTCTAGTAGCACAGGCTTCAGTAGTTGTGGCATGTGGGCTCAGTAGTTGTGGCTTGCGGACTCTAGAACACAGGCTCAGCAGTTGTGGCGCACGGTCTTAGTTGCTCCACGGCATGTGGGATCTTCCCGGATCAGGGCTCGAACCTGTGTCCCCTGCATTGACAGGCAGATTCTTAGCCATTGCGCCACCAGGGAAGCCCCTGATGTTTATTAGGTTGTAGGGTGTTATTATTATTAATTATTATTATCATTATTATCATAGACAATATTTTTAAACATGTGAGATTACCTAATTAAGAATTTGGAGTCTGATTTAATACGGAAGAAATGAATTTGAATATACTTCCTGATATACTATATCCTGAAGTAGAAAAGAAAAAACCACAAATTTTGACTCCTTTCTTTTTCATGTTTTGCTCACAGTCTGGCAGAAAATCTTGTTGATTCTACCTTAAAACATATGCAGAATTCAACCACTTCTCACCACCTCCCTGATACCAACTACCCTGCAAGCCACCATTATTGCAAACAACCACCAACTGTCTCCTGGAGTCTCCCTGATTCTACCCTTGCCCACATGTAATTCAGCAGTCAGAGTGATATGGTTATAATGTAGGTCAAATCACATCAGCCCTCTCCTCCAAAACCCTCAATGGCTTCCCATTTCTTTCAGAGTAAAAGCCCAAGTCCTTATGATGCCCTCCAATGACCTGTGTTTGGCCTTCCATTAGCTCCCTCGCCTCACCCTGTTCTCCTTGCCCACTTGATCACACCACTCCAGTTTCACTGTCCATCTTGCTATTCCTGGAGCACATCAGGCACACTCACCTCCAGGGTTTTGCCCTGGTTGGCCCCTCTGCCCGGCAGTCTCTCCCCCTGAATATCCAAATGGCTAACTCCTACAGTGCCTTCAAATCTTAGCTCAAATGTCATCTTCTTGGCTATAATCAAAAAGACAGATAATAAGTTTTTGGTAAGAATGAGGAGAAATTGGAACCCTGACATATTACTGATGATAATGTAAAATGATACAGCCACTTAGGAAAATGGTTCCCCCAAAAGTTAACATAGAGTTACCGTATGACCTAGTAATTTCACTTCTAGGTTATATCCAAAAGAATTGAAAACATACGTCCACACAAAAACCTGTATATGAATGTTCATAGCAGCATTTGAGAACAGCTAAAAAGTGGAAACAACTCAAATAGCCATCAACTGATGAACAGATAAACAAAACGTGGTATATGCATACAATGGAGTATTAGTCAACCACAAAACAAAGGAAATACTGATACATGTTACAACCTAGGTGACCCTTAAAACATAAGGCTAAGTGGGAGAAGCCAGAAGCAAAATGTCACCTACTGTACGATTCCATTTATATGAAATGTCCAGAATAGGGAAATCCATAGAGACAGGGTAGATGAACGGCTGGGGGTGGGCAATGACTACTAATGAGGACGGGACTTTTCTACAGTGAAGAAATATTTTGGAATTTGATAGTGGTGATGGTTGCATAACCTTGTGCATACACCAAAATCCACTGAACTGTACACTTTAAAATGGTGAATTTTGTGCTTTATGAATTATACCTCCCTTTTTAAAAATGTCATCCCCTTAATGAGACTTATGACCTATGAGACCTATGACAGCCTTGTTTAAAATTGCAGTCCTCCCATCCCATCCCCATTCCATCCCTCACCATTGCTCTTCTCTGTTCTATTTTTTTGCCATGACTTCTAACATAATATAGAATTTATTCATTTATTAGGTTTATTGTTTATCTGTCTCTTTCCATTGAAATGTAACTTCCATTTAGCAGAGGCTAAACTGGGACTTCATAGACACCTCATTATCTATATGTGTAATATCAGAAAATACGTCCATTTGAACGTGGGGGTACTAGCATTATAATCACTAAGAAAAATTTCCTGAGAATGATTACTTTGCTCTGAATGTTGAAAGGCTGAAGAGGAATAAGCTATATCATGGGTGAGAGAGTCAAAGTTTAAAAGGGGTAGGAAATCATGAGGGAGGAGAAGGGCTGGATCTCTGGGAGGCTTGCACCAAATAAAGGATAAAAAGGAAAAGAGGAAAACATGTTCCATGTATGGCAAGTGGGTTTCCCAGTTATGCTGACTAAAGTCATTCATATAGACCCTGTAACTATGCTAGGCTAGAGAGGAGAGAGCAGACTGAACAAATGTAGTAAGATGTCCAGTACTCACTGGGTCCCAAGGAAGCAAAATTAAATTCATTGGCTGGTGAAATTTAGCCTAAGGTTATACTGCTCATCTTAGTTTGGGACTGAATGAGACAGTATCTTCAAATTAACGGTCCCCAGGTCTATGGCCAAGCAGAACTGGGGAAAGGTAGAAATTGTCCACAGGACAATTAGTTTGCAGTGGGGGATGGAGTGTGTGAGGGAGGCCTGTTAGTTACCTAGGAGATTAGCTTCAATTTTGGCATAACTTCATGAAGGGTGAAACCATTTAAGTTTTAATACCTGCATCCTTTTCATGCGACACACAGCCCCTCAGAACTGGATTGTAAGCTCTGTAAGAGGAAGGAGCAATGCCATGTTAAGCCCTGTATATTTAGCATCTAGTAGATTACTTACAAGATAGCAAGTGCTCAATAAATGTTTAGTAATGAATCAAGGAATTAACATTTCTTGTGTAAAGTACAGCTTCCACCAGTGCTGAAGCTTTCACGTACCACCTGTCATGTTGCCGCTCTCTGGCGTCATCTCCACCACTGATCGCTACTTCCAGGAGCCGCTGATGCAAAGGTGGTTGACATAGTCTTGGAATGGCCAATGGCCCGCTCTTCACCCAGCCTGTCTGTGAGGCACAGTTACTGAGCTGCTCCAGGGACTACAAACTTTTCTGCTTCCTCCACTGTCTCCTCCCCACACTGAATCCCCTTCAGGAAGCCAAAGCAAGTCTAAAGTCCAATAATTTTTTCTGATACTCAGGGCCACTCTGCACCAGAGAGTAGGGCTGGACCTCCCTTTTTTCTTTCTTTCTGGGCATGAAGCCCACACTGCCTGTCTCAATCTGCCTGTGTTCCCTTTAGCTTCTTGCTGGGGAATTTGCCACATGCCCAAAATTCCGATTTGGTCCCATGACTTCTTTTCACTTGGAAGAGTTTTTTTTTTGTTTGTTTGTTTGTTTTGCGGTTTGCGGGCCTCTCACTGTTGTGGCCTCTCCCGTTGCGCAGCACAGGCTCCGGATGCGCAGGCTCCGCAGCATGTGGGATCTTCCCAGACCGGGGCACGAACCCACGTCCCTTGCATCGGCAGGCAGACTCTCAACCACTGCGCCACCAGGGAAGCCCTGGAAGAGCTCTTGCTACAGGTGATTGATAGAAGAGCGAAGCAAATGGTTGCATAGTCTTATTTAATAGTAGAGGTTTAACAGTTGGGAGGTTTTTGTCTGCAATAGTGTACCTAAATAATATTGGCTTAAAGAATAAGGACATTTATTACCTCATGTGATGAAATATCTGCCGCTAGGGTGGTTAACTAAGCTCATTGATGTAAGTGTTTTGAGTCACCTTATCTTATATTTTCTTGGCTTTCGCCTTACGATCCCAAGATGGCTACTTCAAACATCTTCCCGTAATACAATGTGCAACAGAAGAAAACAGAGGAAAAAAATCTTTCTGAGAAACTCCCAGCGGACTTCGTCTTGGGAAACGCTTGGCCAGACCAGATCACAGGCCCCAACAAACCAATTACTGGTCCTGATCTGCCACCCTCCCCCCTCCCTTTTTCTTGTGAGCACAGCAAACACTTACCCTGCCCAGCTGTCACAAGTGAATTTCTTCAATAGAAATCCAGTATACACAAAATGTTAACAGTTACCTCTGGGTAGAGGGATTGCAAGTGATTTTTCTCCTTCAGAAAATTTTATGCAATGAGAATGCATTACCTTTTTTAAAAAGCTTTCATTTTAAAATAATTTCAAACTTATAGAAAATTTGCTAGAATGCATAATACCCATATATCCTTTACCCAGAATCACCAATATTTAACATTCTGCCACCATTTGCTTTCTTAATTTCTCTTTCTCTATATATTTTCGGAACCATTTGAAAGTCTGTATATATCATTTTTTTTTACTCTATATTATTTGAATGTATATACCCTAAGAACAAAAATGTTCTCTTTCAGAACTGTTTTTTTATAACAGTATGGCTAAAAAATTTAGGAAACTTAACATTGACACATTACTTTAATCTACTACCCATATTCTTATCTTGTCAACTGTCCTTTATAGAAATTCTTTTCCAGGAAGGATCTAGTCCAGGATCAGATATTACTTGTCTTATTTGTTCATCTGGACAGCTTTCTCAATTTTCTTTGTTTTCATGCCACTGACATTTTTTAAGAGTAGGCCAATTATTTTACATCATGCCCTCAGTTTGTGTTTGTTTGATGTTTCCTCATGGTTAGATTCAGTTTATGCATTTTAGGCCAGAATGTTACCTAAGTGGTGTTGTGTCCTTCTCAGAGCATCATATCTGGAGGCATATAAAGTTCATCAGTTGGTTAAGATGTTGTCTGGTTTCCCCACTGATGCAAGAATATTTTCATATTTTAATAACGGGAAACTGAATTTAATAAAAAATTATATGTCATGCTCTCATTTGTACAAACAGCACTCATCACACCCCAACAAGAGTTACTGAATTTGAGACATAGAATGGAACTTTAAAGCATCACGTTGCAGGGAAGAAACTGAGGTTCGAAGAGGTAAAGTAACTTGCCCAATGTTAGTATCTAAGGCCAGAGTATACTCTGTCTCTGATCTGCCACCACCACCCACCCCCGCCTGCCCATTGTACCTGAGAAGCAAAGCACAACAAAGGCGTTCCCTGCCCATCGGTCACCAAAGAACCCTTTTCTTTGAAAGAAGAAATCTGCTGCCTCCCCTCCTTGCCACTCTGTATTATAACTCTCCCAGGTCTCCCATCCAGACTCCAGATCTGTTCACGTTAGAACACTATCCATGTCCAAACTGGAAACGGCTAACCTGTTTTATCATTTAAATGGGTTACCTTACTCCCTGGTTATCTCAGCAAACTCACCTCTCACTGCTGGATGCTTACAGCTTGGAGCCAGCAAAAGAATGAGATAAAGAGGCTACACCCCGGCATGCTGGATGCACTCCACAGAGGTGCCTTTGTATAATTTGTGAGCGGAAGAGTAATGATTTTTTTTTCCCCTGGCTAGAATCGGAGTCAACTGGGCTATTTTGAAATCTACCAAAGGCAGACCATCCAAGAACCTATAATTGTAGAGAGGGACTGTCTTTTCCGGCAGTGGTGTCTGTGTGTGCAGGTTGTAAAAGGCAGTACGGGCCCAGCAGTAGATTCAGTGCCAGGAGGGCTGAGGTTTGGACCCAGTGCTATCATTATACTAATATAGTTCCTGTACTGCCACGTTGTTTCACCATAGCAAGCACTGGTCTTTCTGTGCCTCCGCTTTTGCTGTTGGTGGTGAGAAGAGCCACTCTTACATATTTATACAAGTATAAATATTTATACAGGTATTTGTGAAGACAAATAGAGCAGAGTGAATGAAACAAATCTTAGTGGTTCTTCTACTTACTCGTTGTTATGGGACTGTTATGGGCTGAATTGTGTGCTCCCTCCCCAGTTCATGTGCCAAAGTCCTAACCATACCTCAGAATGTGAGGGAATTTCGAGATAGGATCTTTAAAGAGGTAATTAAGTTAAAATGAGATCATTAGGGTGGGCCCTAATCCCAAAGACCATGTGAAGACACAGAAGACAGCCATCTACAAGGCAAAAAGAGAGCCTTCAGAAGAAACCAATCCTGCCAATACCTTCATCTTAGACTTCTAGCCTCCAAAATTGTGAGAAAGTAAATTTCTGCTGCCCAAGGCACCCAGAAACCTTGTTATGGCAGCCCTAGCAAACTAATACAGGGGCCTTAGGAAATTTACATAACCTTTCTAGGCCAGAAAAACTACATAATTTGTGGCGTCCAGTGCAAAATGAAAATGTAGGGCCCGTCGTTAAAAAATTATTAAGTGTTTCAAGACGGCAACAATGGAGCATTAAACCAAGTGCAGGGCCCCTCTAAGTGCCATGGAACATATTTCCCACCCACGAAGCCAGTTCTGATTCTAGATTTCAGTTTCCCTGTCTGGAAAGCAGTGATCATAATTGCACTTACTTTTAGGTTTGCTGAGAAGATTAGATCAGATTCTAGGACTAAGCTCTCAGAGAACATGAAGGGGTGACCAAGAAAGGTGTTCAAAGTTTCACATTAAATGTCTTGCCTGGGTTGAGCCCCAGGATCACAAGAATGGTTTGTTTCCTTTATTTATGGCCAATGAGCCATTAGTTAGGGGGAGGGGAGAGTGTGTATGTGTGTGTCGGGGAGGGAAAGTGGGGGGGGAGGGGACAGGGACATCTCAGAGCTGAGAGACGCTGCTGGGGTGAACAGTGTGGCTTATTTAATAATTTGCTTTTTTATGGGCTTAGGGTCTCTGATGCAGGGCATGAAACTTCTTTCTCCCCCTCCTTCTCTCTTCCCTGCTCCTGAGGAAGTGTGCTCCCCTGAGAGTGGCATATGGACCCCTGGAGCTTCCGTGTTGCTGCCTGACTTTCTGACAAAAGTGTTATTATTTCCACACATGTGACTCTTTTATTCTACAAATAAATAAAGCTTTAGAAGACAACTGAACACAGCCCTGATATCTAAAATAGGACAAGACAAATACAGCTGATCCTTGTAAATTTAATCCTCATTAGCAGGTAAAAAAGGGGATTTTGAGTGGCATTTGGGAAGGAGGAAATATTTTCTTTGACATATGTATTACCTTCTGAAAGCCAGTGGTTTGAATGGATTAAAGTAAAACGCCCAACACTAATAATTTTTCAAACAATAATATCATATGGAAATAATCTTTGGTACAAGACATAAAGTTCTTAATCTTCTGAAAGATTTCAACAGATTTTAATTTTTGGTAATACAATCTTTCCTAAGGCAGGGTTGAATCTAGGCTCCAACACTTTTCTTCTTAACATTATGCTGGAATCACTGATTCATGATACCCACTGATTGCCCTTTTGATAGCAGAGTTTAGACTCTTGTAAATGAATCCTAAAAGAAAGCAGCACCTGTCCTTGGACCAGTGGTCACTCTCACAAATGTATTCGATAAAAGCAAATTGGGGTTGACTGAGAGAAGGTTTTGTTTTTAGCGAAACAAGAATATGGTAGTAAGATATGTCCTGACTTGGTTCGCATTATAATTAGAATAAATCTAAACTCCTTTAAGACCCTAAAAGATCTCGCTGCTGCTGTGAGAGTCGGTAGAAAGATAAAACAATATTCAAGCTCCTTTTCCTTTGGCTTTTATTCATTGTCCCCATAATCATAGGCTCTTCATTCTAGTTGCTTAGTGAAGGAATGAGGTAGAACAGGGTCATGTCATTAATATAATTCTATTTAATTGATATGTAATGATCATTACACGTTGAAAACAAATACATTCTGAAATTCCCCCAGTGTGTGGCAAAATATACCACCAAGACAAACAGAGGCTGGCCCAAAGTGATGTATGAAAGGAACTTGATGTAGAGACAATCTTGACCAGCAGACCACGTCTTCAGAACTTTTACCTCATTTCAGAATAAAAACACTTCACTTTGTCCCATTTATTTCAGGGAAGGTAAAATGCTCTCTCATTTATTACCTCACTTGAAATCACGGTATTAGGCTCTTTCAAGTGGTAAGGAGTTAAAGAGTGTTCAGGTTACTTCAGGTGATGGAGATTTAGTGTGAGTACCTGGGGAATGAAGGAAATGCAGGGAATCACTGGACCACCAAGCCTGCACGTGGTTGAGGATTTAACAGGAACTCGACGTGTCCATCATTCTTGTAACTCAGCTTTTCTCTCAGCACAGACTCTGAGGCCAAAGTGCGTTGAGTCATGCTACTTTCTACCATGTGACCTTGGGTAAGTTACTTAAACTCTCTGTGGCTTAGTTTCCACATCTGTGAAATGGAAACAGGCCTCACAGGGTTGAAGTTAATATATGTAAAGCATTTAAAATAGAACGAGGCACACAGAAGTTGGTATGTCCTATTAGCATCATTTTTATTATTGTTGTTATATTTTTAATTACTTCTGCAGCTACTGTCCACGACCCTCATGGTGTCTACTGCTTCATAGTTCTGATTACTACCTTTTCTACGTGTGACTCTCTCACCACATTTTTTACACGTGACTCTCAGCATCCATCCCTTTCTGCTTTATGTTTTACTTGAGTGACTGACTTTCTTCTGATCTCATTTTCTATACCTCATGCTTCTACCTACTCATGCTTCAAGAAACTTGTGTTTCTTGCCTTCATTCTGAATGCCCCTTTGCGTTTTTCTGCTCTGCTCTATCGTCTGTTTTCTATGTGTCTCACATTCAATGTCTTGAGAGAGGATTTGATAGGGCCACTTAGGGAAAATTCAGTATGGAGCTCTGCTCAAGTGTCCTTATGCTTGTTTGCCCCAGGCTGCTGCCAAGTGTATATTGGACTGTTTTGATTCAGGAGGGCATCCATGGTCCAGTCTGTACTGCTCAAGGTGGCAAGGGTCTCAGGATATTAACTGAGAATCCTGTGTGTAGGGAACCATATTAGACTCCGCCAGAAGGAGGGTAGCAACACCCAGGGTGTCATGGCTCCACCCCAACGCACTCTTTCTTTAGCATTATTGCCATCCCATTTATAGATGAAAACCGAAACTCAAAAAGGTAAAGTGATCCTAGGTCTTATAACTCGGAATACATGAAGTGCTTTATTTAATTTTACCAAAGAAGAGGTGGTATTTCTTCCTTTTATTCAAGAATGGGTGATGATCTTTTTCAGAAATGGCATCTTGCAATGTAAAAGGTACTTTTTCTATGGCTATTACATTATATCTAATTCAGAATTCAAACAATGTAGGGTCAAATGGGAATTATCTAAGGTAACACAAGAGGGAAGTGATTTAAAGCATTTAAAAGACAGACATACAAAAGCGATAGCTGTGACACTTTCTCTTTGCTTCCTTAATACCTTGGCTAGTTTAACAAACCACAGTACCAATTATCTGGCAATTCAGATCCTACACAATCAGCATTCATCAGTGGAAAAGCTCGTCTGGAGATAGAATCTGGAAGAACAAGGGAAAGCAGCAGAGAAACACATTTTTTATAGAATTTGGGTGATAAGATGCTCTAGCCTGAAGATTAGTTTATCAGTAACTTGTTTCAACTTGCAAGAAAGTTCCTTTAATGAAAACATTTATTTAAACCAGTTGTCCCATCCTCGTCTTACGTCTGTTTTAGCTAAAAGTTATTCCTCTTAGTCATTGTAGACAGAGGTTTCTGGAGTGAAGTCTGACATGCCATTTTAAAATGTAAATTCTAGTTAAGTAGAAGAATTCTAGTTAAGGATTAGGAGAGACTGAATAAAGCAACAGTAAATTAATGATTGTCCAGGTGAAAAGGTGAGTGAGTAGGAATTAATGGATCAGTTGGAGGCCTGGGAGTTGTAGGTGGCACGGGTCCAGAGAATGGGGTGCACCACAATGTCAGCCTGGATACATGGTAGTGTATCCTGGTAGTGTAACCTGCTAGTGTAACCTGCTAGTGTAACCTGGTAGTGAGCCATGATATATTATTTGAAAAGTGAGCCTTATTTAATATTGTGGCAGGTGAAAATCAAGGTGGGAATTACTGGTTATGAGTAATGCTGTTGTTGATTGAGCATGTTCGCACGACCTCTAAAGAGGTCTGTGCACGGTGCGTGTTGGTAGGAAGAAATGGCAGTGACCTGTCACCTCAGGAGAGGCCTGACAGCCTGCATAAATGCTCCGCCTGCTTGGGAAGAATGCTATGCAGACCATCTGCGTGGAATGGAAAATAAGAACTGCTGCTATGTGTTGAAAGGGCTCTCTATCCTCCTGACCTCTCTCAGAGTACAGGAATCAGATGCACTTTTAAGAAACTGAATTAACTGCATTTGTAAAGGGAATGAATTGTTTAAAGGAATTTAATTTGTTTGAGTCATTAATTGAACATTAATCAAACACCATGAAAAGAGATAGTTTCTATTTTTAGCTGTAAAATTTCCTTTTATAAATAGAATAATAAAATGGGGAAGTTGAATGTAACTAGGTGTTTGGATTTCTCTGGCAGGTAACCAGAGAATACAGCACAACCTGGGTTGCAAGGAAAGAGTGATTAAAATAAGACTGCTTGGAACGAGATATTGGGCCTACTTCTAACCTGTTTCCATGGGCAGGCAGGGACTGGGGTGAAGGATTGGGTTCATAAATGATGTCAGTGGTGATAGCTGAGTAGTGGCTCAGTATTCGGCTAAAGGATATTAAAATGGTATCTGGGTTATCACCCATGCCATGCTTAGAATCAGACAGAATAAGCAGCAATTTCCTCTAGAAGGAATTCTAAAGATAAGCTTCTTTCATTTGAACTTGGGTTCATGATTTATACCATGTGTTCAACCCGCCCTGTGTTTGTTGATGTCACTGGGATGAGAACAACCTGAGACACCCAGATCCTTTAAGATCATGCTGGTGGAGCTCTTCCTGAATTTCTAAAGGCACAGCCTATACAGCAGGTTAGAAGTCTTAAGCAAAAGGCAGCATTCATTCATTCATTCAGTGAATTTTTATCGAATGTCCGTAGGGCAACGCATGGTTCTAAATTCCATAAAGAATGTAAAGATGAAACAAATTGGCATCCTGCCCTCAAGGACCATAAGGAACTTACAGTCAGTGAGAGCCATAAGCTATATATTAAAAATAATAGTACAATTGTTTTCTGTCATAAGAAAAAGGAAAATATGTTTACTGATGACTCATTATGTGTCAGGCAATGTGCTCTGTTACCTTGCATATGACATCAGATCATCGAAACAACCCTGGGCGGTAGATTTTAGTAGAAATGGGCAAAAATCTTCCTTAACTGAGGAAACATTATCAGAGAATATGGGTGCAAAGTCATTCATTTGTGGAGTGTGCAAGTATGAAGGAGAGTGGACGAGAAGTTCAGAAAGGTAGGTTGAGGGCCGGGATATAAGGATCTTTGGACGCCAGAGGGGAGTTTGGGCTTTGTTCCTCGGTAAAGAGGAGACGGTCAAGTGTTTTGAACATAGTCAAGAGTGATTACGACTGTGCTTTGGAGAGCTGCAGCTGGAGGCCTATAAAGACCAGTCAGCAAAGGATATAACCTTGATGAGAGGGGTGAGCCTCTCCTGGTATCTGCATCTAACCAAACAAAGTAAAGGATGTATCCTTGCCCTTGCACAGGCTTGAGGGTGGGAGGAACAAAAAAAAGCCAGCTCTCTGCTACTCCAGAGCACGGAGCTGAAAGAGAGTAGATTGTGAACAATCGGTGCTTTGGATAGATAAAGAAAAGATGGCTTGTGGTCAAAGAGACCTTGGTTTCCATCCCAGTTCTGGGTGTTCCGTAGCAATTTACTTACGTAACCGTGCTGAGCCTTTAATTCCTTATGTTAAAATGGGGCTAATGATACTTACCTTACAGGATGGTTGTGAGGATTAAATGAGACACGAGACAGAGTTCTTTGAGGGACTAGTCAGAAAAGCAGGATATGGGCTCCCAGGAGAAAGAATTTCAGTGGTGGGATGTTCTCCCAGCTCGTGTGCCCCAGATAAATTCAGGCAGGGGTTAGAAGGGTACTTGTCAGGACCACTGTAGGTCGTTACATCAGATGACCTTTAGGGTCCATTTCAAGTTCTACTGTTGTTATTCTCTGCAGGTTTTTTCCTGCTTTCATGCTGTCCTCTACCCCATAGTGATATTATCTGGCAAAACTCTTAGGTACTACAGGTCAGGCTGATCATAGGAATAACTAGGCAGAATATAGGGATCCAGACCTTCAGAGTTACTCAGTGTTGAAACCGCAGGAGTTGTAAATGGACTTTTCCATTAAATCAGCTAAGATCCAGGTTAGTGGGTAGACTCTGGGTACCTGCTCATCAGGCATCCTAATTTGCTTCCTGCAATGTCCTGGTTCTTCGGGGCTTCCCCAGGATACCCAGAGACCACTGGTTTCAATCTATTCATTGAAGTGTTAGATCTGTTTGTAAAATGAAGCATTACGGTGAAGCCTAAATGTAGAACATATAAGAGCTGTAACTCTGATTAAGGGGAAGGGGAAGAAGAGAGGGGAGAAGGAAGCTGAAATCTGACCCATTGGTTCCTTCCTCACCTACTCTGGAACCCCTGGTCTGAACACTACCGCCCCAGCCTTGGCCTGTTTTCAGTTTTCCTCCTGAGTCTTTTGTTTTCTGGACTTGGATGGCAGCTGTCATCACTCCAGCTGCAGAGGGGATGGGAGGCAACTTCCTGTTATTCTATCCTGCCATCCTTTTGGGGGTGGGACATTCCCTCCCCCATCTCCTGCTGCTGGTTGTAGAATGTGAACCCTGGCAGGCTTCCTATGACTGGGGCTGGAAGAATGACTGGTAGCCACCCGGCCACTGTTGGAAGGCATTTGGGAGAGCAAGGCAGGCAACAGGCACGACAGACAAGTGGGTCCCTGACTGAGGGAGAAGGAGGGGTGAGTGGCTAAGAGGCAGGTTAAGTGGTTGGTGCAGAAAATAACTGAGGGGGTTAAGGGTTGTTGCATGAATGGTGGGAGGGCAGGAAGACAGAAGGACTGTGGGCAAAGCACTGAGAGAGAGAGAGAGAGGAGATAGTTAAGTAGTTATGGTTTCTGGCTATGAGATCGTTTGGGGTTTGGGTACATTTAAGGAATGGAGGGTGGTTAGAGATGATCTGCTGATCTATTTTCCATCCTATATTTTTATTGAGTGTTTTCCTTGAATTGAGTGTAAAGAATGCAAAGAGGTATTAGGCATGCAGCATCCTCTTCACAGTTTGAGAAGATAGGAAATGTATATAACTAGACATATATAACCATATGTTTACACATCTGTACAGTGTCACTAAGGCTTACAATAACCTTTGATCTGAGTCTTATCAGCCCCATTTTATAAAGGAGGTGATTAGGTTTCTGATGGATGTTTTAATGACTTGGTCAAAGTTACACAGCAAGTAAGTTGCAGAACTGGACAATGGGCTACTTTTTCTGTCCTCTGTAGGGCACAGCAGGGACAAGGACGTTAGGGTTTGAGAGAAGGGCGGGACTTAACACACAGAAGAAGGGGGTCAAGAGGAACAAACTTCCAGTTATAAAATAAGTAAGTCATAGGGATGTAATGTACAATCATGGTGACTATAGTTAATAATACTGTATTACGTCTTTGAAAGTTGCTAAGAGAGTAGATCTTAAAAGTTCTCAAAAACAAAACAAAACAAAAAACCCCACAGAGCTCACACACACAGAAGAGAGTGGGGATTCCAGGTAGGCGAGAAGGTGAGATGAAAGTAGACCAGTTTGTAGTGGAATGTTTCCCAGGACTGAAGTGGGAGATAAGGTGGGAAAGGTACATAGAGGCCAGATCAGGGAGAGTTTTAAATGGCCAGCTAAGAATTGCAGGGAAAGGGCGGCCTGATTTAGAGGAAGATGTTGATAGCAAAACCAAACTGTTTTAGCAAATTCATTTGGATGTCTTGCACAGAAAGACTTAGTGCGGGGGAAAAAATGGATTCAGAAATATGTTAGGAGCTTGGAATAGCGTAAGCTTGACAAACAGCATGATGGTAAGTGTATAGAAGTTGGTCTGTGAGAGCACTGGCCTGGGTCTGTGGATTATTTTTAGCATTACAGTGTTTGAGTGCGTGTAGATTGTGGGCCATCCCTACTCTAAAGAGAAGAAATAGCTTCGGAATCGAATGAACTTTGGTTTCAACTGCAGTTCTGGGCGTTCTGGAGCAATTTACTTATGTAACCTGGCTGAGCCTTTGATTCCTTTATGTTAAAATGGGGCTAATGACACTCACCTTACAGGATGGTTATGGGGATTAAATGAGACACAGTGGGGGACTCTGTACATCCCTTCTACAGTCTTTGGCAGAACGGTGAAATGTATGACATGTTGTCATCCATCAAAAAACAAACAATAAAAACCAACGGAAAGTCAATGATTAGTTCATTGTAATTCCAGAAGATGATGCATAATATATCTATATCTCATATCAAGAGGGCCACTTTTCACCGTTCAGCCCTGCCTTGGAGTAGTTATTAGGCAAATTGAAAGACCCATTTCTTGAGAATCTTTCTGTTCTGTTAGCCAGGGGTATTACACTGCCTGATAGACGCCAGTGTTAAACGTTAGTTAATTCTTAATTGATAGCTCAGCCACTGCAATTGGTTTCATTCAACAGTAATTATTCTCATGTGGCTTGTTGAACTCAATTGTGAGATTTTCCCCCCTTTTCAGTTGTGCATGAAAACAGCAGACTTAGGGTCTTTAGAAAGGTAAATAGTTATTTTTCTTCGGAGGTTCAATTTTATTTGCCTGGAAGCTCGCGTGCTGTGATTTTTGTCGCTAAAAGCAAAAGCAACCACACGGTCGATAACGCCCCTGGTTAACGATCCAGAGGATTCCCCTCCATATCTTCCCGAGGTGCTTTTGAAGTTCTAAATTTCCCTTCTAAGGGAACGCCCAGCAGTCCCAAGATAAAAGGGTAGCAGAGCGAGCTGGCGGTTTCTTTTATCTGCCTGACTTCAAGCTAGCCATTTTCTGCTCCACGCGCCGCCGGACTCGGACTTGCCCGTGACACAGAGGGGATTGTTTTTCCTTCAAAAGGGGGCTTGGGTGGGTTAGTTTCGTTTCTGACCTGGGAGATGGTAAATGCACCAAGAGAAGTTTAAAACAGGACCCGCAAGGATCTGCCCCGTACCATTATTCTCCTTCCCTTAGAGAGAGCAGGAAAGGCAGCATTTTTTTTCCATCTACACCCACTTCCAGCCCTCGCCGGGCTCTGCGAGGAATGTGTAAAATTAGTGGGCTCCTCTGAGTGACAGTCCGCGGGCCCAATCAGCGCGAGGCGGGGCGCGCCGACGCCCCCCCCCGCGCACTCTCTTTGGCTCATTCCTGCGGCGGGGAGGGGAGAGGGCGCGAGGGAGGGGAGGTACCTGGGACTGGGAGTGATGTCAGCTCCCAGCTCGGTGCCTGCCCGGATTCCTGACATGGTGTAGGGCCGAGAGGGTGGGGAAGGCGGGAGCGGGGCGGGAGAGGACTCGGGGTAGCCAGCCTGTGGCGGGGCCAGAGTGCCGGCGCTTTGAACTCCGGGCGAAGGTGAACCAGAACTTTTGCAAGTCGTGCCGGCGGCTCTCTTCGCTCAGGCAGGTAAGGGAGTTCGGCTCCTCTCTGGGACCGGAGGGCAGTGGCACCGTTGTGTGTTTGCAGCTGCCCCTTCTCGCCGCTCGATTTCCTTTTCCAGCTCCCTCCTGTTTCCCAGTGGGAACGGGCACTTTTTTGGGGATGGGGTAAGGGCTTGACTCCTGGGGCTCCCAACTAGCTTATGTGTGAAGAATACCTCCAGGATAGGACCTGTAAGATCTTGTCTGGGTACTTAAACCCTCCACACCCCAGTCTCCTAGCAATACTTGAGACCCCCAATCAGAGACGTGGTGTGTGTGTGTGTGTGTAGGGGGGGTGTTATTTTAAAATGTCACAAAAAGTTTATGGAATATCGACTCAAAAATTATGCTCTTGGAGACAGAACAAAAGTTTTGTATTTTTTTTAGCTCGCCTGTGGCCATGTTGATTTAAATGAAAGTCTGTCATCGTTATTCTTATATATTCTTATATAGGAACATAAAAAATCCTTTTATACAGTCCAGTCAGGATGTGAGAAATTCACATGAGGTGTATTAATTATGAGCTTGTGGGAAAACCGGTCTCTTGGGGCACATTTCAACGCCAGCTCTCTTTCACTCATATTTTAACGGAGAATTCCTTTGGTTGCCAACTTTGTGTTCTGGAGGGTTTAGGAAGGCTGCTGAGACTCTTCAGATCTGTTTTCTTTGGCTGTTTGAGAGAAGGATGAGGGCTGGTAGTTGTTTTCATGGATCTTTTTTAGAGGAGCGAGTTTTAACAGGGAAATGTGGCAGAAGGCGCGGCATACAAACTCTTAATTAGAGGAACATGAATTTTTCAACATGTGGGACCAAAACAAATCCTTCCTTTCAATAAGAAGTGCAGAGAGCAATAGAAGAAGAACTTGATTTAGTGCCCCAGTTTGGTATTTAGGGGAAGCAATTGCAAGTCAGGAGCAAGATGGTATTTTGATAAGTGGACGTATAGAATTCTGATTTTGTGTTTATTTCCTGTTTCAAATCCTTTCTGTTTCTTGTTTAGAGATTTTGTGTGCCTGGGCCACTAACTGGGTAGGATTAACTTTCTGGGGAAAAAATTATGGAGTCATAAGCTTACTCAGAACCCTCCCTTCTCAGTGCTGAAGGCTCTTTCTTTTGGAGAAGGAAAGTGTTTGGGCTGAGACTTCTGAGTCAAGTTTCCCTTTTCTTTCACCAGAGTGCTTCAGCAGTGAGGATCCTTCTCTTGCCAGGTCGGGAGGAAACGGGCGTGGACTTCTTTGTGAGTCAAAAGCTGCATCCCAGGTGCCTGTATGTAAGGGCATTTCCGGGAGAGGAGGAAAGAAAGAAGCCACATCACTGCATCTAATAAACCCAAGTCGGGAAGTGTGGCGATAAAGGACTTCGTCGATGGGGTTCTCCCTCTTTCTAGCCTGATGACATTTAGGTGTCAGGGCAAAAAAAGAAGTGTTTTGTTTGCTGTTGTTTATAAAACACCTGGATCTGTATTGCTCTTGAAAAATTTAATTAGCACAGTGTGGATTAAGAGTAGGCTTTTTGCAAAGGCAAGGCATGCCTCACTGGAAAGGCCAGAACATTTTAATTTTGGTTTGTGTTTTGGACTAAGAAACAGAAGTTGCCTAATGTCACTGAAATAATGGTGACCAAGTCTTTTCTGTTTATGTTCTGTAGGAAGTACATAAAACATACGGTGTTTTCCAATGTACTTTTTCAGCAGGAAAGAGCAGGAGGTGAGGTAGAATTCCTGTGGGCTGGTGTGAGCTCACTGGAGCCTTGGCTGATGGAGTATTCAGGCTGCTGTTTGTGATACCGAAAGACAGAGCTGCAAAAATCAGTCAAGTAGTATCTTTAGGATGTTATCCTGATGTGCCAAATTCAGATTTATACTTCTTTCCAAGAAGCGAGTCCTGGCTTAGGGACTTGAATATATCAAAGCTTTGAATTGCATTCACAGTTTGTGGAGTAACAGTAATTTTACAAACTTAGTTTTAACCAGTATTTCTCTTTCTCCATCTGTGTGTAGGAGGCAGATGTGGTATCGTAAAACATGGTGCTTTTAAAGGACAAAACTTGAAAGACGTTTGAGTTATTGAGAAAGGTACGATCAGGTTTTGGTTAAATTATTTGACCAGCAACTATCATAGTTTCGATAGCTACTTTAAAAAAAAGTGATAATCTGGCCTTCGTGGGCAGATGTTGACTTGAAATTCAGGGCACACTGTTGTTGCAGATCGATAGTGCCTAATGTCAAGGGCATTGTAGACAGTTTTTGGAAACAAGTTCAGTGAGAGAGAATTCATTAACTGTTTATGTAGTCTTTTTGTCACTCACTGTGCCAGCATGAGATAAATCAGAACAAGGTCATTATTTTCCCCTTAGTTACTGACTAGCTGACTTCTTTTTAAAACCTGTTGTTCATATTCATGAAATATTTGTATTTTTATAGTTAATTTAGATTATGTTGGTAATTTGTTAAGTTAACTTTTTGAGGTTTTCAGCTCCCATTTTTAAAAATATGTATATCCCAAATAGCACATTTTTCCAACTGTGGAAGAAGACTTCATTCATCATTCTGTCTTTTATTACATGTTTCTGACCTGATTTGAATTACCTGTTCAAAACAATGAATGAATGAGTGAATGAAATGTATGAATATCTACTCACATTTGGGTCTGTGTCTTGATTCTTTATTAAAGAAACATTCCTTCAAGGCGAAAACATAGACAAGAGACAGTGCACAATAATGACTTCTTTATTCCCAGAGATTTCCCTAGAAAGTCATATTAGTTTTCAAATTAAGAAAAAAATCCCAGTTGAGCAGCCAACTGTGAAATCTTTCAGGGAGCCATGATTTTATTATTGTTTTCTAACCATGGTGGAACAGATGGGTTTAAGTATGAGAGTCAAAGCTGTTAAGGTTAGTGACACTGGGTGTTGTTTGGGGACAAAGGGAACAAAGTGTCCTCTGGCCAGCATTTCCCTTCACCTAAAGGTTGATAATTTCACAATTAAATCAGTCATCAAACTGACCCCAAATCGACACTATCCAAAAACCACTCTGGGCTTGTGCAGTTCTTTGCATCTGTAGTGTGTTATGTCCTTTGTTTCTCAAATTCATAGCAGTGCACGTCAGAACCATTTTCCTAGCCAAAAGCCTACAGCTTTTGTCACATATATCACCACCATAAAGACCGATGCTTTATTAAATGGAGCTAATGGATTAAAAAACCGAAACTGAACTAACCCACCCTAGAAAATACAAAGACTCTTCTATTTCTTTTACACTCTTTATTTTAAATGTAGTAATTATTGATGCCAGTTTGGCATTGGTTGATAATGTTTCAAAAAGCCAAGTGGTGAGGGTTTCTTTCCCTTCAATACTTTTTCCCACTTTTAAGGATCTAAAACACCAAACAACTGGATTTTAGATGGAAAAGTGGGCCCTGCCAGGAGTTTTAAGTTTGCACACTTGTTAGGCGGTTTTTGAAGGAGAGGAGGGTTTGAGTGAAACCTCTACCAGCCTGTGCTCCTTGAAGAGCTTCTATTTCTGAAATGTGGGTTTGGACTCTGAGTGATCCAGGTGGGTGCGTTGTCACAGTTTGTTACTGCACTTTGGTTGCGTGTCTCCCTAGAACTTGGTGTGACTCACATTTTGACTGGCCCACATTCACAACCTTGTTTTTGTTGGCAAATGTAATGAGTTCAGAATAGAAAGACCGTGGAGTGGTTTCTGTATAGAGGTGCATCTAAAAATGCCCATGACTGAAGGAATTGTACAAACTCAGATTGCATTGACTATCAGTCATTCTGGTAGAGGCTCATGCCTCAAATGTGGACCGTGGAGGAAGAAGATCAAGTACCATAACTTTTGGGGCTGGCCACAGATTTTATGGACACCCTTTGAACTCCAGAGTAAGGCTAGGTATTTTCACCTCTCCTTTAACTTAGAGAAATTAAGCATTTGTCAAAAAAAAAGCAGATGCAAATTCAAGGGAGCAGGTATGCAGATTCCTCGTGTTGTGTGTTGGTTAACAAAGGAAAACTTAATTTTACCTGGTGAGAGAGAGACTAAAGATGCTGTTTTCAGTGGCAAGTCCATTCATAAGTAAGTGGCCAAATTCTTTAGGCAAGCAAGGTAGTTCTTGGGAAGAAGTAGGTGGGCCCATCGGAAACGGTTTTACCTCTTCCATGCTATGAATGTAACTATGAACCATACCATTGAATATGGCTATGTCATCTTGTATTTCCTGTGAGCCTAGGATAGCTCACAGAAGTCCTTTTGCTGGCTTTCTGTCACCCTTCTCTCCATATATAGTACTTTTCACAAATATAATCTCGCCATCACAGAACTGTATGAGGTTTTTATGAGGAACGTTTATTGAACTTACTTTATTTGAAAGAAAATGCAAACAGGCTAAAACTCTCTGGTCTCCTTAACTTGATAGTGTGGCTGCAGTTGCATAAGTAACATCCCTGCAACCATTATCTTTTTCTAAAGGTAATGCTTCTCATAACAACACATGGTGGAGGATTTTATTTTGCTTGAATTGGAATTTGAACTCGCTCTACTTTTTCTTATGAATGATGGAAGAGTCAAATGAGCCTGTAGGTTGTCATCTAACATAACTCTGGCAAGTGAGTGAGTTGGAGGAAGGGAAATAGTGACGACTCGGGAAACACTGATTGAACCTGTGAGTCTGCCAGGACGGTTTGTGTTAAGTCACCAGGGTCTTGGTGTTTTTCCTCTGGATCAGCTGCTTGGATGCTTCTGTAAAATTTTCACATTATTCCAGCCTCCACCCCCATCAGTGGGTGACTTTGCACAACCAAGGTGGGTTTTAAACACAGATTTAAGGTTCTTCTATTGCTTTCTTCTCAGGGTACCTTGATTCTCTAGGGTGACTTACATTCTACATTACCCTGTGGAGCAGACACAGATAGATGCCCAGTCATATCCATACTGCCCACTTTTTCTCTACAGCTGAACCATTTTATTATTTTTATTTTTTAACATCTTTATTGGAGTATAATTGCTTTACAATGGTGTGTTAGTTTCTGCTTTATAACAAGGTGAGTCAGTTATACATATACATGTGTCCCCATATCTCTTCCCTCTTGCGTCTCCCTCCCTCGCACCCCTCTAGGTGGTCACAAAGCAGCGAGCTGATCTCCCTGTGCTATGTGGCTGCTTCCCACTAGCTATCTGTTTTACGTTTGGTAGTGTATATATGTCCATGCCACTGTCTCACTTTGTCCCAGCTTACCCTTTCACCATGATAGTTTAAAAAAAAAAAAAAAAAAAAAGTTGATTTCCCAGAATCCCTTGCAGCTGGGTGGTATCTAGGTGACATAGTCCTGGCCAGTGAGATGCAAGTAACTGGGAGGGGCTCTCGCACACACTCTTATAAGGGAACGGCCTCTGTGAGCTCGCCGGTGAGGCTGTTTTTCTTTGTACTTCTTTCTCCCAGGAGCAGGGATGCTGTTTTCTAAGCAGAGAAGCCATCTTGTGACCAAAGACGAGAAGCTTGAGGGGTAAGCAGGTTGGGAATCTGATGGCCTTCTGGAACGGCTGTACCAGACCTAGTCTGCCCACCTCTTGATTTATTTTGAGAAAAACAAATCTCCATTTGGTTCAACCACAGAAGTTGGGTCTGTTACTTGAAGCCAAATGTGATCCTGACAGTTTAAATTTTAAAGAAGTCATAGTTCATCTTTTCTCTCAGAATTCAAAGGCAGCGTCCTGGATGACAGAATAAGGGTTCGGACTTTGGAGCCCTACAGACCCTCAAGTTGAATCTTGGCTTGGCTATTCATTACAGTCTAATCTTGGCAAGAAATTTAACTTCTTCGGGTCTCCGTTTTCCTCTCTGTAAGATGTGGTACTGATGTTTGTCTCGTAGAATTTTTGTCAGTATTAGAAATTATGAATAGAAATAATAATGACTAATTTGGTACATAGATTTTCAACAAATGGCGGCAGCTGTTACTGAAGGAGAATGTAGTGAGGAGCCTTAAGAAGGGGAGGCAAGTAATTCAACTTCTAGTAGGTTCTCAGTAAACAGATTGAATGGCTGAATGGTAGATTAGCTTTATGGCTGCAACCACTTGCCTCCATGTACTTAACATTCATTCCAAAACAACACCCGTCTCTTATCCTCAGTCCCACCTGCCTACACCAGAATACTTGGAGCTTTTCTGTTCTCCAACTTTGGTTGAAAAAGCAAAGGGTATTCTTATGACCGTTTTATTACCTGTAAGCATAGAGATGAAGGGGGTGGGCTCCCGAGTCAGACAAATGTATTATAGGTTAGAGTCTCCTGTCCTTATGAGCTGTGTGATCTTGTCTTCTGTGAAGTGGGAATAATTGGGTGGGTAATGAGGATTACCTGCAATATATGTGAAGCATCAACAGCTGTTGTCCTGGCACACAGTGAACACTGGATTGATGACAGATATTTTTACTATTTCACTGAACATTTGTTAAGCAGCTCTTGGCCTTGGTACAAGGTCCTCTTGGAGATATAAGGACGAATAAAACATGGTCTTTATCCTTAAGAATATGCATATACAGGAGATGGGGGCAGAAATGGGGTGACCCTCCTTACACATAACAATAGTAAACAACAGATTTGGAAAACGATTTAGTTGTTAAAAAATTGGGGAAAAATATACTGACTTAAACAGATGTCTGTGATATGTATTTTAAGAACAAAAAGCCACCAAGCATACGTGTATGAGTTATATTTGTCAATGCAGGAGAAACATTGCTAAATGGGGTGGTTTGTGGAGGATGGGATGACGATGGCAGGGAAGTTGAGGGACCTTTAATTTTTTTTTATAGCATATTAATGTTTATTTTACAACACTCATGCATTACTCTTGAAATGTAAAAAGTATTAAAGTTTAAAAAATCAGTTTGTTGGGCCTCTTGAAGGTAGGTGGTGGAAGATTGTGCTGTGAGAGAGCACATTGAGCTATGAACTTGAGCAAAGGATTGGGTTTAGTGGGATCCCACTAGAGGCGGTAGGATTTGAATGGGCCTTGAAGGATGAGTAGGAAATTTTGAGGCAGTGGGGGGAATGAGCATGCTTGGATTTGGAGCAAAGTGTAGAATATAATTAGATTAGTGTCAGAGAAAGATAAGATGGAAAGATCACTATTGTTAAGAGAGGTAAGATATACGATAGCCAGATCTCAGAGGGTTTAAAAAGAGTGACATAATGCTTTAAAATGAGATTTTTTTTTTTAGTGTGTAAGTTGGGGAGGGATCTGAGAACTATTACTTTATAAAAATGACTCTTGGAATAGTATGTTAAATGTTAGGAGGGGTATTAGGAGGGGCAAGGGGAGGGGGGAGGGATAGAACAACCTGAAGAAAGGCACACAGCAAAAGTTAAATTTTAATGGGAAATATGGTGAATTAAGATTTGATCATCTGGAGTTTGAGATTCCATCATGACCCACAATAACCTACCTTCATTTTCTCATTGTGTAAACTCGTAAAATCATAGAACCTGTCTCACTGGGTTTTTAGGAGAATAACCACCACAACAATAATAATAGCTAATGCTTACATAGCACTTGGTATGTACCAAGCACTGTTCTAAGTGTCATACATATTTTAACTTAGATTTAATCCCTACATCAGCCCTGAGAAAAGGTACTGTTCTTATTCAGGATGAGAAATCTGAGACACAGAGAGGCTAAGTGAATTTCCCAAGGCCACACAATTGTGTGTGTTGGACTGAGGATTTATTTATTTATTTTATAAATTTATTTATTTTTGGCCGTGTTGGGTCTTCATTGCTGCGCGCAGGATTTCTCTAGATGTGTCGAGCGGGGGCTACTCTTCGTTGCAGTGCACGGGCTTCTCATTGTGGTGGCTTCTCTTGTTGTGGAGCATGGGCTCTAGGCACGCGGGCTTCAGTAGTTGTGGCGTGTGGGCTCAGTAGTTGTGGCTCACGGGCTTAGTTGCTCCGCGGCATGTGGGATCTTCACAGGCCACATCCCCTGCATTGACAGGCAGATTCTTAACCACTGCGCCACCAGGGAAGTCACAGGACTCAGGATTTAAATGCAGAGAGGTACAGTCTCCAGGGTCAGTATCCTCAACCACTTGTACATGGCATGTGAAAAGCTATTAAGAATTGTTAGTTGATTTTATTCACACGAGGATGTTAAGCAAGAATTTAGAAATTCAGGTTCGGAGTTTAGTCCCTCGAGTGATGGACCATCTCCATAGGGCTGCTACCTAAAGAGCCAGAGTAGGTGAACTCGCCAAAGAAGAGGATGCAGAATAAAAAAAAAACAAGTACACAACCTTCAGGGAACTCTTGACATTTGGACATGGTCAGGCCAAAGAAAAGTTGTTAAAGGTGACAGAGCAGGAATGCCCAGAGAGGTGGAGGTTGATGGTGGCAAGGGAATGAAGCACAGCCAACACAAGTGGACTGTCCACGCCATCCAGTGCCGCAGACCCATTACAAGGACGGGTCTGAGAAACGGCCCCTGGTCCAGCCATCTGGCCATTCGTGAGCTGGGAGAGCAGTTTCAGCACAGTAGACGTGGAATCCAGAATGCAGAAGATTGAGAAGACATGGGAGGTGATGAACCTCAGGCTGTCCCGTTAGCCCAGCCTTTCAAGGAGTTGAGCAAGGAGATAACGTGCTCTGACAGCGTCGGTTTGAGGAAGGTCCAGGCAGAAAGGGTGATATGAAAGCAGCAAACAAGAGGGGAGAAGGAGAGGGATAGATTGGAATTAGGCGGAGAGTGCGGGTTAGCTTTGAAACCTGTAAGAGTGCTCCTTCAGATGGAATGGAAGAAGGGATGGGGAAATTGGGGAAGAAATGTGATTGGAAGAGATAAGAGCTGAGTGAGTTCACCCCAGGGAGTCCGCATTTTTTTTTTTTTTTTCCTTCAGTCTAATAGGAGATGGTGGGAGGAAATTCATACACAAGTAACTCAGGCTCCTGAGAGCCTGGGTCTCCAGGATTATTGGGACAGAGGAAACATTTGAAAGAATGACAGAAGTCTCTCATCTAAACAATGCAAACTGACACATTTGCCAGGATGTGTCTCCAGGCAGGAAATTAATTTATTGAAGTGGAAAGTAGTGGCACAGAAAAGAAGAGGAGAATGAAATGAGACAAAGGAAAACTTGACTGTATTTGAAGGAGGAATTTTTAGACACCACACTGAATGGTTCGCAGAGCACCTTGTCAGGGGAAACCTGAGCGTCCTGAGTGGTGGGAAGCAGCCTGGGTTTGGTTAACACTGAACCACCAGAGCACCAGGGAATACTTTATAAGGGGGAGTTGTCCAGCAGAGAGACCTCTGCATTACATGCTGCTCCTGGTAAGGTCTTTAATCTTCAGTTTAACTGGTTATTTCTAGAAAGATCTTTGGCCGAAAGACATTGGGTTGCGGTGTTTCAGCAGATTTGTTGTTGCAGTGACATGAGTGGGATGAGAAAAGGACTGAAGCAATCTAATAATTAAGAGTGTGGTACTAAAAATCAGCACCACTGCCATCAGTCCATAGGTGGGTCCTTTGGGGGTTGCTTTGAATGATGTCAGTTAAAACGTATCCAAGCGTGGGCAGCGTATTTAGATGGGCATAATATTCTTGAGTTCAGTGGTTCTCAGTGGGACCAGCTACATAATTAGTGGAGCCCAGTATAAGATGAAAATGTGTGGCCCCTTGTTCAAAAAGCAGGAAAAAGTGCTGTTAAAGGTACTAACATAAAAGCTTTTCCTCTCCCATAGTCTCTCTCTTTACTCATCATGGTGTTTATTTGCTATTTAATGTCATTCTAAGTGAAGGAAAGTTAAAAATAAAAACTATCAACATGAATGTCATTGTTCATCTTTATTTTATGCAATGCCAGTATTAAATGCAAATATAAGAGTGTTTAACACGTATGCAGAATTATTGAAGTCACACACTTCATAATATTTTGTAGTTTGTAAATGCATTTGTATATTCTTCCTACCAGAACAGAAGAAACACTGCACAAAACTGACTACCCTTACTTCACGTCTCCATTTGCACAGTCTATCAGTCTTCGGCTTATAGAAGGAAGGACTGAAAGGAAAAAGAACCATGGGTTGCTCTGTCTTTCCTTCTGTGCCGTCATCTTCAGTGTCAGTGGTTGATTAATACAGGGGAGTAACAGGAGTAAGAGAGGATATGAAAGGATTCTTTGGTTGTTAGTGTTTCTTAGAAAGACACTGCCTTGTTTCTACATGTACAGCAAGTTCTGGATTGAATGGAAAGCATGGCCTCTTGTTGCTGTCAGCACCCACCCACCTGCTTACTCAGTTGCATTTGTAACGCATTTACCTTGAACTCGCTTTGAGTCTTATTGAAGTCCATGCATCGTGGGTCCACCGAAATTCTGTGCTTATGGGGCCCTGCAAACACTATTATGAACAGGGCAGCAAGGAATGGTGGCCACACGTATTAAACAGATCTCCTCTGCTCACATGCACGGTCCACTGTGCCATCAGACCTCATTTACAGAACACAAGTTCAAAGTTTAAAATATTAGGAATCTTGACCTCATTTACGAAACACAAGTTCAAAGTTTACATCATTAGGAATCTTGATGATGACAGCAGAGCATTAAACCAGGTGTGGGGCGTTTCTGAGCCTGGGGTTCTGTGTGTGACTACAGGTTACAAGTCCGTGAAGATTGCCCTGGTTCTTGGAAGTCAAAGAGCTCAATTTTAAGCCTGAGCTACCTTCTGCTCTTAAAGTCTCAGCTTCATTATCAAAGTTTACAGTGGGTCAGGTTTGCGTGTGGTATCCTAGAGACCCCCATCCTGGCCATCAGCACTGTCATATTTGCCTTTCAAGTGTTTTCTGAATCACTCTCCATTCCTTCCGCCAATGCCTTGGTTTACATCCCCATCAACTCTGACATAGACCCTGCAGTTAGTCTCTTCCCTGTATTCTGCACCTCACCGCCAGACACATCTTCCAAATAAACCTTTGGTACAAGGCCACCCTGCCCTGCCTGGTCCTTGCTTTGATCTCCTGCGGGCTCTGGCTTGCAGCAGAGTTCTCACACTGGTGGGCCTGGGATGAAGACTGCCTGCAGACAGGTTTGGTTTGACCTACGCAGTAATTTAAGAAATTTGTGCCAGTACTCAAATGTTTTGGAGATTTCACTTATTGAAAATTCAGATTTAACAAAGAGAAGATCTGGCTTCTCTGGGCTCTTGTTTCCTTGGGCTATGCTGGTGCCCTAGAGAACAGGAGGACCTGTGGACACGGGGAGGAAAATTGACTCCTTGTTCTGGCAAAACCTTCACTTGCATAGATCTAGAGCACGTATTTGCCTGTTGTTCTCGGGGAATGCTGTGAAGCAATTGGGACGCTGATCTTTTAATTTGAGAAATTAAGTTCTCCAACTTCATAATGTAAGTTGGGTGTATGCTTTGTAGCAGCCCTTGGGTTTTTTTAATGTTATTTTTTTTGTGTTTTAGCCCTTCGTTGCTTTTTTAGGAGAAAAATTTACTAGGTCTCACCTGGTCAGTGTCACCACTGTGTCACTTGTGACCTCATCTGATCTTGGCCTGTTTCTCCAAGCTTGTCTTCGTGCTGGCTGTGCTCAGACCCAGGCTCTGCACCCCTGGAGCGCTTTAAGTCCACTCAACCTTCTACATTTCCTGTTGTTTTTCTCTTTGCTTAAACCCTCGTCTTTCCTCTAGGCCCCCTTAAAGTAGTTCACTGGGAGACCCTTGCTGAGAGCCTCAGTCTGAGCTCAGCCTGCAAACTCTGCTGGAAGCAGGTAATTAAATTTTTAGAGTTCTAAATGCTAAAGTACCAAGTGGGTGATGAGTTCAGGTTGTTTGTGAAGGTTCCTTCCAGCCCCGTGATTTTGAGATGCCATGATTCTGCCAATGCCTGTGCCTGTGGATTACCATGCATTTGGTATGTAGTTGTTTTTTTGAAGTTATTCTTTGTGCTAGGAACTTTGCTCGCTCCATTTCACTTAAATATGAGGGCGACATTAGCATTATCTCCATCATACAGATGAGGAAACCGAAAGCTTTTCCCAAAACGGATGCTCCAAATGGCTTATCTCTGGTTATATCTTAACTCTTCAAATAGATTATATACTTGTTGAAGGCCATGACTGTGCCTTTGTTGCCAGGCCCTGCTATCCAGTAGGGATTCAATGAATGTTTAAGTGATGAAAGTAATGGTTCATTCGGCCAATATGCATTGGGGCCTAGACGAGGCTCCATGGGGATGCAAAGGAGACTCAAGTAGTATCGGTTATATTGTAAGATAGACCTCCTACCTGTGCACAAAGACAGGATAGTTTTTGATCTTGGGCTGTGGATTTAGATGAACCTATAGCTGTGTGTGTTTCTTCACTTGTAAAATGGGGGCAACAATAGTACATAGTTTGTAGCAGTGGTTTTAAACTGGGGTGATTGTGCCCTGTAGTAATCATTTGGCAATGTCAGGAAATATGCCTTGTGTCACAACTAGGGGTGGAGGGAAGACTGACATTCAGTAAATCATGTCCAGGGATGCTGCTAAACATCCTACAATGCACAGGACAGGCCCCTTCCCACAACAAAGAAATAGCCCCGAATGTCAGTAGTGCTGAGGCTGAGAAACCCTGCCTTGTAGGCCCCTGAAGATGAAACAAGATAATGAATACAAAGAGCTCGACATAGTTAACTGTCACTCTAAGAAAACAATCTCAAAGACTGCAAAATCAGCTTTTGGGAGGGCGAACCCCAAAAAGCTTAATTTCAGAATATCTGTGATTCTTGCTGAGGAAAAGCCTTATGCTAAGGATTTCATGCTGTCCTGTTTAGAAGTGACAGACTCACTGGAGATTGTGTGTGTTAAAGGATTTCATGCTCTCTTGTTTAGAAGTGACAGACTCCCTGGAGACTGTGTGTGTTACACTGTGTACTAACATGAGCTGGCGTGGATTTATAAAAGCTGTAAAAACAATTATTAATTTTTAGGGTGTTCCTGATAAACTTCCTGCTGGCTTAACTGGTTTGTTCTGTGGAGATAATTTTGGTGTGTGGGTTTAAATCCTCTGATGGAGAATGTTTTGGTTAGTGAATTTCCAAAATGTGTTTTGATAAGTGGGACATGAAAAGTTTTTGTTTCCACATCAAGAAGCTTATTGTTTATAAGTGTAAAACAAAGCCCCTTTCCCCCTGCTTACTGCCTTACCCGTCTACTGCACAGTGTTTTGGTGTGTATCGGCTTGGAGAGCTTTTGAATTTACATCTTTTTTTTTTTTTTTTGGTGGATTTGAAGTTGAGGCTGTTATTAAAATTTTTTGTAATTATAAAAGTAATATATGAGCCTTCTAGAAGATTTGGTTAGTATAGAAAAAACATAAAGAAGACGCAATTTTAAAAAGATAGTCCTCAGTATTCCTGCCACAAAAAAGTACAACTGCCTTTGCTGTGTTTCCTTCCATTTTTTTCATTCATGTATTTTTTTCCATATTTGAAATATTCTGAGTGTGTAATTTTGTGTCCCACTTTATTTTTACTTAATTAATTTTTTTTTTTTTTTTTTTTTTTTTTCGGTACGCGGGCCTCTCACTGTTGTGGCCTCTCCTGTTGCGGAGCACAGGCTCTGGACGCGCAGGCTCAGCGGCCATGGCTCATGGGCCCAGCCGCTCCGCAGCATGTGGGATCTTCCCGGACTGGGGCTCGAACCCGTGTCCCTTGCATCGGCAGGCGGACTCTCCACCACTGCACCACCAGGGAAACCCCAATTAATTTTTATTTATTTATTTGGCCGCATCGTGGGGCTTACGGGATCTTAGTTCTCTGACCAGGGATTGAACCCAGGCCTACGGCAGTGAAAGCATGGAGTCCTAACCACTGGACTGCCGGGGAATTCCCTTTAACATTGTTTTATTTGCATATCCTCACACTACTATAATATCTCTAAATATTATTTCTAAGGACTGTGAGATGTTCCATCTATGGGTGTTTCATGATTTATTTAATCCCATCCAGCACATACAGCCTGTTTTCAGTGTTTGCTGTGCATCTTTCTGTATTTCAGATCATTCCCATCTTTACAAGAGATGACCAAAAGTAGAACCAAAGGGTGTGGGTCACAGTGCCTGGATATCTTGATCCATGTAGATATCAGTTGCCAAAAAGTTTCTACTAATTTTTGCTGCCATTAGCAGTGATATTCTCATTTTAATAACATTTGATAACTTTCTAGTAGAAAAGGTATTTCATTTTTCTTTTTTATTTATTTGCTGTTTATGAGGTCAAACATGTATATGACTGTTGGCCGTATTTCCTGTTTAACAAACTGTTTATATACTTTCCCCATATTATCAATTAGGAATTAAGTGTTATTCTCATTTGTCATAAACTCTAGTTTATGTATTTCATTTATTTACCCTTATTAACCCTTTCTCATAGTTACTGCAAATATTTTCACCTAGTTTTTTTTCCTAATTTTTCTGATTAAAAAATTTTTGTTTTTAGTGATACAGAATTTTAAAAATTTTATGTAGTCAAATCTGTTGATTTTCTTTTCCACTGGGGATCTTCGACCTTCCTTCATCTCTATTCAGATGAACCCTTTCTGCTCTGGAAGTCACCATACTGAGTCATCAGTGTTTAAAATTCTGTCCCAAAGTAGACTGCTGTCGAGTTTCCTAATGAGGATAAAAGTGCTTGGTCTAATATGGGCACCCACTATGTACCATGGAAACCCTTCACATGAGCGTGAGTGTGTATGTCTGTGTGTGTGTGTGTGTGTGTGTGTGTGTGAGACAGAGAGAGAGAGAGAGAGAGAGAGAGAATAGGGAAAGTTGATTAGAAAGGATGAGGCTCTCGTTGGGACCCCACCCATTCGGTTTTGTTTTAAATTTCCTTTCTCTCAGGGTGGGAGTGAGCTTCAGCAGGCAGGGGGCCTTCCAGAGATTCCCAAGTGGCTGAGCGCCTGGGACCAGCCGCTGCTGAGCCACCTGTGGCTGTGCCTGGCACAGAGTTGGCCCACAACGATTTGTTTGTTTAGTGCAGGAGAAGGTAGACTGAGCCTGGGACGGGGCCTGTCTACTCCTCGCTGTCAAGGTCCATTCTCTCAGGCTTCAGGTTGTGTGCTGCTCGGCCTCTGGAGGTGGCTCCCTGCCCTGCAGTGGGCTCGCGGGAGCCCACAGCCCTGCTCACTTGCAGGTCACCAGCTGCATTAGCCGAAGCCCGAAGAGGGCGGTAGCAGTAACAACCAGTGCTCACCTGTTCTGCACATTCGTTTCACTCGGGCTTTTTAATATGCTTCTCACCTCAACTTTATGAGGTTAAACACTATTTTCATCTCCGTTAATTTGGAGGAAACTACGACTCAATAAAAGCATAATTAAAATCTGGAGCTTATGAAACAATTCCATCACTGTAATTTCTTGGTGTAATTTCTTGGTGATGCTGTTGGGCAGAGGGTAGCAGCAACTGTTTTAGGTTTTCGAGTCAGATATATCTTGGCTGGAATCCTAAGATAGTCATGTCTTAGCATATTGAATTGGTTTTTGCGTCTCTAAAATGGGAACAACAGTGTCTTGTAGGAACATTAAATTGAGATAAATTGAGATAGTACATGCAAGATGCCCAGCACAGTACCTGGCCCATTCATTGTGGAAGCTCAGTAACGATTGTTTCCTAGTCTCAATGCTGAAAATGCCTTTGTTCTTTTTTGTTTAAAAGTTTCAGAATAGCTGGTAAACCTGCTCAGACTTGTGAAATTTTAGTAAATGTTATTTATATTTAAGTGCAAGAAGCATTTCTTTATCTGCCCTACTTATTTTCCTGTTCAGTAGATTTTCTTTTCTGGTGTAGCTAAGTCGCGTACTTCTCTGAAATCCTTCTGCTTGGAGAATTTCCTGATGAACCCCCAGTTTAGGACTATACTCACAGCCAAAATAAAACATGCTTTGTTTATGTGTTTATGTACAAAGCACAGACAGTCCTCTAGAAGGGCAATAACTCAGGCATTCCTTTACACATAGTTGAGAATTTTGACATTATTCATGGAGCTGTTATTTGTCCGTGTATCATAAACATTCAGGTAACAGAGCAGTGTTAAAGTTATAGAAAAACACAAGAAAATACAAAGTTGTTAAACAACTTAGGAGAAGAGTTGTTAAATAAATCATTTTTTCATACCATATAAAAGTTGGGTTAGATCTGACTGGTCCTTACGCTAGACCTTGTTAACCACTTAAAAAAAAAAACTTTGCTAATATTATTGCTATTTCTGACTAAAGAATCTCAACATGTGGGTTGTCTTGCCATTTAACTTCTACTGTATGTTTATTCAGACTTGTCCATTTTAATAAATTGAGCCAAGTAATTATAAATGTTGTTATTGTAGAATTATAATCCAGTGCAGTCTTGTTTCTATGGAGTTAAAGATAACACCCTTTGGGAGTCTTCTTTAAAATATGCCCTGGACCGTCTTGTTTTTCTGTCCCTGAAGCCATGATTGCATTTTCAACAATACATCAACCTAGTATTGGAATGGGGAAAAGTTAATAAGGATGGGGCTTTATTGGGTTAATAACTAATGCTCTCATTCCTATTCTGAGAAATTTAGATCTGTAGCTTTGTGGTTTTTCCATTCCCTGCCCTCTCTTTAGTAGCAGTAGAGAGACAAGGATGGGAAAGCCTTTTAAAAATGTAATTTATATAAATTCATAAATTAGAGTTGTGCTTTTATATAGTTCATACCGTATGTATATGCTTTCCAAGAAACATGGATATAGTTAAGTATCAGTGTGTAAGTGAAATTTACATGATTTCTCAGTTTCCTTTTATGTCTTGAGTTCGAGGATTAAAGTGAGTGAACTGTTGGCCAAATCTTGCGAATGTTGCAAACGGAGTGCAGTACATTATAAAATGCCACACCCAATTTTAATGGTCAGTAGGCAATTGTTTCCCTAAAATTCCAGGCCCATCGTTTGATTTCTTAATTTGCAGCCAAAGTGGACATTTGGGGGCAGAGTGGGTAGCGGTGCTAAGGGTTAAGAGAGTAGGTTAAATCTGGAAGAATAAAATTGGTGCTGACCTGACTACTGATTTACAGGATACAAAGGACTAAAGACTAGGCTTTGTGATCCTGAGATAACAATACAGTTCAGCCCTGTGCCCATCACTTCAGCCAGATCATTTTGGCACCAGCTCTTTGAACAAAGCCTGAGAACCCAGCAAGTTTTACCAGGCATTTCTTGTTGCTACTGGTTGGCTTTTGTGGAGTCGGTAGAGTAATTAGCTCTCATTAGCATGTCCACAAGCTGTAATGCATCCACCTGCTTGCTTCTGGTCCTGAAACCATAACATCCTCACCTGATCTCTTTAGTCCCAGCATTTTTGTATCGCAGAAACAGAATGCCAACTTGGCAAGAGTAAAATCCACCAAGTGCCTTGGATAACAGTAGCAAAACCTATTGACGAGGGTAGGAAGGCTTTCCTAAGAACAATGATTGTGTCTAGGAAATTGGTGAACTGTTTAAAGCATTTTCTTCTTTTTTCCCCTCTTGTGTATGAGACTGGCATGAAGCAGGTTAGTCACAGACACTGAACGCTGGTAGTCGTATAACTTGATCCCCTAGTCTCTTGTCAGCCGTATTCCAGAAGCTGTGGTCTGTATCAACAAAGAGTCTGGAGTGTTTGGAGTCACTGAGAGACAGAGAGACCTTTGGTGGTGATTTGTGACCCTGTTCAGGACCCCATGCCATCGGTAGTCCTTGTTCCCATGAAGTATAGGTCTGTAGTATGAAGGTGGGAGCCATAAAGGCAGAAGGAGGGAGACAAGGTTTTGGGGCTTTGTACACAAGCCTGGAGAAGTATGTAGACAAATTGCAAATTGGCAGAATTTTATATGAAAGGACCTTGGAACCAAGAATCTGCAGTCTGATCCCAACATTGATCAGCTGTGTCATCCTGGGCAAGTCACTTAATCAGGCATAAAGTTGAGATAAAAATACCAGCCCAGCCCTTGCAGGGAGAGCTGTGAATGTCAGATGAGACAGTGTGTGAAAAGCTATAAAACATTAAGCAGTAGTATGATTTTAAGTTGAATTTTTTTATAGAGAATACATTATCTACATTTTTAACATTCTGAATCCAAACCTCTGGTAATAAGATGCAAGCACCTGCTTTTCCTCTGATTTCTACTCCTGTGACATCCCTAACTCCATCCCTGGACCCTAACCTGGACTAGAGCCTGGATGATGACTAGGTAGTTCCTTGAGGTTTATCTGGGAGATGGTGTGCTGCCTCCTGGGCAACGTGGTAGCAGTAGCTCTTGATTCCTGCGCAGGCCTGTCTGCCATCTGCTTTCTCGGGGATACAGTAAAGAGTACGAAGTCATCAATAATCGATCAGCTCTAGGAATTGTTCCCTGTTATTAAAAGTTTGGAATGTTGGGAATAAAGTGTTCAGGACTCATTGTCATACATCTGTGTAGCACTGTTCTCTTCAAGTGGCTTTAGAGTAAAGATTTCCTCTGATGTAGCTTATAAAGCATGTGTGTCTTACGTGGGGAGGGGGTATACTCTAATGGGCAGGGGTAAAAACCGTAGCTCAGCACCTGTGGTCTGGTGTCAGTTTCCAGTACCACGTGATGTGATGTTGTGATGCACAGATCACTCGCCTGGCGATGTCTCACCTCCCTTGTGAAACTGTGATACTCCTGGGCATTATTTAAACTCCTGTCCCTGGTGACTGCATTGGGTTGGTGTTCAGAAAGTGGTCTGAGTTGATTATCAAGATGTGTAACTTTTAAACGGAATCACAAGTATTTTTCAAAGACTGTCTTCAGCCTTCACAGGACCTTTGATAGAACATGTCCCTCTAGGGCCTGTAACTTCCTCAGTGTGACTTAAAAAATAACGTTCTACACTTAGAAAACTGCTTGTCTGTTTTTGGATTGGCTGGAAGCGCACCAGGAGTTGGATGCTGAAGGAGTTTAGGGGTGAGGAAAAGAAGGCAGCAGGGCTGGGCAGAGGACAAGCTGACTGGCAGTGTGGGAATAACTGAGACCCCGGCTGCCCTTATGGTGAGCTCTGGAGCTGGGGTGGCCCTGCCCAGTTGTCTCTGACTGAGGCAAAGAGCTGGACCTATGTATCCCTGAATCAGCCAGTGGCTGGCACCTGGCCACCCCTTCTGGGGGCATTACTTTGGGTGAAGCTGTGTCCTGCCACTGGCTGAGGACCTTCCCTGTGAGCCGGCAGCAGCTGGGGATGGGTGCACTGGCCCTAAAAACGGGGTCTGGTTGGAGCACAGTAGTGACCACTACCCTGTCCCAGAGAATCTAATCCCTTAAGAGAGAAATAGACAAAATATGTAGCACCAGAATCCCAGCAGTATGGTAAGTCGCTTTATCTGCAAAGTTAGAAAGTTTGCATCCCTTAGCAAAACTGAAGGAAGAGGTCATACCCGTTCGTTAATGATAAATCAAACAGATCTCTAGCCTCTCCGAAGTTTGAGACACTTGGATAATATTCACACCTGGTTATGGTATAGCAGGGGCCAGCTTCTATATTTGTGAAACGGCTGACACATAATTGAATACTTTTTCCCAAGCATGAATTACTGCATGTTTGGCATATTCATCATATGTGTACATGAAGGCAGTTGTTTCTGGGGTATTTAATTCATGTTGAATTTACAGGATTGGTGGGTCACCACCACAAAAGGCAGGTAAGGCACACAGACCATGAAACTCAGAACATTCCAGGGGACCCTACGGATGGAGGGCAAACATGGGGGAGTATAGGTTCTGTCGAAGTTACCTGATACAGTATTTTAGTCATGGTTGAGGATAATGGTTTAGGAGTCACATTTTCAAAGGTTAAGTTAATGTACTTTGAAAAAACGAATCAGTTTTCTGGCATTTCCAAAAGCCAGTTGTGCTCAGCAAGCGTCTGAAACTGTCTGGCATGGTTTGCGGGTGAGTGAGATGAGTAAACAAGGCCAAAGTTGTACGTAATATCTTTCCAACTGCAGATCAAGCCGTATTGCAAAAATGAGCACTGTTCCCCAGCATTTTCTATCTTTTAGTAAGTGCAGGAGGTGGTGGGTTCTGCCGACCCATCATCTTCATAGTCTGGGTGTGTTGTGGATGATTCGGGCCTGGCACCAGCAAAGGTGATAGAGTTTGTGTGTCCTGACCTATGGACCTCACTTCCAGTGAGTCCCCCTCAGCAGTGAAGTAGCCCTTGTATTCTTTGCCTCAGTCTGCATTATCACGCAGGAACTCTGTAACGCCAAGTCATGGGAGATATTCCCAACCTGTTTCCACCATGGGTGGAGTGGAGAGATAAATAGGTCACTGTCTCTTATGCAGCTGTTCTTGGCCTTAGCTTCTGTATTAAAAACACACATCTCTGAACCTCTTGGAGGGATGTGATGATTTGGTAATTGCATGATTTACCAGCTGCTTTAGTGTATTGCCTAGAAGTGGGAGACGGCACGAAATAAAAAGCTCTCCAGGTTTCCTCAGCCGAGAAGGAGATTAATGCAGCGTAGTGATTGCCGTAGAGGAAAGGCTGAAGGAGAGACTGTCAAACGCGCGCAGTGTATCTTCTCGAACCCTCCACTTGGATGACCTTTCTCCATGTGATCCCTGGGGTCTCAGGAGATCTGATAGTGCAAGGAGCAGACATCCTAATTGGGGGCAAGGAAAGTTGTCACGTTGTGCGTGTCTTCCTCTGGCTTCTCCATCTTTCTAAACATGCCTGCACATGTGCATTTATCATTGGCGTTCTGGAAAGTTCAGATGAGGAATCTCCAACTATGACTTTTCATTGTGACACATCTGCAAAGGATGAATAGAGAAAAGTTTCTTGGCCAGGAAATGCAGTCCTGTGTAGGGAGAAATAACTGTCATCAGGAGAGAAACTTTCAAAGAACCAGAAGTTTTAAAAAACGGAAAAGAAAAAGATGGAGGAAGCCTATCCAGGAAAGGAAGGGCCAGAGGTGAGCTGCAGGGTGCTGCTTGGAGCTATGGGAAATAAATCATGAACGAGTGACACGGGAAAAGGTCAAATGAAAAACACCACCTGTTAGGGCTGGCCAGGGCCCAGGACAGAGGCAGCATCAACTGGGCTTGGAAATCCACTGAAACTCACTCCACCCAGAACTGCCCCACCCATCTACCCCATCTGCCTCTACCCACCTGGAGCAGTAGGGCCTGACACCCTCGTGGGAAGGATGCTGTCGGGCAGTTTTTTGTTTTTTTTTTTGCGGTACGAGGGCCTCTCACTGCTGTGGCCTCTCCCGTTGCGGAGCACAGGCTCCGGACGCGCAGGCTCAGCGGGCGGCCATGGCTCACGGGACCAGCCGCTCCGCGGCATGTGGGATATTCCCGGACCGGGGCACGAACCCGCGTCCCCTGCATCGGCAGGCGGACTCTCAACCACTGCGCCACCAGGGAAGCCCTGTCTGGCTGTTTTGAAAGCGAGACCTCGAAGTTTGGAAGAACCTCGCCTCCTTCTCCAGCTGATGTTCCTCACCTCCCAGAGAGAAAACGTAGTGGTGAAGGACACAGGCTTGGGAGCCAGGTGGATTTCTGCCTCTTAATAAGAGGTGTGACTTAAACACTGGGCCTCAGAAAACAGGAATGCTGATGCAGTTGGTTATGTTTCACAGGGTTATTGTGAAGAGTGAAGTAGGGCTTAATGAAGTAAATGCTCCACACTAGGTAACTGTTGTTACGTGTCAGGAATTATAACTGGATTTGGAGAAAGCACCTTCCTGTACTTGCTGGCCTCCCCGTAGGAACTTTGAACTCGACCTGGGTCTCGGCAGGGATTTGGACACCGTCAGTGGCCCCGTGTAGGGCCTGGACGGTAATCCGAGGCTCAGGGTGGGTTGTTGGAAGCAGCCGCAGGTCCTTGCACAGGGCTCTGGGTGTCCATCCACAGCCCCTCCTCAGAGTTCCTGTTCTGAAAGCCCCTGACCTTTCCTGTAGGCCGCTCTGGCAGGGACATGCACACACATTAGCTTGGAATGGGTCTGGGTCCTAGTTTTTAAAAATTTCCAGGGATAATGGGATGCTTCATTCAATATACCTACATATTGATTCACCTCCTAAGCGTCTTTTATATACAAGACAGTGGACCCATAAAGGTGCAAATCGGGGCTGCCTGTCGTGTGTTAGAGGGTTGCATGATTATGTTATTTGTGCCCTCCTGCAACCCTAGGAGAGGAAGGCAATATCACTAGTTTTACAGAGATTAAATAAATTGCTCAAGATCGGAGATAATGCCCACTTTCCCTGAATGTAAGACACATTTCAGTTTCTGTGATACTAAAATGTGAAAAAGTGCAGAGTCTGGATACTACCCCATGCCTGTCTGATTTCAAATCTTGCGGGGGCGTTTTCCCCCATCACATGCAAGGGCTTATCTATCTAGCTGGTGAAGATTAAAAGAAGCACAGAGAAGAGGATAACTAATGTATTAGTTAGGACTTGTAAGGGCAGCAGTATGAATATAGTTGCTGTTTATTGACTACTTATGATGTTGCAATGCTTTTCTGTGCTATAATTCATAAGAGCATTTTAATCTTTACAATCACTCTGAGGTGGACGCTGTTATATTCTTTTTTCACAAACAAGGAGACTGAGATAGGTACTCTTATTCCCATTTTCACGTGAGAACACTGACACGGAAAACTTCCTGAGGTCACATAGCTCGTACTAAAAGTAAATTCTGTGACATGGTACTAAAGAGTTCAAGTTCATTTATAACCATGACAGATCTGGCTAAGGTTCCAGAAGACTGTGATGTGATAGAGGGGTCCTCATTGTCCTGTGGGTGCACCTAACCCAGGCCCGGGTCAGGAAGAATTCCCAAGGGGGTGGCACCTCAACTAAGATGGGAATGTCCATCTCTCCATCCCTTGCCCCTATGATGCTAAAAATAATCGCGATTACCCTAGGTTACAGACCTCTGCTAGTCCCATCTTTCCAAACCTGGCATTAACTGAAGGAACTGACTTTATTTATAATTTATATCCTTTCCATGTCCAAAGAGCAAGTGACATAGTTTAAAAGGAACATTGTAAATTAGGAAGTTGTTTGAGAACTAGAAGGATGACTGCGTGGAAGGTCTTGGAAATCGCCAAGATAGGAAAATAAAACCAAAACACTTGAGGACATTGTGTACTTTAAGTTACCTGCAGATGACCGGCCAAGTCATCTTTTGACAGCTTTTATGTTATGTCCTGCCTTCTCAGGCCCCTGGAGAACCCCCTGTGCTCACAGCGCTGACTGCCCAAAGTCTCTGTGGCAACTCAGCTGGTACTTAGCTTTTCATTTTTCTCCTATTCCTTTTATGGAATGAATGATCTTTATCTCAAGTTGATGTGTTGTTAAAGGGTGTGAAGATTGTGTGTCAAGCTGCCATCTAGAAATAAAGCAGAATATATTTAATTGGACAGATTTTCTGTCATTTAAAAATAAATTTTGACAGACTCTGGTCCATAAGTAGACGGAGATATTTAAAGATTTTGAAAGAGCCTGCAGAACATGGAGTCCTGATTTCTGATTCGCAAACTGCATTCCAGGTTTATTTTTGTCCCTCAGGAACCCCTGACCCCCGGTTTCCTTATCTTTAAAGCAAGGGGGGGTGCGTTAGGTATTCCCAAACTTCTCAGGCTCTAAAATCTTTTGATTCAAACATTTCTAATCAATTCTAACACGGCTTTTGTTCTGATTCACCAGGGTGCCTGCCTAGAGTTCGTCTCTGAGTTGTATAGTCAGTAAATTGAAATGGATCCTATGTTTTAAATTCCGATCACCTGCAGACTGCGTTTCAAAGGGAAAGTATTGTGGACATTTTCCTTCCACATCTTCTGAATAGAGAGACTCATTGTTAATGAAGAGAATTGAGCTGCGATAGGCTTGGGCGTCAAGATGCCCTTTTGCTGCAATAATCCCTGACAGTCAACCCCAGAGCCAGTGTCTCGCTGAGCTGCCCTAAACTGTGGTCAGGAACGCTGACACGGTGGGTAGGCTTAAAGGAGGGGTGGTGGGAGCAGAGAACAACCGTTTGGGTAGCTCTGAGAGAGGCCCAGCTGGGTAATGGAACCTGGAGGTCGGGCTGAAGGGACAGATGGGGCGGAGGATGGGGGAGGAAAATGCATCCATATTCAGCCCACTGCACCAGCGTGCGATTCCAAGTCCATGTCTCATGGGGGAAAGGTTCTTCTCCCCTTCTCTGGTTCAAGGCTGTCTGGTGACACTGAACTTAATATACTTTGGCATGACCCTGGTCACTGCCCTGGGTGGGGGGCAGGGGACGCTTGAAAATAAAGATAACTCAGGCGAAACTTCTTCAAGTTGGTGACTGACAAGTCTGATCTCTCCTGCGGGCCCTCAACAATGCTGCCACTATCGTGGCTCAGTCCAGCTGGGCTGGGGATTGTGCTCACCAGGGCACTGTGTGAATGCTGTTTTGTGCCCTGCTGTGTTGGGTTTTCCTGAAGCCCTTTCTGGCTTACTGCCCTCTTAACTGTCCGGAGGCTGGAAGCCTTTGGTTGCCCTGCTGGATAACCAACCCGTCTACCATGTATGAACTGACTTTGTAAATTGCCCTGCAGAAGCCAAAGCACCCGGCATATTATGGGGCTGATATTCTGCATGACGTGTGATGGAAAAGTCCCCGTGCTGGATAAGTTCTCAGTCAGCAGCCTTTCAGTTACGTGGCTAACTCTCTAGGGGTCACTGATTACCTATGAATTGAATAGAAAACAATTCTGGTCTACAGAGTTTATCTGCAGTGAGATGATAGGAAAAGGTCCCTAAGAACGCTCCTTGATCACTTTGGGCCTTAGCTCAGGGACCCAGCATGCACCGGGGTTGCCATTCACATCATTTTTATCCCTGCCCCTCATCTGATTCCCTTAGTAATTCTCTGTATCTTTTTTTTTTTTTTTTTTTTTGCGGTACACGGGCCTCTCACTGTTGTGGCCTCTCCCGTTGCGGAGCACAGGGTCCGGACGCGCAGGCTCAGCGGCTATGGCTCACGGGCCCAGCCGCTCTGCGGCATGTGGGATCTTCCACGGACCGGGGCACGAACCCGTGTCCCCTGCATCGGCAGGCGGACTCTCAACCACTGTGCCACCAGGGAAGCCCTCTCTGTACCTTTGAGACCAACAGAGTGTCCTCTGTTAGAACAGGGAGATGGAGCTGGCTGTGGCCAATGATTAAAGGACTCCTACTATTTTTCCCTTTTCCAGGTCTCCCAGACTGAATAACTAGGATGCTTTCTGAATTACGTGCACTGTTTAAATAACTATAGAGGCAGTTTATAGGTGCCTTGCTAAGTGCGTTGGATAAACCTGCTGTCTCACAAATTGAGCAGGGCACAAAAAGGCGACTTTGGGGGATGCCAGTGTTTCAACAAAATTTAATTTGATACCACGGCTACTTAACAATACCCATCTGGTTAACACTAATGTGTATTATGGTAAATGCCTTGAAACTGGCAACTTGTAGACATTAGCTGGCAGTCCTGTCCAGACTCCTAAGTTCTGGAGATAGTGCATAGCCAAGAGTAATCAAGACAGTGCCGGTGCTGGTGTAGCTAGCTACCACACTCGGGCCAACAAAACTGTTTTTAATCAGTTATTCCTTACATGTTGCCATTCAGCAGATCTCTCAGCCTGGTGGAGCTGATTATTCTATTGAAAACGACTGCTTTATGAAAATTTGTATTTTCTCTGGTTTAAAAAAAAAAAAATGTGTGTTAGGAGGAAATGGTTTGGCTCACCACAGGGTTCTTACTCAGCATTTTCACCAGTGACTGGGACTTGTGGTTGAAACATAGCTGGGAGAGACAACTGAAGACAGTCAAAATCCAGAAAATAATCTGTACGTGACATGGTAAAGTGAAGCTGGTAGTATTTTAATTAACAGGGTTATATGTCATGTTGTGAGTTTACATCGTAAAAAATTAAAAGTGGCCGTAACTTGGTTTGACAAAAGCTTGCCAGGGGTTTTTTTCAAGTGCGTGCATTGTGATGCTCTGCTAATAGAAAGTTAAGGAAAGGTAAGCTAACTACATTTAGCAGATTTAAGGCAAGTTAGTGACCAGCTTCCTGGAGATAATGGTCCTTTTGTGCTCCAGGTCAGAGATTCTAGTGCTGGACTCCATACATTCCATTTTAAGAGGAATGTTGCTCAGTCGGAAGGTTTCCACTGGTGGGGTGTAGAGACAGTGTGAGCAGGGTCTGGAAATCGTGTCCTGTTGAGAGTGGTTTGGAGAACTGGGGCTTGATGTCCTAGGAAGTTAAGGGAGACAGGGCTGCTGTTATAAAGCTTGTCTGCTTGTCAAGCAGAAGAGGGAATAGACTTGTATTGTTTGACCCCTGAGGATAGCCCTGAACTGGCTGGGGTAGGGTGGGCAGTCTGACTCAGGGAAGGCAGGCCCTTCCGGTAACCAAGTGAGTCTAGCCATTTAGAGGAGGTGGCAGGATTCATCCAGACGCTTCAGAAAACATTCAGGCTTTGAGTGGGCGCTTGAATGTAGATGTTGGCTCAGGTCCCCTTCAGCAGTAAGGTTCTATGATTTTGTGAAATACCCAGCTCCTCCTGGTCTTCTCAAAAATTATTTTATTCGGAGAGCTAGCATGGTGGAAGAAAGACATCTCTTTCCTGCGGCACAGGTCATGGAAAGTACAATAACTGCTTGTTTCTGATGAGAGCCGAAAAAGCTCTGGAAATTTCTCGAAACGTGGCTTTTCTCGTTCCTTATTTTCTGCAGATCCTGTTAGGACTCGAGATTCCTTATTCCTTTCTTTGGTTTTGTGTTTCACTTGAGTGGGCTAAATAATAGTGATTATTATATGCAAAAAAAGGTTGCTACCAGTTTGTTTGGTTTTTTTCCTTCCTGATGTGAAAGCTAAGCCTTGCTTTCCTCTTCTTGGCAGAAATTGTGCTTTTCTTTAGAGGAAATCATAAATCAGGATTGAAGGCAAAAAATATTTTAACCCAACTTTCCCCTTTTCTGGAAGGAGTGACAGTAACTTGGCTATGAAACAGCACTGCAAAGCAGAATTAAAGCATTAAAGCCTTTTACTATTAGCAAGCTTGTATTTCCATTGGCTCAAATCCTTTTAAGAAATATTATTTTGGGGGAAAAAAGCCTCTGTTTTATGTTAATGGTCCTGATCCTCTTATCAAATGTGTTTATTCTTATAAGCATGCTGGGCACCATTTTACATAAAATTATGAATAGCTTGAATCATAGTCTTACGGTTGAAAGAGGCTGTGCATTGGAAAGAAACCCCAGTTATTTGTCAATCTTAATCTTTCATTCAGTGTTTAAAACTTAAATTGTGCAACTTAAGTTATGAGTAATGAATACAGAATATTTTGAAATTAGCAGTTAGCCCACAGAATAAAACTACTTCCTGAATACATCTGTTGCTTTTGGAGGAAAGCATTTTTTGGCATAATAACATGCTGGTTTTGAGTCATCTTGTTGTGGTCGATACGCTAGTTCCAAGATCTGCTGGAGAAATCAAAGTTTCGATGTAGGTTTTTGATTTTCTGTATGCCTGACTGTAAGGTTTCTGACATATAGATGGCTAATATGGCCATTCCCATGGCCATTAACATTCATTTCTATATTTTAATGAAACACATAAATACTGAAAGAAAGAAATATTGCATGAGACTTGCATCTTTATCAAGGTTTCCATTCTTTGCCAGTGATTAACATTATCGAAAAACCGGTTTTGGGGTATCATTAAACAGAAGCTATCATGGTATTACCCCCCAACTGATAAAAGACTAGCTATTGAGGGCTTAGCTTTCATTACTAGTTTTACAGATTTTGTGAAAAGATTTGATAGGAGGTTAGGTTTACAGGAGTTAGGAATTCAACATGGAGTCTCATGTTCATTGTTTTTTTCTCCCAGGAATCAGGAATGTCATCCACATTAGGATTGTTGTCATTTACTGAAGGAACAGGAAGCATCTGTTGTGCTTTGCTGTTGGCAGTCTGGATTTGTCTTGGTTTAGAAGAGTTTTCTTCTTGCAGGCTACTTTTAGGCAAACACAGCCCTGACATCCAGCGCTGACCAGGAGAAGGCACGTTGGAAGAATGGCTAAATTGCTAATTTGGCTAATGGCAGAATTGCTAATAAATCATTTAACCTCTTACTTCTTGGAATTGTTGGATTGTTGGAGGCTAATAATTTAGTCTACATAGGCCTGCAGTTCTAAGAAGATTGATTGTTTTACATTTGCTCAGGCATATATACTTGGAGGAAGGGGGAGAGAGGGGGATTAAGGGTCTTAAAATGTGAAAGGACCCCCCCCCCCCTTCTACACGCCCTCCCCCGCCCCCCGCAAAAACCCATTTGGAGACAGGGCTTACTGACTTGTCCAGGTGGCTTGGATTTTGTTTAATTTCAAAATCTGAAATTTCATTGAGTCCTCTTTGATAATTCTCTGCTACTGGCTTCATATGTATTTTGGGAAAAAGAAGAGGGAGTCGGCTTTAGAAATCTCGTACAGCTTGAGTTATTTTTAAATTAATGAAGGAAAAATTTTTCTCCTCATGCTGAGCTTTTTTGAATCAAACTAAAGTTCTTAGGAGTAACATCATGGTAACAATACTTACTTTTCCACAAGGAAAGGGAAAACTCTGAAAAAATAAAAATGTGAAGATGTTTATCAAGTACCTAAAAGTCTGTAGAATGATAATCCATGTAAATGTTTACATGGCTGCATTTGCTACCGACAAGAACTCTGTCAGCTCCTATACTCATGTTTTTACCACTAGGTCAGTTCATAAAAAGTCTCCAACACTGTAGGCATATTATATTTTGTCTAAGTGCTAAATCCCTCCTCCCCATAATAGGTTTTATATGAGAAATGAGTGATGCAGATTCACTGGGGACAAACCTGGAACTACTAGAATGTGAAATGCTTTCTTATATTTCCAAGTATTCAGGAAAGTTCTCCCTTCCCTATAGATTTCTAAGTAGATTCTCTAATTTTGTTTGTTTTCTGATAATTCTGGATGCTGAGAATCACTCAGTTGTTTAAAGGATCTCATTGTGTTTGAAGCTCTATTTCTTTATTTCCTGGAGTCTGTTCATTGCTTCAACATAGCCCCACGATGCTCCATTTTACTTTGGGTATTTGTGTACACTTTATACACTCATAGGATTTTAGTAATGAGTGGGTATGTTTGAGTGGAAGTTGGCTCTTGAAATATTTTGGAATACTATTATTAGGCATTTTATATTTTACAGATGCTTTATTAGATGTTCACATACTCTGTTTCCTATACCTTTGCCTTTTCCCTAAAGACTTCTGTGGTCTTTCCAAGATTATTTGGTGTTTAGAGCTTGTAACTGTGATTTTTAAACAAACAGGGCTACTTTCATTAATTAGATCATACAACCAAGAATTGAAGATGCTTATTTTCATTTTGTCTTTTTCTTTCCCAGAATGGAAGCAGTACAAAAAAGTGGGAATATGCGTAATTATACAGGATATTATATGTTATATATCATGCACACTATTCTATATGGGTCAAGAAATATCTTACTCATTTGGGGGGACAACTGGGGAAAATCGATTCAGTATATACTCCCCTTGCCTCCCACCCCCCCACACACAAATCACACACACACACACACACACACACACACACACACACACATGCTGCTTAGACTTGTGTAATACCTGTAAATTGTACATGTGTTTTATCTTCTGTAAAATAATCATAAAGGATCATGTGTAAAGTGTACTGTACGACCTCAGTTAGGAAGTTACGTTATTGCAAAGTCTTATTAGCATCACCAGAGGTAACAAGGTTAAATGTACTTACCTAAACTTGCCATTAACCTATTTTGCTGGATATAACTCATAGCCACTGTAATGATTTTTTAAGCACCGACAAGTATATATGAAAGTCTCATCAGTGCTAAATACTAATAACAGTTTGTATTAGCTTAGTTTCTTTATCTTTAAAGAAAAAAACCTTTTTAACTGTAAGATTTTCTCATTCTTCCTGAGGTTAGAGGAATGTGATGGTTCGAGGGGTAAAAAAAGCTAACCCAGTAACACAGTACCAGAACTCTCTGTTATTTTACAATTGGCTCATAGGGATACCTATGATATTTGAAAACCTAATTATAGTTATACCTCATGGCATAATTATAATCTCCTTTCCTTCCAGACACAAAAATTAAACGGTGAAATTTCTATGCACATACCCAGCACCCATGTGGAACAAACCCTGCTATTTTCCCTACATGAAAAATAAATGTAATTGGGCCAAGCTGACATTCTAGAGAAGACACACAGACTAGGAGATGGTAAAGTTGTTTATTCCTCCCCGTCAGAAGACAAAAACACTGTAATTGTCATTTAAACTAGAAAGTTGAATGCAAGTGTCTGAGGCTTTTCTTAATGATAAAACGAAGTCTTTGTAAGAGTTCTTCATCTGTGAAGAGAATTTGTGTTGACAGGTAAAAATTACACATGGAAAAATTTACACATTTGAATGTTTTCAAACTTTGCACCCAGAAATTTGTCTTTGTGTAATATATATTATTGCTTTTTTAATCTTTGAAAATCCAAGTTTTTCTTTTATTCTCAAGCAGCAGTCAGTATTCCTGCATTCTAAATATAAATTTTAAATATAAATTATTGGCTGGCTTAGGTCTTGACTGAAAAATAAAGAATAAAGAAATAAAGGATTACAGATTTGCCTGAGAGATGAGTTCACAAAACCTCAGGAATGAATTAAATGCAAAATAAGTTCATTTGTTTCCGTGGTTTAGATTTGGCATCCTTTGCTACAGAACCTCATGGATTCTCTCCGTTTGGGTTTTGGAAATTAATTTAAATTGGACTGGTGCTATTTTTTAGATTGGACTGGTATTCAGAGGGAGACGCAGGGAGGAAGCCCAGGTTAGGTTAACACATGATCTGCGTCCCACGCACGCTGCAGATGACTGGCACACTTTAGCTGTTCCATAAAGCAGGCCTGGCTGAATCTGTCCTTGGAGGTGATACTAACATATACAGCTCTGGGGACTCATACTATGAGCTCAATACTATGCGAGTGCTTTCCTCCTTCAGAGCAGCCAGAAGAGATGGGTATTAAGCCTCCTTCATTTTAAGCTCAGTGGACTGAGGTTGGGCAAATTGAATGGACACAAAGTGAGCAAACCAAATCCAGCCATCCTGATCCAGAGCCCGGGAGCCTATCCACTGTCCCCCGAGCACCACTGGTAGTTCACTTCTGTGCACTTGAAGACTAACTTGACATTCTATGCACCGAAGCTTTTATTTTAAATAATAAGTAATACTGGAAAGCAAAAGTTCATAAGTAATCATCTCATCATGAAGAGGTAATTATTGCTAGATTTGGTGTTTTGAACTTCAGTTCTTTATTTATGGATAAACTATAGATGATTTTTCTTGTATACAGAACCCTCTGATGGCTTCTCATTTCCAAAGTCTTTAAAATGGCACAAAAGTCCTTTGTCATCTCCCGCCCCCAACTTCTCTAACTCCTCTGACCTTTCCCCCTGCTTCTTCCTACCTCGTTTACTTTGGTGCAGCCACAACTCCCTCCTCTCCGTTCCTTTAGTTCTCCAAGTGCACTCCTACCCCAGGGCACTTGCACTTGCTCTTCCCGCTGCTTATTGCAAGCTGCCCCCCAGAGGACTGCACGGCTCACTCATTTCCTTCAGTGCTGCGTTCTGATGTCATCCTATCAGGGTCACCTCCCCTGACCATCTCATACAACATAACAACCCTCCTCTCTGAGCTCCCTGTTTCCGTGCTCTGCTTTATTCTCTCCATGGTATTATCACTATCTCTTATATTTTCACTTGTTTATTTATTTGCTGTTTCTAGGCAGGGACTTTGTTTTGTTTATTGCTATATCCCCAGCCCCTAGATAAGTGTCTGACACGCAAGAGATGCTCCATAAATATTTGTTGAATAAAATAAGTGAAAGTGTGTGAATATGTACACATGCACAATCTTATACATGGTATTTTGTAGCCTGCTTAGTATTAGGACTAGTATTCCATTATATGGCTGGTTTGTAATTTTCAAAATCATTAGGACTTTTGATAATGTAAATTGTCTTCCACATCCTCTGGGTAGAAATTACTCAGGTTTCTTTGGACCTACATGGTTTGTTAACCTCAGTTTGTCCTTCAAATGGTAGTTGGCTTTGATTTTATTTTTTCCTTACCTTTAATTTACAGAACTAATTAGTTGCTAACTCCTGTTGGGTTTCCTCCCCCTCCACTTTAAACATCACTATTCCTAATTCCCATTACTATTAACTAAGCCATTTTTTTTAAAGTCATAATTGTGCCATATTTTCAGAAATCTTAGAGGAAATGGGCTTTTTAGACTGCTAACATCAGGTTTCTTATTTTTCTCACTTCCAGTTCCTGTGTCCTCAGGCAAGTTAACTTCTGAGCCATAGTTCTGTTGATTATAAAGATGGTTATGATAATATTTATTTAGCAGAGTTATTTGCAGGTTTAATCGAAGTAACTCATGTAAGAGCAGTGCCAGTTCATTATTATATGCTGAAAAATCCAGGTAGGTTGGAATACTTGTGTCATCTTTTTTTTTTTTAACCTCAGAATATAAATGAATGTGGTAGACGTAATTGTAAAGATGTCCTCCCAGGATGCCTGTCATCTGGTTGTTCAGTCAAACAGTAACCCAGGTACTACTGTGAAGGAACTCTGCTGATCAAATTACGGTTAGTAATCAGTGGACTTTAAGATAGAGAGAGTAGCCTTGATTGTCCAGGTGGGCAAATTCTTTTTTTTAAATTGAAGTATAGTTGATTTACAATATTGTGTTAGTTTCAGGTGTACAGCAAAGTGACTCAGTTATACATATATGTACATATATATATTCTTTTTCAGATTCTTTTCCATTATAGGTTATTACAAGATATTGAATATAGTTCCCTGTGCTATACAGCAGGTCCTTATTGTTTATCTATTTTATATGTAGTAATGTGGATCTGTTGATCCCAAATCCCTAATTTATCCTTCTCCCCCCGTTTCCCTTTTGGTAACCATAAGTTTGTTTTCTATTCTGTGAGTCTATTTCTGTTTTGTAAGTAAGTTCCTTTGTTTCATGTTTTTAGATTCCACATAGAAGTGGTACCATATGATATTTGTCTTTCTCTGTCGAGCTTAATTCACTTAGTATGATAATCTCTAGGTCCATCCATGTTGCTGCAAATGGCATTATTTCATTCATTTTTATGTCTGAGTAATATTCCATTGTGTATATATACCACATCTTCTTTATCCATTCGTCTGTCTATGGACATTAGGTTGCTTCCATGTCTCGGCTGTTGTAACTGATGCTGTTATGAACATTGAGGTGTATGTACCTTTTTGAATTAGAGTTTTTGTCTTTTCTGAATATATGCCCAGTAGTGGGATTGCTGGATCATATGGTAACTCTATTTTTAGTTGTTTTTTTTTATGTTTGCGGTACGCAGGCCTCTCACTGCCGCACCCCCTCCCGTTGCAGAGCACAGGCTCCGGACACGCAGGCCCAGTGGCCATGGCTCACGGGCCCAGCCACTCCGCGGCATGTGGGATCCTCCCGGACCGGGGCATGAACCCGCGCCCCCTGCAGCAGCAGGCGGACTCTCAACCACTGCGCCACCAGGGAAGCCCTATTTTTAGTTTTTTAAGGAACCTTCATACTGTTCTCCATAGTGGCTGCACTCATTTATATTCCAGGTGGGCAAACTTTAAGTAATTACATAAGCCTTTAAAAACCGAAGACTCAGTCAGGGAGATGGGGCAGAAGAGGGAGGCAGGAGGACAGCTGAGAGGAGCTTGACCCGCCGCTGCTGACTTTGAAGGAGGCTACCAGCCAAGTGGTCTCTAGAAGTTGAGAACAATCCCTGGCCGACAGCCAGGAAGGAAATGGGGACCTCAGTCCTACAGCCACACAGAATGAATTCTGCCCACAATCAGAATGAACTCATCCACAGAGATTCCACAAAGGAACACAGCCCTGTCACTACAGTGACTTCTGCCCGTGAAACCTGGAGCAGACACCCAGTTGAGCCATGCTGTGCCCAGACTTCTGATCCACAGAAACTGTGAGATAAAAAACAGGTATTGTTTCGGGCTGCTAAATTTGTAGTCATTTGTTGTGGCAGCAATAGAAAACTTAATACTGTGAGTTTGAGAAATAAGACCAGTATTGGAAGGATGTTTGGACATAGCTGCTGTAATCTTTAGCTGTAGCGTTTCTGAATGAACATTGCCTCACAGAGTTTTCTCCTTTCCAGAGGTTTATCTGCTGGAAAGACTGAGAAACTTCCATGGAATCAGTGAGTGCATCCTTTCCCTCAAATCAGCACTGGAGATAGAGGGATACTCATGCATTCTAATAGTCTGACTGTCCTTTTTCCTCAACTTTTTCGTCACAGTACTTCCTCATGACAAAGGTACTATATGTTCTTGGATAAAAGTTTAAATTCAGTTGATGCCCGTCTTTTCAGAAAGGAAGTTTTGGCTTCTGGCTGTAATTTAGAAAGTGGACCTTAGGACTATTCCTGGAGATCTTCTGGCATTTCCAGATTTTGTAATACCTTTATTTTCTTAGCACTCCTTCTTTCCGTGTCCATTACCTTTCTTTGTCCACCCCCAGTATTTTCAATCACTTTTTGAAAGTTACTGAGTTTGGGTCTACAAGAAGAGAAAGAACTTGCATTTTTGTGGATGGCTGGGCCCTTCTGGCTTCCCCCCCTAGCTTAGGGACTCTGTGTCTAGCAGCCCTCAGAATGCATGATTCTTATTCATCCTTCAATATAATCATGCGTTAGTTCATGCCTGAGCCTCTGGGGCAGCTCTTGGGTGTTAAATCCGCATCTGTCATATCTTAGTCTTTTTAATAACATGCATGCAAAATATTTTTACAGATGGTTATTTTCATCCACGTATTACTGATTTCTGTCAGCTTTATTTTTTTAACCTTAATTTTTGAAACTCTTAAGTTACAGTACAAAAGCAATATGTGCTCATTGTAACATGCAAATAATATAGTATTAAAAAATGGAAACCTTCCCCTGTTCTTTTCTCCACTGCTTTCACATTCCTAATCTTCTGTAACTAACACAATTAAAAATTGTTTGAATATCCTCCCAGACATATACAACGTTCATACACATAGGTATGCATATCCGGAATGTTTTATTGTCTTACAAAAACGCTATCATACTGTCGTTTTGCTTAGCAGCTTCCTTTTTCTTTGTCCAGTGTGTCATGAAACATCTTTCCGTATCTGTATACAGTTGACCCTTGAACAACATGGGTTTGAACTGCACAGGCCCACTTACACGTGAATTTTTTTCACTAAATACTACACTATTATACTGTGCACCATTGGCTGAATCCTTGGATGCGGAACTGCAGATACTGTGGGCTGAATGTAAGTTATATGCAGATTTTTAAATGCGCCAAGGATTAGTACCCCTAACCTCCCCTACGCCCGTGTTGCTCAAGGGTCAACTCTATGTAGCTCTCTCATGTTGTAATAATGACTGTGCAGCATTCTGTTGGACAGATATGCTATAGTTTTAATATTTACACGGTTTCCAATTCATTATCTCTGAAATGTTGCAATGCGCATCTAGGTACGTAGATCATTTTTTATAGAGTCTTATGTGTTGTGAGGTAACAAGGTATTTTTGTTTATTTATTCATTCATTTAACATCTTCATTGGAGTATAATTGGTTTACAATGTTGTGTTAATTTCTGCTGTATAACAAAGTGAATCAGCTATATGTATACATACATCCCCATATCGCCTTCCTCTTGTGTCTCCCTCCCACCCTCCCTATCCCATCCCTCTAGGTGGTCACAAAGCACCGAGCTGATCTCCCTGTGCTATGCAGCTGCTTCCTACTAGCTATCTATTTTACATTTGGTAGTGTGTATATGTCTATGCCACTCTCTCATTTCATCCCAGCTTCCCCTTCCCCCTCCCCAGGTCCTGAAGTCCATTCTCTACATCTGCATCTTTATTCCTGTCCTGCCCCTAGGTTCTTCAGAACCTTTTTTTTTTAGATTCCATATATATGTGTTAGCATATGGTATTTGTTTTTCTTTTTCTGACTTACTTCACTCTGTATGACAGCCTCTAGGCCCATCCACCTCACTACAAATAATTTCGTTTCTTTTTATGGTTGAGTAATATTCCATTGTATATATATGTGTCATATCTTCTTTATCCATTCATCTGTCGACGGACACTTAAGTTGCTTCTTTGTCCTGGCTATTGTAAATAGAGCTGCAGTGAACATTGTGGTACATGACTTTTTGAATTATGGTTTTCTCAGGGTATATGCCCAGTAGTGGGATTGCTGGGTGGAATGGTAGTTCTATTTTTAGTTTTCTGAGGAACCTCCATACTTCTCTCCATAGTGGCTGTATCAATTTACATTCCCACCAACAGTGCAAGAGGGTTCCCTTTTCTCCACACCCTCTCCAGCATTTATTGTTTGTAGATTTTTTTTTTTTTTTTTTTTTCGGTACGTGGGCCTCTCACTGCTGTGGCCTCTTCTGCTGCGGAGCACAGGCTCCAGACGCGCAGGCTCAGCGGCCATGGCTCACGGGCCCAGCCGCTCCACGGCATGTGGGATCCTCCCGGGCCGGGGCACGAACCTGCGTCCCCTGCATCGGCAGGCGGACTCCCAACCACTGCGCCACCAGGGAAGCCCTGTTTGTAGATTTTTTGATGATGGCCATTCTGACTGGTGTGAGGTGATACCTCATGGTAGTTTTGATTTACATTTCTCTAATGACTGGTATGTATATTTAAAGTGTTGATGGATGCTGCTAAACCTTCTTTAATAAAGTGTATTGATTTATACTCCCACCCATGATTTGATAGACTCTTTACAGGACACCCAAGAAACTTGATAGTTGTGGATTCTAAGGAGAGGAACTGGTATCTGGGGCATAGGAGAGAGGGATGGAGACTTAATTTTTAGAACAGGTCCTTTTGTACCTTTAAAATTTCGTGCTGTGGGCACGCATCATCTATTCAGAGAAAAACAACAGCAATCACATTATTGGATTTCCTCTTGTCCCACACCTTACGGGTGTTGTGCCTCACCAGGCTTTTTAGTACTATTTAAAATAAAGGGTCTTTTTTAATGTATATTTCTTTGATAATTAGAAAGGATGCTTTAGCTTCATTTTATTGAATTTTAATTAAAAATTTTTATTTTAAATTATGAATATATTCTCACCCTAAAAACAAATAACTCAAACATTGAAGATAAAGCCTTAATCTCCCCCATCCGTGCTCCTTTGTGGTGCTGCCACCCTTGCTGTTCTCCCCAGAGCTGCCAGGCTGCCAGTTGGAGTGTAACCTTGTAGAATTACTCTCTGCATTTAATATGTCATTTTGGTTTTTGTGCCGGTTTCTTTTAAACATAAAGGTACTTACGGAATATGTAGCCCCCAAAGGTTTAGGCATTGGACCAGCGGGTGTGAACGCTGGGTCCCTTCCCTTTGTACGTGTGTGTGCTGTGTGGGACATTGAGAACTTACTGAATTTTGAATTTTTGATCTCCTTTCTTCTTCGAAACTTGAGATAATATATACAGTCCTCTGCATATAAGAACAAAGAATGAATATACTTTTACCTCCAAAATCATATTTAAGGATATTTGAAAGGAAGTCAAGTGTGTAGTTGAAAAATCTTTAACATTCACATGGCTCATTTCACAAAAATATAATTCTCTGAACTTAATTTATCATGATTTACAAGCCTGGTTATATTTTCACTTTTTCTAGTTGATTTCTAGGAGTTGACTAGCAGGGAGATGAAGATACACTAAAGGTAAATTTTTGCAGGACTAACTTTTCCCTTTTGTACTAATCATACTTGTTTTTGCTTTCCTCCCAAAGTCTCCCAGTTCTTCCACTTAGCCTTTGATGTGTCTGTCGTCTAATATTTTTGTACAGATGATACTTTCAAGTTCCTGCCAGAAAAATTCCAGGATGACCCTTTTTATCTTGCCTTGCAGGTCTCTCTCACCTCCCTCCTTCCTCCTGATCTGCTCTTTGTTCCCACGATGTCTCTTCTTCATTCTCCCCGGACACCAATCCCTTCGGAACCCCCATCAAGGGTGGGTCTTCTCACTGAGGTCCCCCTATCACCCTAGAACCCTTTGTCTTCCTGTCTTATGCCACAACTGTCCTGTGACCTCCGCTTTCAGGCTGTAGGGCACTGGCAGGCAAAATGATGAATCCCTGCTCTCTTCAGCGGACAGATAGACAACAGCCCTTTGATTATTCATATCCTGTTTGACTTCCTAACCCATTTCCTTCGATGACTATTACAATGGTTTTTCAGTTTTCAAGTCTCAGTCTAGAGTCCTCACTCAGTCTCTAAGGATGACATCATCTCCTTTTTTAATTGAAAAGATCTAGGTCAGGGGTCACAAACTAAACTGCCCACAGGGGCCATCGAAATTACTGAAATGAAAGAGGAGATGCGCAGGTGACAGCGGTGTCACAGGAGGGGACGGCAGCAGTTGTCCTGTGGAAGCCTGGCCAGCGTTGCCCATCTTCTCTTTTCTCTAGAAGAATCAAATGTCTGGTTTTCTAGGTGAAATCTCTACAAGTTTGTATTATTTTTTTGAAACTCTACAGAGGCCGGCAAAGCAGATCTTGACAGCTGGTCATCTTGACTTTTAAGCTTTGTTTTCTCTTTTCACCTCAACATATTTCTGTCTTTTCATTTACCTCCTCTTCTTTGTCTCCAGGGTCACTCGTTTTCTTTCCTGTCTTGGGTGTTCAGGCGTTTCCTCCCCATCACCTTTGATCTGCATAAAGACCTTCAGAAGGTCCCCTTTCCTGAAGAACAAAAAATTCTTCAGTGCTCTTGCCTCTATCCCATCCTTTCTTTATTCTTTTATATTGAGTTTGTTGAACAAGGGGACTACGTTCATTGCCTTTACTTCCTCACTCACTCCTTTAACTTTTCCCATCTGTCCTTTGTCTTCACGACTCCTCTGAAGCTCTTTCATTCCTTGGATCCTGTGATTTGTACTAACCTGAATATTCTTCTCTGAACACTACTTCTCCATCTGTTTTCATTAGCCCACCTTGCTACATCCTAAACATACTATTTCTCTGAGGTTTTCTCCCTGGCCCTCTCTCTACACTTTTCCCCTTGGTCCTGGTGGCCCACTGTGTGTGATCTCCCAGTCCATCAAATTCAGCACGTTCCAGTGGGATTTATGACATCAACCTTTCTCCCACTCCCAGCTCTTTGAACTGACTTATATCAGCGTTAACGGCACTGCCATTCTTCCCAGGCATTTAGGTTCAAAACTTGGGAGCTGTCTTTGAGTTCTCCTTCACCTCTTCTCTCATATTATATTACAATATATTTTCTCCATACAAAATATAGCTGGTGTCTGTGCCTTCCTTTCTTTGACTTGACTCTGAATTTGGGTACAGGTGGTCTCCTTCCACCTCCTTGTGTCCATATGAATTTATATGAAACACAGCTCTGACCGTGCCACTCAGTGGCTCAGAAAACCTCAACACCTCTCAGTTACTTACCCAACCTAGTCCAGTCTCCTGACCACCACTCATCAAAGGCTTTTAGGATCTAGCCACCTCTCTCTCTTTCCCGTCACATGTCCTGCACTCCATTCAACCAGAACTACTGCCATTCTCTGAACACTCTCCACACTTCAGCCCCCATGCTCCCGTTTCCTCTGTCTGAAACTCTCTTTCTCCTTGTTTGTTCCAACCCTTCCTGTGGTCTGTTGAACTTCTATACATTGGTTAAACTTTCATCTTACACATCATCTCTTTTTTAAATAGCACCCCCACAACGACCCTTAACTTTATTTTTCCCACCTGATTTTTTTTCCTACCATCTCATTTCCCCCCCATGTTATATTATGTTCCATTACGTTCCGGATCATTAGCATACCTCTCTTTCCTCCTAATGGACTATAAACTTCTTTTTTACAGACTGTGCCTTATTGTTAAATTTTCACTCCCTGCAGCACGTAGCCCAGTGGTGGGTACGGAATACATATTTTAAATGAGAACTTTGGGGTGATTAATAATTAAAACATAGGCCATTGGATTTCCTCTCCCCTGAAAGCCAGCAGATAAGAATTCGTGAAGTGTCTATGCTAAACATCAGGCTTGGCACATGGCAGCCCCTTAGTCAAAGGAAACAAAAATTGCTGTCCCTCACTTGAATGCTTCCTAAACAGGCAAGAAGATTACTTCTGTGGCTGTTCAAGGACAGCTGATTCTGCCTGCTGTTTGCAAAATATGGAAGATACATTATCACACGGCAGGGGTGGTTTTTGTTCAGAAGTACCGCTATAGACAGAAATTGGCCAGAACACAACAATTTAGTCACTTAGTTGGGGAAGAAAAATGGGGGCACTTCAAGGTTGAGCTTTAGTTTTGAAGAGACTTTCACTTTTTTTTTTTTTTTTTCTTTTTGCGGTATGTGGGCCTCTCACCGCTGCGGCCTCCCCCATTGCGGAGCACAGGCTCCGGACGCGCAGGCCCAGCGGCCATGGCCCACGGGCCCAGCCGCCCCGCGGCACGCGGGATCCCCCCGGACCGGGGCACGAACCTGCGCCCCCGACATCGGCAGGTGGACTCCCAACCACTGCGCCACCAGGGAAGCCCTTCACTTTTAATTAGGGATAATCATGACTTTTAAAAGATAATAACTTTTTTTTTGAGAGTTTACTGTGTGCCAAGCTCTTTTTCTGAATGATCTCAACGAATTCTCCCACAGTAGGTGTGAAGTATTGTCTCCATTTTACAGATAAGGGCCCTGAAGCCCAGAGAAGTTAAGTAAGCTGGTTAAAGGCACACAGCTGGGATTCAGCTCAGCTGCTTGCTCTAGAGCCCCCTCCCCCCAACCTCTGTCATACTAGCAGAGGGAGTTGGGGAGAGAAGGAAAACCTCAGTCTGGAACATTTGTTTCCTATCCTTGTGATCTAAATACTACTTTATAAGCCCAGGGCTCAACTTCTGTTCCTGCTCCAAAGATAATGTTATAGCATCCTTAAAAATTGGCCCTCAGTTTGTTTTCCATATTACCGAATGTCACCAGAATGGACAAGTACTCTGGTTTTGTTCAGTATACCACGTGATATCTCTGTTTCCCCCTCTATCTGTCAACAAGGGACAGGAAAAAAATTAACCAACCTGAATTTTAGAAGTGAGCTGGAACATGTTAAGTTGCACCTGGGAATGCAGTCAGACCGTGGAATACCCTACAGGACAAACAACCCAGTTTCTTCAATAAATAGCTTGCAAGGAGAAAGAACAGAGATGAAGGGGGGAAACTGTAGATTAAAAATTCTTAGGAAAATTTCATAGGAAATCTCTGTACCTTCTCTCAGTTTTGTTATAAACCTAAAATGGCTCTTAAAATATAGTCTTTAAAAAAATGAGCCAAAAAAAAAAAATTCTTAACAAACCTATCAGCCAACCTCCATGGTGGACCCTGAGGCGATCCTAATGCAAACAAAGAAAAAAAATTTTTTTTAAAATATGACTTTTATGAGACAATTGGAAATGTGATTGACTGGAAATGTGGTGGGCTTGAAATAGAAATTCCTCTTCCTAACAATAAGAATTATTGCTAATTTTGGGGGGGGGGTGATAATAGTTTTATAGTTATAGTATCTTTTAGGGAGATATACTGTAATATTCATGGAAGAAATGTTAGCATTTCTGGGACTTGCTTCAAGGTAATATGGGAGTATGGGTGGGAGGAGTGTAGATGGAATAGGATGGGCCATGGGTTGTGATTGTTGAAGCTGGTGATGGGTGCATGGCACTCGTATTAATCTACTTAATGGTTGTATATCTTTGAAATTTTCTGTAATAAAGACTTGAGGGGAAAGTGAGCTGGTAAATTCAACTTATGGTACTATTTCTAAGTCTAAGAGGGTTGTTTAGCCTTCATGAGGTTTTATCCTGACTCAATATTCAGACCAAGTAGAATCAGGCACTGATTCAAACCCAAGATAAAGTTTATGTCTCTTTATCATTATGGAGAAATTCCAGATTTAAAAAAAATTTAAGGGCATTGGAAAAATAGTAAAATTTGCCTTTAATGTAACCTCTCTTTATTCTTAAGAGAGGACACTGAACGGATCTGTAGTTCCTTCAGAAAGCCAAGGCCCATCCTCATATCATGAAAGAGGGGCATTAGGGTCTGATAGGAAAGAGGAATCAGTTATGGCTGGTCAGGCAGCTAAGCAGATGTAGCAAGAGTAGGATCAGAAGTTATTTTTTCATGTTTTCTGGGTCATAGAAAGGTTTTGGGTATGGTGGGTCACGCAGCCTCCCTGAGCCAGCCTTCAGTGTCCCGCGCGTGGTTCCTAGCCTCTCATTCTCGTTCCTCCCTCTCCAGGACCCCTCCCATCTCCCAGGCCCTTCCTTCCTTCCTTCCTAAAGTTCTTCAGTGGCTTTGTTATCACGGCTGGTTCTTTCTATGCTGGCACCCTTTTGTCTTTAGGTCTTCACCCCTGGCACTTATCAAAACCCATCTTGTCAGTGGCCACTTACAAAATGATGAAGGTCAATCACAGATGAGCCCAGGGCTCTCTCCTGAACTCTCCAGACCTGTTTTCCCAACTACATTGTATGCATTCACCCTGTGGTTCCATGGGCATTGCAGTCTCAGTGCGATCAAAATTTAATTTTCACCCCCCCATCTCACACATACGCATAAACGCACACACATATACACGCATACACTTTGTTTTATATTCTCTTCTGAATTCTGTCACCGCAAGTCAGAAACCATAGAGCCATCACTGGCTTCTGCTCCTTTGCGCCTTGATAAATCTAAAGCTTTTCTCAGCCTCCCTCTCCCCTCCGTTCTCTCTGCTAGTTCATACTTTTAGAAACCATAATTGCATCCCTTGCTTCCAAATATGATATTATCTCCAGAGGGATCTTTTAAAAGTGAAATTTTGGGACTTCCCTGGTGGTCCAGTGGTTAAGACTTCACCTTCCAGTGCAGGGGGTGCAGGTTCAATCCCTGCTCGGGGAGCTAAGATCCCACATGCCTCCCGGCCAGAAAACCAAAACATAATACAGAAGCAATATTGTAACAAATTCAGTAAAGACTTAAAAAAAAAAAAAAAAAGTCCGCATCAAAAAAGAATCTTAAATAAAAAAAGTGAAATTTGATTGTTTTTCTCCTGTTTTAAACCTTCTGCAATTGTCTCTAAAACTTTCTGTTAGGGTACTGCTGTCACTAAATTCGTGAGCATCTCCTTCAGTCTATGTATATTTATTATAAAATAATATATACATTATTGCATGAATATTTTAATTGTAAACACACAAAAGTAGGAATTAACAGGATATAATAAATGTTTTAAAAATAATTTTATATTTATTAATGGTACAAGAAAAACAATAAATGCTCTCAGTTTTAAAAATGTTTGGCTTTTTGTCATATTGCAAAAGTTAATTTATAAGGTACATATAGATCCAAATGGGAGACATGCAGTGCTTACTACTTGTTCATTTTTAATCCTCCAGCTCCAGAAAAGTTTGGTTGAAATCAGCCCATCAATTGCAATCTAGTGTAGTATTCTGAGGGGTTAAGAACAGACCTTCTAGAGTTGAAGCCTAGGTTAGAATCCTGTCTTGACTATTTACTAGATTAGATACTTTGCTAATCTGTGTCTCAGTTTTTATATCTGTGAAATGAGGTAATAGTAGTCTCTCCATCAGGGGTAGTGTTGAAGATTGAATGATTAACACACATCAAGCACTCAGAACAGGGCCTGAGCCATAAACAGTAAGCCCTCAATAAATGGTAGCTATTATTTTCTTCTTTAATGTTAATGAATTCTTTAAAACAAATAATGGGAACATGCCACAGTTTCCTATTTTTAATAGGGCTTTAAAAGTTAAAACTCTTAATTTTGTACATTTTAAGGCTGATTAGAAAATTCTGTGTTCACATTTTTTGAGAGTACAGATAGGAGAGGTTTTATAGATGTGACATTATTTGGGCAAAGAGAAAACATAATGGAAATATTTTCAAACTTCTATTTTCAAAATACATGTTCCTTTCAGAAACTTTTCTTGCTGTGAGAATGTCATCTTTACTTTAGAGGGACTAGGGACCCCTTATGGGTTGTGTGATTTGAACAAGTTGTGTCCAATTCGCCAATTTCTTGTGTCACTTGTGCTTGTGTTATTGGTGTTATTATCCACCCATGGTTACTTTAAGCCATTTGTCCATTTTGTGGTTAAATTATAACAATAACATCATCCATCCATCCGTACGCTTACCTGGGTGCATGCAGACCGTAATACCTTGCAGTCCTCAGAAGGACCCAAGGAATGAGGACTCCTCGTGGCTGTGGAACTCCCTGTCTTCCTTCAGAGACCTCTTGCATCCTGGGTGACCAGCTGGCATCTGTCTGTACTGAGATAGAGTGCCAATAGCAATCCATTCATGAAATGTTAGTAAAATTTGGTCTCTCTTGCAACAGAAATAGTTGCCGTGGCTGACCACGTCTTCTGGGCCAACTGTTGAGGGTGCCCATGCTGGTCCACGCCTCTGCTCTCCCCAGGCCCCGCATGCTCCGCCTCACTTCAGTTATTCCAGTGTATTATATACATTTTATATAGCGACAGAGGGTAAATATCTTGGATCCTGTTGTCTTCAGTTAAAAGTATATCAAACTTGGGGCTTCCCTGGTGGCGCAGTGGTTGAGAGTCCGCCTGCCGATGCAGGGGACACGGGTTCGTGCCCCGGTCCGGGAAGATCCCACATGCCGCGGAGTGGCTGGGCCCGTGAGCCATGGCCGCTGAGCCTGCGCGTCCGCAGCCTGTGCTCACCAACGGGAGAGGCCACAACAGTGAGAGGCCCGCGTACCGCAAAAAATAAAGTATATCAAACTGTTTTGTTTCTTCATGGTCTTCATTATGACAACCTGAGTGGTTTCTTAATTTTTTTATTTTTACGTGCCAATATTAATTAAACCATTTACTATCCCTCTAAAAATAGATATTCAGGTATTTCCAGTTTCTTATTGTTATTTAGAATTCTGTATTGAACACCTTTGTGTATATTAAATTTTGTTTTAGGCAAATTATTTCCTAAGATCAGTGCATTGGAGTGGAATTACTAAGTCTTACTGCAATAGAGCATTAATGCTTTCCTCAAGTACGAAAGAATTAAATCCATTGCCGCTAACCGTGAATGACCAGCAATTTCACTACAACCTTGAAACTATGAATGTTAGGATTTTTTGTTTTGGTATATGTAAAATGGTAACTCAGGGCTGCTTAATATACATTTTTAGTTAGCATTTTGAATGAAAATTTCCCCATGTTTTAATTTATATAATATTTTTCTCCTAGGAGATTGGGGCTTAGATTTATTTTCCTTAAAAGTATAAACACTTAAATAAAGTTATATTTTATATACTCTATAGTAATCATTTCCTTTATCCAGTATGGCATTTCTATTAGCATCTCTAATAAAAGGATACCTGTAATATTATTCTGCCCATTTGTTGGATGAGGAAACTTGAGGCTTAGGTGAAGTAACTTGACCAAAATCATATACGTGAAAAGCTATGGACCTGGAATATTAAAACCCAGGATGATCTATTCCAAATTCTACACTTTCAGTCATCATGCTCTGCTCTCTTTGACAGAAATAATACATGATCTTTAATGTAAAATTATAAAATACAGATAAGCAAAAAGGAAAATAAAATCACATTCATCTGAAATTCTACCACTGTCAGCATGCTGGTCTATGATAGCATATCTCAGAGGAGGAAAGAAGACTCACAGACAGACCCTGGGAGTAGGAGAGGTTTTGAAAAAACATGGGTACACTTGTCCATTCATTTGCCACTTCACCTGCCCCCCCCCCGCCCATTTCTCTCTATTGAAAGATATGTGACTGGTAGTAGACTTCTGCAGGGTCAGTGATGAAGGGGAAGAAGGAAGTATTGAAAACCATAGATGGTTATCCTCCCTGATTTTTTACCTTATGTACATGTATATTTACAAAAATCAATATATCATGAGCATCCTTCTGTGTCATTAACCATTGGTAACCACACCCTTCTAAACCTTGGCCTGCTTAATATTCTATCTAATGGGTGTACTTCAGTGTAGCTACTGCTAGACACAATTAGATTGTTTCTGTTTTTTCTTATAAATAACGTTGTGAAAATTAGGTACAAAAATCCTTGCCCACTTCTTCAAGCATTTAGTTTAGCTTAGTTAATGTGGAGTGCTGGGTCAAAGGCTACTACATTTTTAGGGCTTATGATAACCACTGCCAGTTGCCAGTATACCCTTGAAAAAGCCATCTACCAATTTGGCCCCCATTAAAATGAGAAAGAGGAAAGGGGAGGAAAAGAAAGAGAGCAAACAATTTCTTGATAGCATGAAGAGGATAAGAAAAGCTAGGGTGTCAGCCTTGGACGGTATGATTTGAAAGAAGTGGGGTTGCCTTTTTGTGGGATAGAACCTTTCATGATAGAGGTGAGCTTCATTTTGTCCCTTGTATGTTTTTTCTTATTGAAGGTTAGGGGTACATGAGGAGTGGAACATTAAATGTTTCATCCTGTATCCTTTTTTATAATTGCTATGGATTCTCTTTTGAGATTTAGAAAATTTATAGGTCATTGTATCTTTCTGAATATGGAAGCTGAAAATCAAATAGGTGTTTTAACTGCTGTTTTTCTAAACGAATACATCTTATTCTAGTTTAAATAAGTCTATAAAGCCCCAGGTCTTATGCTGGTTGACAGGATTTTTAACAGGAGGTAGCTGAGTCGGACCTATCTTAGGCAGGAAACTCTCAGCTTTGGATATACTTGGACACTTCTTTACTATAAATGGTCTTGTATTTTGAATGTATATATGTAAGCCTATATATATATATTCAATTCCTTATATTTCAGGAGCGTAATTCTTAGGAAATAAGTCAGTGAACCCACCAGTCCACTTCTTTCTAAACACACATGATGCAGAGATCATGGGCCTAGTCTGACAATGAAAACACACCTATCCCATGTGGGGCAGTTTAACGGGAAGAGTCCTTACTGCTGAGTCAGCAGTGATGGAGTTCATAATGGGTCAGCCCACGTTCCAGAGCTATGATGACCTCACCGGGGTATGTTGGTTCACAGAGTTCTACTGGCATGATAAAGTGTTATATACCAGTGAGCTGAAGTCATTGTTTTTATTCAAACAATCACTACACAAATTTAACACTAGTTCAGAATGCTCTTTCGGAATGAATGCTGTGGGATCCAAGTGGTTTGATCTCATATTTTTTGAGTGATATTTGTAGTAACATTAATTAATGATAGAGGAGGAAGGACTTGAATCTATAGGATTTCTTGGGTATGGAGACCGGAGTTTTAGGGGTAGTGCCGTTGTTTTTCCTATATTTTCATAAGGGACAGAACATTTATAGAATATTTTTCCCCCGAGGACATGACTGACTGCAGTCAGCAATCCCTGATTTCTACCAAACTACCCCAATGCTTCAAGAAGTGTGCAAATAGTGGGAACATCTACTCTAAAATTCTTGCCCCCAGATGAATTGAAATCCACTGTTTAAATATAACAGGTAAATTTTACATTATGGTTCGTAATATTTTTCATATGAAGTTTTAATATGTTGTTATGTAAGATTTTCACTGTGGTCCATGATATTTGTCATAAAAAAAATGAAGTTTAAAGTATTTGTCACAAAGGAAAATCGGTGTGCCCGGAAGCTGAGCTGTGTTCATTCTCTCACCTCCACTCCCAGCGTACTGCCCCATAACACGTGCAGTCGTGCGTATATTTATTTTTACATAAAACTTTATGGCAGACTTTAATCACTTCAATCAATTCAGTAAAAAGTGCAAAGAATAACAACTTTTGAATTCCAAAATTTCTTAGAATCTTTGAATTAGAATCTTTTTAGGAAATAAAAAATAATTTGCCAATATTGGCAAAGCTGGGCATAAAACTTTAGAATTTAAAAAACGGCAAGCTGGGCTTCCCTGGTTTCACAGTGGTTGAGAGTCTGCCTGCCGATGCAGGGGACACGGGTTCGTGCCCCGGTCCGGGAAGATCCCACATGCCGCAGAGCACCTGGGCCTGTGAGCCATGGCTCTGTGAGCCTGCACGTCCGGAGCTTGTGCTCCGCAATGGGAGAGGCCACAACAGTGAGAGGCCCGCAAAAAATAAAATAAAAGATTAAAAAAGGCAAGCTGTTACTAAACAACACAAATATGATTGTGAAACAACATGTTAATTTAAAAACATGTGCCCTTAGACAGATAAATGGATAAAGAAGGTGTGGCACATATATACAATGGAATATTACTCAGCCATAAAAAGAAACAAAATTGAATTATTTGTAGTGAGGTGGATGGACGTAGAGTCTGTCATGCAGAGTGAAGTAAGTCAGAAAGAGAAAAATGAATACCGTATGCTAACACATATATGGAATCTAAAAGAAAAAATGGTTCCAAAGAACCTAGGGGCAGGACAGGAATAAAGACGCAGACACAGAGAATGGACTTGAGGACACGGGGAGGGGGAAGGGTAAGCTGGGATGAACTGAGAGAGTGGCATGGACATATATACACTACCAAATGTGAAATAGATAGCTAGTGGGAAGCAGCCGCGTAGCACAGGGAGATCAGCTCGGTGCTTTGTGACCACTAGAGGGGTGGGATAGGGAGGGTGGGAGGGAGGGAGATGAAAGAGGGAAGAGATATGGGGACATATGTACATGTACAACTGATTCACTTTGTTATAAAGCAGAAACTAACACACCATTATAAAGCAATTATACTCCAATAAAGATGTTAAAAATAAATAAATAAAAACATGTGGCCCTTATTTGATGTAATATGTCAGTAGACATTGTGAATACTAAAATTTTGCAACCTCGAGGGAAATTTGACTATTGAATTTGATTTTGACATGGAAAGTGGGATCACTGAGGACTTTGGGACCTCGGAGATTATCAGGTTGTTCGTTCAGCTGGTGTTTACAGCATGGTGCTTAGTACCGTGAGAACACACAAAAAACTGGACACTTAACCTTTGTAACACTGAAGGGATTAGTCTGAAGCCCTTTGTCCAGCCTCAGATTTTCAAATATACATGATGTATAATTTCTTCAACTCCTTAACCTCTGTTTTTTTGGGGTTTTTTTTTTTTTGGCTAAGAGTCATCCCTTTCTTGTACTGCTTCACTTGATCTTTACTTCTATCACTAGTCCTAGCCGTTAGCTTTTTGTCTAACCGTCCCACATAGAAATAAGTTTTCAGTCTGTTCCTATGAGTTACTGGAGGCAGAAAACAAAGCTGTGTTGGAATACAGATGTTTATGGTTGGCTGGGCCCCATGTCACTAGCCAAACAGCCCAAGTTTTTAATTTAAATTTACTTCTCAGCTAAACTAGCCTTACTTGTCAGGAACTTTGAACCTACAATTTGAAAATGCCAAGGGTCTATTTGAAAGAGTCTATTCTTTGATAACAAAATCTCATTGAGGAGGCAAAACATACTTTGGGAATATTTAAACGGTGGAAATCAATGTGTGATTAGATGCCCAAATGAATGAATGGGTTGAAACATGAAACGCTGTTGGCAGTGAGAGATGGGAAGACTACATGGGGGCATAATGTGAAAGGCTTTATTATTTGAACAAGACATGAGGACTGGCTACAAATATGGTTTGGGGCATGGTTAGGCATCAACCTGATTTATTTGATTGTAACTCCTACACACCCTATTTCTGGTCAAAGGGAGCCAGGATTTTGGACCCAGGACTATCTGGCTTTGAAGTTTATGATGTAAACCTTTATCCTATTTAGTTACCCCTACGACTTTATGAACTCAACCACTCTATAAGGTTCCCCCCTTCCTTCAAGGTCTGACTCAGTGATGGCCTCTCTCTAACATCTTTTTAGATCCCCTGATCTGGGTCCTGTAGCACTTTGAACCTTTAATATACATCTTTAGTTTAGTCCTTTGTGTACTTGTTTCCCCTCCTGGATTGTGAAGATCCAACCCTCATAGGAAATACAAATTATATTCCACAATATTTAGCACAGAGATTTGGCCTGTATACTGGATGCGATGTTGGCAGTAGAAGTGAAAAAAGGGGAGTCTGGATTGAGTATGGCCTCAGAAGCAAGAGTAGAGGGATGAAGCATGAGTTGACATGATTTGCTGGAGAAAGAGCAGGCCATCCAGTTTACATGAAAGACCAAAAACAGGAATGAGATTGGAAAAGTAAGTAAGGGATAAAATGAGGAGGGTCTTAAATGTCAAACTCAAGGATTTGGACTTTGCAGATATGGGAACCAATCAAAAACTAGCCTAAGAAGATGGCTATGATCATCTCTATCTAAGTGTGAAGTTGGTGATGAGTAATTTAGCGGTATATTTGGATCATATAAACCTATCTTTCAGTACAAAAGAGCACTGGGTCACATCTAGGTGACACATTTCCCCCAGACATCCTGGAGAATTTCTGGATGTGGTGGGGATGACTCAGCAAGGGGATGTCTTCCTGAGCCATGTAGTGGTTGAGAATCTGGCTAGCGCTCTCTTGCTGCAGATAAGAAGAGTAGTCATTCCATAATTTCTGTTGATGCTCCCTCAGCCTTTTCCCAAATGGAAAAATGGTGGCGGGACTTCCCTGGTGGCACAGTGGTTAAGAATCCACCTGCCAATGCAGGGGACACGGGTTCGAGCCCTGGTCTGGGAGGATCCCACATGCCACGGAGCAACTAAGGCCATGTGCCACAGCTACTGAGCCTGCGCTCTAGAGCCCGCGAGCCACAACTACTGAGCCTGTGTGCCACAACTACTGAAGCCCGCGTGCCTAGAGCCTGTGCTCCCCACCAAGAAAAGCCACTGCAATGAGAAGCCTGCGCACCGCAACGAAGAGTAGCCCCCGCTCGCCGCAACTAGAGAAAGCCCGCGTGCAGCAACGAAGACCAAACGCAGCGAAAAATAAATAAATAAATTTATTTTTTAAAAAATGGTGGAGGATAAGAAGCAATGGGAACAAATTTGGAAGATTAGGGTCCTGCTGGTTAAGTCTTTATCCTGAAGGCTTTCTGAAGGGCCTGAACTGCCCTTTCTGGAGAGGCCTTGTTTACCAAGGGAAAGATAGACATTGGTCAGTTTGTTTGAGTCTTTGATTTCTCCTGGTAAAAAATAGAGTATTGTAGGCTTTTATATTCCCAATACCCCAAGATTAGCTGTAATCTTAGAATCAGAAGGGTCTTAAGAGTCTGTGGAAGTCCAGTTATATTATTATTATTTTAGGTATCTTATCCTAAACCATGCAGAGGTGTACTTTACTTACCTAACATTTCTAACTAACCTTTTGAGATTTCCTTTTATTATCTGTGACTTTTATGAAATTAAAATTATTATCAGTACAGCACAGAGAGTAATAATGCCAGCACGGGACCCAGGTTGCCTGAGTTCTGTTCCCAGTTTTTCCATGTAACAGAAATGTGACCTTGGGCAGGTTAATTTAACCCCTCTCCCTCAGTTTCCTCCTCTGTTTCATGGGGATAATCATTCACTTCCCTCTGTTTTTGCCACAATTAAATGAATGAATTTGTTGTTCATTTATTAAAAGTAAAGCCGTTAGAATAGTGTCTGGTATACAAGTTCCCAATACATATGACTTGTTGTGTTGTAAATGAGAAAAAGCGTCAATGGTGAAGTGACTTAGGTAGTTACCCAGCGAGATGACTACACCAGGATTAGTGTTTCTCATTTCAGGATTTAGTCCACTGAAATAGCTGTTTCCTAGACCAGAGGTCAGCAAACTTTTTCTTAAAGGGCCAGATCAGAAAACAAATATTTTATATTCTGCAGACCTTACCGTCTCTGTTGCAACTACTCAACTCTGTCACTGTGTCTTGCAAAAGCAGCCGTAGATGACATGTAAACAAATGGGCATGGATGTGTTCCAATAAAACTTTATAAAAACAGGTGGCAGACCGTATTTGCCCTGCATACAGACTCCTGCTTTAGACACTTAAGTCTAACATGAATAGAAACTTCGGATTCCATTTAGTTTTAAAATATGAAATATGGCATTATTATAGTAAACAGTAACTTTGCTTCCTAACGATTATTAGTCTAACATGTTGCTCTCAGTTATGATGGTCATGCTTTACAAGATCAGAGGGATTTAAAAAATAAGCAGTAGTAATAAATGTGTTTTCCATCTCAAAGGGATATACAGAAGTCACTTATTTAGTGGTTTGGAGAATTTTCTTGGTATTTGAAATCTGAGATTTGGGAAGGATGTTAAGGGTTTGTTTTATTAAATGGATGCAAATACAGGCTGGGTTTTGTTTTTTGTAACCTCTGTATAGGAAAGTTTTGTGAGTCATATAAAAAGTTGTTTGTAATTATCCTTGTCATTACAGTAAGGGTTTTTCTGCTAGAAATGTTGTTTGCATGGGTTCAGATTTTTTTATGGCTTACTTTTGAGTTTGATAATGTGTTCTTGTTTTTAAATTAAACTTGTCAGTGAGCCTTTTTGTGAGTGGCTGACTGTTGGTTAGTTCATATTTATAGCTTACATCTGTTTCTAAGGAAATGACTAAAGTCTCTTGAATTTGATCAAAACTGTATCACAAAGGATATCTTTGACTTATTTAAACAAGGCTCACAATGGAAACTCAAAAAATCTAGTGGTTCATGTTTATAAATGTTTTTATGTATTCAGTCCTGGTTAGGCCAAATAATCGGAGTTCTGTGCTAAGGGAGGGATTGAATATACCCATTGCCTCTTAGTTAACCTGAATTCCTCTGGAGCAAGTTCAGGCAATACTTTCTTCTAATACGCTTAAAAAAAAATTGTTTTCTAATTTTACATGTTGCTTTGAAGTGGGCCTTATAGAACATAGGTATATTTTTTTCTTCTCCTTAAACTGTTTCACTGACGTTCCTCCTTCCTCATTCCTGTTCAAGGCCCTGGCATATGTAAAGCACCTAAACTTTGCACATGTAATTTCTAGCAAGGACGCTGATGGGGATGGGGCAGGGCCTGGAGAAGTGACTGACTCACAGAAATCTCCGCGTCTGGCTCCCTGCTGGAGCCCCCTGTCTCCCCACCTCTGCAATATTCACAGACCCTCCCCACCCTAGTCTCATGCCCTCACTGTGGGTTCAGTGCTTGTCGCAGTGTAGGGGCCCTCCTTCTGCCCTTTGTTCCAGGGCACTGGGTGGCAAGGAGGAGAAGGCCTGGCTCATGCCTGCTCAGACTCAGGCTGACCTGTGCTCCGGGACCCAGGCTGGAACTCACGTTTTCCCATAAAGGCCCTGTTAGAGATGGTGGTTGGATTTTGGTGTGATTATGTTTCTCGATCAGCGACGTTATAAGCTCATTGGGATTTCTGCCCTAGCTTTTTTAATGTAATCACTGTTAACAGTTTGCACCCTTTTATAAGCAGCTCAAGGAACCAATTCTCCAACTAAATCTTGGATCAAAGTATAAAACAGATAAAGGTGAAATTGCTCTGCCTGCTACCGCACATCCACTCAGCCCCGCCTCTGTCCTCAGAAGCACCTGGGGGGCAGGGTTCCTAGACACTCACTTTGAAAATTGCTGATTAATATGCGTGTTTACTGCTGGAGCACACACTGGTCTTAAAATCAGGCTTGCTTATGTATGCATTGTTAATTGCTTAAAATTTACCTGGATCGGTGTGTATATAGGGTCATATATGAAGTCAGCTTTAGGGGAGGCTGAATGGACCGAATCTTACTTGAGCTGAGAAATTCCTTCAAGACAACCTCTATCCCCCGTACATGCCCAAGTTCCATTTTAGTAACACATTTTATTTCAGTGTTAAGCACCTGCCTCTTCTGAAGCTCTTTTCTTTTTTTTAAAATGAAAATGTTCTCAAGAACCATATCCAATAAGTTGTTGGAATTTTGGAGCTGATCCTATCGCTTCCCTGATTAATCAAACATGTTAGATCACTGGCTCCTCAAAAGGGCAGAGAGAAGGAAACAGCTACACTCCTACTTCATAATTTTGTCTAGAACTGGTCCTGATCATGTATACATTTGAAAAGCACATGTGAGGTAACGTCTCTAGTATTTAACTTGGAGACACTCAGCTTTCTCATTTGGATGGAGGTAGTTATGAGGTATTGGAACTTTTACTGTTCCTAAGCATTCCTTCACGACCAAAATATATGGCAGTACTGTAATGGTGAGGATATTCATGCCCAAATATATACGACTGGGAATTTTTTCTAAGTATACATTATTTGAAAGAGATACAGGGGCTTCCCTGATGGCCCAGTGGTTAAGAATCTGCCTGCCAATGCAGGGGACATGGGTTTGATCCCTGGTCCAGGAAGATCCCACATGCCGTGGAGCAACTAAGCCCGTGCGCCACAACTACTGAGCCTGTGCTGTAGAGCCCGTGAGCCACAACTACTGAACCCGCATGCCACAACTACTGAATCCCACGCGCCTAGAGCCCGTGCTCTGCAACAGGAGAAGCCACGACAATGAGAAGCCCATGCACCACAATCAAGAGTAGCCCCTGGGGCTTCCCTGGTGGTGCAGTGGTTGAGAGTCCGCCTGCCGAAGCAGGGGGCACAGGTTCGTGCCCCGGTCC